>NW_026061791.1:2488278-3107847 GCF_023897955.1 Schistocerca gregaria
TCGTGAATTTTCATTTTCATATTGCTGATATTATGGAGAATGGAAGCTGTCTGCATTGTACTTGACTGGTAAGAAAAACTTCAAAAGTCAACCTCACTTGTAGAGCATTTATTGCTACCTGTTTGACCCGCTCAAGGACGCATCGCTTGGAAAGGATTCGGCGACAGCGAAGAAGTTAAAACAATTTCAGTTTTACTTACTTCATTCGCATTTATCGCCTTTCTCTTGCCCAGCAGTATTTCGCAAAGGACTGGCAAAAGCGCAAGTTGCAGCCGTATATAACGAGATCAATATACATTTGCCTTCTGAATATTACACCTGTAATGGGTCCAACCTAAGGCAGTTTAAAAAATCGCAGGTGACACTCGTGTAAAAGAAGAGTAACAGAAAGGATGTGCAAAATTACAGACATCGATTTTCTGCAGAATCCTAGAACGTATTCTAAATATGATTATAATAAATTTCCTAGACACCGAAAAGCTTACGTCCAGAAATCAGCACGGTTTTAGAAAGCTCGTGTGAAACGCAGCTTGCCCTTTTCGCACATTATATACTGCGAACCACGGATGAAGGGTCCCAAGCACATTGCACTCTCCCATATTTGAGAAAAGCCTTTGGCACGATGCTCCACTGCACACTGTTAACCAAGGGCCTCGTATGAGCATACGGAGTCGGTTCCCAGATATGAGAGCGGCTTCAAGTCTACAACAGATACCAGTACGTTCTCGACGGCGAGCGTTGATCAGACACAAGGATATCGTCAGGAGTGTCCCAGGAAGTGTAACAGACAGCTGTTATGCTGTATAGACATAAATGAGGTGACAGGCTGAGTGAACAGCAGTCTGCGGCTGTTGATGATGCTGACGTGTACGGGAGAGTGTCGTCATTGAGTCACTGTAGGGGGGTACGATTAACGGGAAGCGCGGACAACTGAGAAACGCGCAGGAGTCAGTGAGGTACTGAGCCATGCCGACGCCGGTGCCTTAGTTAGCTGCGCTACGTTTTTCGGTTGAGGACCCAGGATACGAAGAGCTTCATCGAGGTGGTCCCACATATTCTCGATTCCGGGAAGCCTGGTGGTCGGCGGAGTACAGCAAACTCATCCTGGTGCTTTTCACACTGCAAGCTGTGTCACAGATTTAGTTGTTCTGCTGGTAGATTCCGAGGGAAAAAAGACTCGATGTAGGTGTGGCAACGGTTCCGACCGATATTTCTGCTCATCCACTGTGCCTTCCAGAACGACTGGAGTGTCACGATAACGTTTGTGAGATCGTAACGATCCTTCCTCCTGTCCTAACCCTGCCGCCGACTGTTGCAGGGTGTTCACTTTCAGGTGAATCGCGCCCTACACGCCATCGTCTGTCTGTCACTTGGAAAGCCCGCAGGTCACCGTTCAGTGGACGCCCAGTCGCAGAACTGGCGTAAAAATTCCAGCCTTCGTCGAGGACGAACAGCAGTCAGCATAGGTGTGTGGACCAGGAGTCTGCTGTGGAGAACCACACATAGCATTTTTCGCTGAGTGGTCTTAGAGGAGACACTGTCGGTAGGCTCTTCGGTTCACGTGCATGGTCAGTTGCTCAGCAGTTGCACGTTATTCACCTGCGGTCTCCTTTAACTCCTGTCCTCTGTGGACCGTGGGGCACCACAACGGCCTCAGCGTCGGCTCTCGACAGCGCCATGCGCGGAGTGCTTTAAATATGGCAACACGCCAACATTTTACGAACTCTGCCGTTTCGAAAATGCATCCACCTGTGGCCCGAAAGGCAATGATCACGTCCTTTTGGATGTCACATAAGTGGCTGAGTTTCCGCGTTACGCATACCCTACTCATTAGCGTCGGACACAGGCGGTGATCACGTTAATGTGACTGGAGCCTGTGGTTAGAAAAAGGAAAGGAAAAGGAAAAGGAAACAGACAGGGGAAAGGATGGTAAGCGGTGCCAGGAGCACCGGAAATGTGGTAATTATACGAATTGCTTGTACAGGAACTCCGAACGGAATAGGAGCAGCGGCAGTTTAAAAATTGTAAATGGTAGAATCACGGCTCAACAGTAAGTTTCTCGCCCAACCTGACGAAACAGATGTGGAGATTGAGAAACGAATGCATAACTGCTGGGAAACAGTCTGCGGTGAGTAGACAGTGCCTTTTTTCGGAGGGTTTAAAGAGCAATTTCAAGATTTGCGAGATAAAGGTTTAGATTACGTCGCAAGTATAACGAATTATGAGAAAGACTGCACTGTGTAAGGGAAGCTTCTGGGATGTCCCATAACCGTGGCAGTAGTTCAGGGATTCGGCAGCACGAAGATATTTTGAAAGTGACTGAAGTTTTTTTGGAGACTGATAATAACCCTGTTCCTGACAAATGAATCCTGGTGACAGTTACGAAGAAGGGGAGAAAATGTTTGAAAATAAAGCTCTTCTTATGGACGGACGTTTCAGAGGTGTTCGAAACAACTTGTTGATACCTGAAGCACGGAAGACTAGCTTTTTTACCAGAGGAAAGTCAAAATAATTGTGAAATATTTTTTCTCAACCGAGAAATGTCATAACTTGGTTGTCATTTAAAACTGCATTGCTTTACTTCGAAATGATTGCAAATTAAACTATGAAAACAGTGTTATCCGAGACATTTATTTTACAGTTGTAATTTTCATTTCAAGCAATGTCTGTGGAAGACATACAAGAACTGCGATTAGTGGAGCAATACAGGGATGAAGAAGTAGTTCGTTTGTCTTGCCGCACGTGTGCTGTAGAGTCCATCTTCCACCGGACTGCCTTGATGAAGCATGGAGAGTAACAGCGTAGCAAGTGCCCAGTGGCGTAGACTATTTAATCAGTCAATAGATGGAAAATGCTAGTACACAACCTGAAATGTGGAATTGGTGAAGACAGACAGTCGACCGAAATTATTTCGAAATAAATTCACTCTTAGGTTGGCTTCAGTTGCGTTAGATAATACCTCGATACCTAACACTACTGTATCAAAGTTATCTGCGTTCAGAGAATTTATTTCAAAGTGATTTCGGTCAGCTATCTACCGTCATCAATTCGATGCACAGGACAATGAATGCTGTCGAAGTTTGGCATAGCAAACGATACTCAATAAGGCAAAGGTATCTTAACCTACAATTTCTGATCAATACGCTAAAGGAGAATGCAATAAAACCAATACCTGAAATTGAAAAAAAATCTGTTGGTCAGCTTCTTCAGTGAAAGAGGTAAAAGATACATATGTGTTGAAAAAGAGTTAAAAGATATTTTAAGAATACATAATGACTCGGTGGATCTAAGAAGTTTAAAATTTATATCATTCCTACGATAAAATGTGGAGAGGCGTTCTTATTACAAAACGGCACGCAGAGCCTCCCCATTGTCGCGGCTTCCTTTGCACGTCGGAGAACCCGCAGCTAAAATGTATGTTGGCAGAAACACCGCGTTGGCTCACAGGTCGCCGAGTCCACGGCTGCAGAATCCCATGACACCCTTCAAGAGGCGGCGAGGCATCTTGTACAGTAGTTATTTGAGAGTGAATTTTTTCCTCGCTCCTCAAGAGACGTCATCAAACGGATCTTCCTGCTTCTGGAGTGTCTACGCGACTATGAGGGAATCCCGAAACGTTACATCTTATTTTAGTTCTGCTCTCCGTTCCACACCTTCAAGGACCCACTTGTTTTCTGTGGCACTCGAACACTTGTACTTCTCCGATGTCATTTTCGCGAGGGATTTATGTACTGTGCTTATGCTTTATTAAGAAAACACGGGAATTTTTTAAGTGTATAGGGGTGAAACGATTATCTTAATAACCGATAAAACAACTCCAGATATCGAGTATTACGTACCGGCTGACACTTCATTACAAAATGTTTACGGGCTGTCTGTTATCCCAGTCGCTTCCGTTTATGAAATGTACCGAACACATGAGCATTCTTCGATAAACAGTTCTGACATGGGTCTTGACAACACGATCGAATTACAGAGGTTCAAATAGTGAGATGCGACTGCGTGCAACTGCATAGGCAGATTTTCAGTCCCTGCATGTAATTGTAACGGAACTAAGGAGATTATAGCGACACGAACGTCAGCCGGGTAAATAAGTCGTACACTAAGTGGACATTCAGCGGACGCAAGTAAACACTTCCTGTTACACCACGCCACTGCTGCCTCGGTGTAAACACGGAGGACAACAGGAAGTGCTCTACGACCACTAGCTGGACTATGGAGCAAGAAACAGCCGGGGTCCCCGGTGGTCTAGTGGTAAGGGGGTCTGGAACGTTCCAGCGCCTCGGCTGGGGCTATTCGCCCCAGCCGGGCCGGGGTTCAATCCCCGGCCGGCGCTGGAATTTTCAGACTTCCGAACACTAGCCTCCACCTCTGCCTTGGCATGTGGCGCATGCCGGGTACCCCCGTGGGGTCCGTGCTTCGGGTCCCACGTGGAGCTCACTCCCACACTACAAACTAAACCTGGTTATGCTGGTGCAAGCATTTTAAATTTTAATTCACACACTTTCTTCACCAGACCACATCTACATATATTTTAAGGTACTTAATATATCTCACTATGGTATCAGTAATATTTGTAGGAAACTATGAAACAAAAACCTTACCAAAAAAATGATTTTTGTTATCCTTCGTGTGCTGAATACTTCTGAGGTAAATACCCAAACATCTGCCATTTTCTTGTAGTTAACAATGAATATTCGAATAAAGTTTATCATACTGATTCATATATTACATAATGTATTTTACTCATTCTCAGTGCTGAAAAAGCAGTAATTATTTCAAAGTCATAAGAAAATGCAAGATATTGTATCACAAGCCAACAAGGTGTTCTTTTTTGTATCATGATTTACTATGCGATTAATAAATTCTGTATAATAAATCGTTTCGTAACAATTGACAATACCTTTTAAAAATACATTGTTTTCACTTATTGCATTTTCAAAAACTAAAACAGGCCTTTTTTTCTCAAATTATTCTAGTGTCAAAATGAGATGTTTGATTTTACAAAGGTCACTAATGACATAAACTGTTTTTTTTATAAAAACGATGTTTCTCGTGGTTTTATGTGAGCTGAATGCTGTATCAAACAGATAACACTTAAAATTAATAAGAGGAATTTCTTGGTGATTTTACTAACACGCCCATATAGTTCATATAATATTTCGATTAATAGTTACATGACTACCTCTCTGCCTCTACTTTTTGCAAAAGTATCTTGTAGATCAGAGAAAAAATTGTATTACTACCTCTCCAGGTTAAGTGCAGTTCAATGAAAGAGATTGTAAAGGCCGTACCGAAGATGCAGAATATTACGTTCTCTGCAAGGCATTTGCCATCAGTAATGAGTGAAACTGTAAAATAGAAATAAGGGCTGAAAAACGCCTATTACTGTTGTACTATTATATCACTAACGTTGCACTGCATAAACTTTCTTACAGTTCTCGTTGCTGTTCAATATTCTTTAACTCACTATACCGTGCGATTATGTTGTTAACATTTAATGTAACAGTAGTCCTGTTCCGAGCCACATATCCATTTTTAATGCTTAAAAGTGTGGACAAAACTATTAGTAATACTAAATTACGAAGAGGGAATGATGAATGTAACATGCTGCGTACATTAATGTCGCTCGAGATGTAGTTTGCATTATATGTTATCAGAACAGAACTATTTTGTAATGTGTGAAATACACAAAAATACGGTAACAGACAAACCGAGCAGTGATGCCGTAATCTGTTTTGTAATAATAGTGTAAAGGAAGAAATAAACAGCAACTAGACAAAGTCACTCAATTTTCGCGGCCATTTTGCTGTTCATCACTTCGCTGCTAGATGTCGCTACTAGTTCCTCACACACTCAGTTGTCTGTAGTGCAGGGCTTCGCCACCAGAAGGCTCTATCAGCACCGGCGAGGACTCACTCTGTCGGCGTTTGCTGCTTCACTCCTCAACATCTATGCTAACTGACGTGACTGCTAAATTTTCAGACTAAACGAAAAAAATAACACCAACACCAAATAAGGCAAATAGTGATAAGTGCGGATACTATCGAACCATCACTTTCATACGTCCTGGCTGAAAATACTGATCCAAAATATTTACACAGGAATTAGAGGAGACGAGCTAGAGGAAAATCGATTTTGAGAGAACACACTAGCCGCTAGAGATCGGTTGAAGAAATTCAACCCATATTTATAACATCTATAGATGTTACAAAATAACTTCTGACAATTTTGAGCAAAATATACAGTTTGAATTTAAGATGATGCAACCAGCGATAAAATACAGTGAGCGGCATGTTATCTAGAGCTCTGCCAGAAATCAGACAGCAATTTTAAGACTTAAAAGACATAAAGGAAAGCTGGCAGTTGATAGTTGAGAAGAGAGAGTGAGAGAATGAAAGTGAGAGAATGAGAGAGAGAGAGAGAGAGAGAGAGAGAGAGAGAGAGAGAGAGAGAGAGAGAGAGAGAGAGAGAGATAATGGGAGGGGGGGGGCGGTTCGGTTCTAGCCCATTCACCCATGTTATTCACTTTGCGTACAGAATGTTTCACACGTCGTGCTACACACTTATCGCGTCTGTAGAGGGGACCTACCAGATGAAGTTTTACATAGGAATCGATGTCTGGAAACGTCATCCAGCGACGCTACAGGGTATCGAAGTTACAGGAGCTGGAGTCTGTAAAATATGTGTACACAGAAAGATTCAATGAAGATGTTACCAATTTTCTATGATGATGGAGATGGATAAATGTATAAATTTGAGGTTATGTCCCTATAACGGAAAATTGGAAGAGAAGACATTCCTGTTGCGTGTGACAGTATGTACCAGTAGTGTTGCAGCTAAGATGTAGGGCAGGAAACTTTCAGAGGTGGTAGTATGGACCGAATGTCCAGTACACATGGGCTGTAAAATGCATACCTTAAGAGCTGTGAGGACTTGTTCATCTTCGCTAGCATAAAACATATCTCCACTGTTGAACAAGTGCTCATAGCGCCTCAGGTATGCATTTTGTAGCCCATGTTTACCGGACATTTTTTTCTTACTTTGATCCATACTACCACCTATGAAAGTTAGCAACAACAGTACCAGTACTTGTATTCCGCCGTCAGAGGTATGATAACGATATTCCCTTGTAACTTCCGGAACATGATACATGATCAAATTGATAAATAATCACGGCATCACACTCTACTTACATACATTCGCCGGGGCTGGTGCCTGTATTTTGATGCTCTGTAGCCTCGTTAGATGACGTTTGCATGCATGAGTTACTAGGTAAAATTGCAAGCTCTAGAAATGTGAAACACCTTGTATAAAGAAAGCAACATACGAAATGAACAAGATATTTGGGAAATTAATCGAAGATAAGAAAGAAGAAATAGGAACTGTTTCCAAATCGACCTTTCATTTCGCTGCTGCTGATTTGAAATTTCGTGGCATTTATTCGCTCTGAAGAGGATCGTTCAAACGATGGTCGGAATGTAGTTATTTTAGTTGTTTCACTGTTTTATAATGACATGGCCTAGAACCCAAAATGATTTTCTCCAAGTTGTTTGTAGGAATTCTATCGCTTCTCACCGATATTTTCAGTATGGTACTGGTATTTTTTTTCCTACACCTACCAACTTTAATAGTGCTTGAAATGATGAAAATTGTCTCCATATCAAAAAGTATTAGGTACTGAGACGGTGCTTGGTTTTAATGATAACAATATACAGGAAAATTCAGCCATGTTTCTGCGAAGTTGCATTACGCCGAAATTCGGAAATACATCCGTATATTTCGAATGTCGTACAACAGCTGTAGGTAGGAGACGGGGTACTGCAGAAGTAAAGCTGTTTAGACGGGACGTGAGTCGTGTTTGGGTAGCTCAGATGGTAGAGCACTCGCCCACGAAAGGCAAAGGTCCCGAGTTCGAGTCTCGGTCCCGCACACAGTTTTAATCTGCCGGGAAATTTCATATCGGCGCACACTCCACTGCAGAGGGATCTAATTCTGGAAAGAACTGTATAGTTAGTGGAGAGATACAGGATGTTGCAAAATTCCCGTTAAAAACTTCTAGGGAACTGAGTGACGATATTCTGAAGAGGAGCCCATGTATGGAAAGGTATATCCGTGCTACAGCCGTATAAATACACCTTCGCTAATGTGGGATGCAACAGGGTTATAATCACTGGAGGGGGGGGGGGGGGGTTACTTACGTCTGATCCTATGATGTCATTTGACGGCTGTCTCCTCTCTGACCTGGATCGAGTCTCGTTCATGTGTCTGTGAGTGTTAGAGCAACATTTCTGAGCACACTTTTGCCGAATACACCGACACGAGTATCCTGTGTGGCCAAAGCGCACAGTACTGGAAGAGCTGCTGGTCGCCTTTATCAAGATCGTTGTCCACAACGTCTGACTCCTCCCCACACGCTTTTCGTTGCCATTGCACAACGTCTTCGACTATGGGTGTCTTCACCGTCAGCAGGTGCGTCTGTGGTGCCCCGTGGAGACGCAGCGCACGCGAATTGGAAAATATATTTATATGGATATTGTGTCTGTTCTTCCGGACATGTGCGAAAGGACGCTACGAATGTAGTGTGTGGACATACAAAGGTGAGAATGTGGGTCTCGCGGGAGGCGTGCGCGAGACAGTCCCTGTAGTCTCACTATCCTCTGTGCCGTCTGTGGCTCAGATGGATAGAGCGACTGCCATCTAAGCAGGAGATCCCTGGTTCAAGTTCCGGTCGGGGCACACATTTTCACCTGTCTTCGTTGATATCTATTAACGCCCGTCAGCAGCTGAAGGAAATAATATTGTAATTTCAAATTGGAAAACGCCCTCCTGTAAAACCAGTGTCTCTGAAGACCGATTTTTTTGATTCTTTGGTTATTAAAGAGTGAAACTGTAGAACAATAGATGTACTCGGTCACATCTACACTGAAATGCCAAAGAAACTATTATAATAATACGTATTCAAACACAGAGATATGTAAACAGGCTTAATATGGTGCTGCCGCCGGCAACGCCTATGTAAGACATGTGTCTACCGTAGTTGTTAGATCGGTTACTGCTGCTACAATGGCAGGTTATCAAGATTTAAATGACTTTGAACGTGGTTTTATACTTGGCGCAAGGCCGATGGGACACAGCATCTACGAGGTAGCGATGAAGTGGGGATTTTCCTGTACGACCATTTCACGAGGGCACCGTGAATATCAGCAATCCAGTAAAACAATAAATCTCCAACATCTCTGCGGCCAGAAAAAAAATCCTGCAAGAATGGAATCTGAAGAGAATCGTTCAGAGTGGCGAAAGTGCAACCCTTCCGAAAATAACTGAAAATTTCAATGCTTGACCATCAACAAGTATCAGCATGCGAACCATTCATGGAAACATCATCTACATGGCCTTTCAGAGCCGAAGGCCCACTCGTGTACCCTTGCTGGCTGCACAGCACAAAGCTTTACGCCTCATTTGGGCCCATCGGTACGAACATTGGACTGTTGATGACTCGTAACATAATCCCTGGTTGGACGTGTCTCATTTCAAAATGTATATACAGTATGGACGTGTATGGGTATGAAGACAACATCATGACTCCATGGACCCCGCATGTCAACTGCGGATTGTTCAATCTGGTGGAGGCTCTGTGACGTTGTAGAGCGTGCGCATTCGGAGTGATGTGGGATCCCTGATACGTCTAGATACATCCTGTCTGATCACCTGAATCCATTCGTGTCCATTGTGGATTCCGACGGAAGTGGGTAATTCCAGCAGGACAATGGAGCGGCCCACACAACCACAGTTGCTACAGAGTGGCTGCAGCAACACTCTTCCGAGCCTAAACACTTTCGCTGGCCACCAAACTCCCCAAACATACTGTACGTTTCTAGTAAATTTTATAGCATTAACTAGCATATCTGGAATGCCTTGCAACGTGTTGATCAGAAGAGATCTCTGCTCCCTCTTACTGTTACGGATTTATGGGCAGCTCTGCAGGTTTCATGGTGTCAGTTCCCTGCAGCGCGACTTCAGCCATCAGTAGAGTCCATGCCACGGCGTGTTGAGGCACTTCTGCGTGCTCGCGGGGACCTTAAACGATATTTCTTTGGCTCCTCAATGTAACAAATTACTTATCAAAGTGACAGCTTACCAACATGTTTTCAAGTGGTTCTAGTATACGGTACGTCTCGGGAGACAGGTTACAATTTAAAATAAGAGTATTATGTACTCAGTCCCCTCTACAAGTTGTAGCAGGTAGTGATGGGAATTTCAGAACATCCTGTACGTTTCCAGCAAACTGTATAGCCGTTGTCGTATTACAATTGGTATCTGCGAATACATTCCATAAATCGTGACAGATCGCGAGGCGCGACTGCAGAAATCCGTAGCGTTTACCCAGGGGGCGTCTCGGCTACGGCAGCTCTGACGGCTAGTTTGAAGGCCACTTTCAACTAGTGTTGCCAGAGGTGTCTCTTTTTAGAGATTCTACGACTCGCCCCACGTAAGCTTTAAAAAGGAAGACCAAATGCTCCAACTTCTGGCCTCTGCTAACATTTCGAAATACACTATCCTATCAGTGAGTGTACAGACACCTGTTAGTGGACATTAATATGCAGTGCGTCCACCCTTTGTCTTTATGGCGGCTTGAACTCTGCTCGGGACACTAAGTGAGGTGCCTACCGACAATTTACGCACCACACACGGATATCGTATCTACGTGTTTGTACACGCAAGGCAATAAATTGCTCAGCAAGATCGCCATATCTCTCATCAATTTTCAACATCTGGAGCACAATGGGCAGGTTCTTTAAAGCAGGTCGCGATTTTGAGGATGTAACGAACCAACTGAACTGAATTTGGTACGATATCCGTCAGAAGGGTATAAACTAACTTTATCAGTGAATGTCAAGCCTAGTAATTGACCGCGGAAAGGCCAGAGGTGGCCCAACACGTTATCGACTTATCAATTTGTGAAGCTCTTTGTCTTGAATTATTCATCCAGTTTTTCTTCAACTCTAATCATTCATTTGACCCTACACGTACAGTCTTGCTCAAAACTATCCTAACGCCCGAATTGAATTTCGCCTGATTCACATGCAACCCACATAACGCAACTGTCTAGCAGGTCCCCTTATCGCTCCTTGGTACAGTCGTTTGACTATTGAAAATGGTTCCAACAAATCACCACAAGAAAACACTGTTCTGTATCGCAATAACTCAAGATGTAAAGTAATACCACGATACTACAAATATCACGGAACACCTTACCACAGATAAGACTGCCCTTAAGGCTTGTAGCTCACATTTATTACAATAAATGACATACCTGACATTTTACCACTCTCATTATTACGTCAGATAGGTAATACACGTAGTAAATTCGTCGTATTCATGATTTCCTCTTCAAAGTAACATACCGTACTTATCATTGAACACAAAATGAGATTAAAAATTGAAGTTATTCACGGGCAACCAGTTGAGAATATGTATGAACTTCAAATGACACGACGAACCGTCTCGTTCTGCTTATGGATGCAAACTCAGGTCATGCAGACTAAGCAATGATTTCGTGCCTGACGGATACTAACTGTCACTCCTGATTAGGCATACAGAGAGTGATATACCTCGATTTTAGACAGAGCCAGTTTTCAAATTTCAACTTTAAATTACATATCGCAAGTATTTTTGCCGGACGCGAATTCCTACCCAGCACCTATTTTCACTGTTAACGAACGACGAGAGATGTTGAATCTTGGTTCTAAACAAGTAACTAACTTGAATTGCCGTGAGGTAAGGCTTTGTACTGGGCAGGGATTCGAACGTATATCGGCAGGCAGTAACATCTCTTAGCTTTTGGTTTGGCAGCACTCGACAGCCATTTCTAGGCGCAAGTAATAGAAGAATGGCAGCGCGTTTTTGTTATCAAGTAACGTCTTCATCGATTACTTTAGTTTTAATGTAATCTATGAGTAATTGCTGATGTTTGATATTAACATGAAAAGAATTCTGTAGACAGAGAAAGAACCTCTTCTTGGGAAACTACTTGTATAGTGACCAAAAGGCACGAACTTATATTCAAGTACAGTGTTCCAGCAGCGGCATGAAGAAAATGATAGTAATAATGTCGGTAATAATCCAATTATCCGGTAACTTCACACTTCCCAGTGGATCTTCACGAACTAAGAAAATATCTGAATTTGTGAACATTTCAAAATGGCTTCACATCGAGCCTATGATGCCTACAAGGGTCTTTACATCCTGCTGACATGAGAATAGCATAATCTCCGCGTCAGAAGCTTTTTTCTACTTAAACATTTAATAGACTCGCGTTTTATCCACCGTGACTACTTTTGTAAGATCAGCACATCATCCATTGCAGCTCACTCCTGGGGCTGGGAAATGTGGGCACAGTGGCCTGGTGGAACTATCACAGGAGCAATGCGTGGGTTCAGACATTTACTTTTAAGAAGCACAAACAGATTTACTTTGCGTCTGGTAACCTCAAAAGAAAGACGTTATAATCCAGAATTCGCAATACAAATCACGTTCCATCATTACCAACTGGGCAGAGCCAGGTTACGTTGGGAAATGACATAGCGGAAGTCATCGTAAACAGAAATACAGTCGCCAGTAAACTTACTTACATTAGAAAATTTTATTTTATTTTATGAACCGATAGCCATTTAAAGGATGGGGCTCTTATTTTACTTGTAATTGATTGAACTAGAGACGTTGAAAAATTTGGTGCTGGACTGTGATTCGAATTCGTTTCTCCTCTTTCGAGGATCTGAATCTCTCGGGACATTATAGTTCAACCATTTCGTCCCTTTTCGCAAGACTGCAACCTTCTCTAGGTCTCCTCCAAAGGTAAGGATGTGGGTCCGAATCCAGATCCAATACAAAAATATTCATAGTTTCAGTTCAAGCCCTATAACGTGCACACCGTCCCGCTAGTGAAAACCAACGTGCGCTTTTAATGTCTATTCATGTGTTGCCAACAATCGCAATAGGTGTCATTATTTCTTGTCAAACACGCACACACCTTACCGTTGGTGAGTAAGCAACTGATATTTAAGCTATATTTGTGGATGCACGGTAGGCGTGTAGTTAGATTGTCACTTAGGTACAAAAGTTTGTATCCTTAGTTTAGATTCAAACACCTAGCAGCTGGTAAGGAAAACCGATACGTAACATTTGATTTTACTTAATTAACAATACGATTACGTCTTGGGTTCGTATCTCCGTCATATAACTTCACATCATGCACTTAATCTTTAAATGCATGCGCACTTTGTTACTTGAGCTTGGAGGTATATCAGACATCTTTCGTGGTTAGTTAACAGGGACGAAATTGTCTTGTTAGGAGTCCAGGTTTATTAAAAAAATTGTCGTCTTTTATTTTCAAGTTTAGATTTCATTACTGGTATTGGCAAAAATTTCGGTAATTCATGACTCTTCACGGATAGCCATCAATATGATATGATTAGATTACATTTGATCAATTTTTGTTTCATAGATCATGAATACGATATTTCGTAATGATGTGTAACGTGTAATTTTAATGAAAGATTTCTTTACATACCATATTCAATTTCTTTACAACAATTTCTTACTCTCTCTCATTCTTTTTGATTTCTCTCTCTCTCTCTCTCTCTCTCTCTCTCTCTCTCTCTCTCTCTCTCTCTCTCTCTCTCTCTCTCTCTCTCTCTCTCTCTATCATACACACACACATTCTTTTTTTCTTTATTTGTTTGTTTTGCTCGACTATCGGCGAGGCATCAAAACGTCTCTGAATGAGCTTCTTAGTTTTTAGTACACTTACGAAATAAATATAAAAACAACTGTGAGAGTTACTGGTATATGATGCTTAGTTTTCAGTCAGTTTGGAGTATTATTAGTAACCACGCTCCAGTCCCTAAACCTAGTTACAGAAATGCGAATCAGACGCATTACGTATTCCAGGCCGTAGCAACCGCGACTTGGAGACACCAGCTATGGTCACTTCCCAGCCCGCTGTACGATCACATCGGTTCGTCTTCTTTCTGCTGGTACTGTAACTGAGATTTGACAACAAGGCAACGTATGTTTTGCAACTCTGCGATCGACGAGTTCCTTCCTGGTGCGCACGGAATTTATCCTCAAAGTTCACTTGATTTTACCTGTCATTTCCATTGAATAATCTGATTTATTATCACGTTAGGTGTAACAAAAGATTGTAAATTTACGGTTTTCAGCCCAGGAAAGTCGTTGCACGTGGAAATCGCAACTAATCTCGTCCTTTAAAAAGCGGTTTACGAGTGCTAGACATTATCGAACTCGTAAGAGTAAGCTAAGACACGTACCTCTACGCCAGCTCTATGGTAATGCGCTGACCTGAGAAATAGCATCTGTTATGGTTCGCACTTCCAGTCTCGCTGACTGTAACGTTTTTATCCCTTCTGTGAAAGAGCTACAAGCAGTCAGATAAAACATCGATAAGGAAATCGCAAAAAAATACTTTCGGCTCATAGTGCAATGGTGAAAACTTACAATGCTGCACAACAGGTAACTCCTCTTCCCGCAGCTGACAAACAAATTTTGGGTTTCTAGGAATACAAAACTTTACTTATGAAATGCGACATTTGCAATGCACGACGTTTTCAACAAAGAGATGGCGCAATACAGTAGCTCAAGTGGAAAGAAACACTTCCTTTTCAAATTTGTGCATCCTACACTGTTGGCTGTTCTGTGTAGGTGGCAGGTACGTGATTTTATTTCGGTGATTACAAAATAAAGTCGAATTTATGCACTGGGTAGTCGAGGCAGCTAGTTCATTGTGATTCGGTCAACCAAGTAAATGAATTTACTGAACCTGCTGCAAATTACTACACGAAGCCTGTGTGTCAATTCTCATCCAGAGAGGTGCAACGGCGTTACGATAGAAAAATGAGCCACATACTTATAATATGCTTGTATATCTGTGGACTGGGTTCGATTCCAACTTCTGTCAATGATTTTAGATAAGGAGAGACAGATTCCATTCTCTTCTGGCTACACCAAGTGAAGAAGATATAATGACATTGTGGTCTGAAATTAACATGAAAAATGATATTCCTTTACTACAAAGTAGACGTTAGGATGAATCACAATAAAGACTGGAGCGGCGACACGTAGAAACCTTTCTTATACTTGTTATTTATTTCTAGTGACGAAACAAACGCTATGTAGGCTCACAGGACATTTAGTCCATATTTTATATGAGCTTCTGTATGTCGATAAAATCGGTTCTGATCTGGGAATGCAACTTAGACCGTACTTAACGCTGAATTTGATCCCTTCGTGAGAATACAGCACGTCTACAATTTGTTGTTTGTTCAGAACTGCAGATTCCTCAACATCTCCACATACTGCGCGTGAATGGGTTCGAATCCTGGCCCGGCACTATAGATTTCATTATGTATTATCAAGCTCTAGCATGAGAACACCTATCTGCTGGTGGATAATTATTTTAATGTTTAATGTATTTTCATTCGTTGTCAACACTAACGATATGTGACGTTTTTGACACCCAGTGAGACACAGAACTATTTGCGAGATCACTGTAAGTTCAAGATGTTAGTCCGAACTGGACAAAAATTCGGAAGCTGACGTATCTTTGTGTGTAGTCAAAAGCGATATGATGTGTGGAGCTGTATTCCCAGTGAGCACTGAACTCTTCGTCATATTATTTCTAGTTCAAACACGCTCACATGTCGCTGCTGGTGCAACAAACCCATATTTCACGTTCGTTTTCTCTAGAATATAACAGCGACAGATGCCGGGTTGGAGTCTTGGGAAGGAAAAAAATGTATGTTTCGTCTCGTCATTTCAGTTAAAACATCTAGCTACTGCCGAGAAAACCCGAAATGTCACAGTTGATTGTGCGTCGATATCTATCCGATTAAGTTCTGAGTTCGAACCCCTGTCCAACACAAAGCCTTACCTCACGGCAATTCAAATAAGTTACTTGTTAAGAACCAAGATTCAACATCTCTCGTCGTTCGTTAACAGGGACAATAGGTGCTGGGTAGGAATTCGCGTCCGGCAAAAATACTTGCGATATGTAATTTAAAGTTGGAATTTGCAAACTGGCTCTGTCTAAAATCGAGGTATATCACTCTCTGTATGCCTAATCAGGAGTGACAGTCAGTATCCGTCAGGCACGAAATCATTGCTTAGTCTGCATGACCTGAGTTTGCATCCATATGCAGAACGAGACGGTTCGTCGTGTCATTTGAAGTTCATAAATATTCTCAATTAGCTGCTCGTGAATATCTTTAATTTTTAATCTTATTTTGTGTTAAATAATAAGTACGGTATGTTACTTTGAAGAGTAAATCATGAATACGACGAATTTACCACGTGCATTACCTATCTGACGTAATAATGAGAGTGGTAAAATGTCAGGTATGTCATTTACTGTAATAAATGTGAGCTACAAGCCTTAAGGGCAGTCTTATCTGTGATAAGGTGTTCCGTGATATTTGTAGTATCGTGGTATTACTTTGCATCTTGAGTTATTGCAATACAGAACAGTTTTTTCTCGTGGTGACTTGTTGGAACCACTTTCAATAGTCAAACGACTGTACCAAGGAGCGATAAGGAGACCTGCTAGACAGTTGCGCTATGTGGGTTGCATGTGAATCAGGCGAAATTCAATTCAGGTCGTTCGGATACTATTGGGCATGAATGAACATCACGTGTATCGATTTCCATCGCGCTGGGGTAAGTCCTCCGGGATACGTTTATTCTCCTTAGTGTGTAAATATATTTGGAGCATGTCATTCAAAAACGTTTGAAACGACATAGACGGGAGCGGGTTGTTGTTAGGAGAGCAGAATGTATTAGACTCGCGGATCATGTGGTGTTATTGGCAGAGAGCGAAAGTATGACTGAAATGTTAAAAGAATTGAACAAGAGACGTGAGTAAATTGGAATGAGAAATAATAAGAAAAACGCAAAATGTCCGGTGATAGGTGCAAGAAAAGCAAGAACAACTATAATGTTAGGCAGGAAGATACACAACAATTTAGTGTTTTTAGATAACTGCGACGTGCTATTATGGACGACATTGGAAGTAATAAGGAGGTGAAAATACGTATAGCAATTGCCAACGAGACGTTTCATAACAGGAGGCTTTTATGTGGGTGCGTTGATAGGGGATAAAATAGGCAGGCACAGTGAGAAATGAGGTGGTGTTGATTGGGAGAACAGAGAGAAATTTTAAAGGTAGCAGGATGAGCAAACACAATTGGCATGGACACTGAATGAGAAGAGATTGTTTATTGATGGTATGAAGGAAATGGTGAATGCAAGAAGAAGAAGAAGAAGAAGAAGAAGAAGAAGAAGACGCAGAACATACCAGGTGGTGGACAGCGTAAGAACAGAAAATAGTTGTGAGAAAACAAGAGGGTAACAAATGATGGGACTGCATGGAGAACTACATGTGAAGACCTGCCCTAGGGCAGAACACTCATGGTGGTGGTGTTGATGAAGAGGAGACTTATGTAGGACATTTTGCAAAACGCCCATTTTCTTGTAATCCAAATTTAAACAAAACATAGGCAGCTTATAATTTGTAGTCTATAACCGACCGTGAATTGCGTGACAGATGGAACTTGCCAGTATACCAGTTATTAGGACTTATTCCCACTCCACTGACGTATGGAGCGTGCGAACCGTGGCTGCTTAAAAGCCTCTGTGCGTGCTGTGCTTAGTCTCTTCTGGTCTTCACGCTTCCTACAGTTACAATACGTAGGCGGTTTCAGTATATTCCATTCCTACTTTCATCATGTAACGTCAGTTCTAGAAACTTTGTAATTAGGTCTCCTCGAGATACTTTGCTCTTCCACGGGATAGTCTGTGTCTACCATGAACTGTCCGTTAGTCAGTAAGTGGAATAACTGGTTTTCCGACACATGTCGCCATGTAACTGTCGCTCTGTCTCCACGCCAGAGAGACGGAAATTCTGTGTGCCACATTTGAAGATGAGTCTGTAAAGGTTACAAAACTAGTTAATGGAATTACAAATAGTTGAAAAAGTGAGTTTTTGCAGTTTTCCGTATTTACATTCAATGCACTAGTCACAGGCTCTAGGCGATCCTTAGGGGACAAGCTTAGTCGGTTGAGAGCGTGATGTGTCCCTCCGAGATTAATTTCACCTGGGCTTTAAGCGACTCACCGGTCAGCATTTACAGAGCTGCCAACTACATCTCACACCGGGAATATGACCAGGATTGGTTTGCATCGCAGCCTACGGAAGAGAACGCAAATCGAACGATCATTCGCAGTCATTCCCTCCATTGACTACCATTCGCCTATATTCAACAGTTAAGGATTCCTCCGGAAATATTCCAAGTAGACTTTCTGTGGATATTTTACGTTTCTTTCCAAGCGCCTGCCTGTTCAATTTGATCAGAAACTGTGTGACATTCTCCAACGGGTCAAAAAACCTGTGACCATTCGTGCCGCCCTTCTCTGTATACATTCAGTATCGCCGGGCAGTTGTATCTGATTAGGATCCAAGAATCTCGAGCAATATTCGGGGATGGGTCGCAAGCGTGATTTGTAAGCAATTTCTTTTGTACACTGATTGTATTTTCCTAGAATTCTACCAACGAATTGCAGCCATCCACCGTATTTCCCTAAGACTGCGACTATGTGACGATTCCATTTCAAATCTCTAGAAATTTTTACACCTAGGTATTCATGTTGGTTGAGCGATAGCGAATTTGACTCGCTGCACTATACTCGTAGGATAAGGTTATATCGTTTTGTGAACCGAACAATTTTACATTTCGGGAACATTTAAACTAAGTTGTCATGCTTTGCACTACACTGAAATCTTATGAAGGCGTGACTTCTTTCAAACAGAACTTTATTACAGGCAACACCATCATTTGCGAAAACACTGAAGTTCCAAATAGACCGCGTAACCACGGCCCCCTTCTCCCCTCCAAATTGCTGTCTGAAAACTGGAAGTCCCATTTGTAAAACACCTTCAGAAGTTCGTTCACATTCCGTATCAGTTAATGTGTTAAAAACTTGACCTGAAGAAACATAACCCTTTGCAGTTGAAGACGCTCAGTTGTAAGAGAAGCTAGTTTTTCGAAAACGTCTCAATATTTATGTACTGAACTAGGTGTTGTACAATTCTATAATTTTCAGGTACATTCGGCGACGTTTGTGGATACTGTCTGACAAATGTGTTGCGAATAAAGTGAGTAGTAAAGAAGTAATACAGTGAAACATCAAGCCTGATGCTGACACCTTACTGCACGATCAGCGAAAATGTAGAAGTGATAAAAGTCTTTTTCCTTTCATCATTATGTCAGGGATGTCAGAGGGGAAAAAAAGTTTCGCCAAGTTTCGAAATTATGTGTGAAGTTTGTTGGAAGTCGCCACGTGCTGCCTTTCACAAATGCTCGGTGAATATAGTCTCGATAATTTGCGCGCCACGAAATTATGCTGCCTTAGACGAGTACGCAGTTTTTAACTTTTAACGCCCGACTTATTGCGTAAACCTATGCCTTTAAATGAAGGACGGAAGGAGGATTGCATTTAATGTGCTATCGATGTCGAGGTCATTAGAGACGGAGCAGGAGTTGGCACTGCGTCAGGGAAGGGTAAAAGAAGTCCGCCGTTCCCTTTCAAAGGAACCATCCCAGCATTTACTTGGAGCGATTCAGGAAAGTTACGGAAAACGTATCAGGATGGCCGGATGCGGATTTAAACGTCATCCTCCCGAATGCGAGTCTAGTGTACTAGTTGACAGCTCGTCGTGTAGAAGCTAGCGTTGTTGGTGATGGGATTCCGGGTTCGATTCACGGCTGGGTTGCTTTCTCCGCCCGGGAAGTAGGTGTCTGTGGTGTCATCATTTCATCATCATCCGTGAAGGTGGCGAAACTGGACTGTGTAAAGGTTGGGGCTTTGTACAGGCACTGATAACCGTGCAGTTAAGCGCCCCAAAAACCAATCATCATCATCATCATCATACCATGGAATAACCACTGCGGCAGCTCGTTCGGTATACATTTAAATGAGCAGATTAAGTCAGCATTTTTAGTATTTACATTGACTTCGTTCTTCATAAATGAAAGCAGGAACTATGACAAGACAAAGGAATTGGGATAACGAATGAGAAATACCTGATTGTGCTTCTGTTTGTAGATGACATGATTCACGTTCACGAAATTACCTCCAAAGATCTATATACCACCTGAACGAAATATGCAATGAATACAACTTTAAAATTTCTAGGAACAAAACGAAAATAAGTGCACTCCGAGGAAAATACTCAGTCAGTTTAAAACTAGTTTTGGATAATCCTGCTTTAGAACTGGTCTCTTAATCTTTCATTTAGGCTACGCTGTAAGATCTGATTTTTACTCTGATACTTAAAATAAATTACACAAATTCTAAGCTGTTTGTGACACTATTATCTGATCATTGGGCAATAAAGTACAAAAAGATTGTCCCGAAATTCTATAACGTGGTCGCGGTTCCTGTATTATGCTATGAAAGCGAAAACATGGTTAAAAAAAAAAGCAAAAAAAATCACACGGCAGAGATGAGGTTCCTAAGAAATTCGAAGAGCTGCACAACAAGAAATGATTAGGAATGAAGATACTAGAGAAAAATTAAGTATTTTCAACAGAAACTAAAAAATTCAAAAATATCGTGAAGACTGGTGAGAATGCTACGTCCCAGACTTCCCCAAAATATTCTGAACTACAAGCGGAATGGAAGACGTGATATTGAAAGGCCTCGGACGTGGGAGCAATTTCGTTTGAGAGACTATCCCGCGCGGCGACTACTGAAGTACTTATACATTATAGAATTCTTAAGTTATACAACCAAAATAAGTAAGTTTTAATGTAGTTTACGTTCACTGATGCAAAAAAAAAATTCTTGCTTTTTAAAGTGGGATATGTTCTTTCTAAGGGTTCAAACTGTCTCCATGACAAATTTGAACAATATCTGTTAAGCGGTTTGGACTCGAAAACGAAACAGACTGTGTTACAAAGTTGAAAAGCAACTGAGAGAAAGAAGCAGCGTCGGTTTCTGCAGGAGGCGGCCATCATTTTGTAGGACAATGTTCGGGCACGCTCGGTTCAAGTCGTGACTGATTTGATCGGTATATAGGGATGGGGAGCGCCGCATCACGCACCACACTCATCTACATCTATATTTATACTAAGCAAGCCACCCAACGGTGTGTGGCGGAGGGCACTTTACGTGCCACTGTCATTACCTTCCTTTCCTGTTCCAGTCGCGTATGGTTCGCGGGAGGAAAGACTGTCTGAAAGCCCCTGTGCTCTCTAATCTCTCTAATTTTACATTCGTAATCTCCTCGGGAGGTATAAGTAGGGGGAAGCAATATATTCGATACCTCATCCAGAAACGCACCCTCTCGAAATCTAGCGAGCAAGCTACACCGCGATGAAGAGCGGCTCTCTTGCAGAGTCTGGCACTTGAGTTTGTCAACCATCTCCGTAACGATATCACGGTTACCAAATAACCCTGTGACGAAACGCGCCGCTCTTCTTTGAATCTTCTCTATCTCCTCCGCAAACCCGATCTGGTACGGATCCCACAGCGATGAGCAATACTCAAGTATAGGTCCAACGAGTGTTTTGTAAGCCACCTCCTTTGTTGATGAACTACAGTTTCTAAGGACTCTCCCAATGGATCTCAACCTGGTACGCGCCTTACCAACAGTTAATTTTATATGATCATTCCACTTCAAATCGTTCCGCACGCATACTGCGAGATATTTTACAGAAGTAACTGCTACCAGTGTTTGTTCCGCTATCATATAATCATATAGTAAAGGATCCTTCTTTCTATGTATTCGCAATACATTACATTTGTCTATGTTAACGGTCAGTTGCCACTCCCTGCACCAAGGGCCTATCCGCTGCAGATCTTCCGGCATTTCGCTACAATTTTCTAATGCTGCAACTTCTGTGTATGCTACAGAATCATCCGCGAAAAACCGCATGGAACTTCCGACACTATCTACTACCTCATTTATATATATTGTGAAAAGTAATGGTCCCATAACACTCCCCTGTGGCACGCCAGAGATTATTTTAACGTCTGTAGACGCCTCTCCAGTGATAACAACATGCTGTGTTCTGTTTGTTAAAACTCTTCAATCCAGCCACAGAGCTGGTCTGATATTCCGTGGGCTCTTACCTTATTTATCAGGCGACAGTGCGGAACTGTATCGAACGCCTTCCGGAAGTCGAGAAAAATAGCATCTACCTGGGAGCCTGTATCTAATATTTTCTGGGTCTCATGAACAAATAAAGTGAGTTGGGTCTCACACGATGGATGTTTCCGGAATCCATGTTGATTCCTACAGAGTAGATTCTGGGTTTCCAAAAACGACATGATACTCGAGCAAAAAACATGTTCTAAAATTCTACAACAGATCGACGTCAGAGATATAGGTCTATAGTTTTGTGCATCTGCTCTACGACCCTTCTTGAAGACTCGGACTACCTGTGCTCTTTTCCAATCATTTGGAGCCTTCCGTTCCCCTAGAGACTTGCGGTACACGGCTGTTAAAAGGGAGGGCAAGTTCTTTCGCGTACTGTGTAGAATCGAATTGGTACCCCGTCAGGTCCAGTGGACTTTCCTCTGTTGAGTGATTCCAGTTGCTTTTCTACTCCTTGGACACTTATTTCGATGTCAGCCATTTTCTCGTTTGTGCTAGGATTTAGAGAAGGAACTGCAGTGCGGTCTTCCTCTATGAAACATCTTTGGAAAAAGGTGTTTAGTATTTCAGCTTTACGCCTGTCGTCCTCTGTTTCAATGCCATCACCACCCCGGAGTGTCTGGATATGCTGTTTCGAACCACTTACTGATTTAACGTGAGACCAGAACTTTCTAGGATATTCTGTCAAGTCGGTACATAGAATTTTACTTTCGAATTCACTGAACGCTTCACGCATAGCCCTCCTTACTCTAACTTTGACATCGTTTAGCTTCTGTTTGTCTGAGAGGTTTTGGCTGCGTTTATACTTGGAGTGGAGCTGTCTTTGCTTTCGCAGTAGTTTCCTAACTTTGTTGTTGAACCACGGTGGGTTTATCCCGTCCCTCACAGTTTTACTCTACACGTACCTGTCTAAAACGCATTTTACGATTGCCTTGAACTTTTTCCATAAATACTCAACATTGTCAGAGTCAGAACAGAAATTTTCGTTTTGATCTGTTAGGTAGACTGAAATCTGCCTTCTATTACCCTTGCTAAACACGTAAGCCTTCCTCCCTCTTTTTATATTCCTATTAACTTCCATATTCAGGGATGTTGCAACAGCCTTATGATCACTAATCCCTGTTCTGCACATACAGAGTCGAAAAGTTTGGGTCTGTTTGTTATCAGTAGGTCCTAGATGTCATCTCCACGAGTCGGTTCTCTGTTTAATTGCATGAGGTAATTTTCGGATAGCGCACTCAGTATAATGTCACTCGACGCTCTGTCCCTACGACCCATCCTAAACATCTGAGTGTCCCAGTCTATATCTGGTAAATTGAAATCTCTACCTAAGACTATAACATGCTGAGAAAATTGATGAGAAATGTATTCCAAATTTTCTCTCAGTTGTTCTGCCGCTAATGCTGCTGGGTCGGGAGGTCGGTAAAAGGAGCCAATTATTAACCTAGCTCGGCTGTTGCGTGTAACCTCCACCCATAATAATTCACAGGAACTATCCACTTCTACTTCACTACAGGATAAACTTCTACTAACAGCGACTAACTCTCCACCACCGGTTGCATGCAATCTATCCTTTCTACCTGTCTGTACCTTTGTAAAAATTTCGGCAGAATTTCTCTCTGGTTTCAGCCAGCTTTCTGTACCTATAACGATTTCAGCTTCGGTACTTTCTATCAGCGCTTGAAGTTCCGGTACTTTACCAACGCAGCTTCGACAGTTTACCATTACAATACCGATTGCTGCTTGGTCCCCTCATGTCCTGCTTTGCCCCGAACTCGTTGAGGCTGCCGCCCTTTTTGTACTTGCCCAATGCCATCTAACCTAAAAAACCGCCCAGCTCACGCCACACAACCCCTGCTACCCGTGTAGCCGCTTGTTGCGTGTAGTTGACTCCTGACCTATCCAGCGGAACCCGAAACCCCACCACCCTATGGCTTAAGTCGAGGAATCTGCAGCCCACACGGTCACAGAACAATCTCAGCCTCTGATTCAGACCCTTTACTCAGCTCTTTACCAAAGGCCCGCAGTCAGTCCTGTCGACGATGCTGCAGATGGTGAGCGGTGAGCTCTGCTTTCATCCGGCTAGCGAGACTGGCAGTCTTCACCAAATCAGATAGCCAGGAAGGGTTTCCTCCGATCCATAGCGACACACATCATTGGTGTCGACATGAGCGACCACCTGCAAATGGGTGCAACCTGTACCCTTCATGGCATCCGGAAGGACCCTTTCCACATCTGGAATGACTCACCCCGGTATGCACACGGATTGCACATTGGTTTTCTTCCCCTCTCTTGCTGCCATATCCCTAAGGGGCCCCATTACGCGCCTGACGTTGGAGCTCCCAACTACCAGTAAGACCACCCTCTGCGACTGCTCGGATCTTGCAGACCGAGGGGCAACCCCTGGAACAGGACAAGCAGCCACGTCAGGCCGAAGATCAGTATCGGCCTGAGACAGCCCCGGAATTGCGCCCTTCTGAGCTCAGCTTGATTCCTGACGTGAAGGTAGCGTTCTCGCTTTCCGCGTCTGGGTTCCCGGGTTCGATTCACGGCGGGGTCAGGGATTTTGTCTGCCTCGTGATGGCTGGGTGTTTTGTGATGTCCTTAGGTTAGTTAGGTTTAAGTAGTTCTAAGTTCTAGGGGACTGATGACCATAGATGTTAAGACCCATAGTGCTCAGAGCCATTTGAACCATTTGTCGAACTTTGGGGTATTCGGTTCGGAGCTGTTATGGAGATACGTCAGACAATAGACCGCTCCATTCGAACTACCTATACAACTGGCGTAGTTAGGGGTATCTTGCTCTTTCGACATCACTGGCGATGGCTTATATACATGAGCTGTTCAAAAAATATCCGACCTTTTTTAATTGTTGAAATCAACAATGGTATCAGGGCGCGCATGGGCTCATGTTTTCAGGCATATTTAGCACACATACCTGATTTTCTCCACTACTTCGGAACACTTGCAAGTCGTACACGTTGGATTTAGTATTCTGAGCAAAATGACGTCTTTACATCACATTTGGCTCCAAGCTTGGCGATTCTCAAGTTGAAACCATCGTGTGTTTGTGGACAAAGTAATGGGTACTGCAGGGCTAAAGGAGTGGTACAACCATTTCAAAGGTAGCCGCTAATCAATGAAGACAGAAGCCAGTTAAGGTACGCCCGCAATATCCGCAAATCAGGTCGTTACTGATCCCGCAATATTGCTGGTGAAGCAGAATGGACGAATCACTATCAGAGAAGTTGTCGTCTAATCTAAAAGCCGTAAAGTCAACTAACTAACTAGGTGTTACAATAACTAACGTCCGCCCGCGGTAGCTGAGTGGTCAGCACGACAGACTGTCAATCCTAAAAGACCGGGTTAGATTCCCGGCTGGGTCGGAGATTTTCTCCGCTCAGGGACTGGGTGTTGTGTTGTACTAATCATCATTTCATCCCCATCGACGCGCAAGTCGCCGAAGTGGCGTCAAATCGAAAGACTTGCACCAGGCGAACGATCTACCCGATGGGAGGCCCTCGTCACACGCCATTATTATTATACAATAACGAACAACTTAAATTGGAAAGAACACATAGAAAATGTTGCGGTTAAGGCTAACCGAAGACTGCGTTTTATTGGCACAACACTTAGAAAACGTAACAGACCTACAAAGGACACTGCCTACACTACGCTTGTCCGTCCTCTTTTAGAATACTGCTGGGAAATGTGGGATCCTTAAAAGATCGGACTGACGGAGTAGATCGAAAAAGTCCAAAGAAAGGCAGCACGTCCTCCTATTATCGCGAAATATGAGAGAGTGTGTCACACAAATGATACAGGATTTTGGCTGGACATCATTAAAAGAAAAGCGTTTTTCTTTGCGACGGAATCTTCTCACGAAATTCCAATCACCAACTTTTTCCTCCGAATGCGAAAATATTTTGTTGACACCGACCTACGTAGGGAGAAACGACCACAACGATAAGATAAGGGAAGTCAGAGCTCGTATGGAAAGACACAGGTGATCATTCTTTCCGGGTGCTATGCGAGATTGGAATAATAGAGACTTGTGAAGGTGGTTCGATGAACAACCTGCCAGGCACTTAAATGTGATTTGCAGAGTATCCATGTAGATGCAAGTATAGGTGGTCACATTTTTACTATCCCCTGTATGTGCATATCGCTTCACACGACCTTTGTTACCTCAATGTCGATATCGGCATCATTTTCGAAATATGTGAGCTTTCTTATATTATCTGTAATGTTAATATACAACATGAACAGTAAGGTTCCCAACACGCTTCCCTCTGGCACAAGTGGTTACTTTTACACGTATAGATGAACTCTCCATTTAGGATGAGATGATGTGTCCTCCCTACAAAAATATTTTATTGGCCGTACTTTATACGGTGCAGGCAAATGGTCAACTACAATTGCTGTTTACTGTGAGGTAACCTCTAGCGTATCAGAAGCAGTTTAGGAACATTTTTTCAAATGAGTATACGCACTCGTATTTCGGCAGGTGCACAGTTTTGCCATTTCAATTTTTGCACGTTTCACAGATACCTTTTCGAAAATTTCGAGCAAAACAAATCGAAATCTTTATTACATCATGAAACAATGAAGAAGCAAATGCGGGTTTGTTCGCAAGCCCGAAGCAACATCTGGTACAAGAATCATGGATTTTAATAAAGTAGCTGTCGATAGGTTTTTTTCGTTGCTTACAGATGTAACTGACAATCACAAATTAATGACTTCTCAAATAACTAATTGTGATGGAACAGGCGTCTCGGTTAATGCTAAAAACTAATCGAACATCGCAGATTGCAAAGGGAACCGTCCAGTGCGATCGTTAACATCTGCAGAAAGGGGCGAAACTGCAACCAGCCTCATTAGTACGTCAGCAAGCGGAGCTGACATTCCTCCTACGATTATTTTTCCACGAAAGAAGAAGCAGAAAGAATTTGAGTTAGGACAGGCAGCAGGAGGTTGCGCTGAGGTCCACAGCACAGCATGTATGGCCACAGAGTCCTTCTTTGTATGGTTTCCACAATTAGTGGTATTTTCTAAGGCATCAAAGCAGGTCCCAGTTCTCCTTATATCAGATGGCCACTCAGCACATACCACGAACATTGACGTTATGGACTACGCGAGGGAGAGTGGCGTTTCTTTACCACCACATTGCTCTCACAGACTTCAGCCGCTTGATGTTTGTTTTATAAATCCTCGCTATAGTGATCAGCTTCGAAAATGGCTACGGAACCATGCAGCGAAAGTCGTAACTATCTTTGAAATTTCAACGCTTTTTGGTTCAGCTTTCGTCTAAAGCGCAACAATGAAAACCGCTATTAAAGGTTTCGAAGCTACTGCAATATGGCCCACGGACCCATCCATATTCACGACGCACACTTCCTCCCGGCACACACAACTGACAGCGGACGTGATAGGCCGTCAGATAAAGAGGTTATTATATCTGAACAATTGGAATTGCCTTCACCTAGCACACCAGCTGAAAAAGACGACTCAAACTGGCTGGATAATCAAGGGGACGAGGTTTCAGCGAATTGTTACAATGAACTGCCGCCTAAGAATAACAAAGTTATTGGGGCTAATTGTTCTAATCTTGGGTGCTCTTGGATGACAACTGACAACACAACCTCCTCATTTCATATTTCACCTGAGATTCTGATTTTCTTGTCAAAAGTTAACGAAAGCAAGAAAAGAGCGAGACTGAAAAGGGGGAACAACGTTGTTTTAACTGATTCGCCGTACAAAAAAAGAGTTAAAAGTCATTAATGGGAGAAATAGAAAAAAGAACATTGACAAAGAAGAAAGAGCAAACAGAAAACTTTCTGCGAAAGAGAATAAAATTAAGAACTCAAAAAAGAGAGAAAGATTCTGAAGGTAAATGGAAAAAAGGAGAGAGAATACAATACTAACGAAAGTGATTATGAGGAAAGTTCTGACTGTCAATGTGTATATTGTGGTGGGTTATATTCAAAATCAGTTGGAAGTTGGGTCGCTTGTTCCACCTGCAAAAAACTGACACACGATTCTTGTGCAGGAATAGATAGCGAAGATGTTGAGTGTCTCCCCGTGTGTGAATTTTGTAAACAGCCTCAAGAAAAGGATACGATTCATGAAAACTGTAGTTTGACATTAATACTCACTTTAAACTAAAAAAAATAACGAGCAAGCCAATATTTTCTGCATTTCGGATAATTTTATACGTTTTTGTAATCACTTGTATTTACCACACCATTGTGACGCGTGCAAATGTTATAAATTTCTGTTTTTGAGTGAGAAAATATTGTTGTTTTATTTTATGGCAATGTTCTTGTATTTTTGTGATTAATACATCATAATGTGTTCATATAAAAATTTGTAACTCTCTTATTTATCAATTTTGTACATTTAATCAAAGTTTTCAACTGTGTACCCCATTATACCTTGGATTCCCCAACGTGTCGGATAAGAAAGATAAAAATACAATCACTACTCGTTTCTTCAACGACAATTTAAGCTGTGTTCTGTGGTTCCTCCCAGAGTTCATCACGATAGATTCCGAAAAAAATCATAGTTAACGAACATTATAAATTGCTCTAGAAACGAAGGCAATCGCAGTTAACATTTAATAAGGCCACTGGTATCCTTCGAAATGCAACTAATCAACGTCATGCAGAACGTCGTGGGTCACAGCGGATGGGTGGAATCGAAATATGACATTTACCCACGATCGCTTCTTTTTGTCAATTTGTGCCATTAATTTCTCTGCTCCCTAATCTGATTTCGT
Source organism: Schistocerca gregaria (assembly GCF_023897955.1). Classification (NCBI taxonomy): domain Eukaryota; kingdom Metazoa; phylum Arthropoda; class Insecta; order Orthoptera; family Acrididae; genus Schistocerca; species Schistocerca gregaria. The sequence continues at coordinate 2,517,291 of NW_026061791.1, forward strand.
ATCTCCCCATCAGCTATTCGATGAAAAAATTTTTAGCATTCTTCTACACCACCACATTTCGGAAGTTTCTAGTCGTCTCCTGTTTGGGGAACCAGGCATGTTAACTACTGATTCGCAATATATTTATTCCGAAAGGCAAAAGGAACCCCGAAAACAATGAAAATAATTTTGTTTATTGGTGATTGTACCAGTTTTATTTACACTTAGTGTGAATGTGAAAGTATTTTAGTCCAAATCCGTATTTGAAGGTTCTAAATGTCGGTTTAAATGGCAGCTTGCTATGTAAGACATGCCCACTTGTTTCTCTGTGCCATCTCTTCTTTGAGATGATAAGCCTAGGGACATTTTACCCGTAGCTTTGAGCTTTCACCTATTGAATACATTTTTTCTTGTCTCGTAGTCAGTTGTTTGCTAGAGTAATAACGTTTCTGAACAAAACAAATGCCAAGATCTACCCACAAAGTTTTCGAGAGAAGTTCTAGAAGACTTGCAAGAAATAAAAAAGTAAATATCATGAAACAAATGTTATGTTTTTGTACAGCATGCATACTATTGGAAAGTGAAAGAAACTATGAATTTAAATGAGTGCATGTACGACGTTAAGTGCAATGCAACTTTAAATTTTCCGTAACTTTTCTAACTAAATGTACCTTTCCTCTCAAACCATTTATCCCAGAACCATGGAATTCTAACGACCAGTTTTCTTACTCGAGGGCATGAAGAGTCGAGGGATATGAAAGGGAAGCAGTGGTTGGGAAGAGAGTGAGACAGGGTTGTAGCCTATCCCCGATGTTATTCAATCTGTTTGCTGAGCAAGCAGTAAAGGAAACAAAAGAAAACTTCGGAGTAGGAATTAAAAACCATGGAGAAATTGTATTATAATGAACACTATGGTCTTTTAATTTTTGAAATTTGCCCGCAAAACCTGTCTTTCAAAATTTTTCTAAAAATTTCGCTATTAATATATTATTCATGAAAAATTGTCAGCTTGTTGGAAAATAGTGGAAATGCATGTAAGAAATGTTTTGTGTTTTACCGTTAATATAACACAACTTAGGATAAGGGTCATATAAATAGATCAGTTAACTGGTGGAGATGGAAGATACGTTCTCCCCGTGAATATTGTGTTTAAAAACAAATGAATATTTTCAAACCAACAGCTCATTTCATGAAGTCATAACTAGAAGTGAGTAATCTCCACAAAAATTGGTAAGTTAATTACTTTGGTGCAAGAAAGTCTCCATCATTAAGGAGAACGATGTTTTCAATAACTTGCCGGCAGCCATAAAAAGCTTTACTACTGACAGATTTCAGTTTACGAGGAGCCTAAAGGATTTCTTGCTAACCATCTCTTCCGACACCATTAATGAATTGAATTACTTAGTAGAACAAGCGCGCGCGCGCGATTGAGTGTGTGTGTGTGTGTGTGTGTGTGTGTGTGTGTGTGTGTGTGTGTGTGTGTGTGTGTGTGAGAGAGAGAGAGAGAGAGAGAGAGAGAGAGAGAGAGAGAGAGAGAGAGAGAGAGAGAGGGGTCAAATAATACGTGTACTATCAGAAGTGTGACCAAATTTTCATTCCTCGTTCATGATCAGTCCATTTGCGGTCTGTGGATAATAAATTAGCATATTATTTTCCCATTGAGTATCTCCCCATTATGGATCAATTTCAATGGAAAGTACATATAATCTAACCCTCTTGTCTGCCCCACTCCTGTTGAAGGTTACACATGAGACAAATACCTTGTTGTTGTTGTTGTTGTTGTTGTTGTTGTTGTTGTTGTCTTCAGTCCACAAACTGGTTTGATGTAGCTCTCCATGCTACTGTATCGTGTGGAAGCTTCATCTCCCAGTACCAACTGCAACCTACATCCTTGTGAATCTGCTTAGTGTATTCATCTCCTGGTCTCCCTCCTCGATTTTTACCCTTCACGTTGCCCTCCAATATTAAATTGGTGATTCCTTAATGTCTCAGAACGTGTCCTACCATCCGACCCCATCTTCTAGTCAAGTTGTGCCACAAAGTTCTCTTCTCCAGTATCCTATTCAATACCTCCACATTAGTTATGTGATCTACCCATCTAATCTTCAGCATTCTTCTGTAGCACCACATTTCGAAAGCTTCTATTCTCTTCTTGTTCAAACTATTTATTGTCCATTATTCACTTCCATACGTGGCTACACTCCATACAAATACTCGGAGAAAAGACTTCCTGATACCTAAAGCTATACTCGATGTTAACAAATTTTTCTTCTTTAGAAACACTTTTCTTACCATTGACAGTCGACATTTTAAATCACTGCTAATGCGTACTCCCAGATAATTTATGGAATTAACTGCTTCCAGTTGCTGACCTGCTATTTTGTAGCTAAATGATAAGGGACCTATCGTTCTATGTATTCGCATCACATTACACTTGTCTACATTGAGATTCAATTGCCATTCCGTGCACCATGCGTAAATTCGCTGCAGATCCTCCTGCATATCAGTACAATTTTCCATTATTGCAACCTCTCGATACACCACAGCATCATCTGCAAAAAGCCTCAGAGACTTTCCGATGTCACTCACCAGGTCATTTATGAATATTGTGAATAGCAACGGCCCTATGACACTCCCGTGCGGCACACCTGAAATCACTCTTACTTCGGAAGACTTCTCTCCATTGAGAATGACATGCTGCGTTCTGTTATCTAGGAACTCCTCGATCCAAGCACACAACTGATCTGATAGTCCGTATGCTCCTACTTTGTTAATTAAACGACTGTGGGGTACTGTGTCAAACGCCTTGCGGAAGTCAAGAAACACGGCATCTACCTGTGAACCCGTGTCTAAGACCCTCTGAGTCTCGTGGACGAATAGCGCGAGCTGGGTTTCACACGGCCGTCTTTTTCGAAACCCATGCTGATTCCTACAGAGTAGATTTCTAGTCTCCAGAAAAGTCATTATACTCGAACATAATACGTGTTCCAAAATTCTACAACTAATCGACGTTAGAGATATAGGTCTATAGTTCTGCACATCTGTTCGACGTCCCTTATTGAAAACGGGGATGACCTGTGCCCTTTTCCAATCCTTTGGAACGCTTCGCTATTCTAGAGACCTACGGTACACCGCTGCAAGAAGGGGGGCAAGTTCCTTCGCGTACACTGTGTAAAACCGAACTGGTATCCCATCAGGACCAGCGGCCTTTCCTCTTTTGAGCGGTTTTAATTGTTTCTCTATTCCTCTGTCGTCTATTTCGATATCTATCATTTTGTCAACTATGCGACTTCAAGAGAAGGAAGCACAGTGCAGTCTTCCTCTGTGAAACAGCTTTGGAAGAAGACATTTAGTATTTCGGCCTTTAGTCTGTCATCCTCTGTTTCAGTACCATTTTGGCCACAGAGTGTCTGGACATTTTGTTTTGATCCACCTACCGCTTTGACATAGGACCAAAATTTCTTACGATTTTCTGCCAATTCAGTACATAGAACTTTACTTTCGAATTCACTGAAAGCCTCTCGCATAGCCCTCCTCACACTACATTTCGCTTCGCGTAATTTTTGTTTGTCTGCAAGGCTTTGGCTATGTTTATGTTTGCTGTGAAGTTCCCTTTGCTTCCGCAGCAGTTTTCTAACTCGGTTGTTGTACCACGGTGGCTCTTTTCCATTTCTTACGATCTTGCTTGGCACATACTCATCTAACGCATATTGTACGATGGTTTTGAACTTTGTCCACTGATCCTCAACACTATCTGTACTTGAGACAAAACTTTTGTGTTGAGCCGTCAGGTACTCTGTAATCTGCTTTTTGTCACTTTTGCTAAACAGAAAAATCTTATTACCTTTTTTAATATTTCTATTTACGGCTGAAATCGTCGTTGCAGTAACCGCTTTATGATCGCTGATTCCCTGTTCTGCATTAACTGATTCAAATAGTTCGGGTCTGTTTGTCACCAGAACGTCTAATATATTATCGCCACGAGTCGGTTCTCTGTTTAACTGCTCAAGGTAGTTTTCAGATAAAGCACTTAAAAATATTTCACTAGATTCTTTGTCCCTGCCACCCGTTATGAACGTTTGAGTCTCCCAGTCTATATCCAGCAAATTAAAATCTCCACCCAGAACTATAACATGGTGGGGAAATCTACTCGAAATATTTTCCAAATTATTCTTCTGGTGCTGAGCCACAACAGCTGCTGAGCCTGGGGGCCTATAGAGACATCCAATTACCATGTCTGAGCCTGCTTTAACCGTGACCTTCACCCAAATCATTTCACAATTAGAATCTCCGTCAATTTCCTTCGATACTATTGCACTTCTTATCGCTATAAACACGCCTCCCCCTTTACTGTCCAGCCTTTCTCTGCGATATACATTCTAATCGGAGTTTAGGATTTCATTACTGTTTACATGTGGTTTCAGCCAACTTTCTGTCCCTAGTACTATATGGGCGTTGTGACCGTTTATTAATGAGAGCAGTTCTGGGACCTTTCTATAGACGCTCCTGCAGTTTACTATTAGCACATTAATATTGTTATTCCCTGTCGCATTTTGCCTACTCCTGCCTTGCCGCGTCTCAGGAGGCGTCTTGTCGGGCCTAGGGAGGGAATTCTCTAACCTAATAAAAAGCCCATGTGCACTCCACACGTACTCCGCTACCCTCGTAGCCGCTTCCGGCGTGTAGTGCACGGCTGACCTATTCAGGGGGACCATACATTTCTCCACCCCATTTCGGAGGTCGAGAAATTTGCACCCCAGCTCTCCGAAGAATCGTCTGAGCCTCTGGTTTAAGCCTTCCACTCGGATCCAAACCAGAGGACCGCGATCGGTTCTGGGAACGATACTACAAATAGTTAGCTCTGATTCCACCCCGCGAGCGAGGCTTTCCGCCTTCACCAACTCTGCCAACCGCCTGTACGAACTGAGGATGACCTCTGAACCCAGACGGCAGGAGTCATTGGTGCCGACATCAGCAACAATTTGCAGTCGGGTGCACCCAGTGCTCTCTATCGCCGCCGGTAGGGCCCCCTCCACATCTCGGATGAGACCCCCCGGCAATCACACAGAGTGAACACTGGCCTTCTTCCCCGACCTTTCCGCTATTTCCCTAAGGGGCTCCATCACCAGCCTAACGTTGGAGCTCCCAATAACTAATAAACCCCTCCCCCCGTGTGCCTGCTCGGACCTTGCTGAAGGAGCAGCCACATGTCCATTCACAGGCAGAGCGGGCGATGCCACACGGCCAGCCTCCACATTGACCCTCCGCCTCGTGCGCCGCGAACGCCGCTGAACCCGCCACTCCCCTTGGGGAGAGGGTGGCCAGCCGCGCCCGGTACCCGCGAAGATGTCTCGACAGCAGGGACAGTGGGTGAAGCATCTAACACCTGGGGTGCACCATGCGACGCACCAGACTCCCCACTGCCGCTACACTCCGAGGCAGCAAAAGCAAAAACACACGGAAGAAGAAGTGACAAGTAAGAAAAATACAGTTAATACTTAAATTAAGATAGCTCGCTGCACAGCAGATGTGAAGCAGACGGCGGTTAGGGCGACACATGAACTTACAACATAAAAGTAATAACAGATAAAAATACATGTTCATGAACCTGAGAGAAAATCAGTCCATAAGTTTAAGCAAACGCTATCAGCAGTACAATGAGAATCAGCTTAATTTTTCAATTACCTCCTCGACAGAATAGAAGGAGTGACCCATGAGGAAACACTCCAGTTAAGATTTGAAAGCGCGTGGATTACTGCTAAGATTTTTGAATTCGAGTGGCAGCTTATTGAAAATGGATGCAGCAGTATACTGCACACATTTTTGCACAAGAGTTAAGGAAGTCCGATCCAAATGGAGGTTTGATTTCTCCCGAGTATTAACCGAGTGAAAGCTGCTTATTGTTGGAAATAAACTAATATTGGTAACAAGAAACGACAATAAGGAATATACATATTGAGAGGCCAATGTCAAAATACCCAGACTCCCTGAACAGAGGTCGACAAGAGGTTCATGAACTCACACCACTTTTTGCCCGAACCTCTCGTTTCTGAGCCAAAAATATCCTTCTAGAATGGGAAGAGTTACCCAAAAACATAATACCATACGACATAAGTGAATGGAAATAAGCAAAGTAGACTAATTTACTTGGCGAAGTATCACTCACTTTCGGTACCGTTCGAATAGTGAAAATGGCAGTATTAAGTCTTTGAACAAGATCCTGAACGTGGGCTTTCCACAACACCTTACTATTTATTTGAACACCTAGGAATTTGAACCGTTCAGTTTCACTAATCATATGCCTATGCTGTGATATTAAAACGTCAGGTTTTGTTGAATTGTGTGTTAGAAACTGTAAAAACTGAATCTTACTGTGATTTAACGTTAGTTTATTTTCTACAAGCCATGGACTGAGGTCATGTACTGCACTACTTGAAACGGAGTCAATGTTGCACACAACATCCTTTACTACCAAGCTAGTGTCATCAGCAAACAAAAATATTTTAGAGTTACCCGTAATACTTGAGGGCATATCATTTATATAAATAAGGAACTATAGCGGCCCCAACACTGATCCCTGAGGAACCCCCTCCCCCTTGACAGTACACCACTCAGATCCCCCATCACACTGTATTACGTTCCCCCATTCCTGTAGATCGTTCCCTAATGCTCTTCCTGAAACACTGTACAACTTCTGATTCTGTCAGTTCTTTCAGGTCCCATCTCCTTAAATTCCCACCTTTTTCCAGTTTCTTCAGTTTTAATCTACAGTTCATAATCAATATATTGTGATCAGAGTTCACATTTGCCCCTGGAAATGTCAGACAATTTAAAATATGGTTCCTAAATCTCTGTCTTACCATTATATAATCTATATGAAATATTGCAGTATCTCCAGGTCTCTTCCACGTATACAACCTTCTTTCATGATTTTTGAACCAAGTGTTAGTTATGATTAAGTTATGCTCTGGGCAAAAGCCTACCAGGCGGCTTCCTCTTTAATTTTTTACCCCCATTCCATATTCACCTACTACGTTTCCTTTTCTTCCATTTCCTACTGTCGAATTCCAGTCACCCATTAATATTAAATTTTCATCTCCCATCACTATCTGAATGATTTCTTTTATCTCATCACACATTCCATCAATTTCTTCATCATCTGAGGACTACTTTTACGACTTTGGTAGGCGTGGGATTCGTGGCTATCTTGGCCACAACAATGCATTCACTATGCTGTATGTAGTAGCTTACCCGCATTCCTATTTTTATTAATTATTAGACCTACTCATGCATTAGCTTCATATTAGCCTTCCTAATACTTAAATCTATATCCGATGTTAACAATGACGCCGGTGGATGGACTATCACGAAATTACTGACCGTCGAGAATGTCACAAATATAACCGACAAGCTAATGGGCCCTTCACAGGAAAAGGTTTTTTGCCAGAAAACGGGGAAAACTGAAACCCAGCAAATGAGTAAAAAAGTGTATATTCACTAACAAAAAAAATAGTGTACGCACACAACTTACACAACAATAGTCTGGGATTACTCTATTACGTAATACAGTTTTTGTGATTGTATCTTGCAGCTTTAGTTATTTTTAATTAAAAGAGGCTTTAAAAGGACAGAAAGAACGTGTTGGACTACGCTAGAGATCGTTCTGTTAGCACAGTCTTTACTTTGTAATCACTTTCGTTGACTTCGGCAACTCTCAACAGAAACCTCCAACCTAACCGAGACAATGTGCTACGATACAGCCGAGATCATGACAAGAGAATGGGCTACATCACACTCGAAGTAAATGTATATAGGTAAGGATCCCCATGACCTGTATACGTCTGTTATAAAAAATCTCCAAGCCACTCTCCTCAAATAGACCGCAATCTTCTCTTGACCTTCAACTGTTACTATTTCAGAATTGAAAACCAGATTCAAAGAAAATTTGGCTACAAGCCACAAAACTAGAAAAATAAAAATAATAAAAGTGAGAACGTGAAACTTGTTAGCAATAACCATAAACAGGAGATTTTACAGAAAATAAAATTGAGAAAGGAAATTATTAATATTATCGACCGTTTAGGAACTCTAGGCTACGAAAGGGATGAAAACACATATCGAATAAGTGGTGGAAGAGTTAGTGTGTTTTAAGATTAAATCCAAACAAGAATTAGAGAAAAACATATCGACGCAAGGCCTCTATTACGAAAAATTGCTAAATCTCGAGACAAATTGTGTCCTTCTGTATTTGATGAAATGTTTTGGCCCCTAGTACGGATGAAACAGTATCTGCAATATCAACAGGAACTTCGGATATGTGTTTCATATTTCATCCAAGCCTGCAGTCTATAAATATTTAAACAAAATACTATAACAAAATACCACTACAGGGGAATTACTTACGGAGTAGTTCTTGGTAAAGAAACACAGGACACAATTACGTATGTGGGCTTAATACGAACTACAACTGTGTTTATAAATCGCTATAGTTGCCTTGGACTAACGACGAGCGAATATCAATATAACCTGTACGCTTTTCAAAGCTGTTATCCATGAAAAAGCTAAACCACGTATCGCGAACAAAATACTATTTAACACCGAAACAATGATATTAGCTGACAATGGGCACAGACTTTAGTCAATGGGCACTGTTGAAAATTTGTGCCAGACCAGGATTAGCACCCGAGTCCCCTGGTTACTAGGGAGAGGCAATGATCACTGTGTCCGAATTACACAGTGGTCAACAGAATATCACGAACTGCCCGAGCATGCCGTTCGTTAGATCCAAATTCTCAATTTCTCCATAGACTGCTAATGCACTGCTCCTTGAACATAATCCTCCTCCCCTTAATTATACAGTACATGGCCAAAAAAACAGACACCGAATATATGCAAACTTGGCCTTACGAACATTGCAGACGTCGTCTATGTAACACACGTCAAACTTCAAAGAATTTACCAATTCGTTGCATTGTTTACTATAGACCACAAATCAAGTAACGTAAAAAAAGCACTGCGTCTATTGAGATCATGATTCAGAGTTTAAAAAAAACTAATAAGTCGCCTACATATTACAGTTGCTGCCAAAAGAGGAGAACCATTATTTTCCCACAAAAGGAAATATAGTTAAAATGACGCTTCTATTTCGGTTAGTTTATGCGGTTACTAAAATTTGCCGTGAAAGTTACATAGTGGACTCTACCCTCCCCCCCACCAGAAACGTAGTTATCGTGGCTGTTGTGAGACTTTTGTACACAGTTAGAGAAAGTGTGTTAAATGTGGCGCGGACGGAAACACTAGGCTACGCTACAGGGCAATCTGCTCGCACAACGTTTAGTCGGCATTCATAATCGTTGGCGTAAACAACTCTCAATCAAATTACCACCTTCCAACCTAACTTAGATCTCGGGCTACACTACCAATCGGCCTGTCATCACAACCAAACATTCATTGAGTGGGGGTGGGGGGATTTCCTGTATCTCTAGGAAAAACTGTCAGTTTTGTCAGACTCAACAGCAAGATTTACCAATGGTAAACACTTTTTAGACGGCTCGTAATTTTAGAATAGTCCTCTTCGTCTTACTTGGCATAAATTGTTCGCTGGCGTCCCAGCAGCTAGCTCCCTCAGTGTCTGCTTCTGCCATCGCACCACGCCAGTCTGCTGTTGTCCTAGCAGACCGAACGCACCGCACATCCGACACCTTCGGAACCACTCACTGGCCAGTTAGCAACTGAGCGGAACACTGTTTACATCGTGAAAGGAAAACTATGCAAAGATGTACACTTAAATGGCACGACTGAGTAGCACACACACAGTAATATCTGAGGAATGTCCTTCGACACGCGCAGAACGAAAGTCTTCTCGCGAACGTACAGCGTCTCTGAAAAAAAATCTAGTGACTATATTCCGGCGTTACGGCCAGGTTCTCATACAAATGAGCAAAAAAGGGTAAATTTGAAATTTTTTTTGAGACAATGAAAATACATTCGAACGATCTGTTTGGGAATTACGAGTGACAATACTATGAGCTTAATTTTAGATTTTCAATAAAAAATGGCGCCCGTAATTATGATTTGATCAAGGGCTTGCGAGACTGGAGTACGCAGAGTGCGTGCAGTGTGGCACCTCAGATGTTACCTGAATTCAAAAATGGGTAACATCAGTTGATACTACATTATTTCTCTGAACTTGAAAATGGATAACATCAGTCGATAATACATAAAATTAATGGGAGCGCATACCTAACCGCAATGAAACAACCTTAAATTTAACGATACAGTGCTAATTCGAACTTTGAGTTCGATTTTGAGGGGTTTGTTTCACTCCTTATGCCTACACAAAAATTAGTTAATATTAACAAATGTCATATTATAGCTATAAGTTCCTAAGAAAAGTGTTTACTTTTAGGGGTCAGAGGTAGAAGTTAAGAGATCGAACCACTTTTAATTTATGCTGCATGCCGTTCTGAGAAAATCGTTACTCGAAAAAAAAAAAAGTGTTCAAAGTTTAGGGAAAACATTTAGTTATATTATTACTTCGATTTGCATGAACTGAGTGTTACACATATATTCTTAATGTCGCTGAAAACGAATCTGAAGTCAGATTTTCAATATTCAAAACAGCTAATCCAATACGAAGGGCAAACGATTATGTTTTGACCAATTTTTACCAAAAATGTATTTTCGTTATTTACGTTTAGTCTGCAATTCAAGGAGTATTTATCAGCCCTTCCTCTACCTCTGATTGTTCCTAGACAGCAACTTCCTGTTCTTCTTGGCAGGAAAAGCCGATCTGTCTAAGCTGGATATGCAGCACTCGGCAGCCTGCACTTGATATTCGTCCGTATTTTCGGTGAGTATGTTTGCATGCATTCTGCAGTATGAATCCTTTTGAGCACGTGCGACACGGGACGAGTTATCATCTACATCTATATGGATACCCTGCAAAACACATTTAAGTGCCTGGCAAAGGGTTCATCGAATCACCTACACAACTGATAATTAATTGAAACCCTCAGCTGCCGACAGGTGTTGTTGATATACTTCGATGGGGACAGCTGAAAAGTGTGCCGCTACTGGGACTCGAACCCAGGATCCCCTGCTTACAAGGCAGACGCTCAATCCATCTGAGCTATCGAGGGCACAAATGAACAGCACGACTGCAGGAATTTATCCCTCGCACGCTTCCCGTGAGACTCACACCCCGAACCGCCCACAATCCGATTACGTAATGTACTTAATAGGTATTTGTCCATCCACTCATTACTGACTCACACTAAGGTGACGATTCCCGTAAGATTTCCGGTAGCCTGTGCGCATTCGCACAGACGAAGGTCAATGGCTGGGTGACGTTTAACCATAGATATGAAGATAGTAACTGTTCTAGAAAGAACAGGCGCCACTGACGACCGTGCAGCTCTTCTAGAATACATGATAGACCGGCCGATGTGGCCGAGCGGTTGTAGGCACTTCAGTCGGGAGCCACGCGACCGCTACGGTCGCAGGTTCAAATCCTGCCTCGAGCATGGATGTGTGTGATGTCCTTAATTTAGTTACGTTTAAGTCGTTCTAAGTTCTAGGAAACTGATGACCTCAGATGTTAAGTCCCAAAGTGCTCAGAGCCATTTGAACCATCAGTCCGTATGTTTGCACACTACTTACAGTAACTTATGCTAAGGACAACACACACACAACCATGCCCGAGGGAGGACTCGAACCTCCAACGGGGGGAGCCGCGCGAACCGTGACAAGGCGTTGGACACATGGCGGGTACCCCGCGCGGCTCATGGCAGCCGTGACACTGCTTCAAACAATGGACTGTAGAAACTTTTGTAAAGCACGGATTAAAAAAAAAAAAAACCTTTCCGTTCCAGGAGTCTAGACAAGTACACCTTTAAAAAATGCAACTACAAAGAAATTGAATTTTCGAACGGGGCAGGGCTTAAAACTTTGAAGAGTTAAATTTTAAAGGCCGTTCTCTTGTATGCAAATAGTTTCACAGTAGACATTTCTCTAGTTTTATTTATTTATTTATTTTTTGCTGTAGGTAAAGAAGGATAGGATTCTGAGAAGGGGGAAGGGGGGGGGGGAGGAATCTCGCCTCTCCCACCTTGGAATTCTCAGTACAGAATTTTTATTCATTACGAGATTCTCAGCCACTTGCAGAAGTGATTTCGCGTGATTCTGCAAAACTTTTCCTTTAGCCAATCGTAGCAACTATAGGATTCCGTTCCTGCTGCATGACATGTCTCGGAACTTAAACTGACCAACTTATTTGCATAAAGAGCTAGCTTATCATCCGCTTCTTTACTTACTTAGACCGTTCATGGTCTGCAAAGCATTTTTTCTTTAATCGTTTTTTTTTATGTCTTTTATAAGCTGCAACACTTTCTAAACTTTTCTAAACTTAACGCCGTTGAAGCATGGTCTTTTGCTGAATGACCAAAAAGCAATGCTGACAGCTGGGGTCCAAGGTTTTTGTTAATCAAGCCGTTTGTATTCTTGTTTGTATAACGCATATTTCTTTATATCTAATTGAGAAGTGAAATACCGGTTTTCGTAGACGCAGATTTAAAATATTTTAATATAACGCAATAAATATTTCATTAAAATTTTCATCCCCTTATGCTCGAAGTTAAAAACCAGTGAAACACGTAGTTTTTAAAAATTGTAACAGATTAGCCGAATACGAATTGTCAGATATGCTTTCATAATGCTTTCATAATGAACCATTTTCAGAAACGTGGAGCCGGATCTGGGGGTGAATTTCCTTCTCTCCGAGACACCCGGCTTCTTCTTCGACTTAGCCGGCAAACAGGCCGAGGACGCCGGGTGGGGACCGAATATGCAGCAGTTTGTGGATGGCGACGTCGTCACTAGCTGTTGCCTTCGTGCGGGCCTCTTGTGTAAAGGGGGAGCCAACCGTGGCCAAGTGAAGGTCTGTATTCCACAGGAACGAGTTAGCATGGCACTCAGATATTTCCACGAGTCGGCGGACGGGGGTCATTTGGGGTTCTTCAAGACCTTGAACCGAGTTCAGGAATACATGTTTTGGCCCAACCTATATCGCGATGGCAGGCGATTTGTTGGCAACTGTGTCCAGTGTAAGCGTGGTAAGCCCGATGTTGGGCTGCACAGAGAACTACTACAGTCGCTTAGGGAGCAGTGTCCTCTGGACCGCGACTCAAAGATCGAAACAACGATCGACGGAAACTGGCGCCAGAAACGCACCAGCTCACTCTATTTCATCCCCTTAGGGGTTGAACTTCCAAAAACACCGAAACACGTATTTTCTTATTTGTAGCCTTGAAGTCAAATACCAATTTTCGTAGATGTAGCCTTAAAAATACTTTCATAATTCTTCCATAATTATTTATCTCAAAATAAAATGTTCATCCACTATTTCACCTCATAGAGGTTAAATTCCCAAAGATACTGGAACACGTATTTCTTTATTTCTGACCTAGAAACCAGATACAAATGTTCGTATGCCTAGCTTCAAAATTACCTTAATAGCTACATGATTCAGAAATCCTTTCATGTCCTGCGTCTCCCCCTTAGAGGTGGAATTTTGAAATATGCAGTATAAGCGGTATAAGATCAACACTCTTTCCAAATCTCAATGTTTATTTTCCTTGGCGGTCTGGACTGTGTGAGTTTCATAGTAATAGTCCTCCACACACACACACACACACACACACACACACACACACACACACACACACACACACCACTACCAATGCCACCACCACCTCCTGGGGAAATTTCTGCAGACGCCCTTGTTCCACTGCAGTCATATTTTGCCGACGACCTACATTTAGCAGCGTGGGAGGGATAGTGTCGTGCAACAGACAGTATACTCAGTAGACAACGAACTGTTCGTTGTGAAATCAGCGACATATTAACCGAGACTGACACAGAAGGTGCTGAAGGTGAAGCACACTAGACTCGTGTCTACCACGGCTTCAAATAGTATCGATTTACTATGAACGGAAGTTCCGAAAAGTGAGCAAGTAATTTTACAGTAAATTCAGTACCGATGGTGAGGATATACAACGAAAAACATTTCTATAAAATTTCAGAAATAATGAAATATTCCACTCAAGTCGCTTGACAGAAACCGCAATGGATATGCTTGCACTTAAGACGGAAGGCCCTACGTGCTTACGCAGGCTTACGACAGATCGCAAAATTCGGCAGTAGGCGTAAGCCAACCTCGTGTGCTGCCATCTGTTGTTGATGCCAGGCATCAAGGTCTCAGTAGTAGGACCATCCACTGGAGAGTAGTTTGCTTTGTAAGCACTCCGTCTTCAGGCCACGAGTGACCTACTGGGACAGCACCATCCGACCGCCGTGTCATCATCCGTGGAGGATGCGAACAGGAGGGGCGGGGGTCAGCACACTGCTCTCCCGGTCGTTATGTTGGTATTTTTTGACCGGAGCCGCTACTATTGGGTCGAGTAGCTCCTCGATTGGCATCATGAGGCTGAGTGCACCCCGAGAAATGGCAAGAGCGCATGGCGGCCTGGATGATCACCCATCCAAGTGCCTTCAACGCCCGACAACGCACTTAACTTCGGTGATCCCACGTGAACCGATGCAACCTCCGCGGCAAGGCCGTTGCCGCAGATATTTTACAGTAGTTGCTTACGTTTCATAATTATCTAGTTTACGGGGAAAATGTAAAAAAGGCGATTGTCACCGAAGCTACAACTAATCTGAATTTCTGGTTAGTTATCAAGTGGTCTTGTGTGCGAGCCTGAATTTTTCATCCTTTGCGGTGGGAATGATTCAAACCCGTCATGTTCTTCTTATGAAGTGTTCTATTTATTTTGCACACAATGATCGTTTGTAGTTGTCTTGAGTTACTAGGTTGATAAATTTTTGTTTGGCGCACGTATCATAACTGAGATTTGCGCTTAATGGCTGAAGGTGAATTAGCGTAATGAGTAGTAGCGAATGTTACAGTAACATGTTTGTAAATTATTTCAGGTAAATTACGTTAGTCGTGTAATATTATCCGTATACCAGTACAGTATATGGGCCAATTACGTTAGTCATGGAATACTATCCGTATAAGACTATGTCACCTTGGTGTCCCGGAATTTGCTTCAATTTTGGAATCCACGAAAGAACTGGAAATTTTCCTTTACACAGCTTTCCATAAAATTTCTATTACAGTGATTCAGTCTTGCCTGTCACTCGACTTTTCTGACTGTGAAATAAATTCTATCGCTAAGGTGCTTATTACCTCTTCGTGTTTCCATTTGCCGATATTGCGCATAAACACATATCTCAAAGTTGCTATGGACATTGATGGAGCGACACACTTTTCTATGGCGACACTGCAATTTATAGATAGAAAAACCGATCAGTTAAAACGACATGGGTATTTTAGTTCTGAATAACCGATGTCTTTCAGTATTTGTTTGCTCTCGGTTATAACAAGTATCTTTTCATTTTTTCCTGATAACCACGTAAAAACAGATATATCAATTAGCCACAGATGTCGTAGTAAAATTTTTAGTTTTCAAATAAACCTTTTTAAAAAAAGACGAGTAATTTTTATTCGTAAGATTTCCATAGCACTGAAATACGGCGTTATTACAGAAAAAAATGGGAAAAGTTATGTATGCCACTTTAATAACACTGCTGATAGAAACGAGCAACAAATGGATTGGTCCAACATTGCCGAGACAATACTGTGCCTGTTATACAAGCAGAGCGCGAGACTGGACACAGTTTCTCGCTGTTGTCGAACGTCAGTTGTAACATAGAATGGCACCATCTGGAAGTCTGGAAGTATTTTACGATATGCGGTACGAGTGAAGAACAAAGTTAGATTTGGTCGACTTGCGACATCATACAAGGAAAAAAGTTAAAATTTAACAAATCATTCATAGTTCTGGATAAAAGTAGAAAGTGCCTGATCTGCTGCTGTGTCTACGTAGTATGCCGTTATCTGCTTTTAGCCCTTAAAAACAGAGAAATTAAAACGAAAAAGAGAGTTCTCCTGCCGCAGTTTTCACTCTTTATCGCTGGACTATACGTAATGCCTGCATAGTGCTGTGATAACCGATTACAATATAATTTTTGAGCAGAGCTTCTAAAAACTATAATCAGTAGGATAATATTGCCAGTTTTCTGTAGTATAGAAGCACTCGCCAGCAGCGAAGATCGGACAAAGTTTTATTTGACTATTTAATTTAAAGAAATTAGAATTATATTAATACCGTCAGTTGCTCGCGGGCGTTGATAAATATCAACGTGGACAAGTGAAAATGTGTGCCGCGACCGGGACTCGAACCCGGGATCTCTTGCTAAAATGACAGACGCTCTATCCATCTGAGGCACAGAGGACACAGTGTATGGTTCGACTGCAGGGACTATCTCGCGCACGCCTCCTGCGAGACTCACATTCTCACCTTGAATGTCCATACACTACAGTCGTAGAGTCCCACTCCAACACACTCATTCCTCGTGGAAGACATGTCCATATCAATATAAGTATATGGTTCTGGCAATACCAGCCATGACCTTCTTCTGTGAAGATGCACACGTATTCCCCGAACTGGACTTGGTAAGAATGTGTTCCACGAGTAATGAGTGTGTCGGTGTGGGACACTACGAATGTAGTGTGTGGACATGCAAGGTGAGAATGTGAGTCTCGCGGGAGGCGTGCGCGAGATAGTACCTGCAGTCACACTATCGTCTGTGCCCTCGGTGGCTCAGATGGGCAGAGCACCTGCCATGTAAGCAGGAGATCCCGGGTTCGAGTCCCAGACGTGCACACATTGTCACCTGTCGCCGTTGATATATATCGACACACGTGAGCAGCTGACGGTATTAATATAATTCTAATTTCGTTCTGAACGGTTGCAGGTCATCATAAGGGTATTTAATTTGACATTTTGATTCCATTTATCAAGAAACTGAGAAAGTAAAAATTGTTTAATCTTTGTTTGATTTCTACGTTTACTAGAGAAAATAATGTAAATAAAAGACTGAAAATCGGTTATTACAAGAACTGGTATTGTGACGGGCTTTAACAATTAGCTTAAAGAAGGGTTGGGAAACTGATAAGAGCCGAAAACCAGTTATTTCAGCGATAACCAACATTCCCACTGGTGTTCTGAGTGGTAAGATTGACGCACAAGGACAACAAGAACAGTTTCTCAGAAAGGTTACTGGAGCTCTGATGTTCTCAAAATGAACGGGCCAGCCATTGGCGTCCGCGAGGGGGAAGGGGAGGGGGAGGGGAGGAGGTGGGGAGGGGAGGATAGGCAAAAGGGCACTTTCACCCGTCGCCCCTAACCATCCTTGGAATCTGGAGTAAAGAGTTTTTATTCGTTACAGTATACTCATACTCTTCCAGATAAGAATTCTCCACAATACTGCTAAACCTTAGCTTTGACCAGTTGTAGCGCTTATAGAGTTAGGGTCTTGTAGCTTGATGCACCTCGTAACTGACCAGCTGATTTGTACACAGAGTGCCAGTTTCAGAATCATGCACTCCAGCCCCGACGCGCCTTCCCCCCTCCCCACCACTGGAAATATTTCTGCAGACTCCAGTCTGCCACTGTGCATATATTTTGATAACATCCTGGTTTTAATAGCATCGAAGGAACAGCATTGTGCAGTAAAGGGTAGACCTAGCACAGAACACACCATTCACAATGAAACGCATCACTTAGTAGATGGTGAAGTACTCTGAAGCTAGCCAGATAGAAACAGAACCTCCTGGCACTGCATCTAACCCAAATTCTAATCTTACACTAATCTCTTGTATGTACCTACCACGCCCTCAAAGAGCCAACGATTTACTATTATCAGAAGTTCCGAAAAATGAGGAAGAAATTGACCCACACTTTTTTGCGTTGTTTATTATTTCGATTACACCATAAAGGGAATGGACTTGTAGCCACAGGTTACACAAGCGATAGATGGTTTAAAATACATAAAAAGAGATGACAATAAGAAACGCTTTTTAAAAACACAATGATGCACGGCTTTTACGATTTTTACAGGAAAAAAATGGATGACAAAATAAAGGTTTTTCAAAAATACGCTGGTAGACAATATTGGGGATTTTTTATCTTTATAGATGACTAGCGGAAAAGCTTGGTGTTGACAAGGCATTTATTTAGAGCTGTGCGTCCACGTCCGTACTATGCAGCGTCTGGCCTTGTCCTGAGTTTTTATGACGTATCTCCCGAAACATGTGTCGTACAATGATATAATTTTGTAGGTACATTCAGCGTCATTTGCGGATACTGTCTGCAAAATTTATTGCGAATATAGTAGCAAAGAAGTAACAAATTTAAATGTCACGAATGCTGTTATGCCCACACACTTGGGTGTAACTAATGTACACGGGATGCTTGGCACGATCATTATGGCTACCATCACCTGTGGTCGTAATTGGACCAGCTGTGTCGACGTAGTGAAAATATAAATGTGCATAACATGGTAAACGTCCATTCTTCCCAGCCATCAGACCTGAACTACGATCAAAAATATCATAAAAAGTGGTAGGGGCAATGGCCTTGCCGCAGTGGATACACCGGTTCCCGTCAGATAACTGAAGTTTAGCACTTTCGGGCGTGGTCGGCACTTGGATGGGTGACCATATGGGCCGCTATGCGCTGTTGGCATTTTTCGGGTTGCACTCAGCCTTCCGATGCCAATTGAGGAACTACTCGTCCGAATAGTAGCGGCTCCAGTCAAAGGAAACTACCACAACGAGTGGGAGAGCCAGCTCCTCCTCCACCCTCAGTGAGAATGACGTGGCGGTCGGATGGTCCTGATTGGCCACTTGTGACCTGAACACGGAGTGTTTTTTTAAAGTAGTACTCCCTACATAAAACTGACAGTCTAGGCTCAGGGACTGTCCACGGTAAATGCTGCATTGGACCTACGAATACTATTAAAATAACGGTTTGAGTTCTCTTTGATTGTCCAATCATCTGAAGTGAGTCCTTATTGCAGTACGCTGAAAAATAGATTTTATGTTAATGGCGGATAAATTTTATGTGAATGGCGGCAAATTAACTTTACCCTAATGACACACAAGGTCAATGCCGTACTATCACGTAAAGTATTCTCAGATCGAAATGTTTTGCATTACAAAATCTCCAATGTAGATTCATAATACCGCAATTATAATTCTCAAAATAATTTGGAGCTACGTTCAATGCATATTTAAATGCATCTTTCAAAACAATAACAGAATTCTCATTAGATCATCATTATCAATGGCTAGAGTATTCCTATTATTTCGTCTACCAAAAACCGCGTCTCACTATGGCTTCTTCAGTACGCTGTTTTGTTTTCCACTGTTGACAATAGAAACGATCTGGCGGATGTGACATTGTAGATGCGCAGTATGCGTGTCTTAATGCAAATAAACCGTCTGGAACATTTACCCTTGAACGTCCCTAGAATGGGATTTCATGGAACGTTATTACTTTCCTGTGTCCATTTCCATCACAAAAGCTGATCGCCACGACTGGGGAAGGGGAGGAGGGGGTGGGCTGAAAGTTGGCAGCAGTGGCAGAAAAACCGAAGAAAACCTCACGTTTTCGTCATTTGTTTTCATAATGAAGTAGTGCCAATTCATCACATCGCACGCTTTTCTCTCGGAAACGGTAAAATTCATCGTCTGGATATCAATGTCGCCTGCTGAGGTATGCAGTCGCACCACTCTGTACGAAATAGGTTCTAAGCTGATGCAGTCGACAAGTAACATCGAAATATATCGTCACCTAGAAATACATCGACACCTCGAAATAAATCCACACCTCGAAATAAATCGCCACCTCGAAATAAATCGCCACGTCGAAATAAATCGCAACCCTCGAAAAATCGCAACCTCGAAATAAATCGACACCGTGAAATAAATCGAAACCTCGAAATAAATCGACACCTCCAAACAACCGCTACACCGAAATGAGTCGATATCCCGAAGTATATCGACATCTAGACGCATTTCGGCTTACCATATAGACCGAAATCTCGATGCTAGTCGACATATCGAGATAAATTGAGGTACAGAAATATATCGATATCTCGAAATATATTGGTACCACGTAATATAAAGATATCTCTCAAAATAGCGATATCTAGAAATTTATGGATTACTAGAGATATGGAGGTACCTTGAATTATATCGATATCTCGATAAGAATCGATATCTGTAGTACACCAATACATGGAAATATATCGATACCTGGAAATATATAGACAACCTTAATTGTGTCGGTATATCAAAATAAATCGATATCTCGATATAAAACGATACTCTAAATCAATCGATATCTCGAAATAAATAGACTCCTCAATATAGATAGATATCTCGAAATAAATCGATATCATGATTTAATGTGCGCATCTACGTAAGTCGATATATCGAATTGAATCGATAATGGGAAAAGTATGGACGTCTCAAAATAAATCTGTACCCCTAAGAAAACGATTATCGAAATAAATAGATATAACGAAATATATCGCTATCTTGATAAATACCATTATCTAGTGGTCGGATAAATGTTTCAAGATGACATGACATAACAGTACAGTCTACATACATGAAAATACTTTGGATTTTCAATATATCGATAGATTTCTAGACCTCGGGAAAAAAAATCTTTGATCCGACCTCGGGGCAAAAACGCAGACCTCGGGAAAAAACGTCGACCTCGGGGAAAAACGCCGACCTTAGGGCAAAAACGCCGACCTCGGGGAAAAACGCCGCCCTCGGGGGAAAACGCCGACCTCGGGGAAAAACGCCGACCTCGGGGAAAAACGCCGACCTTGGGAAAAACGACGACATCGTGGAAAAACGCCGACCTTGGGGAAAAACGACGACATCGTGGAAAAACGCCGACATCGGGGAAAAACGCCGCTGTTGGGAAAAAACGCCGACCTCGGGGAAAAACGCCCACCTCGGGGAAAAACGCCGACCTCGGGGAAAAACGCCGACCTTGGGAAAAACGACGACATCGTGGAAAAACGCCGACCTTGGGGAAAAACGACAACATCGTGGAAAAACGCCGACATCGGGGAAAAACGCCGCTGTTGGGAAAAAACGCCGACCTCGGGGAAAAACGCCCACCTCGGGGAAAAACGCCGACCTCGGGGAAAAACGCCGACCTTGGGAAAAACGACGACCTCGGGAAAAACGACGACCTTCGGAAAACTGCTGACCTCAGGAAAAATCCAGTTCCATTAATTTACATAGACAATAATGTTAGTTACCATTAGGTTCTCAAAATGCAATCAAATTCCTGGTATTTATCACCTCACACAAAAAGTGGTCATGACAGAAAAGTCTCGTTCTTTAGAAAGTTTAGAATGAGATGTTCTAAATAATGCAGATAATCCATTTACAATAATCTACAAGCACTGCACAATGAGAAGAGACTGTCAACCAGAGCACTTTGAAATAGTGCACAGCCAGGAAGACAGAGGTTGCATTGCTGTTTATAATCCTCTGGTGCTTGAGATTCAGAATCCAGGATTGCCTCGAATGAGAACAGCACGAATGAATGTCCTGCACCAGTATAGAACTTACTCTGGAACTCCACAGAAAATCACAAGGCACAATTATATCACATCATTTTCAGCAAACTACAGAAGCCTCTAGTGGACATAACAACGTCGTCACCTCCTTCACTAGTGAAAGATCTTAGTAGCTATTGAGTCAAGAGTAGGTGGCCAATTAATAATTTGTTGTTCAAACCTAACTTCAGTGTATATGGGAATACTCAGTGGACATCTTTAACCATCATATTTTACTGTCTAAGATATGTCAACTTCCCAGACTATAAGTATAAGCAGAGCTTGGTCTTTACCAATCCGAGATTGTTTAGAATAGGTATCAATGGAATCAGATCCGCTGGGCATTTAGAGCAACCTGCTTTAAACAATATGAGCAGGCAATAGACACAGACACAGAATTTGAAATTTCTCTGTGAAGCGGTTACCTTCATCGTCTTCAAACTTACTTTGTGTGCTGCGGTATGCGGAGGCACTAATAGCAACACAGTAAAACACAGAAGAAACTTATAAGTTGATGTAATCAGCCAGTAAGAAGCAGTAAAATTCAAGTTTTAGTAATCGATTATTGACTTATTATCCGGCTTTGGTGCCTCAGACATGTCCGACGACCTTAAGATTTGGCATGAAACGAAGTCTGGAAGACACGTTACACGATAGAATTGGAAAAGTGTTCATGTGTTGTAAAAACCTAAGAAATCGTCCCGTTTTCGTCAATTGCCGTCGAATCGACGTAATGACATATCGTCACATTGGATGCTTTTCTCTATAAAACAGTTACATTTATCGTCTGGAAACTTATGTCCCTGGCTGCGGCATGCGGAGGCACTAATAGCAACTCCATAGAACACAGAAGAAGCTTCTAAGTTATTGGTTCAAATGGCTCTGAGCACTATGGGACTTAACATCTGTTTTCATCAGTCCCCTGGAGCGTAGAACTCCTTAAACCTAACTAACCTAAGGACATTAAACACATCCATGCCCGAGCAGGATTCGAACCTCCGAGCGTAGCAGTCCCGCGGTTCCGGACTGAGCGCCTGAACTTCTTGACCACCGCGGCCGGCTCTAAGTTGATGTAATCGGCCAGTAAGAAGCAGTACAATTCAAGTTTTAGCTATCGATTATTGACTTATTAGCCGCCTATGGCGCCAGGGATATGACTGACGACGTTACGATTTTGCATGAAACGAGGTCTGGGAGCAACGTTACACGAGAATGTGTGAAAACTGATCATATGTAGTAAAAACTTAAGAAATCCTCCCGTTTTCGGCATCTACTATCGAATCGACGAAATACCAGATCGCCACAATGGCCGCTCTTCTCTCTGAAACGGTTACATTTATCGTGGGCAAAGCTATGTCGTGTGCTGCGATATGCGGAGACACTAAAAGCACCATAGTAGAACACAGAAGAAGCTTCCAAGTTGATGTAATAGCCAGTAAGAAGCAGTACAATTTAAGTTTATTTATCGATTTTTGACTTTTTAGCCTTCTTTGGTGCCTTGGATATCAGCTAGGTCCTTACCAATTTTGCATGCAGGGACGACTAGCAGCCACGTTGCACGGGAGAATGTGAAAAGTGATCATATGTAGTAAAAACCTAAGAAGTCCGCCAGGTTTCGTCATTTGCTATCGAATCGACTTTATGTCAGTTCGTCACATTGGCCGCTCTACACTTTGAAACAGTTACATTTATCGTGTGGAAGGCTATGCCGCGTGCTGCGATATGCGGAGACACTAATAGCACCATAGTAGAACACAGAAGAAGCTACTAAGTAGATGTAATAGCCTGTATGCAGCAGTAAAATTCAAGTATAGTTATCGATTTTTTTTTACTTTTTAGCCTTCTCTGGAGCCTTGGACATGAGCTAGGACATTAAGATTTTGCATGCAGGGAGGTCTAGCAGCCACGTTGCAGGGGACAATGAAAAAAGAGTTCATATGTAGTGAAAACCTAACAAATCCGACCGTTTTCGTCATTTGCGATCGAATCGATTTAATGTCAGATGGTCACATTGGCCGCTCTTCTCTCTGAAACGGTTACATTTATCGAGTGCAAAGCTATGTCACGTACTGCGATATGCGGAGACACTAAAAGCACCATAGTAGAACACAGAAGAAGCTTCTAAGTTGAGGTAATATCCAGTAAGAAGCAGTACAATTCAAGTTATCGATTTTGACTCTTTAGTCGGCTTTGGGGCTTGGACATGAACTACGAACTTAAGATTTTGCATGCAGGGAGGACTAGCGGCCACGTCGCACGGGAGTATTTGAAACCTATTTATATGTAGAAAAAACCTAAGAAATCCGCCCGTTTTCGTCATATGCTATCGAATCGATTTAATGACAGAACGTCACATTGGCAGCGCTACTCTCTAAAACGGTTACATTTATCGTGTGGAAGGCTATGACGCGTGCTGCGATATTCGGAGACACTAAAAGCACTATAGTAGAACACAAGAAGATTCTTAGTTGATGTAATATCCAGTAAGAAGCAGTACAATTTAAGTTCAGTTATCGATTTTTCAATTTTTAGGCGGCTTTGGTGCATTGGACATAAGCTATGACCTTAAGATTTTGCATGCAACGAGGACTAGCAGCCACGTTGCACGGGGGAATGTGAAAAGTGTTCATATGTAGTAAAAATCCAACAAATCCGACCGTTTTCGTCATTTGCTACCGAATCGACTTAATGTCACATCGTCACATTGGCCGCTCTACTCTCTGAAACGGTTACATTTATCATGTGGAAGGCTATGTCGCTTGCTGCGATATGCGGAGACACTAAAAACACCATAGTGGAACACAGAAGAAGCTACTAAGTTGATGTAATAGCCAGTAAGAAGCAGGACAATTCAAGATTAGTTAAGGATTTTTTACTCTTTAGCCTTCTTTGGAGCCTTGGACATGAGCTAGGACCTTAAGATTTTGCATGCAGGGTCTAGCAGCCACGTTGCAGGGGACAATGAGAAAAGTGTTCATATGTAGTACAAACCTAACAAATCCGCCCCTTTTCGTCATTTGCTATCGAATCGACTTAATGTCAAATGGTCACATTGGCCGCTCTTCTCTCTGAAACGGTTACATTTATCGTGTGCAAAGCTATGTCGTGTACTGCGGAATGCGGAGACACTAAAAGCACCATAGTAGAACACAGAAGAAACTTCTAAGTTGATGTACTAGCCAGTAAGAAGCAGTGCAATTCAAGTTATCGATTTTGTACTTTTTAGCCGGCTTTGGGGCACTGGACATGAGCTAGGAACTTAAGATTTTGCAAGCAGGGAGGACTAGCAGCCACGTTGCACGGTAGTATGTGAAAAATATTCATATGTAGTAAAAACATAAGAAATCGGCCCGTTTTCGTCATTTGCTATCGAATCGAGTTTATGTCAGATCGTCGCATTGGCTGCTCTACACTCTGAAACGGTTACATTTATCGTGTGCAACGCTATGTCGCGTGCTGCGATATGCGGAGACACAAAAAGCACCATAGTAGAATACAGAAGAAGATTCTACGTTGATGTAACAGCCAGTAAGGAGCAGTACAATTCAAATTTATTTATCGATTTTTGACTTTACGCGTTACATAACTTGTAGGAACATGAAAAGTATTGACCTTGACGCTCTAACAGCCGATTGCTCAGAAATCTCATGGCCTCAAATAATTAGAGAACCTTCAATCGACGGCAAAATTAATGAACTTGGTGATAAACTCTTTGCCCTCTATGACAAACATGCACCTGCGCACACAGTCCGTGTAAGAAAATCTCCTGCTCCATGGCTGACAGCTGAATTACGTCAAAGGATGACTAATAATGATGCTGCCCACAGGCGTTTCAAGGCATATCCGAAAACCGAGCGTTTCGAAGAATATAGAAAGCTACGGAACAGAGTGAAACAATGCATTCGCAATGCCAAAATCAGGCACGCTCGCTCCCTTGTATGCAGCGATCTGAAACCCACGACTCTATGGAAGAATCTCCGTAGCTTGGGGGTCGGAAAGGCAAAATCGGAAACTACTTTTCATGTGTCAGCTAACGAATTAAATGAATTCTTCTCTGCACCTCTGATTACCAGCACGGCTGATAATTACCGTCCACAAGAATCCCCAAACAAAATAACTAACAACGATACCTTCCATCTAAAACATGTAACAACAAATACGGCAAGAATAGCAATAATGAGAATCTCTTCTGATGCAATAGGCAACGTCATTATCGGTATAACCATGATTAAGAATGTTGCCGATATCTTAGTACCTGTCTTAACTGACATATTTAATTTTTCCCTCGTGAACGGAATATACCCCACTGCATGGAAAAGAAGCATAATTCGACCCATCCCTAAGATCGAAAACCCGCAACTGCCTAGTGATTACCGACCAATTAGCATACAGCCAGCTGTTTCCAAAGCACTTGAATATATTGTTCATGACCAAATCACTGAACACTTGCATGAATTCAGTCTATATGACAAATTTCAATCTGGTTTCCGTAAACATCACAGCACAAACACTGCTCTAATTAAAGTAACTGATGACCTGAAATATGCCATCGACAATCGAAAGGCAACAATATTGACGCTACTGGACTTCAGCAAAGCTTTTGACACTGTTAACTTTGACATATTACTCAGAAAAGTGCAACAGCTTAATTTCTCTGATAGTGCAATGAGATGGTTTGAAAGCTACTTAAAAGACAGACAGCAATGTGTTGTCTGCGCAAATGAAAAATCTTCCTCGAAACATGTTTCTTCGGGAGTGCCACAAGGATCAGTCTTAGGACCACTGTTGTTTTCGTCGGTTTTGTCCTCCTGTAAACATATGCCGACGACCTCCAGCTCTACCTAAGCGTCAGACCTGAAGACGTAAACACTGCAATCGCTCTGATGAATGATGATCTGTCTTCAGTAGTGACATGGGCGAAAAACCAGGGGCTTAAATTAAACGCAAAAAAGACGCAAGTAATCTTAATAGCCCATCAGAAATTAATAAGTTCAGATTTCCGCGAACGGCTACCTCCTATTCTGCTCGAAGGTACTCCAATACCATATCAGAAAACAGTGAAAAACTTGGGTGTAACTTTGGACGAGCATCTCAACTGGGCGGAGAATACAGTCGCAGTGTGCCGAAAGACGTCTGCTTCTCTCTATGCTCTCAAAAGTTTCGGAACATATTCCCACAGAACTTGAAACGCCAGCTCGTGCAAGCACTCGTTCTACTGAACCTCCACTATTGTGATGTGATTCAACAAGGCATGAGTAGTGAAAACAAAAGACGGCTAGAGCTAACCATGAATGCCTGTGTGCGTTACACCTGCAACATTCGCCGATATGATCATGTTAGTGCTTCATACTCCGAGCTAGGGTGGCTGCGGCCGGACAAACTGCGTGACTACCACACTATATGTCTACTTCACCGACTCCTCGTCGCGCAAGCACCCCAGTACCTAGCTTCAGAGATTAAAGACGTGTAATGCCATCATAATCGAAACACGAGGTCGCTCTTATCTGGTATCCTAGCTGTGCCCACTCACAAAACAAAAACTTTTGCAAACTCCTTCTCAGTTGCCGCTGTTCGCCTCTGGAACAAACTGCCCCTCACCTTGAGGAAAATTCAATCTCCTGTTGCTTTTAAGAAGAAGTTGAAGCATTTCCTACTATCATCCGCATGAAAATTCTCCACAAAATTAATGTGCAAGGCCAATCCTCTCATATGTCAAATAGCAAAGCTAGCGTCTCCTATCTTGCTTCTGAGATGCCTTCCTCTTCATCTATCTCTATTAGCCACGCAGTCTTCTTTTCCTTTATATTTTCCTTAATTATGTTTCATCATGTCCCTCTATTCCTCTCCTCCCTTCACCATGAGTTCCCCCCACACTCCTGCTGCCAGCACTCCTATCTGAAATCTTTCTCTTCAATAATGTATTTTTCGAGGTGTACCTTTCTAATTGTTTATCTCCCTTTTTGTATTAGATGTAGTTTAACATGCCTACTACAACATATGACTGTAAAATAAGTAGAATGCCTGGTTAGATGTAAGAGAGGGACTGATGGCCCTAATCTTGTCTGGTTAAATAAAAAAATAAATAAATAAATAAATAAATTTGCTATCGAATCGACTTAAAGTCAGATCGTCACATTGGCCGCTCTTCGCTCTGAAACGATTACATTTATCTTGTGCAAAGCTATGTCGCGAGCTGCGAAATGCGGAGACACTAAAAGAACCGTAGTAGAACAGAGAAGAAGCTTCTAAGTTGAAGTAATAGCCAGTATAAAGCAGTACAATTAAAGTTTAGTTTTCGATTTTTGGCTTTTTAGCCGGCTTTGGCGCCTTGCAAATGAGGTAGGACCTTAAGATTTTGCATGAAGGGAGGACTAGCACCAACGTTGCACGAAAGAATGTGAAAAGTGTTCATATGTAGTAAAAACCTAAGAAATCCGACCGTTTTCGTCATTTGCTTTCGAATCGAGTTAATGTCTGATCGTCACATTGGCCGCTCTTCTCTCTGAAACGGTTACATTTACCGTGTGCAAAGCTATGTCGCGTGCTTCCGAATGCGGAGACACTAAAAGCACCATAGTAGAACACAGAAGAAGCTTCTAAGTTGATGTAATAGCCAGTAAGAAGCAGTACCATTCAAGTTTACTTACCGATTTTTGACTTTTTAGCCAGCTTTGGTGCGTTGGACTTGAGTAAGGGCCTTAAGATTTTGCATGAAGGGAGGACTAGCAGCCACGTTGCATGGGAGAATCTGAAAAGATTTCATATGTAGTAAAAACCTAAGAAGTCAGCCCGTTATCTTCATTTGCTATCGAGTCGACTTAATGTCAGATCGTCACATTGGCCGCTCTTCTCTCTGAAACGGTTACATTTAACGTGTGCAAAGCTATGTCTCTTGCTGCGAAATGCGGAGACACTAAAAGCACCATAATAGAACACAGAAGAATCTTCTAAGTTAATGTAATAGACAGTAAGAAGCAGTACAATTCAAGTTTTAGTTACAGGTTATAGAATATTTAGCCGGGTTCGGTGCCTTGGACATGAGCTAGTACCTTAAGATTTTGCATAAAGGGAGGACTAGCAACCCCGTTGCACGGGAGTATTTCATAAGTGTGCATATGTAGTAATAACCTAAGAAATCAGCCCGTTTTCGTCATTTGCTATCTATTCGGCTTCATGTTAGATGGTCACATTGGCCCCTCTTCTCTCTGAAACGGTCGCGTGCTGCGGAATGCGGAGACACTAAAAGCACCATAGTAGAACACAGAAGAAGCTTCTAAGTCGATGTAATAGCCAGTAAGAAGCAGTACAATTCTAGTTTAGTTATCGATTTTTGGCTTTTTAGCCGGCTTTGGCGTCTTGGACATGAGCTAGGACCTACAGATTTTGCATGCAGGGTGGACTAGCAGTCACGTTGTACAGGAGAATGTGAAAAGTGTTCATATGTAGTAAGAACCTGAGAAATCCGCCAGTTTTCGTCATTTGTCTTTGAATCGACTTAATGTCAGATCGTCACACTGGCCGCTCTTCTCTCTGTAACGGTTACATTTATCGTGTGCAAAGCTATGTCGCGTGATGCGGAATGCGGAGACACTAAAAGCACCATAGTAGAACACAGATGAAGCTTCTAAGTTGACGTAATAGCCAGTAAGACGCCGTAAAATATTAGTTTTAGCTACCGATTATTGACTTTTTAGCAGGCTTTGGTGCCTTGGACATGAGCTAGGACGTTACGATTTTGCATGAAGTTAAGAATTACAGCCACGTTGCACGGGACAATGTGAAAAATGTTCATATGTAACACAAACCACAGATATCCAACCGTTTTCGTCATTTGCTAACGAATCGACTTAATGTCAGATCGTCACATTGGCCGCTCTTCTCTATGAAACGGATACATTTATCTTGTGCAAAACTATGTGGCGTGCTGCGATATGTGGAGACACTAAAAGCCCCGTAGTAGTACACAGAATAAGCTTCTAAGTTGATGTAATAGCCAGTAAATAGCAGTACAATTTAAGTTTTAGTGATCGATTTTTTAATTTTTAGCCAGCTTTGGTGCCTTGGACATGAGCTAGGACCTTACGATTTTGCATGAAGGGAGGACTAGCAGCCACGTTGCACGGGAGAATGTGAAACGTGTTCATATGTAGTAAAAACCTAAGTAATTCGTCCGTTCTCAACATTTGCTATCGAATTGACTTAATGTCAGATCGTCACATTGGCCGCTCTTCTCTTTGAAACGGCTACATTTATCGTGTGCAAAGCTATGTCGCGTGATGCCATATGCGGGGACACTAAAAGCACCACAGTAGAACACAGAAGAAACTTTTAAGTTGATGTAATAGCCAGTAAGCAGCAGTGCAATTCAAGTTCAGTTATCGATTTTTGACTTTTTAGCCGGCTTTGGTGATCTGGACTGAGCTAGGACTTTAAGATTTTGCATGAAGGGAGCACTAGCAGCCACGTGGCACAGGAGAATGTGAAAAGTGTTCATATGTAGTAAAAACCTAAGAAATCCGCACGTTTTCGTCATTTGCTATCGAATCGACTTAATGTCAGATCGTCACATTGGCCGCTCTTCACTCTGAAACGGATACATTTATCGTGTGCAAAGCTATGTTGCGAGCTGCGATATGCGGAGACACTAAAAGCACCATAGTAGAACACAGAAGTAGCTTCTACGTTGATGTAATAACCAGTAAGAAGCAGTACCATTCAAGTTTTAGTTATCGATTTTTGACTTTTTAGCCGGCTTTGGTGCCTTGGACATGAGCTACGACTTTAAGATTTTGCATGAAGGGCGGACTAGCCGCCACGTTGCACGAGAGAATGTGAAAAGTGTTCATATGTAGTAAAAACCTAAGAAATCCGCCCGTTTTCGTCATTTGCTATCGATTCGACTTTATATCAGATCGTCAAATTGACCGCTCTTGTCTCTGAAACGGTTGCATTTATCGTGTGCAAAGCTATGTTGCGAGCTGCAATATGCAGAGACACAAAAAGCACCATAGTAGAACACAGTAAAGCTTCTAAGTTGATGTAATAGCCAGTAAGTCGCAGTAGAACTCAAATTTAGATATCGATTTTTGAATTTTAGGCGGCTTTGGTGCCTTCGACATGAGGTAGGACCTTAAGAATTTGTATGAAGGGAGGACTAGCAGCCACGTTGCTCGGGAGAAGGTGAAATGTGTTCAAATGTAGTAAAAACATAAGAAATCCGCCCGTTTTCGTCAGTTGCTATCGAATCGACTTAATGTCAGATCGTCACATTGGATTCTCTTCTCTCTGAAACGGTTACATTTATCGTGTGCAAAGCTATGTCGCGTGCTGCGATATGCGGAAACACTACAAGCACCTTAGTAGAACAAAGAAGAAGCTTCTAAGTTGTAGTAATAGCCAGTAAGAAGCGGTAAAATAATACACTCCTGGAAATTGAAATAAGAACACCGTGAATTCATTGTCCCAGGAAGGGGAAACTTTATTGACACATTACTGGGGGTCAGGTACATCACATGATCACACTGACAGAACCACAGGCACATAGACACAGGCAACAGATCATGCACAATGTCGGCACTAGTACATTGTATATCCACCTTTCGCAGCAATGCAGGCTGCTATTCTCCCATGGAGACGATCGTAGAGATGCTGGATGTAGTCCTGTGGAACGGCTTGCCATGCCATTTCCACCTGGCGCCTCAGTTGGACCAGCGTTCGTGCTGGACGTGCAGACCGCGTGAGACGACGCTTCATCCAGTCTCAAACATGCTCAATGGGGGACAGATCCGGAGATCTTGCTGGCCAGGGTAGTTGACTTACACCTTCTAGAGCACGTAGGGTGGTACGGGATTCATGCGGACGTGCATTGTCCTGTTGGAACAGCTAGTTCCCTTGCCGGTCTAGGAGTGGTAGAACGATGGGTTCGATGACGGTTTGGATGTAGCGTGCACTATTCAGTGTCCCCTCGACGATCACAGAGGTGTACGGCCAGTGTAGGAGATCGCTCCCCACACCATGTTGCCGGGTGTTGGCCCTGTGTGCCTCGGTCATATGCAGTCCTGATTGTGGCGCTCACCTGCACGGCGCCAAACACGTATACGACCATCATTGGCACCAAGGCAGAAGCGACTCTCATCGCTGAAGACGACACGTCTCCATTCGTCCCTCTATTCACGCCTGTCGCGACACCACTGGAGGCGGGCTGCACGATGTTGGGGCGTGAGCGGAAGACGGCCTAACGGTGTGCGGGACCGTAGCCCAGCTTCATGGAGACGGTTGCGAATGGTGCTCGCCGATACCCCAGGAGCAACAGTGTCCCTAATTTGCTGGGAAGTGGCGGTGCGGTCCCCTACGGCACTGCGTAGGATCCTACGGTCTGGCGTGCATCCGTGCGTCGCTGCGGTCCGGTCCCAGGTCGACGGGCACGTGCACCTTCCGCCGACCACTGGCGACAACATCGATGTACTGTGGAGACCTCACGCCCCACGTGTTGAGCAATTCGGCGGTACGGCCACCCGGCCTCCCTCATGCCCACTATACGCCCTCGCTCAAAGTCCGTCAACTGCACATACGGTTCACGTCCACGCTGTCGCGGCATGCTACCAGTGTTAAAGACTGCGATGGAGCTCCGTATGCCACGGCAAATTGGCTGACACTGACGGCGGCGGTGCACAAATGCTGCGCAGCTAGCGCCATTCGACGGCCAACACCGCAATTCCTGGTGTGTCCGCTGTGCTGTGCGTGTGATCATTGCTTGTACAGCCGTCTCGCAATGTCAGGAGCACGTATGGTGGGTCTGACACACCGGTGTCAATGTGTTCTTTTATCCATTTCCAGGAATGTAGTTTTAGCTATCGATTATTAACTTTTTAGCCGGCTTTGGTGCCTTGGGCATGAGCTAGGACCTTAAGAATTTGTATAAAAGGAGGACTAGCAGCCACGTTGCACGTGAGAATGTGAAAAGTGTTCATATGTAGAAAAAACTTAAGAAATCCCCCCGTCTTCGTCATTTGCTGTCGATTTGTCTTAATGTCAGATCGTCACATTGGCCGCTCTTTTCTCTGAAACGGTTACATTTATCGTGTACTAAGCTATGTTGCGTGCTGCGATATGCGGAGACACTAAAAGCACCATAGCAGAACACAGAAGAAGCCTCTAAGTTGATGTAACAGCGAGTAAGAAGCAGTACAATTCAAGTCTAGTTATCGATTTTTGACTTTTTAGCCGGCTTTGGTGTCTTGGCCATGAGTTAGGACCTTACGATTTTGCATGAAGGGAGGACTAGCAGCCACGTTGCACGGGAGAATGTGAAAAGTGTTCATATGTAGTAAAAACCTAAGAAATCCGCTCGTTTTCGTCTTTTGCTATCGTATCGACGTAATGTCAGATCGTCACATTGGATGCTCTTCTCTCTGAAATGGTTACATTTATCGTGTGCAAAGCTATGTCGCGTGCTGCGATATGCGGAGACACTACAAGCACCATAGTAGAACAGAGAAGAAGCTTCCAAGTTGACGTAATAGCCAGTAAGAAGCCGCAAAATAATAGTTTTAGCTATCGATTATTAACTGTTTAGTCGGCTTTGGTGCCTTGGACATGAGCTAGGAACTTAAGATTTTGCATGAAGGGAGGACTATTAGCTACGTTACACGGGAGAATGTGAAAAGTGTACATATGTAGTAAAAACATAGAAATCCGCCCGTTTTCGTCATTTACTATCTAATCGACTTAATGTCAGATCGTCACATTGGCCGCTCTTCTCTCTGAAACGGTTACATTTATCGTGTGCAATACTATGTCGCATGCTGCGGAATTCGGAGACACTAAAAGCACCATAGTAGAACAGAGAAGATGCTTCTAAGTTGACGTAATAGCCAGTAAGAAGACGTGAAATAAAAGTTTTAGCTATCGATTATTGACTTTTTACCTGGCTTTGGTGCCTTGGACATGAGCTAGGATCTTAAAATTTTGCATGATGCGAGGACTAGCAGCCATGTTGCACGGGAGAATGTGAAAAGAGTTCATATGTAGTAAAAACCTGAAAAATTCGTCCGTTTTCGTCATTTGCTATCGAATCGACTTAATGTCAGCCGTCACATTGGCCGCTCTTCTCTCTGAAACGGTTACATTTATCGTGTTCAAAGCTATGTCGCGTGCTGAGGAATGCGGAGACACCTAAGGCCCCATAGTAGAACACAGAAGACCCTTCTAAGTTGGTGTAATAGCCAGTAAGGAGGAGTACAATTGAAGCTTTAGTGATAGATTTTTAAATTTTTAGGCGGCTTTGGTGCCTTGTGCATCAGCTAGGACCTTACGATTTTGCATGAAGGGAAGATTAGCAGCCACGTTGCACGAAAGTATGTGCAAAGTGTTCATATGTAGTAAAAACCTAAGAAATCCGCCCGTTTTCGTCGTTTGCTATCGATTCGACTTTATATCAGATCGTCACATTGGCCGCTTTTCTCTCTGAAACGGTTACTTTTATCGTGTGCAAAGCTATATTGAGTGCTGCAAAATTCGGAGACACTAAAAGCACCATAGTAGAACACAGAAGGAGCTTCTAAGTTGACGTAATAACCAGTAAGAAGCAGTATAATTCAAGTTTTAGTTATCAATCTTTGACTTTTTATCCGGCTTTGGTGCCTTGGACATGAGCTAGGAGCTTAAGATTTATCGTGTGCAAAACTATGTGGCGTGCTGCG
Organism: Schistocerca gregaria; assembly: GCF_023897955.1. NCBI lineage: Eukaryota > Metazoa > Arthropoda > Insecta > Orthoptera > Acrididae > Schistocerca > Schistocerca gregaria. The sequence goes on from NW_026061791.1 coordinate 2,551,529, forward strand.
GAATGCGCAGACACTAAACGTACCATAGTAGAACACAGAAGAAGCTTCTAAGTTGACGTAATAGCCAGTAAGAAGACGTAAAATATGAGTTTTAGCTATCGATTATTGACTTTTTAGCCGGCTTTGGTGCCTTGGACATGAGCTAGGACCTTAAGAATTTGTATGAAGGGAGGACTAGAAGCCACCTTGCACGGGAGAATATGATATGTGTTCAAATGTAGTAAAAATCTAAGAAATCCGAAAGTTTTCGTCATTTGCTGTCGAATTGACTTAATACCAAATCGTCACATTGGCTGCTCTTCTCTCTGAAATGGTTACATTTATCGTGTGCAAAGCTATGTCGCGTGCTGCGATATGCGGAGACACTAAAAGCGCCGCAGTAGAACACAAATGAAACTTCTAAGTTGATGTAATAGCCAGTAAGAAGCAGTACAATTCAAGTTTAGTTATCGATTTTTGACATTTTAGACAGCTTTGGTGCCTTGGAAATGAGCTAGGACCTTACGATTTTGCATGAAGGGAGGACTAGCAGCCACGTTGCACGGGAGAATGTGAAAAGTGTTCATATGTAGTAAAAACCTAAGGAATCCGCCCGTTGTCGTCATTTGCTATCGAATCGACTTAATGTCAGATCGTCACACTGGTCGCTCTTCTCTCTGAAACGGTTACATTTATCGTGTTCTAAGCTATGTCGCGTACTGCGGAATGCGGAGACACTACAAGCACCATAGTAGAACACAGAACAAGCTTCTAAGTGGACGTAATAGACAGTAAGAAGCCGTAAAATAATTGTTTCAGCTATCGATTATTGACTTTTTAGTCGTCTTTGGTGCCTTGGACATGAGCTAGGAAATTAAGAATTTGTATTATGGGAGGACTAGCAGCCACGTTGCACGGGAGAATGTGTAAAGTGTTCATATGTAGTAAAAACCTAAGACATCCGCCCGTTTTCGTCGTTTACTATCGATTCGATTTTATATCAGATCGTCACATTGGGCGCTCTTCTCTCTGAAACGGTTACATTTATCGTGCGCAAAGCTTTGTTGCGTGCTGCGAAACTCGGAGACATTAAAGCACAATAGTAGAACACAGAAGGAGCTTCTAAGTTGATGTAATAACCAGTAAGAAGCAGTACAATACAAGTTTTAATTATCGATTGTTGACTTTACAGCCGGATTTGGTGCCTTGGACATGAGCTAGGACCTTACGATTTTGCATGAAGGGAGGACTAGCAGCCATCTCGCACGGGAGAATGTGAAAAGTGTTCATATGTAGTAAAATCCTGAGAAATTCGTCCGTTTTCGTCACTTGCTATCGACTCGACTTATTGTCAGATCGTCACATTGGCCGCTCTTCTCTCCGAAACGGTTACATTTATCGGGTGCAAAGCTATGTCGCGTGCTGCGGAATGCGGAGACACCAAAATCCCCATAGTAGAACACAGAAGAAGCTTCTAAGTTGATGTAATAGCCAGCAAGGAGCAGTACAATTTAAGTTTTAGCGATCGATTTTTAAATTTTTAGCCGGCTTTGGTGCCTTGGACATGTACTAGTACCTTGAGATTTTGCATGAAGGGAGGACTCGCAACCACGTTGCACGGGAGAATGTGAAACGTGTCCATATGTAGTAAGAAACTAAGAAATCCGCCCGTTTTCGTCATTTGCTATCGACTCGACTTAATGTCAGATCGTCACATTGGCCGCTCTTCTCTCCGAAACGGTTACATATATCGTGTGCAAAGCTATGTTGCGTGCTGCGATATGCGGAGACTCTAAAAGCACCATAGTAGAACACAAAAAAGCTTCTAAGTTGATGTAATAGACATTAAGAAGCAGTAGAACTCAAATTTAGTTATCGATTTTTGAATTTTTAGCCGGCTTTAGTGCCTTGGACATGAGGTAGGACCTTAAGAATTTACATGCAGGGAGGACTAGCAGCCACGTTGCACGGGAGAATGTGAAACGTGTTCATATGTAGTAAAAACCTAAGAAATCCGAACGCTTTCGTCATTTCCTATTGAATCGACTTAATGTCAGATGGTCACATTGGAGGCTGTTCTATATGAAACGGTTACATTTATCGTGTGCAAAGCTACGTCGCGTGCTGCGATATGCGGAGACACTACAAGCACCATAGTAGAACACAGAAGAAGCTTCCAAGTTGACGTAATAGCCAGTAAGAAGCCGTAAAATAATCGTTTTAGTTATCGATTATTAACTTTTTAGCCGGCTTTGGTGCCTTGAACATGAGCTTGGACCTTAAGAATGTCTATAAAGGGAGGACTAGCAGCCACGTTGCACGGGAGAATGTGAAAAGTGATCGAATGTAGTAAAAAACTAAGTAATCCGCTTGTTTTCGTCATTTGCCATCGATTCGACTTTATATCAGATCGTCACATTGGCCGCTCTTCTCTCTGAAACGGTTACATTTATCGTGTGCAAAGCTATGTTGCGTGCTGCGATATGCGGAGACACTAAAAGCACCATAGTAGAACACAGAAGAAGCTTCCAAGTTGATGTAATAGCCAGTAAGAAGCAGTACAATTTAAGTTTATTTATCGATTTTTGACTTTTTAGCCTTCTTTGGTGCCTTGGATATCAGCTAGGTCCTTACCAATTTTGCATGCAGGGACGACTAGCAGCCACGTTGCACGGGAGAATGTGAAAAGTGATCATATGTAGTAAAAACCTAAGAAGTCCGCCAGGTTTCGTCATTTGCTATCGAATCGACTTTATGTCAGTTCGTCACATTGGCCGCTCTACACTTTGAAACAGTTACATTTATCGTGTGGAAGGCTATGCCGCGTGCTGCGATATGCGGAGACACTAATAGCACCATAGTAGAACACAGAAGAAGCTACTAAGTAGATGTAATAGCCTGTATGCAGCAGTAAAATTCAAGTATAGTTATCGATTTTTTTTTAATTTTTAGCCTTCTCTGGAGCCTTGGACATGAGCTAGGACATTAAGATTTTGCATGCAGGGAGGTCTAGCAGCCACGTTGCAGGGGACAATGAAAAAAGAGTTCATATGTAGTGAAAACCTAACAAATCCGACCGTTTTCGTCATTTGCGATCGAATCGATTTAATGTCAGATGGTCACATTGGCCGCTCTTCTCTCTGAAACGGTTACATTTATCGAGTGCAAAGCTATGTCACGTACTGCGATATGCGGAGACACTAAAAGCACCATAGTAGAACACAGAAGAAGCTTCTAAGTTGATGTAATATCCAGTAAGAAGCAGTACAATTCAAGTTATCGATTTTGACTCTTTAGTCGGCTTTGGGGCTTGGACATGAACTACGAACTTAAGATTTTGCATGCAGGGAGGACTAGCGGCCACGTCGCACGGGAGTATTTGAAACCTATTTATATGTAGAAAAAACCTAAGAAATCCGCCCGTTTTCGTCATATGCTATCGAATCGATTTAATGACAGAACGTCACATTGGCAGCGCTACTCTCTAAAACGGTTACATTTATCGTGTGGAAGGCTATGACGCGTGCTGCGATATTCGGAGACACTAAAAGCACTATAGTAGAACACAAGAAGATTCTTAGTTGATGTAATATCCAGTAAGAAGCAGTACAATTTAAGTTCAGTTATCGATTTTTCAATTTTTAGGCGGCTTTGGTGCATTGGACATAAGCTATGACCTTAAGATTTTGCATGCAACGAGGACTAGCAGCCACGTTGCACGGGGGAATGTGAAAAGTGTTCATATGTAGTAAAAATCCAACAAATCCGACCGTTTTCGTCATTTGCTACCGAATCGACTTAATGTCACATCGTCACATTGGCCGCTCTACTCTCTGAAACGGTTACATTTATCATGTGGAAGGCTATGTCGCTTGCTGCGATATGCGGAGACACTAAAAACACCATAGTGGAACACAGAAGAAGCTACTAAGTTGATGTAATAGCCAGTAAGAAGCAGGACAATTCAAGATTAGTTAAGGATTTTTTACTCTTTAGCCTTCTTTGGAGCCTTGGACATGAGCTAGGACCTTAAGATTTTGCATGCAGGGTCTAGCAGCCACGTTGCAGGGGACAATGAGAAAAGTGTTCATATGTAGTACAAACCTAACAAATCCGCCCCTTTTCGTCATTTGCTATCGAATCGACTTAATGTCAAATGGTCACATTGGCCGCTCTTCTCTCTGAAACGGTTACATTTATCGTGTGCAAAGCTATGTCGTGTACTGCGGAATGCGGAGACACTAAAAGCACCATAGTTGAACACAGAAGAAACTTCTAAGTTGATGTACTAGCCAGTAAGAAGCAGTGCAATTCAAGTTATCGATTTTGTACTTTTTAGCCGGCTTTGGGGCACTGGACATGAGCTAGGAACTTAAGATTTTGCAAGCAGGGAGGACTAGCAGCCACGTTGCACGGTAGTATGTGAAAAATATTCATATGTAGTAAAAACATAAGAAATCGGCCCGTTTTCGTCATTTGCTATCGAATCGAGTTTATGTCAGATCGTCGCATTGGCTGCTCTACACTCTGAAACGGTTACATTTATCGTGTGCAACGCTATGTCGCGTGCTGCGATATGCGGAGACACAAAAAGCACCATAGTAGAATACAGAAGAAGATTCTACGTTGATGTAACAGCCAGTAAGGAGCAGTACAATTCAAATTTATTTATCGATTTTTGACTTTACGCGTTACATAACTTGTAGGAACATGAAAAGTATTGACCTTGACGCTCTAACAGCCGATTGCTCAGAAATCTCATGGCCTCAAATAATTAGAGAACCTTCAATCGACGGCAAAATTAATGAACTTGGTGATAAACTCTTTGCCCTCTATGACAAACATGCACCTGCGCACACAGTCCGTGTAAGAAAATCTCCTGCTCCATGGCTGACAGCTGAATTACGTCAAAGGATGACTAATAATGATGCTGCCCACAGGCGTTTCAAGGCATATCCGAAAACCGAGCGTTTCGAAGAATATAGAAAGCTACGGAACAGAGTGAAACAATGCATTCGCAATGCCAAAATCAGGCACGCTCGCTCCCTTGTATGCAGCGATCTGAAACCCACGACTCTATGGAAGAATCTCCGTAGCTTGGGGGTCGGAAAGGCAAAATCGGAAACTACTTTTCATGTGTCAGCTAACGAATTAAATGAATTCTTCTCTGCACCTCTGATTACCAGCACGGCTGATAATTACCGTCCACAAGAATCCCCAAACAAAATAACTAACAACGATACCTTCCATCTAAAACATGTAACAACAAATACGGCAAGAATAGCAATAATGAGAATCTCTTCTGATGCAATAGGCAACGTCATTATCGGTATAACCATGATTAAGAATGTTGCCGATATCTTAGTACCTGTCTTAACTGACATATTTAATTTTTCCCTCGTGAACGGAATATACCCCACTGCATGGAAAAGAAGCATAATTCGACCCATCCCTAAGATCGAAAACCCGCAACTGCCTAGTGATTACCGACCAATTAGCATACAGCCAGCTGTTTCCAAAGCACTTGAATATATTGTTCATGACCAAATCACTGAACACTTGCATGAATTCAGTCTATATGACAAATTTCAATCTGGTTTCCGTAAACATCACAGCACAAACACTGCTCTAATTAAAGTAACTGATGACCTGAAATATGCCATCGACAATCGAAAGGCAACAATATTGACGCTACTGGACTTCAGCAAAGCTTTTGACACTGTTAACTTTGACATATTACTCAGAAAAGTGCAACAGCTTAATTTCTCTGATAGTGCAATGAGATGGTTTGAAAGCTACTTAAAAGACAGACAGCAATGAGTTGTCTGCGCAAATGAAAAATCTTCCTCGAAACATGTTTCTTCGGGAGTGCCACAAGGATCAGTCTTAGGACCACTGTTGTTTTCGTCGGTTTTGTCCTCCTGTAAACATATGCCGACGACCTCCAGCTCTACCTAAGCGTCAGACCTGAAGACGTAAACACTGCAATCGCTCTGATGAATGATGATCTGTCTTCAGTAGTGACATGGGCGAAAAACCAGGGGCTTAAATTAAACGCAAAAAAGACGCAAGTAATCTTAATAGCCCATCAGAAATTAATAAGTTCAGATTTCCGCGAACGGCTACCTCCTATTCTGCTCGAAGGTACTCCAATACCATATCAGAAAACAGTGAAAAACTTGGGTGTAACTTTGGACGAGCATCTCAACTGGGCGGAGAATACAGTCGCAGTGTGCCGAAAGACGTCTGCTTCTCTCTATGCTCTCAAAAGTTTCGGAACATATTCCCACAGAACTTGAAACGCCAGCTCGTGCAAGCACTCGTTCTACTGAACCTCCACTATTGTGATGTGATTCAACAAGGCATGAGTAGTGAAAACAAAAGACGGCTAGAGCTAACCATGAATGCCTGTGTGCGTTACACCTGCAACATTCGCCGATATGATCATGTTAGTGCTTCATACTCCGAGCTAGGGTGGCTGCGGCCGGACAAACTGCGTGACTACCACACTATATGTCTACTTCACCGACTCCTCGTCGCGCAAGCACCCCAGTACCTAGCTTCAGAGATTAAAGACGTGTAATGCCATCATAATCGAAACACGAGGTCGCTCTTATCTGGTATCCTAGCTGTGCCCACTCACAAAACAAAAACTTTTGCAAACTCCTTCTCAGTTGCCGCTGTTCGCCTCTGGAACAAACTGCCCCTCACCTTGAGGAAAATTCAATCTCCTGTTGCTTTTAAGAAGAAGTTGAAGCATTTCCTACTATCATCCGCATGAAAATTCTCCACAAAATTAATGTGCAAGGCCAATCCTCTCATATGTCAAATAGCAAAGCTAGCGTCTCCTATCTTGCTTCTGAGATGCCTTCCTCTTCATCTATCTCTATTAGCCACGCAGTCTTCTTTTCCTTTATATTTTCCTTAATTATGTTTCATCATGTCCCTCTATTCCTCTCCTCCCTTCACCATGAGTTCCCCCCACACTCCTGCTGCCAGCACTCCTATCTGAAATCTTTCTCTTCAATAATGTATTTTTCGAGGTGTACCTTTCTAATTGTTTATCTCACTTTTTGTATTAGATGTAGTTTAACATGCCTACTACAACATATGACTGTAAAATAAGTAGAATGCCTGGTTAGATGTAAGAGAGGGACTGATGGCCCTAATCTTGTCTGGTTAAATAAATAAATAAATAAATTTGCTATCGAATCGACTTAAAGTCAGATCGTCACATTGGCCGCTCTTCGCTCTGAAACGATTACATTTATCTTGTGCAAAGCTATGTCGCGAGCTGCGAAATGCGGAGACACTAAAAGAACCGTAGTAGAACAGAGAAGAAGCTTCTAAGTTGAAGTAATAGCCAGTATAAAGCAGTACAATTAAAGTTTAGTTTTCGATTTTTGGCTTTTTAGCCGGCTTTGGCGCCTTGCAAATGAGGTAGGACCTTAAGATTTTGCATGAAGGGAGGACTAGCACCAACGTTGCACGAAAGAATGTGAAAAGTGTTCATATGTAGTAAAAACCTAAGAAATCCGCCCGTTTTCGTCATTTGCTATCGAATCAACTTAATGTCATATAGTCACATTGGCCGCTCTTCTCTGTGAAACGGTTACATTTATCGCGTGCAAAGCTATGTCGCGTGCTGCGATATACGGAGACACTAAAAGCACCATAGTAGAACACAGAAGAAGCTTCTAAGTTGATGTAATGGCCAGTAAGAAGCAGTACAAATAAAACTTAGTTATCGATTTTTGACTTTTTAGCCGGCTTCGGTGCCTTGGACATGAGCTAGGACCTTACGATTTTGCGTGAAGGGAGGACTAGCAGAAACGTTGCACAGCAGAATGTGAAAATTGTTCATATGTAGTAAAAACCTGAGAAATCTGCCCGTTTTCGTCATTTGCTATCGAATCAACTTAATGTCAGATCGTCAAATTGGCAGCTTTTCTCTCTGAAACAGTTACATTTATCGTGTGCAAATCTTTGTCGCGTGCTGTGATATGCGGAGACACTAAAAGCACCTTAGTAGAGCACAGAAGAAGCTTCGAAGTTGATGTAATTGCCTGTAAGAAGCAGTACAATTAAAGTTTAGTTATCGATTTTTGCCTTTTTAGGGGGCTTTGGTGACTTTGACATGAGCTAGGACCTTAAGATTTTGCACGAAGGGAGGACTAGCTAACATCTTGCATGGGAGAATGTGGAGAGTGTTCATATGTAGTAAAAACCAAAGAAATCCGACCGTTTTCGTCATTTGCTTTCGAATCGAGTTAATGTCTGATCGTCACATTGGCCGCTCTTCTCTCTGAAACGGTTACATTTACCGTGTGCAAAGCTATGTCGCGTGCTTCCGAATGCGGAGACACTAAAAGCACCATAGTAGAACACAGAAGAAGCTTCTAAGTTGATGTAATAGCCAGTAAGAAGCAGTACCATTCAAGTTTACTTACCGATTTTTGACTTTTTAGCCAGCTTTGGTGCGTTGGACTTGAGTAAGGGCCTTAAGATTTTGCATGAAGGGAGGACTAGCAGCCACGTTGCATGGGAGAATCTGAAAAGATTTCATATGTAGTAAAAACCTAAGAAGTCAGCCCGTTATCTTCATTTGCTATCGAGTCGACTTAATGTCAGATCGTCACATTGGCCGCTCTTCTCTCTGAAACGGTTACATTTAACGTGTGCAAAGCTATGTCTCTTGCTGCGAAATGCGGAGACACTAAAAGCACCATAATAGAACACAGAAGAATCTTCTAAGTTAATGTAATAGACAGTAAGAAGCAGTACAATTCAAGTTTTAGTTACAGGTTATAGAATATTTAGCCGGGTTCGGTGCCTTGGACATGAGCTAGTACCTTAAGATTTTGCATAAAGGGAGGACTAGCAACCCCGTTGCACGGGAGTATTTCATAAGTGTGCATATGTAGTAATAACCTAAGAAATCAGCCCGTTTTCGTCATTTGCTATCTATTCGGCTTCATGTTAGATGGTCACATTGGCCCCTCTTCTCTCTGAAACGGTCGCGTGCTGCGGAATGCGGAGACACTAAAAGCACCATAGTAGAACACAGAAGAAGCTTCTAAGTCGATGTAATAGCCAGTAAGAAGCAGTACAATTCTAGTTTAGTTATCGATTTTTGGCTTTTTAGCCGGCTTTGGCGTCTTGGACATGAGCTAGGACCTACAGATTTTGCATGCAGGGTGGACTAGCAGTCACGTTGTACAGGAGAATGTGAAAAGTGTTCATATGTAGTAAGAACCTGAGAAATCCGCCAGTTTTCGTCATTTGTCTTTGAATCGACTTAATGTCAGATCGTCACACTGGCCGCTCTTCTCTCTGTAACGGTTACATTTATCGTGTGCAAAGCTATGTCGCGTGATGCGGAATGCGGAGACACTAAAAGCACCATAGTAGAACACAGATGAAGCTTCTAAGTTGACGTAATAGCCAGTAAGACGCCGTAAAATATTAGTTTTAGCTACCGATTATTGACTTTTTAGCAGGCTTTGGTGCCTTGGACATGAGCTAGGACGTTACGATTTTGCATGAAGTTAAGAATTACAGCCACGTTGCACGGGACAATGTGAAAAATGTTCATATGTAACACAAACCACAGATATCCAAACCGTTTTCGTCATTTGCTAACGAATCGACTTAATGTCAGATCGTCACATTGGCCGCTCTTCTCTCTGAAACGGATACATTTATCTTGTGCAAAACTATGTGGCGTGCTGCGATATGTGGAGACACTAAAAGCCCCATAGTAGTACACAGAATAAGCTTCTAAGTTGATGTAATAGCCAGTAAATAGCAGTACAATTTAAGTTTTAGTGATCGATTTTTTAATTTTTAGCCAGCTTTGGTGCCTTGGACATGAGCTAGGACCTTACGATTTTGCATGAAGGGAGGACTAGCAGCCACGTTGCACGGGAGAATGTGAAACGTGTTCATATGTAGTAAAAACCTAAGTAATTCGTCCGTTCTCAACATTTGCTATCGAATTGACTTAATGTCAGATCGTCACATTGGCCGCTCTTCTCTTTGAAACGGCTACATTTATCGTGTGCAAAGCTATGTCGCGTGATGCCATATGCGGGGACACTAAAAGCACCACAGTAGAACACAGAAGAAACTTTTAAGTTGATGTAATAGCCAGTAAGCAGCAGTGCAATTCAAGTTCAGTTATCGATTTTTGACTTTTTAGCCGGCTTTGGTGATCTGGACTGAGCTAGGACTTTAAGATTTTGCATGAAGGGAGCACTAGCAGCCACGTGGCACAGGAGAATGTGAAAAGTGTTCATATGTAGTAAAAACCTAAGAAATCCGCACGTTTTCGTCATTTGCTATCGAATCGACTTAATGTCAGATCGTCACATTGGCCGCTCTTCACTCTGAAACGGATACATTTATCGTGTGCAAAGCTATGTTGCGAGCTGCGATATGCGGAGACACTAAAAGCACCATAGTAGAACACAGAAGTAGCTTCTACGTTGATGTAATAACCAGTAAGAAGCAGTACCATTCAAGTTTTAGTTATCGATTTTTGACTTTTTAGCCGGCTTTGGTGCCTTGGACATGAGCTACGACTTTAAGATTTTGCATGAAGGGCGGACTAGCCGCCACGTTGCACGAGAGAATGTGAAAAGTGTTCATATGTAGTAAAAACCTAAGAAATCCGCCCGTTTTCGTCATTTGCTATCGATTCGACTTTATATCAGATCGTCAAATTGACCGCTCTTGTCTCTGAAACGGTTGCATTTATCGTGTGCAAAGCTATGTTGCGAGCTGCAATATGCAGAGACACAAAAAGCACCATAGTAGAACACAGTAAAGCTTCTAAGTTGATGTAATAGCCAGTAAGTCGCAGTAGAACTCAAATTTAGATATCGATTTTTGAATTTTAGGCGGCTTTGGTGCCTTCGACATGAGGTAGGACCTTAAGAATTTGTATGAAGGGAGGACTAGCAGCCACGTTGCTCGGGAGAAGGTGAAATGTGTTCAAATGTAGTAAAAACATAAGAAATCCGCCCGTTTTCGTCAGTTGCTATCGAATCGACTTAATGTCAGATCGTCACATTGGATTCTCTTCTCTCTGAAACGGTTACATTTATCGTGTGCAAAGCTATGTCGCGTGCTGCGATATGCGGAAACACTACAAGCACCTTAGTAGAACAAAGAAGAAGCTTCTAAGTTGTAGTAATAGCCAGTAAGAAGCGGTAAAATAATACACTCCTGGAAATTGAAATAAGAACACCGTGAATTCATTGTCCCAGGAAGGGGAAACTTTATTGACACATTACTGGGGGTCAGGTACATCACATGATCACACTGACAGAACCACAGGCACATAGACACAGGCAACAGATCATGCACAATGTCGGCACTAGTACATTGTATATCCACCTTTCGCAGCAATGCAGGCTGCTATTCTCCCATGGAGACGATCGTAGAGATGCTGGATGTAGTCCTGTGGAACGGCTTGCCATGCCATTTCCACCTGGCGCCTCAGTTGGACCAGCGTTCGTGCTGGACGTGCAGACCGCGTGAGACGACGCTTCATCCAGTCTCAAACATGCTCAATGGGGGACAGATCCGGAGATCTTGCTGGCCAGGGTAGTTGACTTACACCTTCTAGAGCACGTAGGGTGGTACGGGATTCATGCGGACGTGCATTGTCCTGTTGGAACAGCTAGTTCCCTTGCCGGTCTAGGAGTGGTAGAACGATGGGTTCGATGACGGTTTGGATGTAGCGTGCACTATTCAGTGTCCCCTCGACGATCACAGAGGTGTACGGCCAGTGTAGGAGATCGCTCCCCACACCATGTTGCCGGGTGTTGGCCCTGTGTGCCTCGGTCATATGCAGTCCTGATTGTGGCGCTCACCTGCACGGCGCCAAACACGTATACGACCATCATTGGCACCAAGGCAGAAGCGACTCTCATCGCTGAAGACGACACGTCTCCATTCGTCCCTCTATTCACGCCTGTCGCGACACCACTGGAGGCGGGCTGCACGATGTTGGGGCGTGAGCGGAAGACGGCCTAACGGTGTGCGGGACCGTAGCCCAGCTTCATGGAGACGGTTGCGAATGGTGCTCGCCGATACCCCAGGAGCAACAGTGTCCCTAATTTGCTGGGAAGTGGCGGTGCGGTCCCCTACGGCACTGCGTAGGATCCTACGGTCTGGCGTGCATCCGTGCGTCGCTGCGGTCCGGTCCCAGGTCGACGGGCACGTGCACCTTCCGCCGACCACTGGCGACAACATCGATGTACTGTGGAGACCTCACGCCCCACGTGTTGAGCAATTCGGCGGTACGGCCACCCGGCCTCCCTCATGCCCACTATACGCCCTCGCTCAAAGTCCGTCAACTGCACATACGGTTCACGTCCACGCTGTCGCGGCATGCTACCAGTGTTAAAGACTGCGATGGAGCTCCGTATGCCACGGCAAATTGGCTGACACTGACGGCGGCGGTGCACAAATGCTGCGCAGCTAGCGCCATTCGACGGCCAACACCGCAATTCCTGGTGTGTCCGCTGTGCTGTGCGTGTGATCATTGCTTGTACAGCCGTCTCGCAATGTCAGGAGCACGTATGGTGGGTCTGACACACCGGTGTCAATGTGTTCTTTTATCCATTTCCAGGAATGTAGTTTTAGCTATCGATTATTAACTTTTTAGCCGGCTTTGGTGCCTTGGGCATGAGCTAGGACCTTAAGAATTTGTATAAAAGGAGGACTAGCAGCCACGTTGCACGTGAGAATGTGAAAAGTGTTCATATGTAGAAAAAACTTAAGAAATCCCCCCGTCTTCGTCATTTGCTGTCGATTTGTCTTAATGTCAGATCGTCACATTGGCCGCTCTTTTCTCTGAAACGGTTACATTTATCGTGTACTAAGCTATGTTGCGTGCTGCGATATGCGGAGACACTAAAAGCACCATAGCAGAACACAGAAGAAGCCTCTAAGTTGATGTAACAGCGAGTAAGAAGCAGTACAATTCAAGTCTAGTTATCGATTTTTGACTTTTTAGCCGGCTTTGGTGTCTTGGCCATGAGTTAGGACCTTACGATTTTGCATGAAGGGAGGACTAGCAGCCACGTTGCACGGGAGAATGTGAAAAGTGTTCATATGTAGTAAAAACCTAAGAAATCCGCTCGTTTTCGTCTTTTGCTATCGTATCGACGTAATGTCAGATCGTCACATTGGATGCTCTTCTCTCTGAAATGGTTACATTTATCGTGTGCAAAGCTATGTCGCGTGCTGCGATATGCGGAGACACTACAAGCACCATAGTAGAACAGAGAAGAAGCTTCCAAGTTGACGTAATAGCCAGTAAGAAGCCGCAAAATAATAGTTTTAGCTATCGATTATTAACTGTTTAGTCGGCTTTGGTGCCTTGGACATGAGCTAGGAACTTAAGATTTTGCATGAAGGGAGGACTATTAGCTACGTTACACGGGAGAATGTGAAAAGTGTACATATGTAGTAAAAACATAGAAATCCGCCCGTTTTCGTCATTTACTATCTAATCGACTTAATGTCAGATCGTCACATTGGCCGCTCTTCTCTCTGAAACGGTTACATTTATCGTGTGCAATACTATGTCGCATGCTGCGGAATTCGGAGACACTAAAAGCACCATAGTAGAACAGAGAAGATGCTTCTAAGTTGACGTAATAGCCAGTAAGAAGACGTGAAATAAAAGTTTTAGCTATCGATTATTGACTTTTTACCTGGCTTTGGTGCCTTGGACATGAGCTAGGATCTTAAAATTTTGCATGATGCGAGGACTAGCAGCCATGTTGCACGGGAGAATGTGAAAAGAGTTCATATGTAGTAAAAACCTGAAAAATTCGTCCGTTTTCGTCATTTGCTATCGAATCGACTTAATGTCAGCCGTCACATTGGCCGCTCTTCTCTCTGAAACGGTTACATTTATCGTGTTCAAAGCTATGTCGCGTGCTGAGGAATGCGGAGACACCTAAGGCCCCATAGTAGAACACAGAAGACCCTTCTAAGTTGGTGTAATAGCCAGTAAGGAGGAGTAGAATTGAAGCTTTAGTGATAGATTTTTAAATTTTTAGGCGGCTTTGGTGCCTTGTACATCAGCTAGGACCTTACGATTTTGCATGAAGGGAAGATTAGCAGCCACGTTACACGAAAGTATGTGCAAAGTGTTCATATGTAGTAAAAACCTAAGAAATCCGCCCGTTTTCGTCGTTTGCTATCGATTCGACTTTATATCAGATCGTCACATTGGCCGCTTTTCTCTCTGAAACGGTTACTTTTATCGTGTGCAAAGCTATATTGAGTGCTGCAAAATTCGGAGACACTAAAAGCACCATAGTAGAACACAGAAGGAGCTTCTAAGTTGACGTAATAACCAGTAAGAAGCAGTATAATTCAAGTTTTAGTTATCAATCTTTGACTTTTTATCCGGCTTTGGTGCCTTGGACATGAGCTAGGAGCTTAAGATTTATCGTGTGCAAAACTATGTGGCGTGCTGCGGAATGCGCAGACACTAAACGTACCATAGTAGAACACAGAAGAAGCTTCTAAGTTGACGTAATAGCCAGTAAGAAGACGTAAAATATGAGTTTTAGCTATCGATTATTGACTTTTTAGCCGGCTTTGGTGCCTTGGACATGAGCTAGGACCTTAAGAATTTGTATGAAGGGAGGACTAGAAGCCACCTTGCACGGGAGAATATGATATGTGTTCAAATGTAGTAAAAATCTAAGAAATCCGAAAGTTTTCGTCATTTGCTGTCGAATTGACTTAATACCAAATCGTCACATTGGCTGCTCTTCTCTCTGAAATGGTTACATTTATCGTGTGCAAAGCTATGTCGCGTGCTGCGATATGCGGAGACACTAAAAGCGCCGCAGTAGAACACAAATGAAACTTCTAAGTTGATGTAATAGCCAGTAAGAAGCAGTACAATTCAAGTTTAGTTATCGATTTTTGACATTTTAGACAGCTTTGGTGCCTTGGAAATGAGCTAGGACCTTACGATTTTGCATGAAGGGAGGACTAGCAGCCACGTTGCACGGGAGAATGTGAAAAGTGTTCATATGTAGTAAAAACCTAAGGAATCCGCCCGTTGTCGTCATTTGCTATCGAATCGACTTAATGTCAGATCGTCACACTGGTCGCTCTTCTCTCTGAAACGGTTACATTTATCGTGTTCTAAGCTATGTCGCGTGCTGCGGAATGCGGAGACACTACAAGCACCATAGTAGAACACAGAACAAGCTTCTAAGTGGACGTAATAGACAGTAAGAAGCCGTAAAATAATTGTTTCAGCTATCGATTATTGACTTTTTAGTCGTCTTTGGTGCCTTGGACATGAGCTAGGAAATTAAGAATTTGTATTATGGGAGGACTAGCAGCCACGTTGCACGGGAGAATGTGTAAAGTGTTCATATGTAGTAAAAACCTAAGACATCCGCCCGTTTTCGTCGTTTACTATCGATTCGATTTTATATCAGATCGTCACATTGGGCGCTCTTCTCTCTGAAACGGTTACATTTATCGTGTGCAAAGCTTTGTTGCGTGCTGCGAAACTCGGAGACATTAAAGCACAATAGTAGAACACAGAAGGAGCTTCTAAGTTGATGTAATAACCAGTAAGAAGCAGTACAATACAAGTTTTAATTATCGATTGTTGACTTTACAGCCGGATTTGGTGCCTTGGACATGAGCTAGGACCTTACGATTTTGCATGAAGGGAGGACTAGCAGCCATCTCGCACGGGAGAATGTGAAAAGTGTTCATATGTAGTAAAATCCTGAGAAATTCGTCCGTTTTCGTCACTTGCTATCGACTCGACTTATTGTCAGATCGTCACATTGGCCGCTCTTCTCTCCGAAACGGTTACATTTATCGGGTGCAAAGCTATGTCGCGTGCTGCGGAATGCGGAGACACCAAAATCCCCATAGTAGAACACAGAAGAAGCTTCTAAGTTGATGTAATAGCCAGCAAGGAGCAGTACAATTTAAGTTTTAGCGATCGATTTTTAAATTTTTAGCCGGCTTTGGTGCCTTGGACATGTACTAGTACCTTGAGATTTTGCATGAAGGGAGGACTCGCAACCACGTTGCACGGGAGAATGTGAAACGTGTCCATATGTAGTAAGAAACTAAGAAATCCGCCCGTTTTCGTCATTTGCTATCGACTCGACTTAATGTCAGATCGTCACATTGGCCGCTCTTCTCTCCGAAACGGTTACATATATCGTGTGCAAAGCTATGTTGCGTGCTGCGATATGCGGAGACTCTAAAAGCACCATAGTAGAACACAAAAAAGCTTCTAAGTTGATGTAATAGACATTAAGAAGCAGTAGAACTCAAATTTAGTTATCGATTTTTGAATTTTTAGCCGGCTTTAGTGCCTTGGACATGAGGTAGGACCTTAAGAATTTACATGCAGGGAGGACTAGCAGCCACGTTGCACGGGAGAATGTGAAACGTGTTCATATGTAGTAAAAACCTAAGAAATCCGAACGCTTTCGTCATTTCCTATTGAATCGACTTAATGTCAGATGGTCACATTGGAGGCTGTTCTATATGAAACGGTTACATTTATCGTGTGCAAAGCTACGTCGCGTGCTGCGATATGCGGAGACACTACAAGCACCATAGTAGAACACAGAAGAAGCTTCCAAGTTGACGTAATAGCCAGTAAGAAGCCGTAAAATAATCGTTTTAGTTATCGATTATTAACTTTTTAGCCGGCTTTGGTGCCTTGAACATGAGCTTGGACCTTAAGAATGTCTATAAAGGGAGGACTAGCAGCCACGTTGCACGGGAGAATGTGAAAAGTGATCGAATGTAGTAAAAAACTAAGTAATCCGCTTGTTTTCGTCATTTGCCATCGATTCGACTTTATATCAGATCGTCACATTGGCCGCTCTTCTCTCTGAAACGGTTACATTTATCGTGTGCAAAGCTATGTTGCGTGCTGCGATATGCGGAGACACTAAAAGCACCATAGTAGAACACAGAAAAAGCTTCTAAGTTGATGTAATAGCCAGTAAGAAGCAGAAGAACTCAAATTTAGCTATCGATTTTTGAATTTTTAGCCGGCTTTGGTGCCTTGGACATGAGGTAGGATCTTAATATTTCGCATGAAGGGAGGACTAACAGCCACGTTGCACTGGAGAATGTGAAAAGAGATCGCATGTAGTAAAAACCTAAGAAATCCGCTCGTTTTCGTCATTTGCTATCGAATCGACTTAATGTCAGATCGTCACACTGGCCACTCTTCTCTCTGATACGGTTAAATTTAACGACTGCAAAGCTATGTCGCGTGCTGCGGAATGCGGAGACACTACAAGAACCATAGTAGAACACAGAAGAAGCTTCTAAGTTTATGTAATAGCCAATAAGAAGCAGTACAATTATAAGTTTTAGTTAACGATTTTTGACTTTTTAGCCGGCTTTGGTGCCTTGGACATGATCTAGGACCCTAAGATTTTGCATGAAGGGACGCCTAGCTGCCACGTTGCACGGGAGAATGTAAAAAGCGTTCATATGTAGTAAAAACTTAAGAAATCCGCCTGTTTTCGTCATCTGCTATCAAATCGACTCAATGTCATATCGTCACGTTAACCGCTCTTCTCTCTGAGACGGTTACATTTATCGTGTGCAAAGCTATGTCGCGTGCTGCGGAATGCGGAGAATCTAAAAGCACCATAGTAGAACACAGAAGAAGCTTCTAAGTTGATGTAATAGGCAGTAAGAAGCAGTAAAATAATAGTTTTAGCTATCGATTATTGAGTTTTTAGCCGGCTTTGGTTACTTGGACATGAGCTAGGTCCTTTAGAATTTCTACGAACGGAGGACTAGCAGCTACGTTGCACGGGTGAATGTGAAAAGTTTTCATATGTAATAACAACCTAATAAATCCGCCCGTTTTCGTCATTTGCTATTGAATCGACTTAATGTCAGATGGTCACATTGGCCGCTCTTTTCTCTGAAACGGTTACATTTAACGTGTGCAAAGCTATGTCGCTTGCTGTGGAAAGCGGAGACACTAAAAGCACCATAGTAGACCACAGAAGAAGCTTCTATGTTGATGTAATAGCCAATAAGAAGCAGTACATTTCAAGTTTTAGTTAACGATTTTTTTACTTTTAAGGCGGCTTTGGTGCCTTGGACATGAGCTAGGACCTTACGATTTTTCATGAAGGGAGGTCTAGCAGCCGCGTTGCGTGGGAGAATGTGAAAAGTGTTAATATGTAGTGAAAACTTGTGAAATCCGCCCGTTTTCGTCATTTGCTATCGAATCGACTTAATGGCAGATGGTCACATTGGCCGCTATTCTCTCTAAAACGGTTACATTTAACGTGTGAAAAGCTATGTCGCGTGCTGCGGAATGCGGAGACACTAAAAGCCCCAGAGTAGAACACAGAAGAAGCTTCTAAGGTGATGTAATAGCCAGTAAGAAGCAGAAGAACTCAAATTTAGCTATCGATTTTTGAATTTTTAGCCGGCTTTGGTGCCTTGGACATTAGCTAGGACCTTAAAATTTTGTATGAATGGAGGAATAGCAGCCACGTTGCAAGGGAGAATGTGAAAGGTGTTCATATGTAGTAAAAACCTGAAAAATTTGCCAGTTTTCGTCATTAGCTTTCCAAACGACTTAATGTCACATCGTCACAGTGGCCGCTCTTCTCTCGGAAATGCGGAATGCGGAGACAATGAAAGCACCATAGTAGAACACAGAAGAAACTTCTAAGTTGATGTAATAGCCAGTAAAAAGCAGTAAAATACAAGTTTTAGTTATCGATTACTGACGTTTTTCCCTTCTTCGGTGCCTTGGAAATGAGCTAGGACATTAAGATTTTGCATGAAGGGAGGACTAGCATCCGCGTTGCACGGGTGAATGTGAAATGTGTTCATATGTTGTAAAACCCTCAGAAATCCTCCCGTTTTCTTCATTTGCTATCGAATCGACTTAATGAACGATCGAATCATTGGAGGCTCATATCTCTGAAACGGTTCCATTTATCGTCTTCCAAACTATGTAGCGTTTTGAAGTATGCGGAGACACTAAATGAATCATGGTCGTACACAGAAAAAGTTTCTAAGTTGATATAATCGGGTAGTAAGGAGTACTACAATTCTAGTTTTAGTTACCGATTATTGACTCACTAGCCTGGTTTGGTGACTTGGACATGAGTTAGTACCTTAAGATGTTGCATGAAGGGAGGACTAGCAGCCACGGTGCGCGTGGGAATGTGAAAAGTGTTCATATGTAGAAACAACCTAATAAATCTGCCCGTTTCGTCATTTGCTATCGAATCGAGTTAATGTCAGATGGTCACATTGGCCGCTATTCTCTCTGAAACGGTTACATTTATCGTGTGCAAAGCTATGTTGCGTGCTGCGATATGCGGAGACACTAAAAGCACCATAGTAGAACACAGAAAAAGTTTCTAAGTTGATGTAATAGCCAGTAAGAAGCAGAAGAACTCAAATTTAGCTATCGATTTTTGAATTTTTAGCCGGCTTTGGTGCCTTGGACATGAGGTAGGATCTTAATATTTCGCATGAAGGGAGGACTAACAGCCACGTTGCACTGGAGAATGTGAAAAGAGATCGCATGTAGTAAAAACCTAAGAAATCCGCTCGTTTTCGTCATTTGCTATCGAATCGACTTAATGTCAGATCGTCACACTGGCCACTCTTCTCTCTGAAACGGTTAAATTTAACGACTGAAAAGCTATGTCGCGTGCTGCGGAATGCGGAGACACTACAAGAACCATAGTAGAACACAGAAGAAGCTTCTAAGTTTATGTAATAGCCAATAAGAAGCATTACAATAATAAGTTTTAGTTAACGATTTTTGACTTTTTAGCCGGCTTTGGTGCCTTGGACATGAGCTAGGACCCTAAGATTTTGCATGAAGGGACGCCTAGCTGCCACGTTGCACGGGAGAATGTAAAAAGCGTTCATATGTAGTAAAAACCTAAGACATCCGCCTGTTTTCGTTATCTGCTATCAAATCGACTCAATATCATATCGTCACGTTAACCGCTCTTCTCTCTGAGACGGTTACATTTATCGTGTGCAAAGCTATGTCGCGTGCTGCGGAATGCGGAGAATCTAAAAGCACCATAGTAGAACACAGAAGAAGCTTCTAAGTTGATGTAATAGGCAGTAAGAAGCAGTAAAATAATAGTTTTAGCTATCGATTATTGAATTTTTAGCCGGCTTTGGTTACTTGGACATGAGCTAGGACATTTAGAATTTCTACGAACGGAGGACTAGCAGCTACGTTGCACGGGTGAATGTGAAAAGTTTACATATGTAATAACAACCTAATAAATCCGCCCGTTTTCGTCATTTGCTATTGAATCGACTTAATGTCAGATGGTCACATTGGCCGCTCTTTTCTCTGAAACGGTTACATTTAACGTGTGCAAAGCTATGTCGCTTGCTGTGGAAAGCGGAGACACTAAAAGCACCATAGTAGACCACAGAAGAAGCTTCTATGTTGATGTAATAGCCAATAAGAAGCAGTACATTTCAAGTTTTAGTTAACGATTTTTGACTTTTTAGCCAGCTTTGGTGCCTTGGACATTAGCTAGGACGTTAAGGTTTTGCATGAAGGGAGGACTAGCAGCCACGTTGCACGGGAGAATGTGGAGAGTGTTCATATGTAGTAAAAACCTAGGAAATCCGCCCGTTTTCGTCATTTGCTATCGAATCGTCTTAATGTCAGATGGTCACATTGGATGCTCTTCTCTCTGATACGGTTACATTTATCGTGTGCAAAACTATGTGGCGTGATGCGGAATTCGGAGACACTAAAAGCACCATAGTAGAACACAGAAGGAGCTCCTAAGTTGATGTAATAACCAGTAAGAAACGGTACAATTCAAGTTTTATTTATCGATTTTTGACTTTTAAGCAGGCTTTGGTGCCTTGGACGTGAGCTAGGTCCTTACGATTTTGCATGAAGGGAGGACTAGCAGCCACGTTGCACGGGAGAATCTGAAAAGTGTTCATATGTAGTAAAAACCTGAGAAATTCGTCCGTTTTCGTCATTTGCTATTGAATTGACTTAATGTCAGGTCGTCACATTGGCCGCTCTTCCCTGGGAAACAGTGACATTAATCATGTGCAAAGCTATGTCGCCTACTGCGGTTGCGGAGACACTAAAATCCCCATAAAAGAACACAGATGAAGTTTCTAATTTGATGTAAATGCCAGTAAGAAGCAGTACAATTCAAGTTTAGTTATCGATTTTTGACTTTTGAGCTGGCTTTGGTGCCTTGGACATGAGCTAGGACCTTAAGATTTTGCATGAAGGGACACCTAGCTGCCACGTTGCACGGGAAAATGTGAAAAGTGTTCATATGTAGTAACAACCTAATAAAACTGCCTGTTTTCGTCATTTCCTATCGAATCGACTTAATGTCAGATGGCCACGTTGGCCGCTCTTATCTCTGAAACGGTTACATTTAACGTGTGCAAAGCTATGTCGCGTGCTACGGAATGCGGAGACGCTAAAAGCACCATACTAGACCACAGAAGAAGCTTCTAAGTTGATGTAATAGCCAATAAGAATCAGTACAATTCAAGTTTTAGTGAACGATTTTTGACTTTTTAGCCGGCTTTGGTGCCTTGGACATTAGCTAGGACCTTAAAATTTTGTATGAATGGAGGAATAGCAGCCACGTTGCAAGGGAGAATGTGAAAGGTGTTCATATGTAGTAAAAACCTGAAAAATTTGCCAGTTTTCGTCATTAGCTTTCCAAACGACTTAATGTCACATCGTCACAGTGGCCGCTCTTCTCTCGGAAATGCGGAATGCGGAGACAATGAAAGCACCATAGTAGAACACAGAAGAAACTTCTAAGTTGATGTAATAGCCAGTAAGAAGCAGTAAAATACAAGTTTTAGTTATCGATTACTGACTTTTTTCCCTTCTTCGGTGCCTTGGAAATGAGCTAGGACCTTAAGATTTTGCATGAAGGGAGGACTAGCAACCGCGTTGCACGGGTGAATGTGAAATGTGTTCATATGTTGTAAAACCCTCAGAAATCCTCCCGTTTTCTTCATTTGCTATCGAATCGACTTAATGAACGATCGAATCATTGGAGGCTCATATCTCTGAAACGGTTTCATTTATCGTCTTCCAAACTATGTAGCGTTTTGAAGTATGCGGAGACACTAAATGAATCATGGTCGTACACAGAAAAAGTTTCTAAGTTGATATAATCGGGTAGTAAGGAGTACTACAATTCTAGTTTTAGTTACCGATTATTGACTCACTAGCCTGGTTTGGTGACTTGGACATGAGTTAGTACCTTAAGATGTTGCATGAAGGGAGGACTAGCAGCCACGTTGCGCGTGGGAATGTGAAAAGTGTTCATATGTAGAAACAACCTAATAAATCTGCCCGTTTCGTCATTTGCTATCGAATCGAGTTAATGTCAGATGGTCACATTGGCCGCTATTCTCTCTGAAACGATTACATTTATTGTGTGCAAAGCTATGTTGCGTGCTGCGATATGCGGAGACACTAAAAGCACCATAGTAGAACACAGAATAAGATTATAAGTTGATGTAATAGCAAGTAAGAAGCAGTACAACTCAAGTTTAGTTATCGATTTTTGACTTTTTAGCCGGCTTTGGTGCCTTGGACATGAGCTTGGACATTAAGATTTTTCATGAATGGAGGACTAGCAGCCACGTTGCACGGGACAATGTGAAGAGTGTTCATATGTAGTAAAAACCTGAGAAATCCGCCCGTTTTCGTCATTTGCTATTGAATCGACTTAATGTCAGATCCTTACTTTGGCCACACTTCTCTCTGAAACGGTTACATGTATCGTGTGCAAAGCTATGTCGCGTGCTGCGATATGCGGATACACTGAAAGCACAGTAGTGGAACACAGATGACACTTCTAAGTTTATGTAATAGACAGTAAGAAGCAGTACAATTTAAGTTTTAGTTATCGATTTCGGATTTTTTAGCCGGTTTTGGTGCCTTGGACATGAGCAAGAACCTTAAGATGTTGCATGAAGGGAGGACTAGCAGCCCGTTGTACGGGAGAATGTGAAAAGAATTCATATGTAGTAAAAACGTAAGAGATCCGCCCGTTTTCGTCATTTGCTATCGAATCTACTTAGTGTCAGATAGTCACATTTGCCGCTCTTCTGTATGAAACGGTTACATTTATCGTGTGCAAAACTATGTCGCGTGCTGCGGAATGCGGAGACACTAAAAGTACCATAGTAGAACACAGAAGAAGCTTTTAAGTTGAATTAGTAACCAGTAAGAAGCAGTACGACTCAAAATCAGTTATCGACTTGTGATATTTTAGCCGGCTTTGGTGCCTTAGACATGAGCTAGAACTTTAAGATTTTGCATGAAGGGAGGACTAGCAGCCACGTTGCATGGGAGAATGTGAAGAGTGTTCATATGTAGTAAAAACCAGAGAAATTCGTTCGTTTTCGTCATTTGCTATCGAATCTACTTTATGCCAGATCGTCACATTGGCTGCTCTTCTCTCTGAAACGGTTACATTTATTGTGTGCAAAGCTATGTTGCGTTCTGAGGTATGCGGAGACACTAAAAGCACCATAGTAGAACACAGAAGAAGCTTCTAAGTTGATGTAGTAGCCGGCAAGAAGCAATACAATTCAAGTTTTAATTACCGAAAATTGAATATTTAGCCGACTTTGGTGCCTTGTACATGAGTTAGTACCTTAAGATTTTGCATGAGGGGAGGTCTAGCAGACGCGTTGCATATGAAAATGTGAAAAGTTTTCATATGTAGTAAAGACATTCATCGTCTGCAAAGATATGTCGCTTGCCGCAGTATGTGGAGACACAAAAGCAACATAGTATAATACAGAAGCACATTCTACGAAGATGTAATCGCCAATAAGAAGCAGCACTATTCAAGATTTAGTTGTCGGTTATTCACATATTTGCCACCTTTGGTACATTGGACATGACCGAAGACCTAAAGATTTTGCATGAAACGACGTCTGGAAACCACATTGCACGGGGGAATGTGGAAACTGTTCATATGTAGTAAAAACTAGAGAAAAATGCCTGCGTTCGTCATTTGCAACTGAATCTATTTGATTGCAACATCTTCACATTGGCCGCTTTTGTTTCTGAAACGGTTACATTTATCATCTGCAAAATTTTGACGTGTTTTCCGGTATGAGGAAAAAACTGAAAACATCATATTAGAACACAGTAAAAGCTTCTAAGAAGATGTAATCGCAAGTAAGAAGCAGTACTATTCAAGTTTTAGCTATCGGTTATTCACTTATTTTCCGCCTTTGGTACATTGGACATGACCGACGACCTAAAGTTTTGCATGAAACGACGTCTGGAAACCACTTTGCACGGGGGAATGTGGAAACTGTTCATATGTAGTAAAAACTACAGAAAACCGCCAGCTTTCGTCATTTGCTACCGAATCTATTATATTGCCACATCTTCACATTGGCAGCTTTTCTCTCTGACACAATTACATTTATCGTCTGGAAATGTATGTCGCGTATTGCAATATGAGGAAAAAACTGAAAAAATCATATTAGATCACGAAAAAAGCTTCTAAGAAGATATAATCGAATGTAGGAAGCAGTACTATTCACGTTTTAGCTATCGGTTATTTACTAATTTGCCGGCTTTGGTGCATTGGACATCAGTTTAAATGGCTCTGAGCACAATGGGACTCAACTGCTGAAATCATTAGTCCCCTACAACTTAGAACTACTTAAACCTAACGCACCTAAGGAGATCACACTCATCCATGCCCCAGGCAGGATTCGAACCTGCGACCTTAGCAGTCGCACGGTTGGACATGAACTAGGACCTTAAGATTTTGCATGAAAGTACGTCTGTACGCCACGTTGCACGGGAGAATGTGGAAAGTGTTCATACGTAGTAATAACCTGAGGAATTCAATCGCTTTCGTCGTTTGCTATCGAATCGAAAGTATTACCAGATCTTCACATTGGCCGCTTTTCTCTCTGAAACAGTTACATTTATCGCCTGGAAATTTATGTCGCTTATTGCAATATGCCGAAAAAACTG
Organism: Schistocerca gregaria; assembly: GCF_023897955.1. Taxonomy (NCBI): domain Eukaryota; kingdom Metazoa; phylum Arthropoda; class Insecta; order Orthoptera; family Acrididae; genus Schistocerca; species Schistocerca gregaria. Next base: position 2,576,580 of record NW_026061791.1, read on the forward strand.
AAAACATTATATTAGAACACAGAAAAAGCTTCTAAGAAGATGTAATCGAAAGTAGGAAGCAGTAATATACAAGCTTTAGTTATCGGTTATTCACTTATTTTCCGCCTTGGTGCATTGGACATGAGCAAGGACCTTAAGATTTTGCATGAGAGTACGTCTGTACGCCACGTTGCACGGGTGAATGTAAAAGATGTTCATATGTAGTAACAACATGAGAAATCCGACCGTTTTCGACATTATCCTTCGAATCGACTTAATGCCAGATCGTCACATTGGCCGCTTTTCTCTTTGAAACTGTTACATTCATAGTCTGCAAAGTTACGTCGATTGCCGCGGTATGCGCAGACACTAAAGGCAAAATAGTAGAACACAGAGGATGCTTCTAAGAAAATGTAATCGGCCAGTAACAAGCAGTGTTATTCAAGTGTTAGTTATCAGTTATTCACATATTTGCCGGCCTTGGTACATTGGACATGACCGACGACCTAATGATTTTGCATGAAACGACGTCTGGAAACCACGATGCACAGGAGGATGTGAAAAGTGTTCACATGTAGTAACCACATGAAATATCCGCCCGTTTTCGACATTTGCCATCGAATCGAATTAATGATAGAGCGTCATATTGGCCGCTTTTCTCACTGAAAAGGTTACATTTACCGTCTGGAAATTTATGTCGTGTGTTGCAATATGCGGAAAAGAACTGAAAACATCATATTAGAACACAGAAAAAGCTTCTAAGAAGATATAATCGCCAATAAGAAGCAGTACTATTCAAGTTTTAGTTATCGGTTATTCACTTATTTGCCGCCTTTGGTACATTGGACATGACCGACGACGTAAAGATTTTGCATGAAACGACGTCTGGAAACCACATTGCACGGGGGAATGTGGAAACTGTTCATATGTAGTAAAAACTGGAGAAAACCGCCCGCTTTCTTCATTTGCTACCGAATCTATTTTATTGCAACATCTTCACATTGGCTGCTTTTCTCTCTGAAACAGTTACATTTATCGTCTGGAAATGTATGTCGCGTATTGCAATATGCGGAAAAAACTGAAAACATCTTATTAGAACACAAAAAAAGCTTCTAAGAAGATGTAATCGAAAGTAGGAAGCAGTACTATTCAAGTTTAAGCGATCGGTTATTCACTTATTTGCGGCTTTATTGCATTGGACATGAGCTAGGACCTTAGGATTTTGCATGAAAGTACGTCTGTACGCCACGTTGCACGGGAGAATGTAGAAAGTGTTCATATGTAGTAAAAACCTGAGAAATCCATCGCTTTCGTCATTTGCTAACGAATCGAATGTATTGCCAGATCGTCCCATTGGCCGCTTTTCTCTCTGAAACGGTTACATTTATCGTCTGGAAATTTGTGCCACGTGTTTGCAATATGTGGAAAAAACTGAAAACATCATATCAGAACACAAAAAAGCTTCTAAGAAGATGTAATCGAAAGTAGGAAGCAGTACTTTCAAGTTTTTGCTATCGGTTATTCACTTATTTGCAAGCTTTGGTGCATTGGACGTGAGCTATAACCTTAAGATTTTGCATGAAATTACGTCTGTACGCCACGTTGCACGGGAGAATGACAAAGTTGTACATAATAGTAACAACATGAGACATCCGCCCGTTTTCGTCATTTGCGTTCGAATCGACTTAATGCCAGATCGTAACATTGGCCGCTTTTCTCTCTGAAACGGTTACATTTATCGTATGCAAAATTATGTCGCGTCTTGCGGTATGCGGAAAAAACTGAAAACATTATATTAGAATACAGAAAAAGCTTCAAAGAAGATGTAATTGCCAGTAAGAAGCAGTACTATTCAAGTTTCAGTTATCGGTTTATTCACTTATTTGCCGGCTTTGGTGCATTGGACATGAGCTACGACCTTAAGATTTTGCATGAAAGTACGTCTGTACGCCACGTTGCACGGGAGAATGAGAAAAGTTTTCATATGTAGTAACACCATGAGAAATCCGCCCGTTTTCGTCATTTGCCGTCGAATCGACTTAATGACAGATCGTCACACTGGTGGCTTTTCTCTCTGAAACGGTTACATTCATCGTATGCAAAGTTATATCGCTTGCCGCGGTATGCGCAGATACTAAAATCACTATAGTAGTCACAGAAGAAGCTTCTAAGAAGATGTAATTGGCCAGTAACAAGCAGTACTAGTCAAGTTCTACTTATCGGTTACTCACTTATTTTCCGGCTTTTGTGCATTGGACATGAGCTAGGACCTTAAGATTTTGCAAGAAAGTACGTCTGTACGACACGTTGCACGGGAGAATGTGGAAAGCGTTCATATGTAGTAAAAACCTGAGAAACCCGATCGCTTTCGTCATTTGCTATAGAGTCGAATGTATTGCCAGATCGTCCCATTGGACGCTTTTCTCTCAGAACAGGTTACATCCATCGTCTGCAAAATTATGTCGCGTGTTGCGGTATGAAAAAAACTGAAAACATTATATTAGAACACAGAAAAAGCTTCGAAGAAGATGTAATCGCCAATAAGAAGCAGTACTATTCTAGATTTAGTTATCGGTAATTCACGTATTTGCCGATTTTGGTATATTGGACATGACCGACGACCTATAGATTTCGCATGAAACGACGTCTGGAAATCACATTGCGCGGGGGAATGTGAAAACTGTTCATATGTAGTAAAAATTTGAGAGATCCGCTCGCTTTCGTCATTTGCCATCGAATCGACTTGATGCCAGATCGTCACATTGGCCGCTTTTCTCTCTGAAACAGTTACATTTATCGTCTGGAAATGTATGTCGCGTATTGCAATATGCGGAAGAAACTGAAAACATCATATTAGAACACAAAAAAAGCTTCTAAGAAGATGTAATCGAAAGTAGCAAGCAGAACTATACTATTGACTTATTTGCCGGCTTTGGTACATTAAACATCAGTTCAAATGGCTCTGAGCACAATGGGACTCAACTGCTGAGGTCGTTAGTCCCCTAGAACTTAGAACTACTTAAACCTAACTCACCCAAGGAGATCACACACATCCATGCCCCAGGCAGGATTCGAACCTGCGACCTTAGCAGTCGCACGGTTGGACATGAGCTAGGACCTTAAGATTTTGCATGAAAGTACGTATGTACGCCACGTTGCACGGGAGAATGTGAACAGTGTTCATATGTACTAACAACATGAGAAATCCGCCCGTTTTCGACATTTGCCATTGAATCGACTTATTGTCAGATCGTCATATTGGCTACTTTTCTCTCTGAAACGGTTACATTTATCGTCTGTAAAGTTATGTCGCGTGTTGGGGTATGCGGAAAAAACTGAAAACATTATATTAGAACACAGAAAAAGCTTCAAAGAAGATATAATCGAAAGTAGGAAGCAGTAATATACATGCTTTAGTTATCGGTTATTCACTTATTTGCCGCCTTGGTGCATTGGACATGAGCTAGGACCTTAAGATTATGCATGAGAGTACGTCTGTACGCCACGTTGGACGGGAGAATATAAAAAATCTTCATATGTAGTAACAACATGAGAAATCCGCCCGTTTTCGACATTTTCCATCGAATCGACTTAATGTCAGATCGTAATATTGGCCGCTTTTCTCTCTGAAACGGTTACATTTAGCGGCTGCAAAAGTATGTCGCGTGTTGCGGTATGCAGAAAAAACTGAAAACATCATATTAGAACACAGAAAAAGCTTCTAAGAAGATGTAATAGCCAATAAGAAGCAGTACTATTCAAGTTTAAATATCGGTTTATTCACTTATTTGCCGGCTTTGGTACATTGGACATGAGCTAAGATCTTAAGATTTTGCATGAAAGTACGTCTGTACGCCACGTTGTACGGGAGAATGAGAAAAGCTTTCATATGTTGTAACACCATGAGAAATCCGCCCGTTTTCGTCATTTGCCATAAGAATCGACTTAACGCCAGATCGTCATATTGGTCGATTTTCTCTCTGAATCGGTCACATTCATCGTCTGCAAAGTTATGTCTCTTGCCGCGGTATGCGGAGACACTAAAAGCACCATAGTAGAACACAGAAGAAGCTTCTAAGAAGATTTTATCGGCCAGTAACAAGCAGTAGTAGTCAAGTTTTAGTTATCGGTTATTCACTTATTTGCCGGCTTTGGTACATTGCACATGACCGACGACCTAAAGATTCAGCATGAAACGACGTCTGGAAACCACGTTGCACGGGAGAATGTGGAAACTGTTCATACGTAGTAAAAACTTCAGAAATCCGCCCGCTTTCGTCATTTGCTATCGAATCGACTTTATTGCCACATCTTCACATTGGCCGCTTTTCTCTCTGAAACGGTTACATTTATCGTCTGCAAAATTATGTCGCGTGTTGCGGTATGCGGAGAAAACTGAAAACATCATATTATAACACAGAAATATCTTCTAAGAAGATGTAGTAGCCAGTAAGAAGCAGTACTATTCAAGTTTTAGTTATCGGTTATTCCCTTATTTGTCGGCTTTGGTGCATTGGACAAGAGCTAGGACCTTACGATTTTGCATAAAAGTACGTCTGTACGCCAGAATACAGCATTTTCAGTTGTCAGACGGCTTCTAAAACCGAACTGTTCATTTGACAGAAAATTGTGTGATAGCAAGTGATCAATTAACCTTACATGCACAGCCTTTTCGGTAACTTTTGCAAACACTGATGGCATAGAAGTAGGTCTAAAATTATCTATATTATCCCTTTCTCCCTTTTCATAAAGCGGCTTTACTGATGAGTACTTTAATCGGTCAGGAAACTGACCAACTCTAAAGGAAAAATTGCAAATATGGCTAAATACAGGGCTAACATGTGCAGCACAGTACTTTAATATGCTTCTAGGCACTCCATCATATCCATGAGAGTCCTTAGTCTTCAGTGATATAGTTATTGACTCAATCTCTCTCTTGTTTGTATCACAGGGGAGTATTTCAGACGTCAATCTCAGAAAGGTATTTGCGAAGAAATTTGTATGATTTCCTGTTGAAACTAAATTTTTATTTAGCTTGATTGTGACTACTTCTAACATTTTCATATAATTCGCCCTATGTTCTACATGAAATCATTATCCCACTAGTCAGCCAACTGTGCTGTCTATTACTGCTAGTACCCCATTCAGAATGTTCTAATGGAAAACAACTCTCAAAGAGCATGAGAAATGTGCCATGGAAAGCATTGTATTTATCATCTGTATTATTGGCACTATAAACATCTTGCCACTCTTGTTCCTTGACAAGTTTTAAAAACACTCTATTGCTGTTGGATTGACTTTCCTACGTTCTTTGTAACTAAATATGACATTGGGTTGAGTACAAAAACCTTTTAGTGTTAAAATTTGTGCATTATGGTCTGAAAGGCCATTCCCTTTTTTACTAACCGGATGCCCATCTAGTATTGAAGAACGGATAAAAATATTGTCTATAATTGTGCTACTATTCGCCTGCACCCTAGTTTGAAAAAAAAAAAAAACACAGTTGGCATCAGATCATATGAATTTAGGAGATCTACCAACATCATTTTTCTTGGGACCGAGCGAGGTGGCGCAGTGGTTAAGGCACTGGACTCACATTCGGGAGGACGACGGTTCAGTCCCGCGTTCAGCCATCTTGATTCAGGTTTTCCGTGATTTCCCTAAATCACTCCCGGCAAATTCTGGGTTAGTTCCTCTCAAAGGGCATGGCCGACTTCCTTCCCCATCCTTCCCTAATCCGATGAGACCAATGACATCGCTGTCTGGTCTCCTTCCCCAAACAACCCAACCCCCCTTTTTCTTGCACAATCATATACAAAATTAATATTGAAGTCCCCACATATAACTACTTTCTGGTACTTCCTACAAAGTGAATCAAGAACCCTCTCTAGCTTAAGCAAAAATGCTCTGAAGTTTGAGTTAGAGGCCCTATAAACACCAGCAATTAGAAGTTGAGTTTCACTAAATTCAACAAATGCTGCACAACTTTCAAATATCTGTTCAGTGCAGTGTCGTGATAACTCTATGGACTCAAATAACGTACTGTTTTTTATGTACGGAGACACCTCCCCACCCCGCAAGGAACTCCTTGAGAAACAGCCAGGTAATATGTAGCCTGGTAAAGGAAGCCTATAAATTATCAATTTATTGAAGTGGTGCTCTGATATACAAATAATTTCAGCGTTAACATCTGTTAGCAGTTCACTAACTTTATCTCTAATAACTCTTATATTCTGATGAAATATGCCAATTCCTTCTCTACTTGGAAACATTACATCCTCTGGAGGAGAGCCCTTAGAGGCACGCCGGCCGCGGTGGTCTTGCGGTTCTAAGCGCTCAGTTCGGAACCGCGCGACTGCTACGGTCGCAGGTTCGAATCCTGCCTCGGGCATGGATGTGTGTGACGTCCTTAGGTTAGTTAGGTTTAATTAGTTCTAAGTTCTAGGCGACTGATGACCCCATATGTTAATTTGCATAGTGCTCAGAGCCATTAGAACCATTTTTGAACCTTAGAGGCACTTCCTTTAAGCTGGTATACCAATCAGCTGACTTCAGTATTAAAAAGGTGCAGCTCTAACACCAAATACTACAGGAATTTTTCCATGAGTGACACCACTACCGCCACCACCACCCACTACACGGTCACCTATAAGCTTAGGTAGCCTCTCCTTCGCATACCTATTGAGGTGCAGGCCATGCCTAGTGAAACCCCATCTACTGATAGACCCAACTGGCACCACTGAGATGTGATCCATGCCCTCTCCCATCACTGCACTCCCCAGCCCCACAATTACGCCCCCAACAGCCGCATTAAGGTGTGGCCGATCATTATGCTGAAACAGTTGCACGAAAAGCACATTAGTGCCACCAGTTTGAGTAGCTATCTTAACCAAGTCAACACTGACATCATACCCCCTGTCCCTATTGCGACTGCTCCCAGCACCACCCACTATCACTACCTGATCCTCCTTTGTAAAATTTTTACATAACTCCCCTATGCTTTCAGCCACCTGAGCCAACCCTGCATTAGGCTTCACAATGCTTGTGACCTGGTACTCACTCCACAAAACTTCTTGCAAATGCTGGCCCACACCTCTACCCGGTAACTACCTAGCAGCAGAACCTAGGCCTCCTAATTGCTGAGGACGGCTGCAAGTTACCTCCATATACAGCTACACGAGGCTCCTCTCCGCTCAACTTTGACAGTTTGTCGTATCTATTGCATGTATGCAAAGTAAAACTGTCTGACTACCTCCTTTTCCTATCTATCTTCTTGTCAACTGCCAGTTCCCATTCCCCAGCACCCTTCACCCTCCTCAACTTATCTAGTTCCTCCTTTGCGCATTGTAACAGCACCTGAAGGGCACAGATCTTACGCTCCTGCTCCTCTATTAACTTGTTTCTATTACAGATTCTACATTCCCAGGACAGGATCACCCTCAAATGACCACTGGCTTCCCCACCGCATTCCCCCCAATGAAAATACTTTGAACAAATCCCACAGCTTAACCCACTACTCACAAACCTACGACATAGCAATCACTTCTCACTCACGATAAAATTTTACAGTTACTAAAAAAAACTATACGTCTACGTTACCAAAGTTCAGTTACAAAAGCAGCACTATTTAAGAACTAACAACTATGGTCTCGAAATTCTCTGCCTACTAAGAAAGCAGCTACTTGTATTAATACTACTACAACACAGCCGATACCAATACCAGCAAAACTTCACAAAATTATTGGCTAAAACCAAAAAATTTAAACTAAACGCCAGTTGAAAACTAAAGCACGAAATTTACTAAACGACTTCAACACACTGAAAACTCTACAAAACACAGCGAGCGAAGGATTACAAGAGTTTATTAAGTCATTATTTCGCCAAAAATGGCAAGCAACACCACTGCAATCTATTCAGTTTAATAACGTATTACAGAGCACAAACAAGTTCGTCAGTACTTAGCTTATAACCGCTGCAGATGCAGTGCACGCCGCAAAATGTAAACACGCTGATGAGGCGCGAGGCTTAGACGAACCATGGAAGCACACTTACACATAATAGACCACTCGAGTCAATACCACAGGAAGAAACACTGAGATAAATGAATATCCACTAATAATTTGCTTTTACGGCAAAAATAATAACACAAAAAAACTTTAAAATACGTAAATGAAGTCTAAAATTTATAAAACATTAACAAGCTATTTCAACAGCAGTGCAGCTCACGTGACGTCACACCCATGATGATCTGCCCCCCCCCCCCCCCTGGGAAGGTGGCTATCTACCCCACCTTCGAAATATGCCTATCTATCCCCCTCAGAAGATATCTACCGAGCTACCCATCCATGGAAGATCTCTGTCAACCTGCACCGCCCCTCCCCCCTCAGATGATGTCTGTGTACCTACCCACACCCTTGGAATATGTCTGTCTACCTAAACCCCCCCCCCCCCCTTAGAATATGTATGACTACCTACCCCTCCCCACAGAATATGAATGTCTACCTACCCCACCCCTCGGGAGATGTCTGTGTACCTACCCCTCTCAGATGATATCTACCTACACCTCCCACATCGGAAGATTTCATACTACCTCTACCCCATCGAAAGCTGTCTGTCTCTCATCGCCCCACCACCTAATATGTAATTCTACCTACTTGCTCCTTATAAAATGTCAGTCTACGTAACTCTCCACAGGAGATGTCTGTCTACCTGCCCCCTCGTCAGATGTCTGCCTACCTCACCCCCCTAAGGAAGATGTTTGTCCACCTACCTCACCCTGTGAAGATGTCTATCTATACCCCCACAAAAACTCTCTCCCCACCTCGTAAGATGTCTATCACCCTGAAAGATGTCTCTCAACACCCCCCCCCCCCCCCCACACTAAGGAGAAGTCTATCTACCTACCTGCCCTCTCGGAATTTGTCTGTCTACCTATCCCAACCCCTACTCAGCCCCCCCACTCGGAAGTTGTTTACCCCTGTCTCGGAAGATGTCTAGAGACCCCCAAACTTTGGAAGGTGTCTTCCAGCCCCTCAGGCGATGTCTGTCTACCCCCCCCCCCCCCCTCAGAAGATGTCTGTCAGCATACCAACCACCCTGGAATTAGTCTGTCTACCTACCAACTGCCTCAGAATATATCTGTCTACCTCCCACCTCGAAAAATGTCTTCCAAACACAGTCTCAGAAAAGCCCAGTCTACCAAATGCCAAATCTCAACCCCCAGAAGATTTCTATCCAACCCCCCCCCCACTCGGAATATGTCTATCTACCTCCACTCTTGGTAGCTATCTACACCTCCCTCTCAGAGAATCTCTAACCCCACTCTCATAGGATGTCTACCTACCCTCACCACCATTCTAAGATGTCTACCCCTTGGAGGATGTCTACTCCACCTGGAATATGTCTGTCTACCCACGTTGGATGATGTCTGTCTATCTACTCAGCCCCCCTGGGAAGATGTCTGTTAAACTACCACCCCTTGGAATTTGTTTATCTATCATTACCTGCACAAAATATGTCCATCAACCTACAATCTCCTTCTGAAGATGTCTGTCTACCTACAGCTCCCGCTTGGAAGATGTCTGTCTACCTACAACCCCTCAGAAGACGTCTGTCTACCTATCTCCACATCAGAAAATGTCTCTCATCTCCCCACCCTTAGAATATGTCTGTCTACCTACACTCCCCATCGGAAATGTCTGTCTACCTAAGCTCCCTCAAACCATGTCCGATTAGCTGTCCACCCCGGAAGATGTCTGTCTACCTACCCAACCATCAGAAGATGTCTGTCTACCTACCCCTCCCCCTCGGAAAATGTCTGTCTCTCATCCCCCTACCCTGAGTATATGTCTGTCTACTTACCTGCCCCCCCTTGGAAAGATCTCTGTATACCTAAACCCAGCCCTCAGAAGATGTATGACTACCTACCCCTTCCATTGGAAGATGTATGTTTTCCAACCCTCCCTTCGGAATATTTCTGCCTACCTACCATCTATCACAAAGGATGTCTGTCAGCCTACAATTCCTTACTGGTGTCTGTCTACATACCCACCCACACTCGGAAGAAGTTTGTCTACCTGCCACTCCTTAGGAAATGTTGGTCTACCAAACCCCTTAGAAGATGTCTGTCTACCTATACACCTCTGATAAGACTGTCTACCTAACCCCCTCTGTAGATGCCTGTCTACCTACCCCCTTGGAATATGTCCGTCCTCCTACAACTCTTCAGAATATGTCTGCCTAACTACCCCCCTCTCGTAAGATATCTGTCTACATATCCCCCCCCCCCCCCGCATGATCTGTCTACCTACCCCCTTCCCCTGTCATAAGATGAATGTCTACCTAAACCCCTCAGAAGATGTATGCCTATCTACCCCCTTCAAATGATTCGATTTTATCCCTCCTGTGGGAGATATCTGTCTCCCTACCCCTACCTCTGAGGATATCTGTCTGCCTACCCAACCCCCCCCCCCCCCCTCTCGGAAGTTGTTAAACTACCACTCCTCTGGGAAGATATCTACTCCCACATCAGAGAATGTCCACACCCCTCTTGGAGGATGTCTGTATACCAAAACGCATACTTTGGAAGATGTCTCCCCCCCTTTGAAAGATGTCTGTCTACCATGAACACCCCTCAGAAGATGTCTGAGTACTGAACTCACCCTCAGAATATATCTCCTCCTTACCTACCCCCCCTCCCTTGGAATATGTCTGTCTACCTACCCATTTCCCATAAGAAGATGACTGTCTACCTTATTCCCCTCAGAAGGTGTATGTCTACATGCCACACCTCGGAACATGTCTGCCTACCTAAAACCCTCGGAAGAGGTCCATCTACCTCGCATCTTGGAAGATATTTATTTACACCCCTCTTGGAAGATATCTACCCCTGTGTTGGAGGATGACTACATCCCTCTCGGATGATGTCTACCCTCTCTCTGAAATGTCTGTCTACATACCCTCCTCTCAAAAGATTTTTCTCCTCCCTCAGATGATGTAAGTCTATCAACCCTCAAATGGAAAATGTCTGTCCTCCTAATCCCCCTCGGAAGATGTCTGTATACCTACCCACCTGTCTGTCTAAGTACCCCCCACTCCCATGATGTCTGTCTACCTCCCCCTTAGGTATATGTCTGTATACCTACACCCGTTCGGAAGATGTCTGTATACCAAACACTCCTCCGAAGATGACTATCTACCTACCCTGCCTCAGAAGGTGTCAGTCTACCTAACCCCTCGTTGGAAGATGTCTGTCTACAAAACTTCACTGGGAAGATGTCTGCCTACCTACAAATCCCACAACAGAAGAGGTCTGTCTACCTACTTACAGCCCTTGGAAGATGTCTCTCTACATCCCTCCAGTCATAAAGTATTGTCTACCAACCCATACTTCTGAATATGTCTGTCAGCCTACCCCAGAAGATGATTGTCTAATTACCCCCTCATCTGAAGATGTCTGTCTACCTAGACCCCACGTGGAAAATGTATGTCTATGTACACCCCTCGGAAAATGTCTGTCTCCCTACACCCCGTCAGAAGATGTGTGTCTACCTACATGAACTTTTGTATGATATCTGTCTACGACGCCCGCACTTGGAAGATGTTTGTCTACCTACCGCACCCATTGGAATATGTCTGTCTATGTACCCACCAACCATCGGAAGATGTATGTCCACTTACACATCCCCCTCGGAAGATGTCTGTCTACCTACACTCATCAGAAGATGTTGTCTACTTTCCACCATCGGAAAATGTCTCTCTACCTACCCCTCTTGGCAAATGTCATTCTACGCCACCCCTCTGAAGAGGTCAGTTTACCTACAACCCCCCAGAAGAAGTCTGTCTAACTACCCCCCCTCTCGAAAAATGTCTATAGTCACCCTGCCTCGGACAATGTCTCTCTGCCTACGCCCCATCATGGAAGATGTCAGTCTACCCACCCACCCATCAGAAGAAGGCTGTCTAAACCATCCCCTCACATGATATGTCTGCCTACCAACCCCCTATTGGAAGATGTCTGGCTACCTACCCCACCCCACATCTGAAGATGTCTGTCTACCAACCCTCCACTTGGAAGATATCTGTCCTCCTACAACCCCTCAGAAGATGCCAGTCTACATAAACCCTCTCAGACATTATCTGCCTAAATACCCCTCCTCGGATGGTTTCTGTCTACCTACACCCACAACCCATCATAATATGAATGTTTACCTAAACCCCTCAGAATATGTATATTTATCTACCACACCTTGAATGATTTGTCTCTATCTTATCCCTATCTCGGAAGATGTCTGTCTCCCAACCCACCCCCTCTGAGGATGTCTGTATACCTACCCCCCTTCTCGAAAGTTGTCTGTGTACATTCACCACACATTTAAACATGTCTATCTATGTACCTCCTCTCGGAAGATATCTATCTATTGCCGCCATGGAAGAAAAGTATCTCCCCCCTCTCGGAAGATGTCAATCTACCACTCCTCTCAGAAGATATACACTCCCCATCTGAGAATGTCTACATCCTCTCTCGTAGGATGTCTGTCTACCAAACTGCATCCTTTAGAAGGTGCTTCCCACCCCTTGGAAGATGTCTGTCTTCCAACACCCCCCTCCACCCCTTGGAAGATGTCTTTCTACCGCACCCAGGCTCAGAAGATGTCTCCATACCTAACACTCCTCGGAAGATGTCTTTCTACCTAACCCCCCCCCCCCAATCAGAAGATGACTGTCGACGTTATCCCCCTCACAGAATGTCTAGACCCCTCTCGGAGGATACTGCTTACCAAACTGCATCCTTTAGAAGATGTTTCCCACCCCTTGAAAAATATCTGTCTTCCAACACCCCCCCTTGGAAGTTGCCTGTCTACCGAATCCAGCCTCAGAAGATGTCTCCATACCTACCACCACTCGGAAGATGTCTGTCTACCCACCCACCCCGATCAGAAGATGACTGTCGACGTTATCCCCCTCAGAAGATGTCTGTCTACATACCCTCCCTCAGAAGATGTCTGCCTAGCTAAGACCAGTGGAAGATGTACAACTGCCTCCCATCTCGGAAGACATCTACTCCCCCTCTCGGAGGATGACTATCTCCCTCTCCGAGGATGACTACCTCCTCTCTGAAGATGTCCGTCTATGTACCCTCCCCTCAAAAGATGTCTCTCCCCCCTCAGATGATTTATGTCTACCAACCCCCACATGGAAAATGTCTGTCCTTCTAACCTCCTTGGATGATGTCTGTGTACCTACCCAACTGGAAGATGGCTGTCTACCTACCACCACTCGGGACATGTCTGTCTACCTTCCCCCTAGGTATATGTCTGTATACCTACACCCCTTCGGAAAATGTCTGTCTACCTACCCCATCACTTCAGAAGATGTAATTCTACTTACCACACATCGGAAAGTGTCAGTCTACCTATGCCCCACCCTCAGAAACTATATGTCTACCTTGCCCCTTTGGAAGATGTCAGTTTACCAACCCCACTCAAAAGATGTCTGCTTACCTACTCTCCCATCGAAAGATGTCTTTCTACCTACCCCCTCTCGGAAGATTTTGTCTACCCCCTCTCTGAGATGTCATTCTACACCCACTTGGAAGATGCCTATCTAAACCCCTGGGAAGAAATCCCTCCCTCTAAAAATGCCTACCTAAACCCTTCCACATCGGAAGATGCCAATCTAGCCCCCTTCAGCTGATGCCTACCAACATCCACCTCATAAGATTATCTATCCATACCTTCCTCGGAAGAGGTGTATCTACCCCCTCAGAAGATGTGTATCTGCCCCCATCCTTGGAAAATGTCTATCTACCCCCCTCAGAAGCTGTCTCTCTACCCCCCCTTGGAAGATGTCTACCCCCCTTCAGAAGATTATCTACCCAGCCCAGGCAGAAAATATCTGTATCCCTCCACTAGGAAGGAGACTATCAACCAACACCTCAGAAGATGTCTATCTACCCCACCCACAGATATCTACACCCACTGGAAGATACCTATCCCCACCTCAGAAGATGTCTATCCCCCAGGCGGATGTCTATAACTCACCTCATGAAAGATGCCTGTCTATCAACCCCCTCCTCTCAGAATATGTCTGACTACCTACCCCACCCCTGTTAAGATTTCCATCTAGCCCCTCCTCTCAGAGAACATTTATCCTAGACTCAGAAGATTTCTACAGCCTCCCTTCATTTGGAATGTGTCTACTGCCCATTCTGAATATGTTTGTCTACCTCCAAATTCTAGGAAGATGTCTGTATGTCTGTCTACCTCACAAACTCGGGACAAGTCTATCTATCCCCGCTATGGAAGAAATCTATCTAACCCCCTCTCGGAATATGTCTATCTACCCTCCTTGCCAAAGACATCTACACCCCATCTTCGAGGAGCTCTATCCCCCCATCATGAAAGATGCCTGTTTATCTACCCGAACCCATCAGAAGATGTAAGTGTACATACCATCACTTCCCACAGAAGATGTCTGTCTACTTACTGACATTTCTTGGAAGATGTCTGTCTACCGACCCCCCCCCCCCCCCAACCTTTGAAGATGTCTGACAACTCACCTCCCCCCATGGAAGAATACTATCTCCCCCCTCCCAGAAGATGTCAATCTACTCTCCCCCTCGAAAATATCTCCCCCCCCCCGGAAAATGTCTACCTCCCTCTCAAAGGATATCTGTTTACCTATTTGGCCCCAATCGAAAAATGTCTCCCCCCTTGGAAACTGTCGGTCTACCAATCCTCCCCCTTGAAGACGTCTGACTAAGAAACAACCACTCAGAAGATGACTGTCTAACTACCCCTCCTTGGAATTGTTTGTCTACCATTATCACCACAGAAAATGTCTCCCCCCCCCCCTCTTGGAGGATGTCTGTCTACCTACCACCCTTCAGAAGATGTCTGACCATGTACCCTGCTTTGGAATATGTCTGTCTACCTACCCCTCGCGGAAGATGTGTGTCTTCCTACCTCCCCACAGAAGATGTAGGTAAACAGATATCTTTCAAGAGGGAGTAGGTACACAGACATCTTGCAAGGGAGTGGTATGTAGACAGAAATTACCAAGGGGTGGGGAATAATTAGACAGACTTCTTCCGAGGGGGGGGGGGGTAGGTATACATACATTTACTGAGTGTTCGTAGGTAGACAATCTTCTGAGGGGGTAGGCACAAAGGCACCTTTCGAGGGGGTTGGTAGACAGACATCTCCCATTGGTGGATTGGTAGACAGCCATCTTCTGAGGGGCGTACGTAGACAGACATCATCTAGAGGGGTAAGTAGACCAACATCTTCCAAGGGGGGTAGGTAGACAGACATCTTCTGAGGGTGTAGGAAGACAGACATCCTCGGAGGATGGGGGCAGGGGGTAGGTAGATAGACATCATCTGTGGAGGTGTGGATAAACAGACATCTTCTGAGGGGTAGGTAGACAGACATTTACCGAGTTGTGTTGTAGGTAGACACATATCTCCCAAAGGGGGGGGGGGGAGGGATAGGTAGACAGAGACTTTCCTGGTGGGTGGTTTGAGAATCTCCTGAAGGGGGGTTGGTAAACAGACTTCTTCTTAAGGGGGTAGGTACACAGACATCTACTGTTGGTGCGGGACAAATAGACATAATTCTTCTGAGGCTGGGGATGATAGACATCTTCCGAAGGAGGGCACGTAGACAGACATTTTCCAAGTTGGGCAGACTGACAGACATCTTCCGGGGAGTAGAAAGACATAGATGTTCCAAGGGTGGTAGGTAGACAGACATCTTCTGTGGGGGAGTAGATTGCCAGACATCATCTTAGTTTGGGTATGTAGACAGACATCTTCCAAGGGGAGGGAGTATATAGGAAGATACCTTCTGAGGAGGATGATAGACATCTTATGGGAGTAGGTAAACAGACATAGTTGATAGACATATACATTCAGAGGGGGTAGTTAGACAGACATCTTCTGAGTGGTGGAAAATAGACCACTTCCAAGGGGGAGGTAGGCATCTTCCTAAGTGAGCGGGCAGGTTGCCTGACATCTTCCATGGGGTAGGTAGCCAATCATCTTCCAAAGATGGGTTGGGTAGGCAGATATATTCAATGGGGGGTAGGTAGACAGACATCTTCTGAGATGGTAGTAGATAGACATTTCTGAGTTGGGGTAGAAAGGCATTGTCCAAAGTGGGTAGATAGGAATCTTCCGTGTGTGGATGGGGTAGGTAGACAGACATTTTCTGAAAGGGGTGCATCTTCTGTACGGGGGTAGGTAGACAATCATCTTCTGAGGGGAAGATGGGTACAGAGACATTTTACTGGGGGTAGGTAGACAGACATCTTCAAGGGGGTAGGTAGACAGACAACTGGGGGGGGGGGGTTGTTAGACAGACATGTTCTGAGGGGTTTTTAAGTAGACAGACATCTTCTGAGCAGGGGTAGTAGACATACAGCTTCAGAGGATGAGGGATATGTAGACAGATATCTTCTAAGGTAGCTTAGGTAGAGAGACAATTAGTGAGGGGGTAGGTAGACAGACATTATCCGAGGCTGGGTTGTAGGTAGACAGAAATAATCTGAGGGGTGTAGTTAGACAAGTATTTTCTGAGGCTAGGGGTATGTAGACAGACATTGTCCATGGGGATAGTTAGACACACCTTCTGAGGTATGGGGAGTAGGAAGACTGACATTTCCTGAGGATGGTAGGTAGGGTGTCACTTTCGAAGGGGGGGGGGTAGTGAGAGAGACTTCATAAGAGGTGGGGGATGTTGGTAGATAGACATGTTCTGAGGGAGGTAGGTAGATAGACATGTTCAGAGGGAGGGGTGGTAGAAAGCAATATTCCGAATGAGTGTAGGTAGACATACATATTCCGAGGGGTGGTTGGTAGGCAGACATCTTTTGAGGTGGGGTAGGTAGGCAGTCGTTTTCTGAATTTGGGTCCGTTGACAGACATCTTCCAAGAGAAGTGGGTATGAAGGCAGATATCTTCGTGGGGGGGAGCTAGGTAGCCAGACGTCTTCCGAGGGTGTTGGGTATGTAGGCATACATCTTCAAGGGCAGTTGGTAAACCGATATTTTCCAATGGGGGTAGGTAGACACACATACTACGAGTGGTGGTAGGTAAACACATCTTCCATGGGGTAGGTAGACAAACATCTTCCGAGGTGGGGTTGGTAGACATTCATTATCTGGGGTGTAGGTAGACTAACATTTTCGAGAGGGGTAGGACAGATATCTTCTGAGGGTGGTGTATGGGACAGACATCTTCCGAGGGGGTGTAGATAGATAACTTATGTAGGTGGTGGACAGACAACTGCTGACTGGGAGGAGGGGGGGGGTAGGTAGACATGTTCCAAGGGTACGGTAGATAGATATACTACTTCTGAGGGGGGTGGTAGGTAGACAGACATCTTCTGAGAGGGGGCTGGTAGACAGATATTTTCCGTGAGGTGTTATAGGTAGACAGAAATCTTCCAAGGGGGGGTAGGTCGACTGACATTTTCTGAGGGGGCAGGTAGACAGACAACTTCTGGGGGGTAGATAGACATACATGTTCAGTTTGTGTGCATAAACAGAGACCTTCTGAGGTGGGTTAGGTTGGCAGCTATCTTATTAGTTTTGGCATGTAGAGGGAAGAGTATTGGTAGACAGGTATCTTCCGAGGGGGGTATGTAGACTGACATTGTCTAAGGGAGTTAGGTAGACATACACATTCCACAGGCAGATAGATAGACAGACATCTTCTGAGGGGGGTTAGGTAGCCATACATCTTCCGACAGGAGAGTTGGTGGACAGACACCTTCCAAGGATGGGGGGTAGGTAGACAGATATTTTCCAAGCGAGATTTAGGTAGACAGGCATTTTCCAAGGAGGGGTAGGTAGACAAACATCTTCCGAGGATGGTTGGGGTAGGAAGACAGACAGTGGGGGGTATGTAGACAGACATCTTATTAGAGGGTGTATGTAGACAGACAGTATCCGAGGGCAGGTTGTAGGTAGACAGATATCTTACAGGGGGTGGGGTAGGTAGGCACGTATTTTCCAAGGCTGAGAGTATGTAGATAGACATAGTCCCGGTGGGCAATTAGACCGATATCTCCTGAGGGAGGGTAGGTACACAGACATCTTCAGAGTGGGAGGACAGGTAGACAGACACCTTCTAAGAGTGGGATGATAGACATCTTTCCAACTGGGAAAGATAGACATTTTACGAGGGGGGGGGGGAGTAGACATACATCCTCCATGAGGTGGTAGACACACATATTATGAGGGGGGGGGGGGTAGGTAGAAAGATTTCTTATAAGGTGGGGTAGGTTGGTAGACATCTTCTGAGGTTGAGTATGTAGGCACCAAGGGTAGAGGATATGAAGACATATATCTTCCGAGGGGGGGGGGCAAGGTAGACAGAAATTCTCTAACAGAGGGATGATAGACTTCTTCCGAGGGGGGTAGGTATGCAGACATCGTATGAGGGGGTGTAGGAAGACATACATATACCAAGGCAGGGTAGGTAGACAAAAATCTTCTGAGTGGGGTTGGAAGATAGACGTCTTCTGAGGGGCGAATGGAATACATACATCTTCCGAGGGGGTAGGAAGACAAAGTCCTCCAAGGGGGGGGAGATGAACAGACATCCACCAAGGGGGTTAGATGGATGGTCATCTTCTGTTGTAGTGGGAGGGGGCAGGTAGGTTTCCATCTTCTGGGTGGTCAGTAGACAATCATCTTCTGAGTTGTGGTTCAGTAGGCAATCATGTTCAGAGGGGGGTAGGTAGACAGACATCTTCCGAGGTGGGATGATAGACACCTTCCAAAGGGGTGGAAAGTAGACAGGCATTTTACAAAGTGGGGTGCAGGTGGACTGACATCTCCCATGCATTAGGTGGAAAATCATATTCCGAGGTCGGGTTCGATATACAGACATATTCCGAGGGAGGTGGTAGGTAGACTGCCATCTTCCGAGTGGGGATAGGTAGACATACTTTTCCCGAGAGGGGGTTGGGTAGACAGGCATTTACCGAGGGGATGGGGGGTAGGTAGATAGACATCTTCTGAAGGGGGGTAGGTAGACAGACATCTCCCGAGGAGGGGTGGTAGACATACAACTTTCGAGGGGCGGTAGGTAGACAGACATTTTCTGTTGGAGGGGTTGATTGACAGGCATCTTTCAGAAGTGAGGGGTGCAGGTAGACTGAAATCTTCCGGGGGTAGGTAGACAATCATCTTCTGAGGGGGTGTTGGGTAGACAGACATCCTCCGGGTTTTGGTAGACATAAATATTCCAAGGTGGGCAGGTAGACAGACATTTTCTGAGGGAGGGCCAGGTTGACAGACATCTTCAAATGGCGGGTTGGTAGACACACAACTTATGAGTGGGGGCGTAGGTAGAGAGACATGTCCAGAGGTGGGGTAGGTAGACATACATGTTCCGAGGGGAGTGGTGGCTAGTCATACATATTCCGAGTGTGTGTTTATGTGGGCAGACATCTTCCAAGAGGGGCTAGGTAGACAAACATCTTCCAAGGGGGGGGGGGGGGTAAGTAGACAGACATCTTCCATGTGGGGTATGTAGACAGACATATTCTGACAGGGTGAGGCAGGCATATACCGTGGTTCGGTAGATAGACAGGCATCTTCGAGGGGGTGCTAGGTAGACATACACCTTCCGAGGGTAGTGGTAGGAAGTCATACATCTTCCAAAGCGGTTTTTTCGGTTGTCAAATGTCTTCCAAGAGGGGGGTCTGCACACATACATCCTCCAGGGATGGGAGGAGGGTTTGACAGAGATCTTCGGAGGTGGGGTAGTCAGTTACACATCTTTTGAAGTGGGTGTAGGTAGGCAGACACCTTCTAAATGGCGGTACCTAGGAAGATATGCAGACATCTTCGGGGGGGGGGGGGAGGTAGGTAGACAGACAGTTTCTGATTGTGAGAATGGTGGTGGTGGTGGTTAGTGTTTAATGTCTCGTCAACAACGAGGTCATTAGAGACGGAGCGCAAGCTCGGGTTAGGGAAGGATTGGGAAAGAAATTGGCCGTGCCCTTTCAGAGGAACCATCCCGGCATTTGCCTGAAACGATTTAGGGTAATCACGAAAAACCTAAATCAGGATGGCCGGAGACGGGATTGAACCGTCGTCCTCCCGAATGCGGGTCCAGTGTGCTAACCACTGTACCACCTCTCTCGATGTGTGAGAATGGTAGACAGACAGATAGGGTGGGAGATCAGAGACAGTCATATTCTGAGGGTGGGGTATGTAGACAGCCATCTTCTGAGGGGGTAGATAAGAGTCTTCTGAAGGTGATGGAGAGATAGTCATCTTCCAAGTGCAGGTAGATAGGAATCTTCTGAGTTGGGGTAGCTTCCGAGCTAGGCGATAGATAGGCATCTTCACAGGGGGGGATGTTAGATTGGCATGTTATGGGGTGGGGGGGGGGGGGCGAGTAGACAAACATCACCCGATAGGTGGTATGTATAGAGACATCTTCCATGGAGTAGAAGGTAGGCAGACATCTTCTGAAGGGTGGGGTAGGGACACAGACATTATCAGAGCAGTAGTAGGTAGACAGACATTTTCCGAAGGGGGCGTATGTAGACAAATATTTTCTTAGATGGAGGGCAGCTGGGCAGACATCTTCCAAGGGGTGGGGAGGGGGTAGGTAGACAGGCCTCTTCCAAAGGTGTGTAGGTAGACAGACATCTTCCAAGAAGGGGTATGTAGGCAAACATCTTCTGAAGGGTGGGTTAGGGAGACAGGCATCATCCACGTGCGGAGTAGGTAGAGAGTGATCTTCTGAGGGGGGTGGGGGATGTAGATAGAAAGACATATTTTGAGAGGCTGGTAGGTAGGCAGACATGCTCCAAACGAGGGGGGGGGGGGGGGTTAAGTAGACAGGTATCTTCCGAGGGTGTGTAGGTAGACAGTCATCTTCTGAGGGGGGAGGGGGTGGGAAAACTGACGTTTTCCGGTTGGGGGGATAAGTAGAGAGTCATCTTCTGAGGGGGAAGTGGGTAAACACACATTTTCAGAAGGCGTGAGTAGGTAGGCAGACATATTACGAGGGGGGGGGGGGGTGGCGGGTGTACGTAGACAGTCATCTTACGAGGGGGGAGGGGGGTAAAAAGACAGGCATGTTCCAAGGTCCTCTATCAACTGCAAGACACCAGAACCGGCCTACAGTTGAATTTTCGATACCTAAAACTTGAGTAGTACTACTTCTTACCTGCCGATTGCATCAAATGAGAAGCTCCTATTTTGTTGTTTGTGGTGCGACCGCATACCTCAGCACATGACGTAAGTTTCCAGATGTATATGTAAACAGTTCCGTGAGCAAAGCTGCCACTGCGACGATCTGGCATTACGATTAGGCGCGTGAGTGCGTGTGAAATCGCTCTCTAAGTTTTCATACATTTATAGGTTTCAGATACATATTTTAACGGTTTTTGTGATAATATTTACTATATAAGATACTTATTAATGGTTTCTTCATTCACCTCCGCCTTTCTTGGGTTGTGACCTGATATTTGCGAGTGTTTCGTATCGAGCAACTTAACTTCTTACCTGTGTTTACATTCCGCGCTGACCAGTTGCAGCTGTAGCGGCGCATCCAAAGCTAAGTACTAATTAGTTGTTTGTGTATAGTGGTTTATTTTGGAACTTTAGTAGTCTTCAATCGGTGTTCTTGTTGTTTCCTGGTGAAATAATTTCAGAAGAAATTGTCGCGAACTGTTTTCAGTTTCGTTACTGTGCCATTAGACGTTTGATAATCTTTCTGTTTTACCTTTTGTTTTATTTGCTGTTGATAAATACTGTTAATAATAGTAGCTACTTCCCTTGTACAGCAAGATTATGATTATTGTAGTCAGTTTTTTAACAGATTATTATTGTACTAAAGGAACTTAAATAAATGCGAAAGGTTTTCTTAGGTTTTTAATATATATTAACACGTTTCACATTTCCCCGTGCAACGTGGCGTCCAGACCGCGTTTCATGCAAAATCTTAAGGCCCTAGCTCATGTCCAAGGTACCAAAGCAGGCTAATAAGTCAATAAATGATAACTAAAATTTGAATTGTACAACTTATTACTGGTTCTTTCTCGCTGATTACACCAACAGAGAAGCTTCATCTGTGTTCTACTGTGATGCTTTGACTGTCTCCGCATAACGCAGCACGCGACGTAAGCTTGCAGATCTGGCAATTAGTCGATTAAATAGAAAATGACGAAAACGGGAGGATTTCTCAGGTTTTTACTACATATGAACACTTTTCACATTCTCCCGCGCAACGTGGCAGACAGACCTCGTTTCATGAACAATCTCAAGGTCATAGCTCATGTACAAATAACCAAAGCCGGTTAATAAGACAATAATAGATAAGTAAAACGTGAATTGTAATGCTTCGTACTGGCCGATTACATCTTCTGGGAGTCTTCTTCTGTGTTCTACTATGGTTCTTTTAGTGTCTAAGCATAGCGAAGGACACGATATAGTTTTGCAGAAGATAAATATAACCATTGCAGAGAGAAAAGCGGCCAATATGACGATCTGGCATTAAGTCGATTCGATATCAAATGACGAAAACGGCCGAATTTGTCAGGTTTTCACTACATATGAACACATTTCACATTCCCCCGTGCAACACGGCTGCTCGACCTCCCTTCATGCCAAATCTTAAGGTCCTAGCTCATGTCAAAGGCACCAAAGGCTAAAAACACAATAATCGATATCTAAAACTTGTATTGTATTATTTCTTACTGGCTATTACATCAACTTAGAAGCTTCTTCAGTGTTCTACTATGGTGCATTTAGTGTCTCCGCGTACCGCAGCACGCGACATAGCTTTACAGACGATAAATGTAACCGTTTTAGAGAGAAGAGCGGCCAATGTGACGATTAGACTTTAACTCGAATCGATAACAAATGACGATAACGGACGGATTGCTCAGGTTTTTACTACATATGAACACTTTTCACATTCTCCCGTGCAATGCGGCTGCTAGGCCTCCTTTCATGCAAAATCTTGAGCTCCTAGCTCATGTCTAAGGCACCAAAGATGGGTAAGAAGTCAATAATCGATAGCTAAAACTTGAGTTGTACTGGTTCTTACTGGCTATTACATCATTTTAGAAGCTTCATCTGTGTTCTACTATGGTGCTTTTAGTATCTCCGCATACGCAGCACGCGCCATAGCTTTGCAGACGATAAATTTAACCGTATCAGAGAGAAGAGCGTCTAATCTGACGATCTGGCATAAGTCGATTCGATAGCAAATGACGAAAACGGGCGGGTTTCTCAGGTTTTCGCTACATATGAACACTTTTGCACATTCCCCCGAGCAACGCGGCTACTAGAGCTCCCTTCATGCAAAATCTGAAGGTCCTAGTTCATGCCCAACGCAACAAAGCCGTCTATAAAATCAATAATCGATATCTAAATTTGAATTGTACTGCTTCGTACTAGCTATCACATGAACTTAGAAGCTTCTTCTGTATTCTATTATGGTGCTTTTAGTGTCTCCGCATACCGCAGCACGCGACATATCTTTGCACACGATAAATGTAACGGTTTCAGAGAGAAAAGCGGGCTATATGACGATCTTGCATTAACCTGATTCGATAGCAAATGACGCAAACGGGCGGATTTATCATTTTTTCACTACATATGAACACTTTTCACATTCCCCAGTGCAACACAGCTCCTAGACCTCCCTTCATGCAATATCTTAAGATCCTAGCTCATGTCAAAGGCACCAAAGCCGTGTAAAAGGTCAATAAACGATAACTAAAACAAAAATTGTAATGCTTAGTACAGGCTATCACATCATCTTTGAAGCTTCTTCTGTGTCCTATTATGGCGCTTTTATTGTCTCCGCATACCTCAGCACGCGACATAGCTTTGCACACGATAATTGTAACCGTTTCATTGAGAAGAGCGGCCAATATGACGATCTGGCAGAAGTCGAATCGATAGCAAATGACGAAAACGAGCGGATTTCTCCGGTTTTCACTACATATGAACACTTTTCACATTCCCCCGAGGAACGCGGCTGCTAGAACTCCCTCATGCAAAATATTAAGGTCCTAGCTCATGTCCTAGACACCAAAGCCGTCTAAAAAGTCAATAATCGATAGCAAAAACTTGAATTTTACTGCTTCTTACTGGCTATCACATCAACTTAGAAGCTTCTTCTGTGATCTATAATGGGGCTTTTAGTGTCTCCGCATACCGCAGCACGCAACATAGCTTTGCACACGATAGATATAACGGTTCCAGAGAGAACAGCGGGCAATATTATGATCTGGCATCAAGTCGATTCGATAGCATATGACGAAAACGGGCGGAATTCTCATGTTTTCACTACATATGAACACTTTTCACATTCCCCCGTGCAACGCGGCTGCTAGACCTTACTTCATGCAAGGTCGTAAAGTCCTAGCTCATGTTCAAGGCACCAAAATCGTCTAAAAGTTAAATAATCGATAACTAAATCTTGAATAGTACTGCTTCGTACTGGCTATCACATCAACTTAGAAGCTTTTTCTGTTTTATATTATTGTGCTTCTAGTGTCTCTGCATACCGCAGCACGCTACATAGCTTTGCACACGATGAATGTAACCGTTTCAGAGACAAGTGCGGCCAGTATGACGATCTGGCATTAAGCTGATACGATAGCATATGACGAAAACGGGCGGATTTCTCAGGTTTTCACTACATATGAACACTTTTCACATTCCCAGTGCAACGCTGTTGCTAGACCTCGCTTCATGCAAAATCTTAAGGTCCTTGATCATGTCTAGGGCACCGAAGCCGTCTAACAAGTTATTAATCGATAACTAAAACTTGAATTGTACTGCTACGTAATGACTTTCACAGCAACTTAGAAGCTTCATCTATGTTCTATTATGGAGCCTTTAGTGACTCCGCATACCGCAGCACGCGACATAGCTTTGCAAACCATAAATGTAACCGTTTCAGAGAGAAGAGCCGCCAATATGACGATCTGGCAAATGTCGATTCGATAGCAATGAGGAGAACGGGCGGATTTTCCAGGTTTCCACTGCATATGAACACTTCCCACATTCCCCTGTCAAACGCGGATGCTAGACCTCCCTCATGCAAAATCTTAAGGAACTACCTAATGTCCAAGCCACGAAAGCCGTGTAAAAAGTCAATGATCGATAGTTAAAACTTGAATTGGACTGCTTCGTACTGGCTATCACATCAACTTAGAAGCTTCTTCTGTGATCCATTATGGTGCTTTTAGTGTCTCCACATACCGCAGCACGCGACATATCTTTGCACACGATAAATGTAACGGTTTCTGAGAGAATAGCGGGCAATATGACGATCTGAAATTAAGTCGATTCGATAGCAAATGACGAAAACAATCGGATATCTCAGGTTTTCTCTACATATGAACACTTTTCACATTCCCCCGTGCAACGCTTCTCTTAGACATCCCTTTATGCAATATCTTAAGGTCCTAGCTCATCTCAAAGGAACCAAAGCCATTTAAAAAGTCAATAATCGATAACTAAAACTTGAATTGTACTGCTTCGTACAGGTTATCACATCAACTTAGAAGCTTCTTCTGTGTTCTATTATGGTGATTTTAGTGTCTACGCATACCGCAGCATACGACATTACTTTGCACACGATAAATGTAACGGTTTCAGAGAGAAAAGCGGGCTATATGACGATCTGGCATTAAGCTGATTCGATAGCAAATGACGAAAACGGGCGGATTTCTCAGGTTTTCACTACATATGAACACTTTTCACATTCCCCAGTGCAACACAGCTCCTAGACCTCACTTCATGCAATACCTTAAGGTCCTAGCTCATGTCAAAGGCACCAAAGACGTGTAAAAAGTCATTAATCGATAACTAAAACAAATATTGTAATGCTTAGTACAGGCTATCACATCATCTTTGAAGCTACTTCTCTGACCTATTATGGTGCTTTTATTGTCTCTGCATACCTCAGCACGCGACATAGCTTTGCACACGATAATTGTAACCGTTCCATTGAGAAGAGCGGCCAATATGACACTCTGGCAAAAGTCGAATCGATAGCAAATGACGAAAACGGGCGGATTTCTCCGGTTTTCACTACATATGAACACTTTGCACATTCCCCCGTCCAACGCGGCTGCTACACCTCCATTCATGCAAAATCTTAAGGTCCTAGCTCATGTCCAGGGCACCAAAGACGTCTAAAAAGTCAGTAATCGATAACTAAAACTTGAATTGTACTGCTACGTACTGGCTATCGCATCAATTTAGAAGCTTCTTCTGTGTTCTATTATGGTGCTTTGAGGGTCTCCGCGTACCGCAGCACGCGATATAGCTTTGCACACGATAAATGTAACCGTTTCAGAGAGAAGAGCGGCCAATATGACGATCTGGCATTAATTCGATTCGATAGCAAAGGACGAAAACGGGCGGATTTCTCAGTTTTTCACTACATATGAACACTTCTCACATTAGCCCGTCAAACGCGGCTGCTAGACCTCCCTCATACAAAATCGTTCGGAACTACCTCATGTCCAAGCCACGAAAGCCGTCTAAAAAGTCAATAATCGATAGTTAAAACTTGATTTGGACTGCTCCGTACTGTCTATCACATCAACTTAGAAGCTTCTTCTGTGATCCTTTATGGTGCTTTTAGTGTCTCCGCATACCGCAGCACGCGACAAAGCTTTGCACACGATACATGTCACCGTTTCAGAGAAAAGAGCGGCCAATATGACGATCTGGCAAAAGTCGATTCGATAGCAAATGACGAAAACGGGCGGATATCTCAGGTTTTCACTGTATATGAACAGGTTTCACATTCCCCCGTGCAACGCGGCTGCTAGACCTCCCTTCATGCAAAATCTTAAGGTCCTAGCTCATGTCCAAGGCACAAAAGCCGTCTAAAAACTCAATAATCTAAAACTAAAACTTGAAATTTACTGCTTCGTACTATCTATCACATCAACTTAGAAGCTTTTTCTGTGTTCTACTATGGTGCTTTTAGTGTCTCCGCATACCGCAGCACGCGACATAGCTTTGTACACGATAAATGTAGCGGTTTCAGAGAGGATAGCGTGCAATATGACGATCTGAAATTAAGTTGATTCGATAGCAAATGATGAAAACGCTCGGATTTCTCAGGATATCTCTACATATGAACACATTTCACATTCCCCCGTGCAACGCGTCTCTTAGACATCCCTTTATGCAATATCTGCAGGTCCTAGGTCATCTCAAAGGAACCAAAGCCGTCTAAAAAGAAAATAATCGATAGATAGAACTTGAATTGTACTGCTTCGTACTGGCTATCACATCAACTTAGAAGCTTCTTCTGTGTTCTATTATGGTGATTTTAGTGTCTCCGCATACCTTAGCACGCGATATAGCTTTGCACACGATAAATCTAACGGTTTCAGAGAGAAAAGCGGGCAATATGACGATCTGGCATTAAGCTGATACGATAGCAAATGACGAAAATGGGCGGATTTCTCAGGTTTTCACTACATATGTTCAATTTTCACATTCCCCCGTGCAACGCGGCTGCTAGACCTTACTTCATGCAAAGTCGTAAAGTCCTAGCTCAAGTTCAAGGCACCAAAATCGTCTAAAAATTCAATAATCCATAACTAAACCTTGAATAGTACTGCTTCGTACTGGCTATCACATCAACTTAGAAGCTTTTTCTGTTTTCTATTATGGTGCTTCTAGTGTCTCCGCATACCGCAGCACGCGACATAGCTTTGCACACGATAAATGTAACCGTTTCAGAGACAAGTGCGGCCAGTATGACGATCTGGCATTAAATCGATTCGATAGCAAATGACGAAAACGGGCTTATTTCTCAGGTTTTCACTACATATGAACACTTTTCACATTCCCCCGTGCAACGCGGCTGCTAGACCTTACTTCATGCAAGGTCGTAAAGTCCTAGCTCATGTTCAAGGCACCAAAATCGTCTAAAAGTTAAATAATCGATAACTAAATCTTGAATAGTACTGCTTCGTACTGGCTATCACATCAACTTAGAAGCTTTTTCTGTTTTATATTATTGTGCTTCTAGTGTCTCTGCATACCGCAGCACGCTACATAGCTTTGCACACGATGAATGTAACCGTTTCAGAGACAAGTGCGGCCAGTATGACGATCTGGCATTAAGCTGATACGATAGCATATGACGAAAACGGGCGGATTTCTCAGGTTTTCACTACATATGAACACTTTTCACATTCCCAGTGCAACGCGGTTGCTAGACCTCGCTTCATGCAAAATCTTAAGGTCCTTGATCATGTCTAGGGCACCGAAGCCGTCTAACAAGTTATTAATCGATAACTAAAACTTGAATTGTACTGCTACGTAATGACTTTCACAGCAACTTAGAAGCTTCATCTATGTTCTATTATGGAGCCTTTAGTGACTCCGCATACCGCAGCACGCGACATAGCTTTGCAAACCATAAATGTAACCGTTTCAGAGAGAAGAGCCGCCAATATGACGATCTGGCAAATGTCGATTCGATAGCAATGAGGAGAACGGGCGGATTTTCCAGGTTTCCACTGCATATGAACACTTCCCACATTCCCCTGTCAAACGCGGATGCTAGACCTCCCTCATGCAAAATCTTAAGGAACTACCTAATGTCCAAGCCACGAAAGCCGTGTAAAAAGTCAATGATCGATAGTTAAAACTTGAATTGGACTGCTTCGTACTGGCTATCACATCAACTTAGAAGCTTCTTCTGTGATCCATTATGGTGCTTTTAGTGTCTCCACATACCGCAGCACGCGACATATCTTTGCACACGATAAATGTAACGGTTTCTGAGAGAATAGCGGGCAATATGACGATCTGAAATTAAGTCGATTCGATAGCAAATGACGAAAACAATCGGATATCTCAGGTTTTCTCTACATATGAACACTTTTCACATTCCCCCGTGCAACGCTTCTCTTAGACATCCCTTTATGCAATATCTTAAGGTCCTAGCTCATCTCAAAGGAACCAAAGCCATTTAAAAAGTCAATAATCGATAACTAAAACTTGAATTGTACTGCTTCGTACAGGTTATCACATCAACTTAGAAGCTTCTTCTGTGTTCTATTATGGTGATTTTAGTGTCTACGCATACCGCAGCATACGACATTACTTTGCACACGATAAATGTAACGGTTTCAGAGAGAAAAGCGGGCTATATGACGATCTGGCATTAAGCTGATTCGATAGCAAATGACGAAAACGGGCGGATTTCTCAGGTTTTCACTACATATGAACACTTTTCACATTCCCCAGTGCAACACAGCTCCTAGACCTCACTTCATGCAATACCTTAAGGTCCTAGCTCATGTCAAAGGCACCAAAGACGTGTAAAAAGTCATTAATCGATAACTAAAACAAATATTGTAATGCTTAGTACAGGCTATCACATCATCTTTGAAGCTACTTCTCTGACCTATTATGGTGCTTTTATTGTCTCTGCATACCTCAGCACGCGACATAGCTTTGCACACGATAATTGTAACCGTTCCATTGAGAAGAGCGGCCAATATGACACTCTGGCAAAAGTCGAATCGATAGCAAATGACGAAAACGGGCGGATTTCTCCGGTTTTCACTACATATGAACACTTTGCACATTCCCCCGTCCAACGCGGCTGCTACACCTCCATTCATGCAAAATCTTAAGGTCCTAGCTCATGTCCAGGGCACCAAAGACGTCTAAAAAGTCAGTAATCGATAACTAAAACTTGAATTGTACTGCTACGTACTGGCTATCGCATCAATTTAGAAGCTTCTTCTGTGTTCTATTATGGTGCTTTGAGGGTCTCCGCGTACCGCAGCACGCGATATAGCTTTGCACACGATAAATGTAACCGTTTCAGAGAGAAGAGCGGCCAATATGACGATCTGGCATTAATTCGATTCGATAGCAAAGGACGAAAACGGGCGGATTTCTCAGTTTTTCACTACATATGAACACTTCTCACATTAGCCCGTCAAACGCGGCTGCTAGACCTCCCTCATACAAAATCGTTCGGAACTACCTCATGTCCAAGCCACGAAAGCCGTCTAAAAAGTCAATAATCGATAGTTAAAACTTGATTTGGACTGCTCCGTACTGTCTATCACATCAACTTAGAAGCTTCTTCTGTGATCCTTTATGGTGCTTTTAGTGTCTCCGCATACCGCAGCACGCGACAAAGCTTTGCACACGATACATGTCACCGTTTCAGAGAAAAGAGCGGCCAATATGACGATCTGGCAAAAGTCGATTCGATAGCAAATGACGAAAACGGGCGGATATCTCAGGTTTTCACTGTATATGAACAGGTTTCACATTCCCCCGTGCAACGCGGCTGCTAGACCTCCCTTCATGCAAAATCTTAAGGTCCTAGCTCATGTCCAAGGCACAAAAGCCGTCTAAAAACTCAATAATCTAAAACTAAAACTTGAAATTTACTGCTTCGTACTATCTATCACATCAACTTAGAAGCTTTTTCTGTGTTCTACTATGGTGCTTTTAGTGTCTCCGCATACCGCAGCACGCGACATAGCTTTGTACACGATAAATGTAGCGGTTTCAGAGAGGATAGCGTGCAATATGACGATCTGAAATTAAGTTGATTCGATAGCAAATGATGAAAACGCTCGGATTTCTCAGGATTTCTCTACATATGAACACATTTCACATTCCCCCGTGCAACGCGTCTCTTAGACATCCCTTTATGCAATATCTGCAGGTCCTACGTCATCTCAAAGGAACCAAAGCCGTCTAAAAAGAAAATAATCGATAGATAGAACTTGAATTGTACTGCTTCGTACTGGCTATCACATCAACTTAGAAGCTTCTTCTGTGTTCTATTATGGTGATTTTAGTGTCTCCGCATACCTTAGCACGCGATATAGCTTTGCACACGATAAATCTAACGGTTTCAGAGAGAAAAGCGGGCAATATGACGATCTGGCATTAAGCTGATACGATAGCAAATGACGAAAATGGGCGGATTTCTCAGGTTTTCACTACATATGTTCAATTTTCACATTCCCCCGTGCAACGCGGCTGCTAGACCTTACTTCATGCAAAGTCGTAAAGTCCTAGCTCAAGTTCAAGGCACCAAAATCGTCTAAAAATTCAATAATCCATAACTAAACCTTGAATAGTACTGCTTCGTACTGGCTATCACATCAACTTAGAAGCTTTTTCTGTTTTCTATTATGGTGCTTCTAGTGTCTCCGCATACCGCAGCACGCGACATAGCTTTGCACACGATAAATGTAACCGTTTCAGAGACAAGTGCGGCCAGTATGACGATCTGGCATTAAATCGATTCGATAGCAAATGACGAAAACGGGCTTATTTCTCAGGTTTTCACTACATATGAACACTTTTCACATTCCGCCGTGCAACGCGGCTGCTAGACCTCACTTCATGAAAAATCTTAAGGCCCGAGCTCATGTCGAAGGCACCAAAGCCGTATAAAAAGTCAATAATCGATAACAAAAACTTGAATAGTCCTGCTACGTACTGGCTGGCACATCAACTTAGAAGCTTCTTCTGTGTTCTATGATGGTGCTTTGAGGGTCCCCGCGTACCGCAGCACGCTACATAGCTTTGCACACGATAAATGTAACCGTTTCAGAGAGAAGACCAGTTATAAGACGAACTGGCAAAAGTCGATTCGATAGCAAATGACGAAATGGCGGATTTCTAAGGTTTTCACTACATATGAACACTTTTCACATTACCCCGTGCAACGCGGCTGCTAGACGTCCCTTCATGGAAAATCTTAAGGTCCTAGCTCATGTCCAAGGCACAAAAGCCGTCTAAGAAGTCAATATCGATAACTAAAACTTGATTTGTACTGCTTCTTACTGGCTATCACTTCAACTTAGAAGCTTCTTCTGTGATCCATTATGGTGCTTTTAGTGTCTCCGCATAACGCAGCACGCGACATGGCTTTGCACACGAATAATGTAACCGTTTCAGAGAGAGGAGCGCGAAATATGACGATCTGGTATTAGGTCGATTCGATGGCAAATGACGAAAACGGGCGGATTCCTCAGGTTTTCACTACATATGAACACTTTTCACATTCCCCAGTGCATGACGGCTGCTAGACCTCCCTTCATGCAAAATCTTATGGTCCTACCTCGCGTCAGAGGCAACAAAGCCGTCTAAAAAGTCAATACTCAAATATTAAAACTTGAATTGTACTGCCTCGTAGTGGCTATCACATCAACTTAGAAGCTTCTTCTGTGTTCTATTATGGAGGTTTTAGTGTCTCCGCATACCGCAGCACGCGACATAGCATTCCTAACGATAAATGTAACCTTCTCAGGGTGAAAACCGGCCAATATGACGATCTGGCAAAACTCGAATCGACAGCAAATGACGAAGACGGGCGGATTTCTCAGGTTTTCGCTACATAAGAACACTTTTCACATTCCCCCGTGCAACGCGGCTGCTAGATCTCCATTCATGCAAAATTTTAAGGTTCTAGCTCATGTCGAAGGCACCAACGCCGTCTAAAAAGTCAATAATCGATAGGTAAAACTTGAATTGTACTGCTTCGTTTTGGCTATCACATTAACTTAGAAGCTTAATCTGTGTTCTTTTATGGTGCTTTTAGTGTCTCCACATACCGCAGCACGCGATATAGCTTTGCACACGATATATGTAACGGTTTCAGAGAGAATAGCGGGCAATATGACGATCTGGCATTAAGTCGATTCGATTACAAATGACGAAAACGGGCGGATTTCTCAGGTTTTCACTACATATGAACACTTTTCACATTCTCCCGTGCAACGCGGTCGCTAGACCTCCCTTAATGCAAAATGGTAATGTCCTAGCTCATGTCCAAGGCACCAAAGCTGTCTAAAATTCAATAATCGATAACTAAAACTTGAATTGTACTGCTTCGTACTGGCTATCACATCAACTTCGAAGATTCTTCTGTGTACTATTATGGTGCTTTTAGTGTCTCCGCATACCGCAGCACGCGACATAGCTTTGCACACGGTAAATGTAACCGTTTCAGAGAGAAGTGCGGCCAATATGACGATCTGGCATTAATTCGATTCGATAGAAAATGACGAAAACGGCGTATTTCTAGTTTTTCACTACATATGAACAGTTTTCACAATCTCCCGTACAACGTGGCTGCTAGACCTCGGTTCATGCCAAATCTTAAGTTCCTGGATCATGTCCAAGACACCGAAGCCGTCTAAAAAGTTAATAATCGATAACTAAAACTTGAATTGTACTGCATCGTACTGATTATCACATTAACTTAGAAGCTTCATCTGTGTTCTATTATGGTGCATTTAGTGTCTCCACATACCGCAGCACGCCATATAGCTTTGCACACGATAAATGTAACAGTTTCAGAGCGATGAGCGGCCAATACGAAGATCTGACATAAGTCGTTTCGATAGCAAATGACGAAAACGGGCGGATTTCTCCGGTTTCCACTACATATGAACAATTTTCACATTCACCCGTGCATCGCTTCTCTTAGTCATCCCTTTATGCAATATCTTAAGGTCCTAGCTCCTCTCAAAGGAACCAAAGCCGTCTAAAAAGTCAATAATCGATAACTAAAACTTGAATTGTACTGCTTCGTACTGGCTATTACATCAACTTAGAAACTTCTTCTGTGTTCTATTATGTTGCTTTTAGTGTCTACGCATACCGCAGCACGCGACATAGCTTTGAACACGATAAATGTAACCGTTTCAGAGAGAAGAGCGGCCAATACGACGATTTGGCGTTAAGTCGATTCGATAGCAAATGACGATATCGGCGGTTTTCTCAGGTTTTCACTACATATGAACACGTTTCACATTCCCCCGTGCAACGTGGCTGCTAGAACTCCCTCATGCAAAATCTTAAGGTCCTAGCTCATGTCCAAGGCACCAAAGCCGTCTAAGAAGTCAATAATCGATAACTAAAACCTGAATTGTACCGCTTCGTACTGGCTATCACATCAACATAGAAGCTTCCTCTGTGTTCTATTATGGTGCTTTTAGTATCTACGCATACCGCAGCACGCAACATAGCTTTGCACACCATAAATGTAACGGATTCAGAGATAATTGCGGGTAATATGTCGATCTGGCACTAAGTCGATTCGATAGCAAATGACGAAAACGGGCGGATTTGTCAGGTTTTCACTACATATGAACACTTTTCACATTACCCCTTGCAACTCGGTCACTACACCTCCCTTCATGCAAAATCGTAATGTTCTAGCTCATGTCCAAGACACCAAAGCCGTCTAAAAAATCAATAATCGATAACTAAAAGTTGAATTGCTGTTTCGTACTAGCTATCACATCAAGTTAGAAGCTTCTTCTGTGTTCTACTATGGTGCTTGTAGTGTCTCCGCATTCCGCAGCACGCGACATAGCTTTGCACACGATAATTGTAACCGTTTCATAGAGAAGAGCGGCAAATATGACGATCTGGCAAAAGTCGATTCGATAGCAAATGACGAAAACGGGCGGATTTCTCATGTTTCCACTACATATGAACTCTTTTCACATTCCCCCGTGCAACGCGGTTGCTAGAACTCGCTTCATGCAAAATCTTAAGGTCCTGGATCATGTCCAAGGCACCGAAGCCATCTAAAAAGGTCATAATCGATACCTAAAACTTGAATTGTACTGCTGCGTACTTTCTATCACTTCAACTTAGAAGCTTGTTCTGTTTTCTATTTTGGAGCTTTTAGTGTCTCCGCATACCGCAGCACGTGACATAGCTTTGCACACGACAAATGTAACCGTTTCAGAGAGAATTCCGGCCAATATGACGATCTGGCATTAAGTCGATTCGATAGCAAATGACGAAAACGGGCGGATTTCTCAGAATTTCACTACATATGAACACATTTCACATTCACCCGTGGAACGCGGATGCTAGACCTCCAGTCATGCAAAATCGTAATGTCCTAGCTCATGTCCAAGGCACCAAAACCGTCTAAAAATTCAATAATCGATAACTAAAACTTCAATTGTACTGCTTAGGACTGACTATCTCATCAACTTAGAAGCTTCTTCTGTGTTCTATTATGTTGCTTTTAGTGTCTCCGCATACCACAGCAGCGACATTGCTTTGCACACGATAAATGTAACCGTTTCAGAGAGAATACCGGTCAATATGACGATCTGTCATTAATTTGATTCGATAGCAAATGACGAAAACGGGCGGATTTCTCAGGTTTTCACAACGTATGAACACTTTTCACATTCCCCAGTGCAACGCGTCTACTAGACCTACTTTTATGCAAAATCTTAAGGTCCTAGCTCATGTCCAAGGCACCAAAGCCGTTTAAAAAGTCAATAATCGATAACTGAAACTTGAAATGTACTGCTTCGGACTGGCTATCACACCAATTTAGAAGCTTCTTTTGAGTTCTGTTATGGTGCTTTTAGTGTCTCCGCATACCGCAGCACGCGACATAGCGTTGCACACGATAAATGTAACCGTTTCAGAGAGAAGAGCGGGCAATATGACGATCTGGCATTTAGTCGATTCGATAGCAAATGACGAAAACGGGGGGATATCTCAGGTTTTCACTACATATGAACACTTTTCACATTCCCCCGTGCAACGCGGATGCTAGACCTCCCTTCATGCAAGGTCACAAGGTCCTAGCCCATGTCCAAGGCACAAAATCGTCTAAAAATTCAATAATCGATAAATAAAACTTGAATTGTACTGCTTCGTACAGGCTATCACATCAATTTAGAAGCTTCATCTGTGTTCTATTATGTTGCTTTTAGTGTCTACGCATACCGCAGCACGCAACATAGCTTTGCACACGATAAATGTAACCGTTACAGAGAGAAGAGCGGCCAAATTGACGATCTGGCAAAAGTCGATTCGATAGCTAATGTCGAAAACGGGCAGATTTCTCACGTTTTCACTGCATATAACCACTTTTCACATTCCCCCGTGCAACGCGGCTGCTAGATCTCCCATCATGCAGAATCGTAAGGTCCTAGCTCATGTCCAAAGAACCAAAGCCGTCTAAAAAGTCAATAATCGATAACTAAATCTTGAATTGTACTGCTTCGTACTGGCTATCACATCAACTTAGAAGCTTCTTCTGTGTTCTATTATGATGCCTTTAGTGTCTCCGCATACCGCAGCACGCGACATAGCTTTGCACACGATAAATGTAACCGTTTCAGAGTGAAGAGCTGCCAATATGGCGATCTGGCATTAAGTCGATTCGATAGCAAATGACGAAAACGGGCGGATTTCTCACGTTTACACTACATATGAACACTTTTCACATTCCCCCGTCCAACGCGGTTGCTAAACCTAGCGTCATGCAAGGTCGTAAGGTCCTAGCTCATGCCCAAGTCACCAAAATCGTCTGAAAAGTCAATAATCGATAACTAAAACTTCAATATTACTGCTTAGTACTAACTATCTCATCAACTTAGAAGCTTCTTCTGTGTTCTATTATGGTGCTTTTAGTGTCTCCGCATACCACAGCAGCGGCATTGCTTTGCACACGATAAATGTAACCGTTTCAGAGAGAATACCGGCCATTATGACGATCTGGCATTAAGTCGATTCGATAGCAAATGACGAAAACGGGCGGATTTCTCAGGTTTTCACAACGAATGAACAGTTTTCACATTCCACAGTGCAACGCGGCTACTAGACCTACCTTTATGCAAAATCTTAAGGTCCTAGCTCATGTCCAAGGCACCAAAGCCGTTTAAAAAGTCAATAATCGATAACTGAAACTTGAAATGTACTGCTTCGGACTGGCTATCACACCAATTTAGAAGCTTCTTTTGTGTTCTGTTATGGTGTGTTTAGTGTCTCCGCATACCGCAGCACGCGACATAGCGTTGCACACGATAAATGTAACCGTTTCAGAGAGAAGAGCGGGCAATATGACGATCTGGCATTTAGTCGATTCGATAGCAAATGACGAAAACGGGGGGATTTCTCAGGTTTTCACTACATATGAACACTTTTCACATTCCCCCGTGCAACGCGGATGCTAGACCTCCCTTCATGCAAGGTCACAAGGTCCTAGCCCATGTCCAAGGCACAAAATCGTCTAAAAATTCAATAATCGATAAATAAAACTTGAATTGTACTGCTTCGTACAGGCTATCACATCAATTTAGAAGCTTCATCTGTGTTCTATTATGTTGCTTTTAGTGTCTACGCATACCGCAGCACGCAACATAGCTTTGCACACGATAAATGTAACCGTAACAGAGAGAATAGCGGCCAAATTGACGATCTGGCAAAAGTCGATTCGATAGCTAATGTCGAAAACGGGCAGATTTCTCACGTTTTCACTGCATATAACCACTTTTCACATTCCCCCGTGCAACGCGGCTGCTAGAACTCCCTTCATGCAGAATCGTAAGGTCCTAGCTCATGTCCAAAGAACCAAAGCCGTCTAAAAAGTCAATAATCGATAACTAAAACTTGAATTGTACTGCTTCGTACTGGCTATCACATCAACTTAGAAGCTTCTTCTGTGTTCTATTATGATGCCTTTAGTGTCTCCGCATACCGCAGCACGCGACATAGCTTTGCACACGATAAATGTAACCGTTTCAGAGTGAAGAGCTGCCAATATGGCGATCTGGCATTAAGTCGATTCGATAGCAAATGACGAAAACGGGCGGATTTCTCACGTTTACACTACATATGAACACTTTTCACATTCCCCCGTCCAACGCGGTTGCTAAACCTCCCGTCATGCAAGGTCGTAAGGTCCTAGCTCATGCCCAAGTCACCAAAATCGTCTGAAAAGTCAATAATCGATAACTAAAACTTCAATATTACTGCTTAGTACTAACTATCTCATCAACTTAGAAGCTTCTTCTGTGTTCAATTATGGTGCTTTTAGTGTCTCCGCATACCACAGCAGCGGCATTGCTTTGCACACGATAAATGTAACCGTTTCAGAGAGAATACCGGCCATTATGACGATCTGGCATTAAGTCGATTCGATAGCAAATGACGAAAACGGGCGGATTTCTCAGGTTTTCACAACGTATGAACAGTTTTCACATTCCACAGTGCAACGCGGCTACTAGACCTACCTTTATGCAAAATCTTAAGGTCCTAGCTCATGTCCAAGGCACCAAAGCCGTTTAAAAAGTCAATAATCGATAACTGAAACTTGAAATGTACTGCTTCGGACTGGCTATCACACCAATTTAGAAGCTTCTTTTGTGTTCTGTTATGGTGCGTTTAGTGTCTCCGCATACCGCAGCACGCGACATAGCGTTGCACACGATAAATGTAACCGTTTCAGAGAGAAGAGCGGGCAATATGACGATCTGGCATTTAGTCGATTCGATAGCAAATGTAGAAAACGGGGCGATTTCTCAGGTTTACACTACATATGAACACATTTCACATTCCCCCGTGAAAGACGGCTGCTAGAACTCCCTCATCCATAATCTTAACGTCCTAGCTCATGTCCAAGGCACCAAAGCCGTCTAAAAAGTCAGTAATCGATAACTAAAACTTGAATTGTACTGCTTCTTACTGGCTATCACAACAACTTAGAAACTTCATCTGTGTTGTATTATGGTGCTTTTAGTGTCTCCGCATACCGAAGCACGCGACATAGCTTTGCACACGATAAATGTAACCGTTTCAGAGAGAAGAGCCGCCATTATGACGATCTGGCAAATGTCTATTCGATAGCAAATGACGAAAACGGGTGGATTTCTCATGTTTTTACTACATATGAACACTTTTCACATTCTATCGTGCAACGTGGCTGCTAGACCTCCCTTCCTGCAAATTCTTATGGTCCTAGCTCATGTCCAAGGCACCAAAGCCGTCTGACAAGTCAATAATCGATACGTAAAACTTGAATAGTACTGCTTCGTACTGGCTATCACATCAACTTTGATGCTTCTTTTGTATTTTATTATGGTGCTTTTAGTGTTACCACATACCGCAGCACGCGACATAGCTTTGCACACGATAAATGTTACCATTTCAGAGAGAAGAACGGCCAATATGACGATCTGGCATTAGGTCGATTCGATAGCAAATAACGAAAACCGGCGGATTTCTCAGGCTTTTACAACATATGAACACTTTTCACATTCTCTCTTGCAACGTGGCTGCTACACCTCCGTTCATGCAAAATCTTAAGGTCCCAGCTCATGTCCAAGGCACCAAAGCCGTCTAAAAAGTCAATAATCGATAATTAAAACTTGAATTGTACTGCTACGTGCTGGCTTTCACACCAACTTAGAAGCTTCTTCTGTGTTCTAACACATCAACTTAGAAATTTCTTCTGTGTTCTGTTATGGTGCTTTTAGTGTCTCCTCATACCGCAGCACGCGACATAGCTTTGCACGCGATAAATGTAACCGTTTCATAGAGAAGAGCGTCCAATATGACGATCTGGCATTAAGTCGATTCGATAGCAAATAAAGAAAACGGGCGAATTCCTCAGGTTTTTACAACATATGAACACTTTTCACATTCTATCGTGCAACGTGGCTGCTAGACCTCCCTTCATGCATAATCTTCAGGTCCTAGCTCATGTCCAATGCACCAAAGCCGTCTAAAAAGTCAATAATCGATAACTAAAACTTGAATTGCACTGCTTCGTACTTGCTATCACATCAACTTAGTAGTTTCTTGTGTGTTCTATTATGCAGTTTTTAGTGTCTCCGCATACCGCAGCACGCGACATAGCTTTGCACACGATAAATGTAACCATTTCAGAGAGAACAGCGGCCAAGGTGACGATCTGGCATTAAGTCGAATCGATAGCAACGAAAACGGGCGGATTTCACAATTTTTCACTACATATCAACACTTTTCACATTCTCCCATGCAACACGGCTGCTAGACCTCCCTTCCTGCAAAATTTGAAGGTCGTAGCTCATGTCCAAGGCACCAAAGCCGTCTAAAAAAAGGCAATAATCGATAACTGAAACTTGAATTGTACTGCTTCGTACTGGCTATCACATTAACTTAGGTGCTTCTTTTGTATTATATTATGGTGCTTTTCGTGTCTCCACATACCGCAGCACGCGACATAGCATTGCACACGATAAATGTAACCATTTCAGAGAGAAGAACCGTCAATATGACGATCTCGCATTAAGTCGATTCGATAGCAAATGACGAAAACGGGCCGATTTCTCAGGTTTTCACTACATAAGAACACTTTTCACATTCCCCTGTGCAACGCGGCTGCTATACCTACCTTCTTACAAAATCTTAAGGTACTAGCTCATGTCCAAGGCACCAAAGCCGTCTAAAAAGTCAATAATCGATAACTAAAACTTGAAATGTACGGCTTCGTACTGGCTATCACATCAACTTAGATGCTTCTCCTATGTTCCATTATGGTGCTTTTAGTGTCTAGGCATTCCGCAGCAGGCGAGATAGCTTTGCACACGATAAATGTAACCATTCAAGAGAGAAGAGCGGCCAATATGAAGATCTGGCATTAGGTCGATTCGATAGCAAATAACGAAAACGGGCGGATTTCTCAGGTTTTTACAACATATGACTACTTTTCACATTCTCTCGTGCAACGTGGCTGCTAGACCTCCCTTCATGCAAAATCTTAAGGTCCTAGCTCATGTCCAATGCACCAAAGCCGTCTAAAACGTCAATAATCGATAACTAAAACTTGAATTACACTGCTTCGTACTGGCTATCAGATCAACATAGAAGCTTCTTGTGTGTTCTATTATGCTGTTTTTAGTATCTCCGCATACCGCAGCACGCGATATGGCTTTGCACACGACAAATGTAACAGTTTCAGAGAGAAGAGCGGCCAATATGACGATCTGGCATTAGGTCGATTCGATAGCAAATAACGAAAACGGGCGGATTTCTCAGGTTTTTACAACATATGAACACTTTTCACATTCTCTCTTGCAACGTGGCTGCTAGACCTCCGTTCATGCAAAATCGTAAGGTCCTAGCTCATGTCCAAGGCACCAAGGCCGTCTAAAAAAGGCAATAATCGATAACTAAAACTTGAATTGTACTGCTTCGTACTGGCTATCACATCAACTTAGATGCTTCTTTTGTATTATATTATGGTGCTTTTACTGTTTCCACTTACCGCAGCACGCGACATAGCTTTGCACACGATAAATGTAACCATTTCAGAGAGAACAGCGGCCAAGATGACGATCTGGCATTAAGTCGAATCGATAGCAAATAACGAAAACGGGCGGATTTCACAAGTTTTCACTACATATCAACACTTTTCACATTCTCAAATGCAACGCGGCTGCTAGACCTCCCTTCCTGCAAAATCTGAAGGTCCTAGCTCATGTCCAAGGCACCAAAGCCGTCTAAAAAAGGCAATAATCGATAACTGAAATTTGAATTGTACTGCTTCGTACTGGCTATCACATTAACTTAGGTGCTTCTTTTGTATTATATTATGGTGCTTTTCGTGTCTCCACATACCGCAGCACGCGACATAGCATTGCACACGATAAATGTAACCATTTCAGAGAGAAGAACCGTCAATATGACGATCTGGCAGTAAGTCGATTCGATAGGAAATGAAGAAAACGGGCAGATTTCTCAGGTTTTCACTACATATGAACACTTTCCACATTCCCCTGTGCAACGCGGCTACTATACCTACCTTGATGCAAAATCTTAAGGTACTAGCTCATGTCCAAGGCGCCAAAATCGTCTGAAAAGTCAATAATCGATAACTAAAACTTCAATATTACTGCTTAGTACTAACTATCTCATCAACTTAGAAGCTTCTTCTGTGTTCTATTATGATGCCTTTAGTGTCTCCGCATACCGCAGCACGCGACATAGCTTTGCACACGATAAATGTAACCGTTTCAGAGTGAAGAGCTGCCAATATGGCGATCTGGCATTAAGTCGATTCGATAGCAAATGACGAAAACGGGCGGATTTCTCACGTTTACACTACATATGAACACTTTTCACATTCCCCCGTCCAACGCGGTTGCTAAACCTCCCGTCATGCAAGGTCGTAAGGTCCTAGCTCATGCCCAAGTCACCAAAATCGTCTGAAAAGTCAATAATCGATAACTAAAACTTCAATATTACTGCTTAGTACTAACTATCTCATCAACTTAGAAGCTTCTTCTGTGTTCAATTATGGTGCTTTTAGTGTCTCCGCATACCACAGCAGCGGCATTGCTTTGCACACGATAAATGTAACCGTTTCAGAGAGAATACCGGCCATTATGACGATCTGGCATTAAGTCGATTCGATAGCAAATGACGAAAACGGGCGGATTTCTCAGGTTTTCACAACGTATGAACAGTTTTCACATTCCACAGTGCAACGCGGCTACTAGACCTACCTTTATGCAAAATCTTAAGGTCCTAGCTCATGTCCAAGGCACCAAAGCCGTTTAAAAAGTCAATAATCGATAACTGAAACTTGAAATGTACTGCTTCGGACTGGCTATCACACCAATTTAGAAGCTTCTTTTGTGTTCTGTTATGGTGCGTTTAGTGTCTCCGCATACCGCAGCACGCGACATAGCGTTGCACACGATAAATGTAACCGTTTCAGAGAGAAGAGCGGGCAATATGACGATCTGGCATTTAGTCGATTCGATAGCAAATGTAGAAAACGGGGCGATTTCTCAGGTTTACACTACATATGAACACATTTCACATTCCCCCGTGAAAGACGGCTGCTAGAACTCCCTCATCCATAATCTTAACGTCCTAGCTCATGTCCAAGGCACCAAAGCCGTCTAAAAAGTCAGTAATCGATAACTAAAACTTGAATTGTACTGCTTCTTACTGGCTATCACAACAACTTAGAAACTTCATCTGTGTTGTATTATGGTGCTTTTAGTGTCTCCGCATACCGAAGCACGCGACATAGCTTTGCACACGATAAATGTAACCGTTTCAGAGAGAAGAGCCGCCATTATGACGATCTGGCAAATGTCTATTCGATAGCAAATGACGAAAACGGGTGGATTTCTCATGTTTTTACTACATATGAACACTTTTCACATTCTATCGTGCAACGTGGCTGCTAGACCTCCCTTCCTGCAAATTCTTATGGTCCTAGCTCATGTCCAAGGCACCAAAGCCGTCTGACAAGTCAATAATCGATACGTAAAACTTGAATAGTACTGCTTCGTACTGGCTATCACATCAACTTTGATGCTTCTTTTGTATTTTATTATGGTGCTTTTAGTGTTACCACATACCGCAGCACGCGACATAGCTTTGCACACGATAAATGTTACCATTTCAGAGAGAAGAACGGCCAATATGACGATCTGGCATTAGGTCGATTCGATAGCAAATAACGAAAACCGGCGGATTTCTCAGGCTTTTACAACATATGAACACTTTTCACATTCTCTCTTGCAACGTGGCTGCTACACCTCCGTTCATGCAAAATCTTAAGGTCCCAGCTCATGTCCAAGGCACCAAAGCCGTCTAAAAAGTCAATAATCGATAATTAAAACTTGAATTGTACTGCTACGTGCTGGCTTTCACACCAACTTAGAAGCTTCTTCTGTGTTCTAACACATCAACTTAGAAATTTCTTCTGTGTTCTGTTATGGTGCTTTTAGTGTCTCCTCATACCGCAGCACGCGACATAGCTTTGCACGCGATAAATGTAACCGTTTCATAGAGAAGAGCGTCCAATATGACGATCTGGCATTAAGTCGATTCGATAGCAAATAAAGAAAACGGGCGAATTCCTCAGGTTTTTACAACATATGAACACTTTTCACATTCTATCGTGCAACGTGGCTGCTAGACCTCCCTTCATGCATAATCTTCAGGTCCTAGCTCATGTCCA
The DNA here is from genome assembly GCF_023897955.1 of Schistocerca gregaria. Lineage (NCBI taxonomy): Eukaryota > Metazoa > Arthropoda > Insecta > Orthoptera > Acrididae > Schistocerca > Schistocerca gregaria. The sequence goes on from NW_026061791.1 coordinate 2,620,363, forward strand.
ATGCACCAAAGCCGTCTAAAAAGTCAATAATCGATAACTAAAACTTGAATTGCACTGCTTCGTACTTGCTATCACATCAACTTAGTAGTTTCTTGTGTGTTCTATTATGCAGTTTTTAGTGTCTCCGCATACCGCAGCACGCGACATAGCTTTGCACACGATAAATGTAACCATTTCAGAGAGAACAGCGGCCAAGGTGACGATCTGGCATTAAGTCGAATCGATAGCAACGAAAACGGGCGGATTTCACAATTTTTCACTACATATCAACACTTTTCACATTCTCCCATGCAACACGGCTGCTAGACCTCCCTTCCTGCAAAATTTGAAGGTCGTAGCTCATGTCCAAGGCACCAAAGCCGTCTAAAAAAAGGCAATAATCGATAACTGAAACTTGAATTGTACTGCTTCGTACTGGCTATCACATTAACTTAGGTGCTTCTTTTGTATTATATTATGGTGCTTTTCGTGTCTCCACATACCGCAGCACGCGACATAGCATTGCACACGATAAATGTAACCATTTCAGAGAGAAGAACCGTCAATATGACGATCTCGCATTAAGTCGATTCGATAGCAAATGACGAAAACGGGCCGATTTCTCAGGTTTTCACTACATAAGAACACTTTTCACATTCCCCTGTGCAACGCGGCTGCTATACCTACCTTCTTACAAAATCTTAAGGTACTAGCTCATGTCCAAGGCACCAAAGCCGTCTAAAAAGTCAATAATCGATAACTAAAACTTGAAATGTACGGCTTCGTACTGGCTATCACATCAACTTAGATGCTTCTCCTATGTTCCATTATGGTGCTTTTAGTGTCTAGGCATTCCGCAGCAGGCGAGATAGCTTTGCACACGATAAATGTAACCATTCAAGAGAGAAGAGCGGCCAATATGAAGATCTGGCATTAGGTCGATTCGATAGCAAATAACGAAAACGGGCGGATTTCTCAGGTTTTTACAACATATGACTACTTTTCACATTCTCTCGTGCAACGTGGCTGCTAGACCTCCCTTCATGCAAAATCTTAAGGTCCTAGCTCATGTCCAATGCACCAAAGCCGTCTAAAACGTCAATAATCGATAACTAAAACTTGAATTACACTGCTTCGTACTGGCTATCAGATCAACATAGAAGCTTCTTGTGTGTTCTATTATGCTGTTTTTAGTATCTCCGCATACCGCAGCACGCGATATGGCTTTGCACACGACAAATGTAACAGTTTCAGAGAGAAGAGCGGCCAATATGACGATCTGGCATTAGGTCGATTCGATAGCAAATAACGAAAACGGGCGGATTTCTCAGGTTTTTACAACATATGAACACTTTTCACATTCTCTCTTGCAACGTGGCTGCTAGACCTCCGTTCATGCAAAATCGTAAGGTCCTAGCTCATGTCCAAGGCACCAAGGCCGTCTAAAAAAGGCAATAATCGATAACTAAAACTTGAATTGTACTGCTTCGTACTGGCTATCACATCAACTTAGATGCTTCTTTTGTATTATATTATGGTGCTTTTACTGTTTCCACTTACCGCAGCACGCGACATAGCTTTGCACACGATAAATGTAACCATTTCAGAGAGAACAGCGGCCAAGATGACGATCTGGCATTAAGTCGAATCGATAGCAAATAACGAAAACGGGCGGATTTCACAAGTTTTCACTACATATCAACACTTTTCACATTCTCAAATGCAACGCGGCTGCTAGACCTCCCTTCCTGCAAAATCTGAAGGTCCTAGCTCATGTCCAAGGCACCAAAGCCGTCTAAAAAAGGCAATAATCGATAACTGAAATTTGAATTGTACTGCTTCGTACTGGCTATCACATTAACTTAGGTGCTTCTTTTGTATTATATTATGGTGCTTTTCGTGTCTCCACATACCGCAGCACGCGACATAGCATTGCACACGATAAATGTAACCATTTCAGAGAGAAGAACCGTCAATATGACGATCTGGCAGTAAGTCGATTCGATAGGAAATGAAGAAAACGGGCAGATTTCTCAGGTTTTCACTACATATGAACACTTTCCACATTCCCCTGTGCAACGCGGCTACTATACCTACCTTGATGCAAAATCTTAAGGTACTAGCTCATGTCCAAGGCGCCAAAGTCGTCTAAAAAGTCAATAATCGATAACTAAAACTTGAAATGTACGGCTTCGTACTGGCTATCACATCAACTTAGATGCTTCTCCTATGTTCTATTATGGTGCTTTTAGTGTCTAGGCATTCCGCAGCAGGCGAGATAACTTTGCACACGATAAATGTAACCGTTTAAGAGAGAAGAGCGGCCAATATGAAGATCTGGCATTAGGTCGATTCGACAACAAATAACGAAAACGGGCGGATTTCTCAGGTTTTACAACATATGAACACTTTTCACATTCTGTCGTGCAACGTGGCTACTAGACCTCCCTTCATGCAAAATCTTAAGGTCCTAGCTCATGTCCAATGCACCAAAGCCGTCTAAAACGTCAATAATCGATAACTAAAACTTGAATTACACTGCTTCGTACTGGCTATCAGATCAACATAGAAGCTTCTTGTGTGTTCTATTATGCTGTTTTTAGTGTCTCCGCATACCGCAGCACGCGATATGGCTTTGCACACGACAAATGTAACAGTTTCAGAGAGAAGAGCGGCCAATATGACGATCTGGCATTAAGTCGATTCGATAGCAAATGACGAAAACGGGCAGATTTCTCAGGTTTTCACTTCATATGAACACTTTTCACATTCCCCTGTGCAACGCGGCTGCTATACCTACCTTCATACAAAATCTTAAGGTACTAGCTCATGTCCAAGGCACCAAAGCCGTCTAAAAAGTCAATAATCGATAACTAAAACTTGAAATGTACGTCTTCGTACTGGCTATTACATCAACTTAGATGCTTCTCCTATGTTCCATTATGGTGCTTTTAGTGTCTAGGCATTCCGCAGCAGGCGAGATAGCTTTGCACACGATAAATGTAACCATTCAAGAGAGAAGAGCGGCCAATATGAAGATCTGGCATTAGGTCGATTCGATAGCAAATAACGAAAACGGGCGGATTTCTCAGGTTTTTTCAACATATGAATACTTTTCACATTCTCTCGTGCAACGTGGCTGCTAGACCTCCCTTCATGCAAAATCTTAAGGTCTTAGCTCATGTCCAATGCACCAAAGCCGTCTAAAAAGTCAATAATCGATAACTAAAACTTGAAATGTACGGCTAAGTACTTCCTATCACATCAACTTAGATGCTTCTTCTGTGTTCTATTATGGTGCTTTTAGTGTTCAGTTATTCCGCAGCTCGCGACGTAGGTATGCACACGATAAATGTAACCGTTTCAGACAGAATACAGGCCAATATGACGATCTGCCATTAAGTCGATTCGATAGCAAATGACGAAAGCGGGCGGATTTCTCATGTTTTCACTACATATAAACACTTTTCACATTCTCGCGTGCAACGCGGGTGTTATACCTCCCTTCATGCAGGGTCGTAAGGTCCTAGCTCATGTCCAAGGCACCAGAATCGTCTAAAAATTCGATAATCGATAACTAAAACTTGAATTATACTGCTTCGTACTTTCTATCACATCAACTTAGATGCTTCTTTTGTATTATATTATGGTGCTTTTCGTGTCTCCACATACCGCATCACGCGACATAGCATTGCACACGATAAATGTAACCATTTCAGAGAGAAGAACCGTCAATATGACGATCTGGCATTAAGTCGATTCGATAGCAAATGAAGAAAACGGGCAGATTTCTCAGGTTTTCACTACATATGAACACTTTCCACATTCCCCTGTGCAACGCGGCTACTATACCTACCTTGATGCAAAATCTTAAGGTACTAGCTCATGTCCAAGGCGCCAAAGCCGTCTAAAAAGTCAATAATCGATAACTAAAACTTGAAATGTACGGCTTCGTACTGGCTATCACATCAACTTAGATGCTTCTCCTATGTTCTATTATGGTGCTTTTAGTGTCTAGGCATTCCGCAGCAGGTGAGATAGCTTTGCACACGATAAATGTAACCGTTTAAGAGAGAAGAGCGGCCAATATGAAGATCTGGCATTAGGTCGATTCGACAGCAAATAACGAAAACGGGCGGATTTCTCAGGTTTTTACAACATATGAACACTTTTCACAATCTATCGTGCAACGTGGCTACTAGACCTCCCTTCATGCAAAATCTTAAGGTCCTAGCTCATGTCCAATGCACCAAAGCTGTCTAAAAAGTCAATAATCGATAACTAAAACTTGAATTACACTGCTTCGTACTGGCTATCAGATCAACATAGAATCTTCTTGTGTGTTCTATTATGCTGTTTTTAGTGTCTCCGCATACCGCAGCACGCGATATGGCTTTGCACACGACAAATGTAACAGTTTCAGAGAGAAGAGCGGCCAATATGACGATCTGGCATTAAGTCGATTCGATAGCAAATGACGAAAACGGGCGGATTTCTCAGGTTTTCACTACATATGAACACTTTTCACATTCCCCCATGCAACGCGGCAGCTATACTTCCCTCCCTGCAAAATCTCAAGCTCCGAGCTCATGTCCATTCACCAAAGCCGTCTAAAAAGGCAATAATCGATAACTAAAACTTAAATTCTACTGCTACGTGCTGGCTTTCACATCAACGTAGATGCTTCTCCTGTGTTCTAACACATCAACTTAGAAATTTCTTCTGTGTTCTGTTATGGTGCTTTTAGTGTCTCCTCATACCGCAGCACGCGACGTAGCTTTGCACACGATAAATGGAACCGTTTCAGAGGAAAGACCGGCCAATATGACAATCTGGCATTAAGTTGATTCGATAGCAAAAGACGAAACGGGCTGATTTCTCACGTTTTCACTACATATGAACACGTTTCACATTCCCCCATGAAACGTGGCTGCTAGACCTCCCTTCATGCAAAATCTTAAGTTCCTAGCTCATGACCAAGTCACAAAAGCCAGCTAAAAAGTCAATAATCCATAACTAAAACTTGAATTGTACTACTTCTTACTGGCTATTACATCAGCTTAGAAGCTTCATCTGTGTTCTACTATGGTGCTTCTAGTGTCTCCGCATACCGCAGCACGCGACATAGCTTTGCAGACGATAAATGTAACCGTTTCAGATAGAAGAGCGGCTAATGTGACAATCTGGCTTTAAATCGATTCGATAACAAATGACGAAAACGGACGGATTTCTCAGGTTTTTACTACATATGAATACTTTTCACATTCTCCCGTGCAACTCGGCTGCCAGTCCTCCTTTCATGCAGATTCTTAAGTTCCAAGCTCATTTCCAAGGCGCCAAAGCCAGCTAAAAAGTCCATAATCGATACCTAAAACTTGAATTGTACTACTTCTTACAGGCTATTACATTTAATTAGATGCTTCATCTGTGTTTTACTATGGTGGTTTTAGTGTCTCCACATACCGCAGCACGAGACATAGCTTTGCAGACGATAAATGTAACCGTTTCAGACTGAAGTGCGGCCAATGTGACGATCTGGCTTCAAGTCGATTCGAGAACAAATAACGAAAACGGACGGATTTCTCAGGTTTTTACTACATATGAACACTTTTCACATTCTCCCGTGCAACGCGGCTGCTAGTCCTCCTTTCATGCAATATCTTAAGGTCCTACCTCTTGTCCAGGGCACCAAAGAAGGTTAAAAAGTCAATAATCGATAACAAAAACTTGAATTGTACTACTTCTTACTGGCTATTACATCAACTTAGAACCTTCATCTGTGTTCTACTATGGTGCTAATAGTGTCTCCGCATACCGCAGCACGCGATATAGCTTGGCAGACGATAAGTACAACCGTTTTAGACAGAAATGCGGCCAATGTGACGATCTGGCTTTAAGTCGATTCGATAACAAATGACGAAATTGACGGATAACTAGGTTTTTACTACATATGAACACTTCTCACATTCTCCCGTGCAACTCGGCTGCTGGTCCTCCTTTCATGCAAAATGTTAAGGTCCTAGCTCATATCCAAGGCACCAAAGAAGTGTAAAAAGTCAATAATCGATACCTCAAACGTGAATTGTACTACTTCTCACTTGCAATTACATCAACATAGAAGCTTCATCTGTGTTCTACTATGGTGTTTTTAGTGTCCCCGCATATCGCAGCACGCGACATAGTTTTGCAGACAATAAGTACAACCGTTTCAGAGAGAAGAGAGGCCAATGTGACGATTTGGCTTTAAGTCGATTCGATAACAAATGACGAAAACGGACGGATTTCTCAGGTTTTTACTACATATGAACACTCTCACATTCTCCCGTGCAACTCGGCTGCTATTTCTCCTTTCATGCAGAATCTTAAGGTCCTAGCTCATGTCCAACCGCACCAAAGCCAGCTAAAAGTCAATAATCGATACCTAAAACTTGAATTGTACTACTTCTTACTGGCTATTACATCAACATAGAAGCTTAATCTGTGTTCTACTATGGTGCTTTAAGTGTCTCCGCATACCGCAGCACGCGACATAGCTTTGCAGACGATAAGTACAACCGTTTTAGACAGAAATGCGGCCAATGTGACGATCTGGCTTTAAGTCGATTCGATAACAAATGACGAAAACGGACGGATTTCTAGGTTTTTACTACATATGAACACTTTTCACATTCTCCCGTGCAACTCGGCAGCTAGTCCTCCTTTCATGCAGAATCTTAAGGTCCTAGCTCATGTCCAAGGAACCAAAGCCAGCTAAAAAGTCAATAATCGATACCTAAAACTTGAATTGTACTACTTCTTACTGGCTATTACATTTAATTAGATGCTTCATCTGTGTTTTACTATGGTGGTTTTAGTGTCTCCGCATACTGCAGCACACGTCATAGCATTGCAGACGATAAGTACAACCATTTCAGAGAGAAGAGCGGCCAATGTGACGATCTGGCTTTAAGCGATTCGATAACAAATGACGATAACTTACGGATTTTTCGGGTTTTTACTGCATATGAACACTTTTCACATTCTCCCGTGCAACTCGGCTGCTAGTTCTCCTTTCATGCAGAATCTTAAGGTCCTAGCACATGCCCAAGGCACCAAAGCCACCTAAAAAGTCAATAATCGATACCTAAAACTTGAATTGTACTACTTCTTACTGGCTATTACATCAACATAGAAGCTTCATCTGTGTTCTACTATGGTGCTTTTAGTTCTCCACATACCGCAGCACGCGACATAGCTTTGCAGACGATAAGTACAATCGTTTCAGAGAGAAGAGCGACCAAAGTGACGATCTGGCTTTAAGTCGATTCGATAACAAATGAAGAAAACGGACGGATTTCTCAGGTTTTTACTGCATATGAACACGTTTCACATTCTCCCGTGCAACGCAGCTGCTAGTCCACCTTTCATGCAGATTCTTAAGGTCCTAGCTCATGTCCAAGGAACCAAAGCCAGCTAAAAAGTCAATAATCGAAACCTAAAACTTGAATTATACTACTTCTTACTGGCTATTACATCAACTTAGAACCTTCATCTGTGTTCTACTATGGTGCTTCTAGTGTCTCCGTATACCGCAGCACGCGACATAGCTTTGCAGACGATAAGTACAATCGTTTCAGAGAGAAGAGCGACCAATGTGACGATCTGGCTTTAAGTCGATTCGATAACAAATGACGAAAACGGACGGATTTCTCATTTTTTTACTACATATGAACACTTTTCACATTCTCCCGTACAACTCGGCTGCTGGTCCTCCTTTCATGCAGATTCTTAAGGTCCTAGCTTATGTCCAAGGCACCAAAGCCAGCTAAAAAGTCCATTATCGATGCCTAAAACTTGAATTGTACTACTTCTTACTAGCTATTACAATAAATTAGATGCTTCATCTGTGTTTTACTATGGTGGTTTTAGTGTCTCCGCATACCGCAGCACACGTCTTAGCTTTGCAGACGATAAGTACAACCGTTTCAGAGAGAAGAGCGGCCAGTGTGACATTCTGGCTTTAGGTCGATTCGATAACAAATGACGAAAACGGACGGATTTCTCAGGTTTTTACTACATATGAACACTTCTCACATTCTCCCGTGCAACTCGGCCGCTGGTCCTCCTTTCATGCAAAATGTTAAGGTCCTAGCTCATATCCAAGGCACCAAAGAAGTGTAAAAAGTCTATAATCGATACCTCAAACGTGAATTGTACTACTTCTCACTTGCTATTACATCAACATAGAAGCTTCATCTGTGTTCTACTATGGTGTTTTTAGTGTCCCCGCATATCGCAGCACGCGACATAGCTTTGCAGACGATAAATGTAACCGTTTCAGAGAGAAGAGCGGCCAATGTGATGATCTGGCTTTAAGTCGATTCGATAACAAATGACGAAAACGGACGGATTTCTCAGGTTTTTACTACATATGAACACTTTTCACATTCTCCCGTGCAACGTGGCAGCTAGTCCTCCTTTCATGCAAAACGTTAAGGTCCTAGAACATGTCCAAGGCACTAAAGTAGTGTAAAAAGTCAATAATCGATAACTAAAACTTGAATTGTACTACTTCTTACTGGCTATTACATCAACCTAGAAGCTTCATCTGTGTTCTACTATGGTGCTTTTAGTGTCTCCGCATACCGCAGCACGAGACATAGCTTTGCAGACGATAAATGTAACCGTTTCAGACTGAAGTGCGGCCAATGTGACGATCTGGCTTCAAGTCGATTCGAAAACAAATGACGAAAACGGACGGATTTCTCAGGTTTTTACTACATATGAACACTTTTCACATTCTCCCGTGCAACGCGGCTGCTAGTCCTCCTTTCATGCAATATCTTAAGGTCCTACCTCTTGTCCAGGGCACCAAAGAAGGTTAAAAAGTCAATAATCGATAACAAAAATTTGAATTGTACTACTTCTTACTGGCTATTACATCAACTTAGAAGCTTCATATGTGTTCCACTATGGTGCTTTTAGTGTCTCAGCATACCGCAGCAGGCGACATAGCTTTGCAAACGATAAGTACAACCGTTTCAGACAGAAGGTGCGACAACGTGACGATCTGGCTTTAAGTCGATTCGAAAACAGATGACGAAAACGGACGGATTTCTCAGGTTTTTATTACATATGAACACTTTCCACATTCTCCCGTGCAAATCGGCTGTTAGTCCTCCTTACATGCAAAATCTTAAGTTCCTAGCTCATTTCGAAGGCAATAAAAAGGGTAAAAAATCAGTAATCCATAAATAAAACTTGAATTGTACTACTTCTTACTGGCTATTACACCTTCTTAGAAGCTTCATGTGTGTTCTACTATGGTGCTTTTAGTTCTCCACATACCGCAGCACGCGACATAGCATTGCAGACAATACGTACAACCGTTTCAGAGAGAAGAGAGGCCAATGTGACGATTTGGCTTTAAGTCGATTCGATAACAAATGACGAAAACGGACGGATTTCTCAGGTTTTTACTACATGTGAACACTTTTCACATTCTCCCGTGCAACTCGGCTGCTAGTTCTCCTTTCATGCCGAATCTTAAGGTCTTAGCTCATGTCCAAGGCACCAAAGCCAGCTAAAAAGTCAATAATCGATACCTAAAACTTGAATTGTACTACGTCTTACTGGCTATTACATCAACTTAGAAGCTTCATCTGTATTCTACTATGGAGCTTTTAGTGTCCCCGCATACCGCAGCACGCGACATAGCGATGCAGTCGGTAAGTACAATCGTTTCAGAGAGAAGAGCGACCAATGTGACGATCTGGCTTTAAGTCGATTCGATAACAAATGACGATATCGAACGGATTTTTCGGGTTTTTCCTGCATATGAACACTTTTCACATTCTCCCGTGCAACTCAGCTGCTAGTCCTCCTTTCATGCAGAATCTTAAGGTCCTAGCTCATGTCCAAGGCACCAAAGCCAGCTAAGAAATTAATAATCGATACCTAAAACTTGAATTGGACTACTTCTTACTGGCTATTACATTAAATTAGATGCTTCATCTGTGTTTTACAATTGTGGTTTTAGTGTCTCCGCATACCGCAGCACACGTCATAGCTTTGCAGACGATAAGTACAACCGTTTCAGAGAGAAGAGCGGCCAATATGACATTCTGGCTTTAAGTCGATTCGATAACAAATGACGAAAACGGACGGATTTCTCAGGTTTTTACTCCATGTGAGCACTTTTCACACTCTCCCATGCAACTCGGCTGGTAGTCCTCCTTTCATGCAGAATCTTAACGTCCTAGCTCATGTCCAAGGCACCAAAGCCAGCTAAAAAGTCAATAATCGATACCTAAAACTATAATTGTACTATATCTTACTGGCTATTACATCAACTTAGAAGCTTCATCTGTGTTTTACTATGGTGGTTTTAGTGTCTCCGCATACCGCAGCACACGTCATAGCTTTGCAGACAATAAGTACAACCGTTTCAGAGAGAAGAGCGGCCAATGTGAAGATCTGGCTTTAAGTCGAGTCGATAACAAATGACGAAAACGGACGGATTTCTCAGGTTTTTACTACATATGAACACTTTTCACATTCTCCCGTGCAAATCAGCTGCTAGTCCTCCTTTCATGAAGAATCTTAAGGTCCTAGCTCATGTCCAAGGCACCAAAGATAGCTATAAAGTCAATAATCGATACCTAAAACTTGAATTGTACTACTTCTTACTATCTATTACATCAACTTAGAAGCTTCATCTGTGTTCTACTATGATGCTTTTAGTGTCTCCGCATACCGCAGCACGCGACATAGCTTTGCATACGATAAGTACAATCGTTTTAGACATAAATGCGGCCAATGTGACGATCTGGCTTTAAGTCGATTCGATAACAAATGACGTAAACGGACGGATTTCTAGGTTTTTACTACATATGAACACTTTTCACATTCTCCCGTACAACTCGGCTGATAGTCCTCCTTTCATGCAGAATCTTAAGGTCCTATATCATGTCCAAGTCACCAAAGCCAGCTAAAAAGTCAATAATCGATACCTAAAACTTGAATTGTGCTACTTCTTACTGGCTATTACATCAACTTAGAAGCTTCATCTGTGTTCTACTATGGATCTTTTAGTGTTTCCGCATACCGCAGCACGCGACGTAGCTTTGCAGGCGATAAGTACAACCGTTTCCGAGAGAAGAGCGGCCAATGTGACGATCTGGCTTTAAGTCGATTCGATAACAAATGACGAAAACGGACGGATTTCTAGGTTTTTACTACATATGATCACATTCCACATTCTTCCGTGCAACTCGGCTGCTAGTCCTCCTTTCATGCAGAATCTTAAGGTCCTAGCTCATGTCCAAGACACCAAAGCCAGCTAAAAAGTCAATAATCGATACCTAAAACTTGAATTGTACTACTTCTTACTGGCTATTACATCAACTTAGAAGCTTCATCTGTGTTCTACTATGGTGCTTTTAGTTTCTCCGCATACCGCAGCACGCGACATAGCTTTGCAGACGATAAGTACAATCGTTTCAGAGAGAAGAGCGACCAATGTGACGATCTGGCTTTAAGTCGATTCGATAACAAATGACGAATACGGACGGATTTCTCAGGTTTTTACTACATATGAACACGTTTCACATTCTCCCGTGCAACTCGGCTGCCAGTCCTCCTTTCATGCAAATTCTTAAGATCCCAGCTCATGTCCAAGCCGCCAAAGCCAGCTAAAAAATCCATAATCGATACCTAAAACTTGAATTGTACTACTTCTTACAGGCTATTACATTTAATTAGATTCTTCATCTGTGTTTTGCTATGGTGGTTTTAGTGTCTCCGCATACCGCAGCACACGTCATAGCATTGCAGACGATAAGTACAACCATTTCAGAGAGAAGAGCGGCCAATGTGACGATCTGGCTTTAAGCGATTCGATAACAAATGACGATAACGAACGGATTTTTCGAATTTTTACTGCATATGAACACTTTTCACATTCTCCCGTGCAACTCAGCTGCTAGTCCTCCTTTCATGCAGAATCTTAAGGTCCTAGCTCATGCCCAAGGCACCAAAGCCACCTAAAAAGTCAATAATCGATATCTAAAACTTGAATTGTACTACTTCTTACTGGCTATTACATCAACATAGAAGCTTCATCTGTGTTCTACTATGGTGCTTTTAGTTCTCCACATACCGCAGCACGCGACATAGCTTTGCAGACGATAAGTACAATCGTTTCAGAGAGAAGAGCGACCAAAGTGACGATCTGGCTTTAAGTCGATTCAATAACAAATGAAGAAAACGGACGGATTTCTGAGGTTTTTACTGCATATGAACACTTTTCACATTCTCCCGTGCAACTCAGCTGCTAGTCCACCTTTCATGCAGAATCTTAAGGTCCTAGCTCATGTCCAAGGAACCAAGGCCAGCTAAAAAGTCAATAATCGATACCTAAAACTTGAATTGTACTACCTCTTACTGGCTATTACATCAATTTAGAACCTTCATCTGTGTTCTACTATGGTGCTTTTAGTGTCTCCGCATACCGCAGCACGCGACATAGCTTTGCAGACGATAAGTACAATCGTTTCAGAGAGAAGAGCGACCAATGTGACGATCTGGCTTTAAGTCGATTCGATAACAAATGACGAAAACGGACGCATTTCTCTCTTTTTATTACTCATATGAACACTTTTCACATTCTCCCGTGCAACTCGGCTGCTGGTCCTCCTTTCATGCAGATTCTTAAGGTCCTAGCTCATGTCCAAGGCACCAAAGCCAGCTAAAAAAAACCATTATCGATACCTAAAACTTGAATTGTACTACTTCTTACTAGCTATTACAATAAATTAGATGCTTCATCTGTGTTTTACTATGGTGGTTTTAGTGTCTCCGCATACCGCAGCACGCGACTTAGCTTTGCAAACGATAAGTACAACCGTTTCAGAGAGAAGAGCGGCCAGTGTGACATTCTGGCTTTAGGTCGATTCGATAACAAATGACGAAAACGGACGGATTTCTCAGGTTTTTACTACATATGAACACTTTTCACATACTCCCGTGCAACTCGGCTGCTAGTTCTCCTTTCATGCAGAATCTTAAGGTCCTAGCTCATGTCCAAGGCACCAAAGCCAGCTAAAAAGTCAATAATCGATACCTAAAATTTGAATTGTACTACTTCTTACTGGCTATTACATCAACTTAGAAGCTTCATCTGTGTTCTACTATGGTGCTTTTAGTGTTTCCGCATAGCGCAGTACGCGACATAGCGATGCAGTCGGTAAGTACAACCGTTTCAGAGAGAAGAGCGGCCAATATGACATTCTGGCTTTAAGTCGATTCGATAACAAATGACGAAAAAGGACGGATTTCTCAGGTTTTTACTACATATGAACACTTCTCACATTCTCCCGTGCAACGCGGCTGCTAGTCCTCCTTTCATGCAGAATCTTAACGTCCTAGCTCATGTCCAAGGCACCAAAGCCAGCTAAAAAGTCAATAATCGATACCTAAAACTAGAATTGTACTATATCTTACTGGCTATTACATCAACTTAGAAGCTTCATCTGTGTTTTACTATGGTGGTTTTAGTGTCTCCGCATACCGCAGCACACGTCATAGCTTTGCAGACACTAAGTACAACCGTTTCAGAGAGAAGAGCGGCCAATGTGAAGATCTGGCTTTAAGTCGTTTCGATAACAAATGACGAAAACGGACGGATTTCTCCTGTTTTTACTACATATGAACACTTTTCACATTCTCCCGTGCAAATCAGCTGCTAGTCCTCCTTTCATGAAGAATCTTAATGTCCTAGCTCATGTCCAAGGCACCAAAGATAGCTATAAAGTCAATAATCGATTCCTAAAACTTGAATTGTAACACTTCTTACTATCTATTACATTAACTTAGAAGCTTCATCTGTGTTCTACTATGATGCTTTTAGTGTCTCCGCATACCGCAGCACGCGACATAGCATTGCATACGATAAGTACAATCGTTTTAGACATAAATGCGGCCAATGTGACGATCTGGCTTTAAGTCGATTCGATAACAAATGACGTAAACGGACGGATTTCTAGGTTTTTACTACATATGAACACTTTTCACATTCTCCCGTACAACTCGGCTGCTAGTCCCCCTTTCATGCAGAATCTTAAGATCCTAGCTCATGTCCAAGTCACCAAAGCCAGCTAAAAAGTCAATAATCGATACCTAAAACTTGAATTGTGCTACTTCTTACTGGCTATTACATCAACTTACAAGCTTCATCTTGTTTTCTACTATGGTGCTTTTAGTGTCTACGCATACCGGAGCACGAGACATAGCTTTGCAGACGATAATTAGGACCGTTTCAGAGAGAAGAGCGGCCAATGTGAAGATCTGGCTTTAAGTCGAGTCGATAACAAATGACGAAAACGGACGGATTTCTCAGGTTTTTACTACATGTGAACACTTTTCACATTCTCCCGTGCAACTCGGCTGCTAGTCCTCGTTTCATGAAGAATCTTAAGGTCCTAGCTCATGTCCAAGGAACCAAAGCCAGCTAAAAAGTCAATAATCGATACCTAAAACTTGAATTGGTCTACTTCTTACTGGCTATTACATCAACTTAGGACCTTCATCTGTGTTCTACAATGGTGCTTTTAGTGTCTCCGCATACCGCAGCACGCGACATAGCTTTGCAGACGATAAGTACAATCGTTTCAGAGAGAAGAGCGACCGATGTGACGATCTGGCTTTAAGTCGATTCGATAACAAATGACGAAAACGGACGGATTTCTCAGGTTTTTACTACATATGAACACTTTTCACATTGTCCCGTGCAACTCTGCTGCTAGTCCTCCTTTCATGCAGAATCTTAAGGTCCTAGCTCATGTCCAAGGCACCAAAGCCAGCTAAAAAGTCAATAATCGATACCTAAAACTTGAATTGTACTACTTCTCACTGGCTATTACATCAACGTAGAACCTTCATCTGTGTTCTACTATGGTGCTTTTAGTGTCTCCGGATACCGCAGCACGCGACATAGCTTTGCAGTCGATAAGTACAATCGTTTCAGAGACAAGAGCGACCAATGTGACGATCTGGCTTTAAGTCGATTCGGTAACAAATGACGAATACGGACGGATTTCTCAGGTTTTTACTACATATGAACACTTTTCACATTCTCCCGTGCAACTCGGCTGCTAGTCCTCCTTTCATGCAGATTCTTAAGGTCCTAGCTGATGTCCAAGGCACCAAAGCCAGCTAAAAAGTCCATAATCGATACCTAAAACTTGAATTGTACTACTTCTTTGTGGCTATTGCAATTAATTAGATGCTTCATCTGTGTTTTACTATGGTGATTTTAGTGTCTCCGCATACCGCAGCACACGTCATATCTTTGCAGACGATAAGTACAACCATTTCAGAGAGAAGAGCGGCCAATGTGACGATCTGGCCTTATGACGATTCGATAAAAAAATGACGATAACGAACGGATTTTTCAGGTTATTACTGCATATCAACACTTTTCACATTCTCCCGTGCAACTCAGCAGCTAGTCCTCCTTTCATGCAGAATCTTAAGGTCCTAGCTCAAGTCCAAGGCACCAAAGCCCCCTAAAAAGTCAATAATCGATACCTAAAACTTGAATTGTACTACTTCTTACTGGCTATTACATCAACTTAGAAGCTTCATCTGTGTTCTACTATGGTGCTTTTAGTGTCTCCGCATACCGCAGCACGCGACATAGCTTTGCAGACGATAAGTACAACCGTTTCAGAGAGAAGAGCGGCCAATGTGACGATCTGGCTTTAAGTCGATTCGGTAACAAATGACGAAAACGGACGGATTTCTAGGTTTTTACTACATATGAACACATTCCACATTCTCCCATGCAACGCGGCTGCTAGTCCTCCTTTCATGCAGAATCTTAAGGTCCTAGCTCATGCCCAAGGCACCAAAGCCAGCTAAAAAGTCAATAATCGATACCTAAAACTTTAATTGTACTATATCTTACTGGCTATTACATCAACTTAGAAGCTTCATCTGTTTTCTACTATGGTGCTTTTAGTGTCTCCGCATACCGGAGCACGAGACATAGCTTTGCAGACGATAATTTGGACCGTTTCAGAGAGAAGAGCGGCCATTGTGACGATCGGGCTTTAAGTCGATTCGGTAACAAACGACGAAAACGGACGGATTTCTAGGTTTTTACTACATATGAACACTTCTCACATTCTCCCGTGCAACGCGGCTGCTAGTCCTCCTTTCATGCAGGATCTTAAGGTCCTAGCTCATGTCCAAGGAACCAAAGCCAGCTAAAAAGTCAATAATCGATACCTAAAACTAGAATTGTACTATATCTTACTGGCTATTACATCAACTTAGAAGCTTCATCTGTGTTTTACTATGGTGGTTTTAGTGTCTCCGATACCACAGCACACGTCATAGCTTTGCAGACGACAAGTACAACCGTTTCAGAGAGATGAGCGGCCAATGTGAAGATCTGGCTTTAAGTCGAGTCGATAACAAATGACGAAAACGGACGGATTTCTCAGGTTTTTACCACATATGAACACCTTTCACATTCTCCCGTGCAAATCAGCTGCTAGTCCTCCTTTCATGCAGAATCTTAAGGTCCTAGCTCATGACCAAGGCACCAAAGATAGCTATAAAGTCAATAATCGATACCTAAAACTTGAATTGTACTACTTCTTACTGTCTATTACATCAAC
This sequence comes from Schistocerca gregaria, assembly GCF_023897955.1. NCBI lineage: Eukaryota > Metazoa > Arthropoda > Insecta > Orthoptera > Acrididae > Schistocerca > Schistocerca gregaria. Next base: position 2,637,006 of record NW_026061791.1, read on the forward strand.
TTAGAAGCTTCATCTGTGTTCTACTATGATGCTTTTAGTGTCTCCGCATACCGCAGCACGCGACATAGCTTTGCAGACGATAAGTACAACCGTTTTAGACATAAATGCGGCCAATATGACGATCTGGCTTTAAGTGGATTCGATAACAAATGACGAAAACGGACGGATTTCTAGGTTTTTACTAAATATGAACACATTCCACATTCTCCCGTGCAACTCGGCTGCTAGTCCTCCTTTCATGCAGAATCTTAAGGTCCTAGCTCATGTCCAAGGCACCAAAGCCAGCTAAAAAGTCAATAATCGAAACCTAAAACTTGAATTGTACTATATCTTACTGGCTATTACATCAACTTAGAAGCTTCATCTGTTTTCTACTATGGTGCTTTTAGTGTCTCCGCATACCGGAGCACGGGACATAGCTTTGCAGACGATAATTAGGACCGTTTCAGAGAGAAGAGCGGCCAATGTGATGATCTGGTTTTAAGTCGAGTCGATAACAAATGACGACAACGGACGGATTTCTCAGGTTTTTACTACATATGAACACTTTTCACATTCTCCCGTGCAACCCAGCAGCTAGGCATCCTTTCATGCAGAATCTTAAGGTCCTAGCTCATGTCCAAGGTACCAAAGCCAGCCAAAAAGTCAATAATCGATACATAAAACTTGAATTGTACTACTTCTTACTGGCTATTACATCAACTTAGAACCTTCATCTGTGTTCTACTATGGTGCTTTTAGTGTCTCCGCATACCGCAGCACGCGACATTGCTTTGCAGTCGATAAGTTGAACCGTTTCAGAGAGAAGAGCGGCAAGTGTGACATTCTGGCTTTAAGTCGATTCGATAACAAATGACGAAAACAGACGGATTTCTCAGGTTTTTACTACATATGAACACTTCTCACTTTCTCCCGTGCAACTCTGCAGCTAGGCCTCCTTTCATGCAGAATCTTAAGGTCCTAGCTCATGTCCAAGGCACCGAAGCCAGCTAATACGTCAATAATCGATACCTAAAACTAGAATTGTACTATATCTTACTGGCTATTTCATCAACTTAGAAGCTTCATCTGTGTTCTACTATGGTGCTTTTAGTGTCTCCGCATACCGCAGCACACGTCATATCTTTGCAGACGATAAGTACAACCATTTCAGAGAGAAGAGCGGCCAATGTGACGATCTGGCCTTATGTCGATTCGAAAAAAAAATGACGATAACGAACGGATTATTCGTGTTTTTACTGCATATGAACACTTTTCACATTCTCCCGTGCCACTCAGCTGCTAGTCCTCCTTTCATGCAGAATCTTAAGGTCCTAGCTCAAGTCCAAGGCACCAAAGCCACCTAAAAAGTCAACAATCGATACCTAAAACTTGAATTGTACTACTTCTTACTGGCTATTACATCAACTTAGAAGCTTCATCTGTGTTCTACTATGGTGCTTTTAGTGTCTCCGCATTCCGCAGCACGCGACATAGCTTTGCAGACGATAAGTACAACCGTTTCAGAGAGAAGAGCGGCCAATGTGACGATCTGGCTTTAAGTCGATTCGGTAACAAATGACGAAAACGGACGTATTCCTAGGTTTTAACTACATATGAACACATTCCACATTCTCCCGTGCAACTTGGCTGCTAGTCCTCCTTTCATGCAGAATCTTAAGGTCCTAGCTCATGTCCAAGGCACCAAAGCCAGCTAAAAAGTCAAAAATCGAAACCTAAAACTTGAATTGTACTATATCTTACTGGCTATTACATCAACTTAGAAGCTTCATCTGTTTTCTACTATGGTGCTTTTAGTGTCTCCGCATACCGGAGCACGAGACATAGCTTTGCAGACGATAATTAGGACCGTTTCAGAGAGAAGAGCGGCCAATGTGATGACCTGGCTTTAAGTCGAGTCGATAACAAATGACGAATACGGACCGATTTCTCAGGTTTTTACTACATATGAACACTTTTCACATTCTCCCGTGCAACTCTGCAGCTAGGCCTCCTTTCATGCAGATTCTTAAGGTCCTAGCTCATGTCCAAGGCACCAAAGCCAGCTAAAAAATTAATAATCGATACCTAAAACTTGAATTGGACTACTTCTTACTGGCTATTACATTAAATTAGATGCTTCATCTATGTTTTAACCATTGTGGTTTTAGGGTCTCCGCATGCCGCAGCACAGGTCATAGCTTTGCAGACGATAAGAACAACCGTTTCAGAGAGAAGAGCGGCCAATGTGACTTTCTGGCTTTAAGTCGATTCGATAACAAATGACGAAAACGGACGGATTTCTCAGGTTTTTACCTCATATGAACACTTCTCACATTCTACCGTGCAACGCGGCTGCTAGTCCTCCTTTCATGCAGAATCTTAAGGTCCTAGCTCATGTCCAAGGAACCAAAGCCAGCTAAAAAGTCAATAATCGATACCTAAAACTAGAATTGTACTATATCTTACTGGCTATTACATCAACTTAGAAGCTTCATCTGTGTTTTACTATCGTAGTTTTAGTGTCTCCGCATACCGCAGCACACGTCATAGCTTTGCAGACGATAAGTACAACCGTTTCAGAGAGAAGAGCGGCCAATGTGAAGATCTGGCTTTAAGTCGAGTCGATAACAAATGACGAAAACGGACGTATTTCTCAGGTTTTTACAACATATGAACACTTTTCACATTCTCCCGTGCTAATCAGCTGCTAGTCCTCCTTTCATGCAGAATCTTAAGGTCCTAGCTCATGTCCAAGGCACCAAAGATAGCTATAAAGTCAATAATCGATACCTAAAACTTCAATTGTACTACTTCTTACTGTCTATTACATCAACTTAGAAGCTTCATCTGTGTTCTACTATGATGCTTTTAGTGTCCCCGCATACCGCAGCACGCGACATAGCTTTGCAGTCGATAAGTACAACCGTGTTAGACATAAATGCGGCCAATATGATGATTTGGCTTTAAGTCGAGTCGATAACAAGTGACGCAAACGGACGGATTTCTCAGGTTTTTACTACATATGAACACTTTTCACATTCTCCCGTGCAACTCTGCAGCTAGGCCTCCTTTCATGCAGAATCTTAAGGTCCTAGCTCATGTCCAAGGAACCAAAGCAAGCCAAAAAGTCAATAATCGATACATAAAACTTGAATTGTACTACTTCTTACTGGCTATTACATCAACTTTGAACCTTCATCTGTGTTCTGCTATGGTGCTTTTAGTGTCTCCGCATACCGCAGCACACGTCATATCTTTGCAGACGATAAGTACAACCATTTCAGAGAGAAGAGCGGCCAATGTGACGATCTGGCATTATGTCGATTCGAAAAAAAAATGACGATAACGAACGGATTTTTCGTGTTTTTACTGCATATGAACACTTTTCACATTCTCCTGTGCAACTCAGCTGCTAGTCCTCATTTCATGCAGAATCTTAAGGTCCTAGCTCAAGTCCAAGGCACCAAAGCCACCTAAAAAGTCAATAATCGATACCTAAAACTTGAATTGTACTACTTCTTACTGGCTATTACATCAACTTAGAAGCTTCATCTGTGTTCTACTATGGTGCTTTTAGTGTCTCCGCTTACCGCAGCACGCGACATAGCTTTGCAGACGATAAGTACAACCGTTTCAGAGAGAAGAGCGGCCAATGTGACGATCTGGCTATAAGTTGATTCGGTAACAAATGACGAAAACGGACGGATTCCTAGGTTTTAACTACATATGAACACATTCCACATTCTCCCGTGCAACTCGGCTGCTAGTCCTCCTTTCATGCAGAATCTTAAGGTCCTAGCTCATGTCCAAGGCACCAAAGCCAGCTAAAAAGTCAATAATCGAAACCTAAAACTTGAATTGTACTATATCTTACTGGCTATTACATCAACTTAGAAGCTTCATCTGTTTTCTACTATGGTGCTTTTAGTGTCTCCGCATACCGGAGCACGAGACATAGCTTTGCAGACGATAATTAGGACCGTTTCAGAGAGAAGAGCGGCCAATGTGATGATCTGGCTTTAAGTCGAGTCGATAACAAATGACGAAAACGGACCGATTTCTCAGGTTTTTAGTACATATGAAGACTTTTCACATTCTCCCGTGCAACTCTGCAGCTAGGCCTAATTTCAAGCAGAATCTTAAGGTCCTAGCTCATGTCCAAGGAACCAAAGCCAGCTAAAAAGTCAATAATCGATACCTAAAACCGAATTGGACTACTTCTTACTGGCTATTACATCAACTTAGAACCTTCATCTGTGTTCCACTATGGTGCTTTTAGTGTCTCCGCATACCGCAGCACGCGACATTGCTTAGCAGACGATAAGTACAACCGTTTCAGATAGAAGAGCGGCCAGTGTGACATTCTGGCTTTAAGTCGATTCGATAACAAATGACGAAAACGGACGGATTTCTCAGGTTTTTACTACATATGAACACTTCTCACATTCTCCCGTTCAACGCGGTTGCTAGTCCTCCTTTCATGCAGAATCTTAAGGTCCTAGCTCATGTCCAAGGCACCAAAGCCAGCTAATAAGTCAATAATCGATACCTAAAACTAGAATTGTACTATATCTTACTGGCTATTACATCAACATAGAAGCTTCATCTGTGTTCTACTATAGTGCTTTTAGTGTCTCCGCATTCCAGAGCACGAGACATAGCTTTGCAGACGATAATTACGACGATTTCAGAGAGAAGTGCGGCCAATGTGATGATCTGGCTTTAAGTCGAGTCGATAACAAATGACGAAAACGGACGGATTTCTCAGGTTTTTACTACATATGAACACTTTTCATATTCTCCCGTGCAACTCGGCTGCAAGTCCTCCTTTCGTGCAGAATCTTAAGGTCCTAGCTCATGTCCAAGGCACCAAAGCCCGCTAAAAAGTCAATAATCGATACCTAAATCTTGAATTGGACTACTTCTTACTGGCTATTACATCAACTTAGAACCTTCATCTGTGTTCTACTGTGGTGCTTTTTTGTGTCCCCGCATACCGCAGCACGCGACATAGCTTAGTAGACGATAAGTACAATCGTTTCAGAGAGTAGAGCGGCCAATGTGACGATCTGGCTTTAAGTCGAGTCGATAACAAATGACGAAAACGGACGGATTTCTCAGGTTTTTACTACATATGAACACTTTTCACATTCTCCCGTGCAACTCAGGAGCTAGTCCTCCTTTCATGCAGAATCTTAAGGTCCTAGCTCATGTCCAAGGAACCAAAGCCAGCTAAAAAGTTTATAATCGATACCTAAAACTTTAATTGTACTACTTCTTACTGGCTATTACGTTAAATTAGATGCTTCATCTGTCTTTTACTATGGTGGTTTTAGTGTCTCCGCATACCGCAGCACACGTCATAGCTTTGCAGACGATAAGTACAACCATTTCAGAGAGAAGAGCGGCCAATGTGACGATCTGGCTTTATGTCGATTCGATAAAAAAAGATAACGAACGGATTTTTCGGGTTTTTTCTGCATATGAACACTTTTCACATTCTCCCGTGCAACTCAGCTGCTAGTCCTCCTTTCATGCAGAATCTTAACGTCCTAGCTCATGTCCAAGGAACCAAAGCCAGCTAAAAAGTCAATAATCGATAACTAAAACTAGAATTGTACTATATCTTATTGGCTATTACATCAACTTAGAAGCTTCATCTGTGTTTTACTATGGTGGTTTTAGTGTCTCCGCATACCGCAGCACACGTCATAGCTTTGCAGACGATAAGTACAATCGTTTCAGAGAGAAGAGCGACCAATGTGACGATCTGGCTTTAAGTCGATTCGATAACAAATTACGAAAACGGTCGGATTTCTAGGTTTTACTACATATGAACACTTTTCACATTCTCCCGTGCAACTCGGCTGCTAGTCCTCCTTTCATGCAGAATCTTAAGGTCCTAGCTCATGTCCAAGGCACCAAAGCCAGCTAAAAAGTCAATTATCGATACCTAAAACTTGAATTGGACTACTTCTTACTGGCTATTACATCAACTTAGAACCTTCATCTGTGTTCTACTGTGGTGCTTTTAGTGTCCCCGCATACCGCAGCACGCGACATAGCTTTGCAGACGATATGTACAATCGTTTCAGAGAGTAGAGCGACCAATGTGACGATCTGGCTTTAAGTCGATTCGATAACAGATGACGAAAACCGACGGATTTGTCAGGTTTTTACTACATATGAACACTTTTCACATTCTCCCGTGCAACTCGGCTGCTAGTCCTCCTTTCATGCAGATTCTTACGGTCCTAGCTCATGCCCAAGGCACCAAAGCCAGCTAAAAAGTCCATAATCGATACCTAAAACTTGAATTGTACTACTTCTTACGTTCTATTACATTAAATTAGATGCTTCATCTGTGTTTTACTATGGTGGTTTTAGTGTCTCCGCATACCGCAGCACACGTCATAGCTTTGCAGACGATAAGTACAACGGTTCCTGAGAGAAGAGCGGCCAATGTGGCGATCTGGCTTTAAGTCGATTCGATAACATATGACGAAAACGGACGGATTTCTAAGGTTTTTACTACATATGAACACTTTTCACATTCTCCCGTGCAACGCGGCTGCTAGTCCTCCTTTCATGCAGAATCTTAAGGTCCTAGCTCATGTCCAAGGCGCCAAAGCGAGCTAAAAAGCCAATAATCGATACCTAAAACTTGAATTGTACTACTTCTTACTGGCTATTACATCAACTTAGAAGCTTCATCTGTGTTCTACTGTGGTGCTTTTTGTGTCTCCGCATACCGCAGCACGCGACATAGCTTTGCAGACGATAAGTACAACCGTTTCAGAGAGAAGAGCGGCCAATGTGACGATCTGGCTTTAAGTCGATTCGATAACAAATGACGAAAACGGACGGATTTTTCGGGTTTTTACTGCATATGAACACTTTTCACATTCTCCCGTGCAACTCGGCTGCTAGTCCTCCTTTCATGCAGAATCTTAAGATCCTAGCTCATGTCCAAGGCACCAAAGCCAGCTAAAAAGTCAATAATCGATACCTAAAACTTGAATTGTACTACCTCTTACTGGCTATTACATCAACTTAGAAGCTTCATCTGTGTTCTACTATGGTGCTTTTAGTATCTCCGCATACCGCAGCACGCGACATAGCTTTGCAGACGATAAGTACAACCGTTTCAGAGAGAAGAGAGGCAAATGTGACGATCTGGCTTTAAGTCGATTCGATAACAAATGACGAAAACGGACGGATTTCTCAGGTTTTTACTCCATGTGAACACTTTTCACACTCTCCCCTGCAACTCGGCTGCTAGTCCTCCTTTCATGCAGAATCTTAAGGTCCTAGCTCATGTCCAAGGGACCAAAGCCAGCTAAAAAGTCAATAATCGATACCTAAAACTTGAATTGTACTATATCTTACTGGCTATTACATCAACTTAGAAGCTTCATCTGTTTTCTACTATGGTGCTTTTAGTGTCTCCGCATACTGGAGCACAAGACATAGCTTTGCAGACGATAATTACGACCGTTTCAGAGAGAAGAGCGGCCAATGTGACGATCTGGCTTTAAGTTGAGTCGATAACAAATGACGAATACGGACGGATTTCTCAGGTTTCTACTACATATGAACACTTTTCACATTCTCCCGTGCAACTCCGGTGCTAGTTCTCCTTTCATGCAGAATCTTAAGGTCCTAGCTCATGTCCAAGGCACCAAAGCCAGCTAAAAAGTCAATAATCTATACCTAAAACTTAAATTGTACTACTCCTTACTGGCTATTACATCAACTTAGAAGCTTCATCTGTGTTCTACTATAGTGGTTTGAGAGACTCCGAATACCGCAGCACGCGACATAGCTTTGCAGACGATAAGTACAACCGTTTCAGAGAGAAGAGCGGCCAATGTGACGATCTGGCTTTAAGTCGATTCGATAACAAATGACGAAAACGGACGGATTTCTCAGGTTTTTACTACATATGAACACTTTCACATTCTCCCGTGCAACTCGGCTGCTAGTCCTCCTTTCATGCAGAATCATAAGGTCCTAGCACATGTCCAAGGCACCAAAGCCAGCTAAAAATTCAATAATCGATACCTAAAACTTGAATTGTACTACTTCTTACTGGCAATTACATCATCTTAGAGGCTTCATCTGTGTTCTACTGGGTCCTTTTAGTGTCTCCGCATACCGCAGCACGCGACATAGCTTTGCAGACGGTAAGTACAACCGTTTCAGAGAGAAGAGCGGCCAATGTGACGATCGGGCTTTAAGTCGTTTCGATAACAAATGACGAAAACGGACGGATTTCTCAGGTTTTTACTACATATGAACACTTTTCACATTGTCCCGTGCAACTCTGCTGCTAGTCCTCCTTTCATGCAGAATCTTAAGGTCCTAGCTCATGTCCAAGCCACCAAAGCCAGCTAAAAAGTCAATAATCAGTACCAAAACATAGAATTGTACTACTTCTAACTGGCTATTACATCAACTTAGAAGCTTCATCTGTGTTCTACTATGGTGCATTTAGTGTCTCCGCATACCGCAGCACGCGACACAGCTTTGCAGACGATAAGTATAACCGTTTCAGAGTGAAGAGCGGCAAATGTGACGATCTGGCTTTAAGTCGATTCGATAACAAATGACGAAAACGGACGGATTTCTCAGGTTTTTACTACATGTGAACACTTTTCACACTCTCCCGTGCAACTCGGCTGCTAGTCCTCCTTTCATGCAGAATCTTAAGGTCCTTGCTCAAGTCCAAGGCACCAAATCCAGCTAAAAAGTCAATAATCGATACCTAAAACTTGAATTGTACTACTTCTTACTGGCTATTACACCATCTTAGAGGCTTCATCTGTGTTCTACTAAGGTCCTTTTAGTGTCTCCGCATACCGCAGCACGCGACATAGCTTTGCAGACGATAAGTACAACTGTTTCAGAGAGAAGAGCGGCCAATGTGACGATCTGGCTTTAAGTCGATTCGATAACAAATGACGAAAACGGACGGATTTCTAGGTTTTTACTACATATGAACACATTCCACATTCTCCCGTGCAACTCGGCTGCTAGTCCTCCTTTCATGCAGAATCTTAAGGTCCTAGCTCTTGTCCAAGGCACCAAAGCCAGCTAAAAAATCAATAATCGATACCTAAAACTTGAATTGTACTACTTCTTACTGGCTATTACATCATCATAGAAGCTTCATCTGTGTTCTACTATGGTGCTTTTAGTGTCTCCGCATACCGCAGCACGCGACATAGCTTTGCAGACGATAAGTACAACCGTTTCAGAGAGAAGAGCGGCCAATGTGACGATCTGGCTTTAAGTCGATTCGATAACAAATGACGAAAACGGACGGATTTCTCAGGTTTTTACTACATATGAACACTTTCACATTGTCCCGTGCAACTCGGCTGCTAGTCCTCCTTTCATGCAGAATCTTAAGGTCCTAGCTCATGTCCAAGGCACCAAAGCCAGCTAAAAAGTCAATAATCAGTACCAAAACATAGAATTGTACTACTTCTTACTTGCTATTACATCAACTTAGAAGCTTCATCTGTGTTCTACTATGGTGCTTTTTGTGTCTCCGCATACCGCAGCACGCGACATAGCTTTGCAGACGATAAGTACAACCGTTTCAGAGAGAAGAGCGGCCAATGTGACGATCTGGCTTTAAGTCGATTCGACAACAAATGACGAAAACGGACGGATTTCTCAGGTTTTTACTACATATGAACACTTTCACATTCTCCCGTGCAACTCGGCTGCTAGTCCTCCTTTCATGCAGAATCTTAAGGTCCTAGCTCATGTCCAAGCCACCAAAGCCAGCTAAAAATTCAATAATCGATACCTAAAACTTGAATTGTACTACTTCTTACTGGCAATTACATCATCTTAGAGGCTTCATCTGTGTTCTACTATGGTCCTTTTAGTGTCTCCGCATACCGCAGCACGCGACATAGCTTTGCAGACGATAAGTACAACCGTTTCAGAGAGAAGAGCGGCCAATGTGACGATCTGGCTTTAAGTCGATTCGATAACAAATGACGAAAACGGACGGATTTCTCAGGTTTTTACTACATATGAACAGTTTTCACATTGCCCCGTGCAACTCTGCTGCTAGTCCTCCTTTCATGCAGAATCTTAAGGTCCTAGCTCATGTCCAAGGCACCAAAGCCAGCTAAAAAGTCAATAATCAGTACCAAAACATAGAATTGTACTACTTCTAACTGGCTATTACATCAACTTAGAAGCTTCATCTGTGTTCTACTATGGTGCTTTTAGTGTCTGCGCATACCGCAGCACGCGACATAGCTTTGCAGACGATAAGTATAACCGTTTCAGAGTGAAGAGCGGCAAATGTGACGATCTGGCTTTAAGTCGATTCGATAACAAATGACGAAAACGGACGGATTTCTCAGGTTTTTACTACATGTGAACACTTTTCACACTCTCCCGTGCAACTCGGCTGCTAGTCCTCCTTTCATGCAGAATCTTAAGGTCCTAGCTCATGTCCAAGGCACCAAAGCCAGCTAAAAAGTCAATAATCGATACCTAAAACTTGAATTGTACTATATCTTACTGGCTATTACATAAACTTAGAAGCTTCATCTGTGTTCTACTATGGTGCTTTTAGTGTCTGCGCATACCGCAGCACGCGACATAGCTTTTGCAGACGATAAGTATAACCGTTTCAGAGTGAAGAGCGGCAAATGTGACGATCTGGCTTTAAGTCGATTCGATAACAAATGACGAAAACGGACGGATTTCTCAGGTTTTTACTACATGTGAACACTTTTCACACTCTCCCGTGCAACTCGGCTGCTAGTTCTCCTTTCATGCAGAATCTTAACGTCCTAGCTCATGTAAAAGGCACCAAAGCCAGATAAAAAGTCAATAATCACTATCTAAAACTTGAATTGTACTACTTCTTACTGGCTATTACATCAACTTAGAAGCTTCATCTGTGTTCTACTACGGTGCATTTAGTGTCTCCGCATACCGCAGCACGTGACATAGCTTTGCAGACGATAAGTACAACCGTTCCAGAGAGAAGAGCGGCCAATGTCATGATCTGGCTTTAAGTCGATTCGATAACAAATGTCGAAAACGGACGGATTTCTGAGGTTTTTACAACATATGAACACTTTTCACATTCTCCCGTGCAACTCGGCTGCTAGTCCTCCTTTCATGCAGATTCTTAAGGTCCTTGCTCATGTCCAAGTCACCAAAGAAGGGTAAAAAGTCAATAATCGATACCTAAAACTTGAACTGTACTATATCCTACTGGCTATTACATAAACTTAGAAGCTTCATCTGTTTTCTACTATGGTGCTTATAGTGTCTCCGCATTCCGGAGCACGAGACATAGCTTTGCAGACGATAAGTACAACCGTTTCAGAGAGAAGAGCGGCCAATGTGACGATCTGGCAGTAAGTCGATTCGATAACAAATGACGAAAACGGACGGATTTCTCAGGTTTTTAGTACATATGAACACTTTTCACATTGTCCCGTGCAACTCTGCTGCTAGTCCTCCTTTCATGCAGAATCTTAAGGTCCTAGCTCATGTCCAAGGCACCAAAGCCAGCTAAAAAGTCAATAATCAGTACCAAAACATAGAGTTGTACTACTTCTAACTGGCTATTACATCAACTTAGAAGCTTCATCTGTGTTCTACTATGGTCCTTTTAGTGTCTCCGCATACCGCAGCACGCGACATAGCTTTGCAGACGATAAGTACAACCGTTTCAGAGAGAAGAGCGGCCAATGTGACGATCTGGCTATAAGTCGATTCGATAACAAATGACGAAAACGGACGGATTTCTAGGTTTTTACTACATATGAACACATTCCACATTCTCCCGTGCAACTCGGCTGCTAGTCCTACTTTCATGCAGAATCTTAAGGTCCTAGCTCATGTCCAAGGCACCAAAGCCAGCTAAAAAGTCAATAATCGATACCTAAAACTTGAATTGTACTATATCTTACTGGCTATTACATAAACTTAGAAGCTTCATCTGTTTTCTACTATGGTGCTTTTAGTGTCTCCGCATTCCGGAGCACGAGACATAGCTTTGCAGACGATAAGTACAACCGTTTCAGAGAGAAGAGCGGCCAATGTGACGATCTGGCTTTAAGTCGATTCGATAACAAATGACGAAAACGGACGGATTTCTCAGGTTTTTACTACATATGAACACTTTTCACATTGTCCCATGCAACTCTGCTGCTAGTCCTCCTTTCATGCAGAATCTTAAGGTCCTAGCTCATGTCCAATGCACCAAAGCCAGCTAAAATGTCAATAATCAGTACCAAAACATAGAGTTGTACTACTTCTAACTGGCTATTACATCAACTTAGAAGCTTCATCTGTGTTCTACTACGGTGCATTTAGTGTCTCCGCATACCGCAGCACGTGACATAGCTTTGCAGACGATAAGTACAACCGTTCCAGAGAGAAGAGCGGCCAATGTCATGATCTGGCTTTAAGTCGATTCGATAACAAATGTCGAAAACGGACGGATTTCTCAGGTTTTTACAACATATGAACACTTTTCACATTCACCCGTGCAACTCTGCTGCTAGTCCTCCTTTCATGCAGATTCTTAAGGTCCTTGCTCATGTCCAAGTCACCAAAGAAGGGTAAAAAGTCAACAATCGATACCTAAAACTTGAACTGTACTATATCCTACTGGCTATTACATAAACTTAGAAGCTTCATCTGTTTTCTACTATGGTGCTTTTAGTGTCTCCGCATTCCGGAGCACGAGACATAGCTTTGCAGACGATAAGTACAACCGTTCCAGAGAGAAGAGCGGCCAATGTGACGATCTGGCTTTAAGTCGATTCGATAACAAATGACGAAAACGGACGGATTTCTCAGGTTTTTACTACATATGAACACTTTTCACATTGTCCCGTGCAACTCTGCTGCTAGTCCTCCTTTCATGCAGAATCTTAAGGTCCTAGCTCATGTCCAAGGCACCAAAGCCAGCTAAAAAGACAATAATCAGTACCAAAACATAGAGTTGTACTACTTCTAACTGGCTATTACATCAACTTAGAAGCTTCATCTGTGTTCTACTATGGTGCTTTTAGTGTCTGCGCATACCGCAGCACGCGACATAGCTTTGCAGACGATAAGTACAACCGTTTCAGAGAGAAGAGCGGCCAATGTGACGATCTGGCTTTAAGTCGATTCGATAACAAATGACGAAAACGGACGGATTTCTAGGTTTTTACTACATATGAACACATTCCACATTCTCCCGTGCAACTCGGGTGCTAGTTCTCCTTTCATGCAGAATCTTAAGGTCCTAGCTCATGTCCAAGGCACCAAAGCCAGCTAAAAAGTCAATAATCGATACCTAAAACTTGAATTGTACTATATCTTACTGGCTATTACATCAACTTTGAAGCTTCATCTGTGTTCTACTATGGTGCTCTTAGAGTCTCCGCATACCGCAGCTCGCGACATAGCTTTGCAGACGATAAGTACAACCGTTTCAGAGAGAAGAGCGGCCAATGTGACGATCTGGCTTTTAAGTCGATTCGATAACAAATGACGGAAACCGACGGATTTCTCAGGTTTTTACTACATATGAACAATTTTCACATTGTCCCGTGCAACTCGGCTGCTAGTCCTCCTTTCATGCAGAATCTTAACGTCCTAGCTCATGTAAAAGGCACCAAAGCCAGATAAAAAGTCAATAATCACTACCTAAAACTTGAATTGTACTACTTCTTACTGGCTATTACATCAACTTAGAAGGTTCATCTGTGTTCTACTATGGTGCATTTAGTGTCTCCGCATACCGCAGCACGCGACATAGCTTTGCAGACGATAAGTACAACCGTTCCACAGAGAAGAGCGGCCAAGTGACGATCTGGCTTTAAGTCGATTCGATAACAAATGTCGAAAACGGACGGATTTCTCAGGTTTTTACAACATATGAACAGTTTTCACATTCTCCCGTGCAACTCGGCTGCTAGTCCTCCTTTCATGCAGATTCTTAAGGTCCTTGCCCATGTCCAAGTCACCAAAGAAGGGTAAAAAGTCAATAATCGATACCTAAAACTTGAACTGTACTATATCCTACTGGCTATTACATAAACTTAGAAGCTTCATCTGTTTTCTACTATGGTGCTTTTAGTGTCTCCGCATACCGCAGCACGCGACACAGCTTTGCAGACCATAAGTACAACCGTTTCATAGAGAAGAGCGGCCAATGTAACGATCTGGCTTTAAGTCGATTCGATAACAAATGACGAAAACGGACGGATTTCTCAGGTTTTTACTACATATGAACACTTTCACATTCTCCCGTGCAACTCGGCTGCTAGTCCTCCTTTCATGCAGAATCTTAAGGTCCTAACTCATGTCCAAGGCACCAAAGCCAGCTAAAAATTCAATAATCGATACCTAAAACTTGAATTGTACTACTTCTTACTGGCAATTACATCATCTTAGAAGCTTCATCTGTGTGCTACTATGGTCCTTTTAGTGTCTCCGTATACCGCAGCACGCGACATAGCTTTGCAGACGATAAGTACAACCGTTTCAGAGAGAAGAGCGGCCAATGTGACGATCTGGCTTTAAGTCGATTCGATAACAAATGTCGAAAACGGACGGATTTCTCAGGTTTTTACAACATATGAACAGTTTTCACATTGTCCCGTGCAACTCTGCTGCTAGTCCTCCTTTCATGCAGAATCTTAAGGTCCTAGCTCATGTCCAAGGCACCAAAGCCAGCTAAAAAGTCAATAATCAGTACCAAAACATAGAGTTGTACTACTTCTAACTGGCTATTACATCAACTTAGAAGCTTCATCTGTGTTCTACTATGGTCCTTTTAGTGTCTCCGCATACCGCAGCACGCGACATAGCTTTGCAGACGATAAGTACAACCGTTTCAGAGAGAAGAGCGGCCAATGTGACGATCTGGCTTTAAGTCGATTCGATAACAAATGACGAAAACGGACGGATTTCTAGGTTTTTACTACATATGAACACATTCCACATTCTCCCGTGCAACTCGGCTGCTAGTCCTCCTTTCATGCAGAATCTTAAGGTCCTAGCTCATGTCCAAGGCACCAAAGCCAGCTAAAAAGTCAATAATCGATACCTAAAACTTGAATTGTACTATATCTTACTGGCTATTTCATCAACTTAGAAGCTTCATCTGTGTTCTACTATGGTGCTTTTAGTGTCTCCGCATACCGGAGCACGAGACATAGCTTTGCAGACGATAATTACGACCGTTTCAGAGAGAAGAGCGGCCAATGTGATGATCTGGCTTTAAGTTGAGTCGATAACAAATGACGAAAACGGACGGATTTCTCAGGTTTTTACTACATATGAACACTTTTCACATTCTCCCGTGCAACTCGGGTGCTAGTTCTCCTTTCATGCAGAATCTTAAGGTCCTAGCTCATGTCCAAGGCACCAAAGCCAGCTAAAAAGGCAATAATCGATACCTAAAACTTGAATTTTACTACTTAATACTGGCTATTACATCAACTTAGAAGCTTCATCTGTGTTCTACTATAATGCTCTTAGAGTCTCCGCATACCGCAGCACGCGACATAGCTTTGCAGACGATAAGTACAACCGTTTCAGAGAGAAGAGCGGCCAATGTGACGATCTGGCTTTTAAGTCGATTCGATAACAAATGACGGAAACGGACGGATTTCTCAGGTTTTTACTACATATGAACACTTTTCACATTGTCCCGTGCAACTCGGCTGCTAGTCCTCCTTTCATGCAGAATCTTAACGTCCTATCTCATGTAAAAGGCACCAAAGCCAGATAAAAAGTCAATAATCACTACCTAAAACTTGAATTGTACTACTTCTTACTGGCTATTACATCAACTTAGAAGCTTCATCAGTGTTCTACTATGGTGCATTTAGTGTCTCCGCATACCGCAGCACGCGACATAGCTTTGCAGACGATAAGTACAACCGTTCCAGAGAGAAGAGCGGCCAAGTGACGATCTGGCTTTAAGTCGATTCGATAACAAATGTCGAAAACGGACGGATTTCTCAGGTTTTTACAACATATGAACACTTTTCACATTCTCCCGTGCAACTCGGCTGCTAGTCCTAATTTCATGCAGATTCTTAAGGTCCTTGCTCATGTCCAAGTCACCAAAGAAGGGTAAAAAGTCAATAATCGATACCTAAAACTTGAACTGTACTATATCCTACTGGCTATTACATAAACTTAGAAGCTTCATCTGTGTTCTACTATGGTGCTTTTTGTGTCTCCGCATACCGCAGCACGCGACATAGCTTTGCAGACGATAAGTACAACCGTTTCAGAGAGAAGAGCGGCCAATGTGACGATCTGGCTTTAAGTCGATTCGATAACAAATGACGAAAACGGACGGATTTCTCAGGTTTTTACTACATATGAACACTTTCACATTCTTCCGTGCAACTCGGCTGCTAGTCCTCCTTTCATGCAGAATCTTAAGGTCCTAGCTCATGTCCAAGGCACCAAAGCCAGCTAAAAATTCAATAATCGATACCTAAAACTTGAATTGTACTACTTCTTACTGGCAATTACATCATCTTAGAGGCTTCATCTGTGTTCTACTATGGTCCTTTTAGTGTCTCCGCATACCGCAGCACGCGACATAGCTTTGCAGACGATAAGTACAACCGTTTCAGAGAGAAGAGCGGCCAATGTGACGATCTGGCTTTAAGTCGATTCGATAACAAATGACGAAAACGGACGGATTTCTCAGGTTTTTACTACATATGAACACTTTTCACATTGTCCCGTGCAACTCTGCTGCTAGTCCTCCTTTCATGCAGAATCTTAAGGTCCTAGCTCATGTCCAAGGCACCAAAGCCAGCTAAAAAGTCAATAATCAGTACCAAAACATAGAGTTGTACTACTTCTAACTGGCTATTACATCAACTTAGAAGCTTCATCTGTGTTCTACTATGGTGCTTTTAGTGTCTGCGCATACCGCAGCACGCGACATAGCTTTGCAGACGATAAGTATGACCGTTTCAGAGTGAAGAGCGGCCAATGTGACGATCTGGCTTTAAGTCGATTCGATAACAAATGACGAAAACGGACGGATTTCTAGGTTTTTACTACATATGAACACATTCTACATTCTCCCGTGCAACTCGGCTGCTAGTCCTCCTTTCATGCAGAATCTTAACGTCCTAGCTCATGTAAAAGGCTCCAAAGCCAGATAAAAAGTCAATAATCTTTACCTAAAACTTGAATTGTACTACTTCTTACTGGCTATTACATCAACTTAGAAGCTTCATCTGTGTTCTACTATGGTGCATTTAGTGTCTCCGCATACCGCAGCACGCGACATAGCTTTGCAGACGATAAGTACAACCGTTCCAGAGAGAAGAGCGGCCAAGTGACGATCTGGCTTTAAGTCGATTCGATAACAAATGTCGAAAACGGACGGATTTCTCAGATTTTTACAACATATGAACACTTTCACATTCTCCCGTGCAACTCGGCTGCTAGTCCTCCTTTCATGCAGAATCTTAAGGTCCTAGCTCATGTCCAAGGCACCAAAGCCAGCTAAAAAGTCAATAATCAGTACCAAAACATAGAATTGTACTACTTCTTACTTGCTATTACATCAACTTAGAAGCTTCATCTGTGTTCTACTATGGTGCTTTTTGTGTCTCCGCATACCGCAGCACGCGACATAGCTTTGCAGACGATAAGTACAACCGTTTCAGACAGAAGAGCGGCCAATGTGACGATCTGGCTTTAAGTCGATTCGATAACAAATGACGAAAACGGACGGATTTCTCAGGTTTTTACTACATGTGAACACTTTTCACACTCTCCCGTGCAACTCGGCTGCTAGTCCTCCTTTCATGCAGAATCTTAAGGTCATAGCTCAAGTGCAAGGCACCAAAGCCAGCTAAAAAGTCAATAATCGATACCTAAAACTTGAATTGTACTACTTCTTACTGGCAATTACATCATCTTAGAGGCTTCATCTGTGTTCTACTATGGTCCTTTTAGTGTCTCCGCATACCGCAGCACGCGACATAGCTTTGCAGACGATAAGTACAACCGTTTCAGAGAGAAGAGCGGCCAATGTGACGATCTGGCTTTAAGTCGATTCGATAACAAATGACGAAAACGGACGGATTTCTCAGGTTTTTACTACATATGAACACTTTTCACATTGTCCCGTGCAACTCTGCTGCTAGTCCTCCTTTCATGCAGAATCTTAAGGTCCTAGCTCATGTCCAAGGCACCAAAGCCAGCTAAAAAGTCAATAATCAGTACCAAAACATAGAGTTGTACTACTTCTAACTGGCTATTACATCAACTTAGAAGCTTCATCTGTGTTCTACTATGGTGCTTTTAGTGTCTGCGCATACCGCAGCACGCGACATAGCTTTGCAGACGATAAGTATGACCGTTTCAGAGTGAAGAGCTGCCAATGTGACGATCTGGCTTTAAGTCGATTCGATAACAAATGACGAAAACGGACGGATTTCTAGGTTTTTACTACATATGAACACATTCCACATTCTCCCGTGCAACTCGGCTGCTAGTCCTCCTTTCATGCAGAATCTTAACGTCCTAGCTCATGTAAAAGGCACCAAAGCCAGATAAAAAGTCAATAATCTTTACCTAAAACTTGAATTGTACTACTTCTTACTGGCTATTACATCAACTTAGAAGCTTCATCTGTGTTCTACTATGGTGCATTTAGTGTCTCCGCATACCGCAGCACGCGACATAGCTTTGCAGACGATAAGTACAACCGTTCCAGAGAGAAGAGCGGCCAAGTGACGATCTGGCTTTAAGTCGATTCGATAACAAATGTCGAAAACGGACGGATTTCTCAGATTTTTACAACATATGAACACTTTCACATTCTCCCGTGCAACTCGGCTGCTAGTCCTCCTTTCATGCAGAATCTTAAGGTCCTAGCTCATGTCCAAGGCACCAAAGCCAGCTAAAAAGTCAATAATCAGTGCCAAAACATAGAATTGTACTACTTCTTACTTGCTATTACATCAACTTAGAAGCTTCATCTGTGTTCTACTATGGTGCTTTTTGTGTCTCCGCATACCGCAGCACGCGACATAGCTTTGCAGACGATAAGTACAACCGTTTCAGACAGAAGAGCGGCCAATGTGACGATCTGGCTTTAAGTCGATTCGATAACAAATGACGAAAACGGACGGATTTCTCAGGTTTTTACTACATATGAACACTTTCACATTCTCCCGTGCAACTCGGCTGCTAGTCCTCCTTTCATGCAGAATCTTAAGGTCCTAGCTCATGTCCAAGGCACCAAAGCCAGCTAAAAATTCAATAATCGATACCTAAAACTTGAATTGTACTACTTCTTACTGGCAATTACATCATCTTAGAGGCTTCATCTGTGTTCTACTATGGTCCTTTTAGTGTCTCCGCATACCGCAGCACGCGACATAGCTTTGCAGACGATAAGTACAACCGATTCAGAGAGAAGAGCGGCCAATGTGACGATCTGGCTTTAAGTCGATTCGATAACAAATGACGAAAACGGACGGATTTCTCAGGTTTTTACTACATATGAACACTTTTCACATTGTCCCGTGCAACTCTGCTGCTAGTCCTCCTTTCATGCAGAATCTTAAGGTCCTAGCTCATGTCCAAGGCACCAAAGCCAGCTAAAAAGTCAATAATCAGTACCAAAACATAGAGTTGTACTACTTCTAACTGGCTATTACATCAACTTAGAAGCTTCATCTGTGTTCTACTATGGTGCTTTTAGTGTCTGCGCATACCGCAGCACGCGACATAGCTTTGCAGACGATAAGTATAACCGTTTCAGAGTGAAGAGCGGCAAATGTGACGATCTGGCTTTAAGTCGATTCGATAACAAATGACGAAAACGGACGGATTTCTCAGGTTTTTACTACATGTGAACACTTTTCACACTCTCCCGTGCAACTCGGCTGCTAGTCCTCCTTTCATGCAGAATCTTAAGGTCATAGCTCAAGTGCAAGGCACCAAAGCCAGCTAAAAAGTCAATAATCGATACCTAAAACTTGAATTGTACTACTTCTTACTGGCAATTACATCATCTTAGAGGCTTCATCTGTGTTCTACTATGGTCCTTTTAGTGTGTCCGCATACCGCAGCACGCGACATAGCTTTGCAGACGATAAGTACAACGTTTCAGAGAGAAGAGCGGCCAATGTGACGATCTGGCTTTAAGTCGATTCGATAACAAATGACGAAAACGGACGGATTTCTAGGTTTTTACTACATATGAACACATTCCACATTCTCCCGTGCAACTCGGCTGCTAGTCCTCCTTTCATGCAGAATCTTAAGGTCCTAGCTCATGTCCAAGGCACCAAAGCCAGCTAAAAAGTCAATAATCAGTACCAAAACATAGAGTTGTACTACTTCTAACTGGCTATTACATCAACTTAGAAGCTTCATCTGTGTTCTACTATGGTGCTTTTAGTGTCTGCGCATACCGCAGCACGCGACATAGCTTTGCAGACGATAAGTACAACCGTTTCAGAGAGAAGAGCGGCCAATGTGACGATCTGGCTTTAAGTCGATTCGATAACAAATGACGAAAACGGACGAATTTCTCAGGTTTTTACTACATATGAACACTTTCACATTCTCCCGTGCAACTCGGCTGCTAGTCCTCCTTTCATGCAGAATCTTAAGGTCCTAGCTCATGTCCAAGGCACCAAAGCCAGCTAAAAAGTCAATAATCAGTACCAAAACATACAATTGTACTACTTCTTACTTGCTATTACATCAATTTAGAAGCTTCATCTGTGTTCTACTATGGTGCTTTTTGTGTCTCCGCATACCGCAGCACGCGACATAGCTTTGCAGACGATAAGTACAACCGTTTCAGAGAGAAGAGCGGCCAATGTGACGATCTGGCTTTAAGTCGATTCGATAACAAATTACGAAAACGGACGGATTTCTCAGGTTTTTACTACATATGAACACTTTCACATTCTCCCGTGCAACTCGGCTGCTAGTCCTCCTTTCATGCAGAATCTTAAGGTCCTAGCTCATGTCCAAGGCACCAAAGCCAGCTAAAAATTCAATAATCGATACCTAAAACTTGAATTGTACTACTTCTTACTGGCAATTACATCATCTTAGAGGCTTCATCTGTGTTCTACTATGGTCCTTTTAGTGTCTCCGCATACCGCAGCACGCGACATAGCTTTGCAGACGATAAGTACAACCGTTTCAGAGAGAAGAGCGGCCAATGTGACGATCTGGCTTTAAGTCGATTCGATAACAAATGACGAAAACGGACGGATTTCTCAGGTTTTTACTACATATGAACACTTTTCACATTGTCCCGTGCAACTCTGCTGCTAGTCCTCCTTTCATGCAGAATCTTAAGGTCCTAGCTCATGTCCAAGGCACCAAAGCCAGCTAAAAAGTCAATAATCAGTACCAAAACATAGAGTTGTACTACTTCTAACTGGCTATTACATCAACTTAGAAGCTTCATCTGTGTTCTACTATGGTGCTTTTAGTGTCTGCGCATACCGCAGCACGCGACATAGCTTTGCAGACGATAAGTATAACCGTTTCAGAGTGAAGAGCGGCAAATGTGACGATCTGGCTTTAAGTCGATTCGATAACAAATGACGAAAACGGACGGATTTCTCAGGTTTTTACTACATGTGAACACTTTTCACACTCTCCCGTGCAACTCGGCTTCTAGTCCTCCTTTCATGCAGAATCTTAAGGTCCTAGCTCAAGTCCAAGGCACCAAAGCCAGCTAAAAAGTCAATAATCGATACCT
This sequence comes from Schistocerca gregaria, assembly GCF_023897955.1. Lineage (NCBI taxonomy): Eukaryota > Metazoa > Arthropoda > Insecta > Orthoptera > Acrididae > Schistocerca > Schistocerca gregaria. Next base: position 2,658,763 of record NW_026061791.1, read on the forward strand.
AAAACTTGAATTGTACTACTTCTTACTGGCAATTACATCATCTTAGAGGCTTCATCTGTGTTCTACTATGGTCCTTTTAGTGTCTCCGCATACCGCAGCACGCGACATAGCTTTGCAGACGATAAGTACAACGTTTCAGAGAGAAGAGCGGCCAATGTGACGATCTGGCTTTAAGTCGATTCGATAACAAATGACGAAAACGGACGGATTTCTAGGTTTTTACTACATATGAACACTTTTCACATTCTCCCGTGCAACTCGGGTGCTAGTTCTCCTTTCATGCAGAATCTTAAGGTCCTAGCTCATGTCCAAGGCACCAAAGCCAGCTAAAAAGTCAATAATCACTACCTAAAACTTGAATTGTACTACTTCTTCCTGGCTATTACATCAACTTAGAAGCTTCATCTGTGTTCTACTATGGTGCATTTAGTGTCTCCGCATACCGCAGCACGCGACATAGCTTTGCAGACGATAAGTACAACCGTTCCAGAGAGAAGAGCGTCCAAGTGACGATCTGGCTTTAAGTCGATTCGATAACAAATATCGAAAACGGACGGATTTCTCAGGTTTTTACAACATATGAACACTTTTCACATTCTCCCGTGCAACTCGGCTGCTAGTCCTCCTTTCATGCAGATTCTTAAGGTCCTTGCTCATGTCCAAGTCACCAAAGAAGGGTAAAAAGTCAATAATCGATACCTAAAACTTGAACTGTACTATTTCCTACTGGCTATTACATAAACTTAGAAGCTTCATCTGTTTTCTACTATGCTGCTTTTAGTGTCTCCGCATTCCGGAGCACGAGACATAGCTTTGCAGACGATAATTACGGCGATTTCAGAGAGAAGAGCGGCCAATGTCATGATCTGGCTTTAAGTCGATTCGATAACAAATGACGAAAACGGACGGATTTGTCTGGTTTTTACTACATATGAACACTTTTCACATTCTCCCGTGCAACTCGGCTTCTAGTCCTCCTTTCATGCAGAATCTTAAGGTCCTAGCTCATGTCCAAGGCACCAAAGCCAGCTAAAAAATCAATAATCGATACCTAAAACTTGAATTGTACTACTTCTTACTGGCTATTACATCATCATAGAAGCTTCGTCTGTGTTCTACTATGGTGCTTTTTGTGTCTCCGCATACCGCAGCACGCGACATAGCTTTGCAGACGATAAGTACAACCGTTTCAGAGAGAAGAGCGGCCAATGTGACGATCTGGCTTTAAGTCGATTCGATAACAAATGACGAAAACGGACGGATTTCTCAGGTTTTTACTACATATGAACACTTTCACATTCTCCCGTGCAACTCGGCTGCTAGTCCTTCTTTCATGCAGAATCTTAAGGTCCTAGCTCATGTCCAAGGCACCAAAGCCAGCTAAAAATTCAATAATCAGTACCAAAACATAGAATTGTACTACTTCTTACTTGCTATTACATCAACTTAGAAGCTTCATCTGTGTTCTACTATGGTGCTTTTTGTGTCTCCGCATACCGCAGCACGCGACATAGCTTTACAGACGATAAGTACAACCGTTTCAGAGAGAAGAGCGGCCAATGTGACGATCTGGCTTTAAGTCGATTCGATAACAAATGACGAAAACGGACGGATTTCTCAGGTTTTTACTACATATGAACACTTTCACATTCTCCCGTGCAACTCGGCTGCTAGTCCTCCTTTCATGCAGCATCTTAAGGTCCTAGCTCATGTCCAAGGCACCAAAGCCAGCTAAAAATTCAATAATCGATACCTAAAACTTGAATTGTACTACTTCTTACTGGCAATTACATCATCTTAGAGGCTTCATCTGTGTTCTACTATGGTCCTTTTAGTGTCTCCGCATACCGCAGCACGCGACATAGCTTTGCAGACGATAAGTACAACCGTTTCAGAGAGAAGAGCGGCCAATGTGACGATCTGGCATTAAGTTGATTCGATAACAAATGACGAAAAGGGACGGATTTCTCAGGTTTTTACTACATATGAACACTTTTCACATTGTCCCGTGCAACTCTGCTGCTAGTCCTCCTTTCATGCAGAATCTTAAGGTCCTAGCTCATGTCCAATGCACCAAAGCCAGCTAAAAAGTCAATAATCAGTACCAAAACATAGAGTTGTACTACTTCTAACTGGCTATTACATCAACTTAGAAGCTTCATCTGTGTTCTACTATGGTGCTTTTAGTGTCTGCGCATACCGCAGCACGCGACATAGCTTTGCAGACGATAAGTGTAACCGTTTCAGAGTGAAGAGCGGCAAATGTGACGATCTGGCTTTAAGTCGATTCGATAACAAATGACGAAAACGGACGGATTTCTCAGGTTTTTACTACATGTGAACACTTTTCACACTCTCCCGTGCAACTCGGCTGCTTGTCCTCCTTTCATGCAGAATCTTAAGGTCCTAGCTCAAGTCCAAGGCACCAAAGCCAGCTAAATAATCAATAATCGATACCTAAAACTTGAATTGTACTACTTCTTACTGGCTATTACATCATCATAGAAGCTTCATCTGTGTTCTACTATGGTGCTTTTAGTGTCTCCGCATACCGCAGCACGCGACATAGCTTTGCAGACGATAAGTACAACCGTTTCAGAGAGAAGAGCGGCCAATGTGACGATCTGGCTTTAAGTCGATTCGATAACAAATGACGAAAACGGACGGATTTCTCAGGTTTTTACTACATATGAACACTTTCACATTCTCCCGTGCAACTCGGCTGCTAGTCCTCCTTTCATGCAGAATCTTAAGGTCCTAGCTCATGTCCAAGGCACCAAAGCCAGCTAAAAAGTCAATAATCAGTACCAAAACATAGAATTGTACTACTTCTTACTTGCTATTACATCAACTTAGAAGCTTCATCTGTGTTCTACTATGGTGCTTTTTGTGCCTCCGCATACCGCAGCACGCGACATAGCTTTGCAGACGATAAGTACAACCGTTTCAGAGAGAAGAGCGGCCAATGTGACGATCTGGCTTTAAGTCGATTCGATAACAAATGACGAAAACGGACGGATTTCTCAGGTTTTTACTACATATGAACACTTTCACATTCTCCCGTGCAACTCGGCTGCTAGTCCTCCTTTCATGCAGCATCTTAAGGTCCTAGCTCATGTCCAAGGCACCAAAGCCAGCTAAAAATTCAATAATCGATACCTAAAACTTGAATTGTACTACTTCTTACTGGCAATTACATCATCTTAGAGGCTTCATCTGTGTTCTACTATGGTCCTTTTAGTGTCTCCGCATACCGCAGCACGCGACATAGCTTTGCAGACGATAAGTACAACCGTTTCAGAGAGAAGAGCGGCCAATGTGACGATCTGGCTTTAAGTCGATTCGATAACAAATGACGAAAACGGACGGATTTCTCAGGTTTTTACTACATATGAACACTTTTCACATTGTCCCGTGCAACTCTGCTGCTAGCCCTCCTTTCATGCAGAATCTTAAGGTCCTAGCTCATGTCCAAGGCACCAAAGCCAGCTAAAAAGTCAATAATCGATACCTAAAACTTGAATTGTACTATATCTTACTGGCTATTTCATCAACTTAGAAGCTTCATCTGTGTTCTACTATGGTGCTTTTAGTGTCTCCGCATACCGGAGCACGAGACATAGCTTTGCAGACGATAATTACGACCGTTTCAGAGAGAAGAGCGGCCAATGTGATGATCTGGCTTTAAGTTGAGTCGATAACAAATGACGAAAACGGAAGGATTTCTCAGGTTTTTATTACATATGAACACTTTTCACATTCTCCCGTGCAACTCGGGTGCTAGTTCCCCTTTCATGCAGAATCTTAAGGTCCTAGCTCATGTCCAAGGCACCAAAGCCAGCTAAAAAGTCAATAATCGATACCTAAAACTTGAATTTTACTACTTCTTACTGGCTATTACATCAACTAAGAAGCTTCATCTGTTTTCTACTATGGTGCTCTTAGAGTCTCCGCATACCGCAGCACGCGACATAGCTTTGCAGACGATAAGTACAACCGTTTCAGAGAGAAGAGCGGCCAATGTGACGATCTGGCTTTTAAGTCGATTCGATAACAAATGACGGAAACGGACGGATTTCTCAGGTTTTTACTACATATGAACACTTTTCACATTGTCCCGTGCAACTCGGCTGCTAGTCCTCCTTTCATGCAGAATCTTAACGTCCTAGCTTATGTAAAAGGCACCAAAGCCAGATAAAAAGTCAATAATCACTACCTAAAACTTGAATTGTACTACTTCTTACTGGCTATTACATCAACTTAGAAGCTTCATCTGTGTTCTACTACGGTGCATTTAGTGTCTCCGCATACCGCAGCACGCGACATAGCTTTGCAGACGATAAGTACAACCGTTCCAGAGAGAAGAGCGTCCAAGTGACGATCTGGCTTTTAGTCGATTCGATAACAAATGTCGAAAACGGACGGATTTCTCAGGTTTTTACAACATATGAACACTTTTCACATTCTCCCGTGCCACTCGGCTGCTAGTCCTCCTTTCATGCAGATTCTTAAGGTCCTTGCTCATGTCCAATTCACCAAAGAAGGGTAAAAAGTCAATAATCGATACCTAAAACTTGAACTGTACTATATGCTACTGGCTATTACATAAACCTAGAAGCTTCATCTGTTTTCTACTATGGTGCTTTTAGTGTCTCCGCATTCCGGAGCACGAGACATAGCTTTGCAGACGATAATTACGACGATTTCAGAGAGAAGAGCGGCCAATGTCATGATCTGGCTTTAGGTCGATTCGATAACAAATGACGAAAACGGACGGATTTCTCAGGTTTTTACTACATATGAACACTTTCACATTCTCCCGTGCAACTCGGCTGCTAGTCCTCCTTTCATGCAGAATCTTAAGGTCCTAGCTCATGTCCAAGGCACCAAAGCCAGCTAAAAATTCAATAATCGATACCTAAAACTTGAATTGTACTACTTCTTACTGGCAATTACATCATCTTAGAGGCTTCATCTGTGTTCTACTATGGTCCTTTTAGTGTCTCCGCATACCGCAGCACGCGACATAGCTTTGCAGACGATAAGTACAACCGTTTCAGAGAGAAGAGCGGCCAATGTGACGATCTGGCTTTAAGTCGATTCGATAACAAATGACGAAATCGGACGGATTTCTCAGGTTTTTACTACATATGAACACTTTTCACATTGTCCCGTGCAACTCGGCTGTTAGTCCTCCTTTCATGCAGAATCTTAAGGTCCTAGCTCATGTCCAAGGCACCAAAGCCAGCTAAAAAGTCAATAATCAGTACCAAAACATAGGATTGTACTACTTCTAACTGGCTATTACATCAACTTAGAAGCTTCATCTGTGTTCTACTATGGTGCGTTTAGTGTCTGCGCTTACCGCAGCACGCGACATAGCTTTGCAGACGATAAGTATAACCGTATCAGAGTGAAGAGCGGCAAATGTGACGATCTGGCTTTAAGTCAATTCGATAACAAATGACGAAAACGGACGGATTTCTCAGGTTTTTACTACATGTGAACACTTTTCACACTCTCCCGTGCAACTCGGCTGCTATTCCTCCTTTCATGCAGAATCTTAAGGTCCTAGCTCAAGTCCAAGGCACCAAAGCCAGCTAAAAAGTCAATAATCGATACCTAAAACTTTAATTGTACTACTTCTTACTGGCAATTACATCATCTTAGAGGCTTCATCTGTGTTCTACTATGGTCCTTTTAGTGTCTCCGCATACCGCAGCACGCGACATAGCTTTGCAGACGATAAGTACAACCGTTTCAGAGAGAAGAGCGGCCAATGAGACGATCTGGCTTTAAGTCGATTCGATAACAAATGACGAAAACGGACGGATTTCTCAGGTTTTTACTACATATGAACACTTTTCACATTCTCCCATGCAACTCGGGTGCTAGTTCTCCTTTCATGCAGAATCTTAAGGTCCTAGCTCATGTCCAAGGCACCAAAGCCAGCTAAAAAGTCAATAATCGATACCTAAAACTTGAATTTTACTACTTCTTACTGGCTATTACATCAACTTAGAAGCTTCATCTGTGTTCTACTATGGTGCTCTTAGAGTCTCCGCATACCGCAGCACGCGACATAGCTTTGCAGACGATAAGTACAACCGTTTCAGAGAGAAGAGCGGCCAATGTGACGATCTGGCTTTTAAGTCGATTCGATAACAAATGACGGAAACGGACGGATTTCTCAGGTTTTTACTACATATGAACACTTTTCACATTGTCCCGTGCAACTCGGCTGCTAGTCCTCCTTTCATGCAGAATCTTAACGTCCTAGCTCATGTAAAAGGCACCAAAGCCAGATAAAAAGTCAATAATCGATACCTAAAACTTGAATTGTACTACTTCTTACTGGCAATTACATCATCTTAGAGGCTTCATCTGTGTTCTACTATGGTCCTTTTAGTGTCTCCGCATACCGCAGCACGCGACATAGGTTTGCAGACGATAAGTACAACGGTTTCAGAGAGAAGAGCGGCCAATGTGACGATCTGGCTTTAAGTCGATTCGATAACAAATGACGAAAACGGACGGATTTCTCAGGTTTTTACTACATATGAACACTTTTCACATTGTCCCGTGCAACTCGGCTGCTAGTCCTCCTTTCATGCAGAATCTTAAGCTCCTAGCTCATGTCCAAGGCACCAAAGCCAGCTAAAAAGTCAATAATCAGTACCAAAACATAGGGTTGTACTACATCTAACTGGCTATTACATCAACTTAGAAGCTTCATCTGTGTTCTACTATGGTGCTTTTAGTGTCTGCGCATACCGCAGCACGCGACATAGCTTTGCAGACGATAAGTATAACCGTTTCAGAGAGAAGAGCGGCCAATGTGACGATCTGGCTTTAAGTCGATTCGATAACAAATGACGAAAACGGACGGATTTCTCAGGTTTTTACTACATGTGAACACTTTTCACACTCTCCCGTGCAACTCGGCTGCTAGTCCTCCTTTCATGCAGAATCTTAAGGTCCTAGCTCAAGTCCAAGGCACCAAAGCCAGCTAAAAAGTCAATAATCGATACCTAAAACTTGAATTGTACTACTTCTTACTGGCAATTACATCATCTTAGAGGCTTCATCTGTGTTCTACTATGGTCCTTTTAGTGTCTCCGCATACCGCAGCACGCGACATAGCTTTGCAGACGATAAGTACAACCGTTTCAGAGAGAAGAGCGGCCAATGTGACGATCTGGCTTTAAGTCGATTCGATAACAAATGACGAAAACGGACGGATTTCTAGGTTTTTACTACATATGAACACATTCCACATTCTCCCGTGCAACTCGGCTGCTAGTCCTCCTTTCATGCAGAATCTTAAGGTCCTAGCACTTGTCCGAGGCTCCAAAGCCAGCTAAAAAGTCAATAATCAATACCTAAAACTTGAATTGTACTATATCTTACTGGCTATTTCATCAACTTAGAAGCTTCATCTGTGTTCTACTATGGTGCTTTTAGTGTCTCCGCATACCGGAGCACGAGCCATAGCTTTGCAGACGATAATTACGACCGTTTCAGAGAGAAGAGCGGCCAATGTGATGATCTGGCATTAAGTTGAGTCGATAACAAATGACAAAAACGGACGGATTTCTCAGGTTTTTACTACATATGAACACTTTTCACATTCTCCCGTGCAACGCGGGTGCTAGTTCTCCTTTCATGCAGAATCTTAAGGTCCTAGCTCATGTCCAAGGCACTAAAGCCAGCTAAAAAGTCAATAATCGATACCTAAAACTTGAATTTTACTACTTCTTACTGGCTATTACATCAAATTAGAAGCTTCATCTGTGTTCTACTATGGTGCTCTCAGAGTCTCCGCATACCGCAGCACGCGACATAGCTTTGCAGACGATAAGTACAACCGTTTCAGAGAGAAGAGCGGCCAATGTGACGATCTGGCTTTTAAGTCGATTCGATAACAAATGACGGAAACGGACGGATTTCTCAGGTTTTTACAACATATGAACACTTTTCACATTCTCCCGTGCAACTCGGCTGCTAGTCCTCCTTTCATGCAGATTCTTAAGCTCCTTGCTCATGTCCAAGTCACCAAAGAAGGGTAAAAAGTCAATAATCGATACCTAAAACTTGAACTGTACTATATCCTACTGGCTATTACATAAACTTAGAAGCTTCATTTGTTTTCTACTATGGTGCTTTTAGTGTCTCCGCATTCCGGAGCACGAGACATAGCTTTGCAGACGATAATTACGACGATTTCAGAGAGAAGAGCGGCCAATGTCATGATCTGGCTTTAAGTCGATTCGATAACAAATGACGAAAACGGACGGATTTCTCAGGTTTTTACTACATATGAACACTTTCACATTCTCCCGTGCAACTCGGCTGCTAGTCCTCCTTTCATGCAGAATCTTAAGGTCCTAGCTCATGTCCAAGGCACCAAAGCCAGCTAAAAATTCAATAATCGATACCTAAAACTTGAATTGTACTACTTCTTACTGGCAATTACATCACCTTAGAGGCTTCATCTGTGTTCTACTATGGTCCTTTTAGTGTCTCCGCATACCGCAGCACGCGACATAGCTTTGCAGACGATAAGTACAACCGTTTCAGAGAGAAGAGCGGCCAATGTGACGATCTGGCTTTAAGTCGATTCGATAACAAATGACGAAAACGGACGGATTTCTAGGTTTTTACTACATATGAACACATTCCACATTCTCCCGTGCAACTCGGCTGCTAGTCCTCCTTTCATGCAGAATCTTAAGGTCCTAGCACTTGTCCGAGGCTCCAAAGCCAGCTAAAAAGTCAATAATCGATACCTAAAACTTGAATTGTACTATATCTTACTGGCTATTTCATCAACTTAGAAGCTTCATCTGTGTTCTACTATGGTGCTTTTAGTGTCTCCGCATACCGGAGCACGAGCCATAGCTTTGCAGACGATAATTACGACCGTTTCAGAGAGAAGAGCGGCCAATGTGATGATCTGGCATTAAGTTGAGTCGATAACAAATGACAAAAACGGACGGATTTCTCAGGTTTTTACTACATATGAACACTTTTCACATTCTCCCGTGCAACGCGGGTGCTAGTTCTCCTTTCATGCAGAATCTTAAGGTCCTAGCTCATGTCCAAGGCACTAAAGCCAGCTAAAAAGTCAATAATCGATACCTAAAACTTGAATTTTACTACTTCTTACTGGCTATTACATCAAATTAGAAGCTTCATCTGTGTTCTACTATGGTGCTCTCAGAGTCTCCGCATACCGCAGCACGCGACATAGCTTTGCAGACGATAAGTACAACCGTTTCAGAGAGAAGAGCGGCCAATGTGACGATCTGGCTTTTAAGTCGATTCGATAACAAATGACGGAAACGGACGGATTTCTCAGGTTTTTACAACATATGAACACTTTTCACATTCTCCCGTGCAACTCGGCTGCTAGTCCTCCTTTCATGCAGATTCTTAAGCTCCTTGCTCATGTCCAAGTCACCAAAGAAGGGTAAAAAGTCAATAATCGATACCTAAAACTTGAACTGTACTATATCCTACTGGCTATTACATAAACTTAGAAGCTTCATTTGTTTTCTACTATGGTGCTTTTAGTGTCTCCGCATTCCGGAGCACGAGACATAGCTTTGCAGACGATAATTACGACGATTTCAGAGAGAAGAGCGGCCAATGTCATGATCTGGCTTTAAGTCGATTCGATAACAAATGACGAAAACGGACGGATTTCTCAGGTTTTTACTACATATGAACACTTTCACATTCTCCCGTGCAACTCGGCTGCTAGTCCTCCTTTCATGCAGCATCTTAAGGTCCTAGCTCATGTCCAAGGCACCAAAGCCAGCTAAAAATTCAATAATCGATACCTAAAACTTGAATTGTACTACTTCTTACTGGCAATTACATCACCTTAGAGGCTTCATCTGTGTTCTACTATGGTCCTTTTAGTGTCTCCGCATACCGCAGCACGCGACATAGCTTTGCAGACGATAAGTACAACCGTTTCAGAGAGAAGAGCGGCCAATGTGACGATCTGGCTTTAAGTCGATTCGATAACAAATGACGAAAACGGACGGATTTCTCAGGTTTTTACTACATATGAACACTTTTCACATTGTCCCGTGCAACTCTGCTGCTAGTCCTCATTTCATGCAGAATCTTAAGGTCCTAGCTCATGTCCAAGGCACCAAAGCCAGCTAAAAAGTCAATAATCAGTACCAAAACATAGAGTTGTACTACTTCTAACTGGCTATTACATCAACTTAGAAGCTTCATCTGTGTTCTACTATGGTGCTTTTAGTGTCTGCGCATACCGCAGCACGCGACATAGCTTTGCAGACGATAAGTATAACCGTTTCAGAGTGAAGAGCGGCAAATGTGACGATCTGGCTTTAAGTCGATTCGATATCAAATGACGAAAACGGACGGATTTCTCAGGTTTTTACTACATGTGAACACCTTTCGCACTCTCCCGTGCAACTCGGCTGCTAGTCCTCCTTTCATGCAGAATCTTAAGGTCCTAGCTCAAGTCCAAGGCACAAAAGCCAGCTAAAAAGTCAATAATCGATACCTAAAACTTGAATTGTACTACTTCTTACTGGCAATTACATCATCTTAGAGGCTTCATCTGTGTTCTACTATGGTCCTTTTAGTGTCTCCGCATACCGCAGCACGCGACATAGCTTTGCAGACGATAAGTACAACCGTTTCAGAGAGAAGAGCGGCCAATGTGAGGATCTGGCTTTAAGTCGATTCGATAACAAAGACGAAAACGGACGGATTTCTAGGTTTTTACTACATATGAACACATTCCACATTCTCCCGTGCAACTCGGCTGCTAGTCCTCCTTTCATGCAGAATCTTAAGGTCCTAGCTCATGTCCAAGGCACCAAAGCCAGCTAAAGAGTCAATAATCGATACCTAAAACTTGAATTGTACTATATCTTACTGGCTATTTCATCAACTTAGAAGCTTCATCTGTGTTCTACTATGGTGCTTTTAGTGTCTCCGCATACCGGAGCACGAGACATAGCTTTGCAGACGATAATTACGACCGTTTCAGAGAGAAGAGCGGCCAATGTGATGATCTGGCTTTAAGTTGAGTCGATAACAAATGACGAAAACGGACGGATTTCTCAAGTTTTTACTACATATGAACACTTTTCACATTCTCCCGTGCAACTCGGCTGCTAGTCCTCCTTTCATGCAGAATCTTAAGGTCCTAGCTCATGTCCAAGGCACCAAAGCCCGCTAAAAAGTCAATAATCGATACCTAAAACTTGAATTTTACTACTTCTTACTGGCTATTACATCAACTTAGAAGCTTCATCTGTGTTCTACTATGGTGCTCTTAGAGTCTCCGCATACCGCAGCACGCGACATAGCTTTGCAGACGATAAGTACAACCGTTTCAGAGAGAAGAGCGGCCAATGTGACGATCTGGCTTTTAAGTCGATTCGATAACAAATGACGGAAACGGACGGATTTCTCAGGTTTTTACTACATATGAACACTTTTCACATTGTCCCGTGCAACTCGGCTGCTAGTCCTCCTTTCATGCAGAATCTTAACGTCCTAGCTCATGTAAAAGGCACCAAAGCCAGATATAAAGTCAATAATCACTACCTAAAACTTGAATTGTACTACTTCTTACTGGCTATTACATCAACTTAGAAGCTTCATCTGTGTTCTACTATGGTGCATTTAGTGTCTCCGCATACCGCAGCACGCGACATAGCTTTGCAGACGATAAGTACAACCGTTCCAGAGAGAAGAGCGGCCAAGTGACGATCTGGCTTTAAGTCGATTCGATAACAAATGTCGAAAACGGACGGATTTCTCAGGTTTTTACAACATATGAACACTTTTCACATTCTCCCGTGCAACTCGGCTGCTAGTCCTCCTTTCATGCAGATTCTTAAGGTCCTTGCTCATGTCCAAGTCACCAAAGAAGGGTAATGAGTCAATAATCGATACCTAAAACTTGAACTGTACTATATGCTACTGGCTATTACATAAACTTAGAAGCTTCATCTGTTTTCTACTATGGTGCTTTTAGTGTCTCCGCATTCCGGAGCACGAGACATAGCTTTGCAGACGATAATTACGACGATTTCAGAGAGAAGAGCGGCCAATGTCATGATCTGGCTTTAAGTCGATTCGATAACAAATGACGAAAACGGACGGATTTGTCTGGTTTTTACTACATATGAACACTTTTCACATTCTCCCGTGCAACTCAGCTGCTAGTCCTCCTTTCATGCAGAATCTTAAGGTCCTAGCTCATGTCCAAGGCACCAAAGCCAGCTAAAAAATCAATAATCGATGCCTAAAACTTGAATTGTACTACTACGTACTGGCTATTACATCATCATAGAAGCTTCATCTGTGTTCTACTATGGTGCTTTTAGTGTCTCCGCATACCGCAGCACGCGACATAGCTTTGCAGACGATAAGTACAACCGTTTCAGAGAGAAGAGCGGCCAATGTGACGATCTGGCTTTAAGTCGATTCGATAACAAATGACGAAAACGGACGGATTTCTCAGGTTTTTACTACATATGAACACTTTCACATTCTCCCGTGCAACTCGGCTGCTAGTCCTCCTTTCATGCAGAATCTTAAGGTCCTAGCTCATGTCCAAGGCACCAAAGCCAGCTAAAAAGTCAATAATCAGTACCAAAACATAGAATTGTACTACTTCTTACTTGCTATTACATCAACTTAGAAGCTTCATCTGTGATCTACTATGGTGCTTTTTGTGTCTCCGCATACCGCAGCACGCGACATAGCTTTGCAGACGATAAGTACAACCGTTTCAGAGAGAAGAGCGGCCAATGTGACGATCTGGCTTTAAGTCGATTCGATAACAAATGACGAAAACGGACGGATTTCTCAGGTTTTTACTACATATGAACACTTTCACATTCTCCCGTGCAACTCGGCTGCTAGTCCTCCTTTCATGCAGAATCTTAAGGTCCTAGCTCATGTCCAAGGCACCAAAGCCAGCTAAAAATTCAATAATCGATACCTAAAACTTGAATTGTACTACTTCTTACTGGCAATTACATCATCTTAGAGGCTTCATCTGTGTTCTACTATGGTCCTTTTAATGTCTCCGCATACCGCAGCACGCGACATAGCTTTGCAGACGATAAGTACAACCGTTTCAGAGAGAAGAGCGGCCAATGTGACGATCTGGCTTTAAGTCGATTCGATAACAAATGACGAAAACGGACGGATTTCTCAGGTTTTTACTACATATGAACACTTTTCACATTGTCCCGTGCAACTCGGCTGGTAGTCCTCCTTTCATGCAGAATCTTAAGGTCCTAGCTCATGTCCAAGGCACCAAAGCCAGCTAAAAAGTCAATAATCAGTACCAAAACATAGAGTTGTACTACTTCTAACTGGCTATTACATCAACTTAGAAGCTTCATCTGTGTTCTACTATGGTGCTTTTAGTGTCTGCGCATACCGCAGCACGCGACATAGCTTTGCAGACGATAAGTATAACCGTTTCAGAGTGAAGAGCGGCAAATGTGACGATCTGGCTTTAAGTCGATTCGATAACAAATGACGAAAACGGACGGATTTCTCAGGTTTTTCCTACATGTGAACACCTTTCACACTCTCCCGTGCAACTCGGCTGCTAGTCCTCCTTTAATGCAGAATCTTAATGTCCTAGCTCAAGTCCAAGGCACAAAAGCCAGCTAAAAAGTCAATAATCGATACCTAAAACTTGAATTGTACTACTTCTTACTGGCAATTACATCATCTTAGAGGCTTCATCTGTGTTCTACTATGGTCCTTTTAGTGTCTCCGCATACCGCAGCACGCGACATAGCTTTGCAGACGATAAGTACAACCGTTTCAGAGAGAAGAGCGGCCAATGTGACGATCTGGCTTTAAGTCGATTCGATAACAAAGACGAAAACGGACGGATTTCTAGGTTTTTACTACATATGAACACATTCCACATTCTCCCGTGCAACTCGGCTGCTAGTCCTCCTTTCATGCAGAATCTTAAGGTCCTAGCTCATGTCCAAGGCACCAAAGCCAGCTAAAGAGTCAATAATCGATACCTAAAACTTGAATTGTACTATATCTTACTGGCTATTTCATCAACTTAGAAGCTTCATCTGTGTTCTACTATGGTGCTTTTAGTGTCTCCGCATACCGGAGCACGAGACATAGCTTTGCAGACGATAATTACGACCGTTTCAGAGAGAAGAGCGGCCAATGTGATGATCTGGCTTTAAGTTGAGTCGATAACAAATGACGAAAACGGACGGATTTCTCAGGTTTTTACTACATATGAACACTTTTCACATTCTCCCGTGCAACTCGGCTGCTAGTCCTCCTTTCATGCAGAATCTTAAGGTCCTAGCTCATGTCCAAGGCACCAAAGCCCGCTAAAAAGTCAATAATCGATACCTAAAACTTGAATTTTACTACTTCTTACTGGCTATTACATCAACTTAGAAGCTTCATCTGTGTTCTACTATGGTGCTCTTAGAGTCTCCGCATACCGCAGCACGCGACATAGCTTTGCAGACGATAAGTACAACCGTTTCAGAGAGAAGAGCGGCCAATGTGACGATCTGGCTTTTAAGTCGATTCGATAACAAATGACGGAAACGGACGGATTTCTCAGGTTTTTACTACATATGAACACTTTTCACATTCTCCCGTGCAACTCGGATGCTAGTCCTCCTTTCATGCAGATTCTTAAGGTCCTTGCTCATGTCCAAGTCACCAAAGAAGTGTAATGAGTCAATAATCGATACCTAAAACTTGAACTGTACTATATGCTACTGGCTATTACATAAACTTAGAAGCTTCATCTGTTTTCTACTATGGTGCTTTTAGTGTCTCCGCATTCCGGAGCACGAGACATAGCTTTGCAGACGATAATTACGACGATTTCAGAGAGAAGAGCGGCCAATGTCATGATCTGGCTTTAAGTCGATTCGATAACAAATGACGAAAACGGACGGATTTGTCTGGTTTTTACTACATATGAACACTTTTCACATTCTCCCGTGCAACTCAGCTGCTAGTCCTCCTTTCATGCAGAATCTTAAGGTCCTAGCTCATGTCCAAGGCACCAAAGCCAGCTAAAAAATCAATAATCGATGCCTAAAACTTGAATTGTACTACTACTTACTGGCTATTACATCATCATAGAAGCTTCATCTGTGTTCTACTATGGTGCTTTTAGTGTCTCCGCATACCGCAGCACGCGACATAGCTTTGCAGACGATAAGTACAACCGTTTCAGAGAGAAGAGCGGCCAATGTGACGATCTGGCTTTAAGTCGATTCGATAACAAATGACGAAAACGGACGGATTTCTCAGGTTTTTACTACATATGAACACTTTCACATTCTCCCGTGCAAATCGGCTGCTAGTCCTCCTTTCATGCAGAATCTTAAGGTCCTAGCTCATGTCCAAGGCACCAAAGCCAGCTAAAAAGTCAATAATCAGTACCAAAACATAGAATTGTACTACTTCTTACTTGCTATTACATCAACTTAGAAGCTTCATCTGTGATCTACTATGGTGCTTTTTGTGTCTCCGCATACCGCAGCACGCGACATAGCTTTGCAGACGATAAGTACAACCGTTTCAGAGAGAAGAGCGGCCAATGTGACGATCTGGCTTTAAGTCGATTCGATAACAAATGACGAAAACGGACGGATTTCTCAGGTTTTTACTACATATGAACACTTTCACATTCTCCCGTGCAACTCGGCTGCTAGTCCTCCTTTCATGCAGAATCTTAAGGTCCTAGCTCATGTCCAAGGCACCAAAGCCAGCTAAAAATTCAATAATCGATACCTAAAACTTGAATTGTACTACTTCTTACTGGCAATTACATCATCTTAGAGGCTTCAGCTGTGTTCTACTATGGTCCTTTTAATGTCTCCGCATACCGCAGCACGCGACATAGCTTTGCAGACGATAAGTACAACCGTTTCAGAGAGAAGAGCGGCCAATGTGACGATCTGGCTTTAAGTCGATTCGATAACAAATGACGAAAACGGACGGATTTCTCAGGTTTTTACTACATATGAACACTTTTCACATTGTCCCGTGCAACTCGGCTGGTAGTCCTCCTTTCATGCAGAATCTTAAGGTCCTAGCTCATGTCCAAGGCACCAAAGCCAGCTAAAAAGTCAATAATCAGTACCAAAACATAGGGTTGTACTACTTCTAACTGGCTATTACATCAACTTAGAAGCTTCATCTGTGTTCTACTATGGTGCTTTTTGTGTCTGCGCATACCGCAGCACGCGACATAGCTTTGCAGACGATAAGTATAACCGTTTCAGAGTGAAGAGCGGCAAATGTGACGATCTGGCTTTAAGTCGATTCGATAACAAATGACGAAAACGGACGGATTTCTCAGGTTTTTACTACATGTGAACACTTTTCACACTCTCCCGTGCAACTCGGCTGCTAGTCCTCCTTTCATGCAGAATCTTAAGGTCCTAGCTCAAGTCCAAGGCACCAAAGCCAGCTAAAAAGTCAATAATCGATACCTAAAACTTGAATTGTACTACTTCTTACTGGCAATTACATCATCTTAGAGGCTTCATCTGTGTTCTACTATGGTCCTTTTAGTGTCTCCGCATACCGCAGCACGCGACATAGCTTTGCAGACGATAAGTACAACCGTTTCAGAGAGAAGAGCGGCCAATGTGACGATCTGGCTTTAAGTCGATTCGATAACAAAGACGAAAACGGACGGATTTCTAGGTTTTTACTACATATGAACACATTCCACATTCTCCCGTGCAACTCGGCTGCTAGTCCTCCTTTCATGCAGAATCTTAAGGTCCTAGCTCATGTCCAAGGCACCAAAGCCAGCTAAAGAGTCAATAATCGATACCTAAAACTTGAATTGTACTATATCTTACTGGCTATTTCATCAACTTAGAAGCTTCATCTGTGTTCTACTATGGTGCTTTTAGTGTCTCCGCATACCGGAGCACGAGACATAGCTTTGCAGACGATAATTACGACCGTTTCAGAGAGAAGAGCGGCCAATGTGATGATCTGGCTTTAAGTTGAGTCGATAACAAATGACGAAAACGGACGGATTTCTCAGGTTTTTACTACATATGAACACTTTTCACATTCTCCCGTGCAACTCGGCTGCTAGTCCTCCTTTCATGCAGAATCTTAAGGTCCTAGCTCATGTCCAAGGCACCAAAGCCCGCTAAAAAGTCAATAATCGATACCTAAAACTTGAATTTTACTACTTCTTACTGGCTATTACATCAACTTAGAAGCTTCATCTGTGTTCTACTATGGTGCTCTTAGAGTCTCCGCATACCGCAGCACGCGACATAGCTTTGCAGACGATAAGTACAACCGTTTCAGAGTGAAGAGCGGCCAATGTGACGATCTGGCTTTTAAGTCGATTCGATAACAAATGACGGAAACGGACGGATTTCTCAGGTTTTTACTACATATGAACACTTTTCACATTCTCCCGTGCAACTCGGCTGCTAGTCCTCCTTTCATGCAGATTCTTAAGGTCCTTGCTCATGTCCAAGTCACCAAAGAAGGGTAATGAGTCAATAATCGATACCTAAAACTTGAACTGTACTATATGCTACTGGCTATTACATAAACTTAGAAGCTTCATCTGTTTTCTACTATGGTGCTTTTAGTGTCTCCGCATTCCGGAGCACGAGACATAGCTTTGCAGACGATAATTACGACGATTTCAAAGAGAAGAGCGGCCAATGTCATGATCTGGCTTTAAGTCGATTCGATAACAAATGACGAAAACGGACGGATTTGTCTGGTTTTTACTACATATGAACACTTTTCACATTCTCCCGTGCAACTCAGCTGCTAGTCCTCCTTTCATGCAGAATCTTAAGGTCCTAGCTCATGTCCAAGGCACCAAAGCCAGCTAAAAAATCAATAATCGATGCCTAAAACTTGAATTGTACTACTACTTACTGGCTATTACATCATCATAGAAGCTTCATCTGTGTTCTACTATGGTGCTTTTAGTGTCTCCGCATACCGCAGCACGCGACATAGCTTTGCAGACGATAAGTACAACCGTTTCAGAGAGAAGAGCGGCCAATGTGACGATCTGGCTTTAAGTCGATTCGATAACAAATGACGAAAACGGACGGATTTCTCAGGTTTTTACTACATATGAACACTTTCACATTCTCCCGTGCAAATCGGCTGCTAGTCCTCCTTTCATGCAGAATCTTAAGGTCCTAGCTCATGTCCAAGGCACCAAAGCCAGCTAAAAAGTCAATAATCAGTACCAAAACATAGAATTGTACTACTTCTTACTTGCTATTACATCAACTTAGAAGCTTCATCTGTGATCTACTATGGTGCTTTTTGTGTCTCCGCATACCGCAGCACGCGACATAGCTTTGCAGACGATAAGTACAACCGTTTCAGAGAGAAGAGCGGCCAATGTGACGATCTGGCTTTAAGTCGATTCGATAACAAATGACGAAAACGGACGGATTTCTCAGGTTTTTACTACATATGAACACTTTCACATTCTCCCGTGCAACTCGGCTGCTAGTCCTCCTTTCATGCAGAATCTTAAGGTCCTAGCTCATGTCCAAGGCACCAAAGCCAGCTAAAAATTCAATAATCGATACCTAAAACTTGAATTGTACTACTTCTTACTGGCAATTACATCATCTTAGAGGCTTCAGCTGTGTTCTACTATGGTCCTTTTAATGTCTCCGCATACCGCAGCACGCGACATAGCTTTGCAGACGATAAGTACAACCGTTTCAGAGAGAAGAGCGGCCAATGTGACGATCTGGCTTTAAGTCGATTCGATAACAAATGACGAAAACGGACGGATTTCTCAGGTTTTTACTACATATGAACACTTTTCACATTGTCCCGTGCAACTCGGCTGGTAGTCCTCCTTTCATGCAGAATCTTAAGGTCCTAGCTCATGTCCAAGGCACCAAAGCCAGCTAAAAAGTCAATAATCAGTACCAAAACATAGGGTTGTACTACTTCTAACTGGCTATTACATCAACTTAGAAGCTTCATCTGTGTTCTACTATGGTGCTTTTTGTGTCTCCGCATACCGCAGCACGCGACATAGCTTTGCAGACGATAAGTACAACCGTTTCAGAGAGAAGAGCGGCCAATGTGACGATCTGGCTTTAAGTCGATTCGATAACAAATGACGAAAACGGACGGATTTCTCAGGTTTTTACTACATATGAACACTTTCACATTCTCCCGTGCAACTCGGCTGCTAGTCCTCCTTTCATGCAGAATCTTAAGGTCCTAGCTCATGTCCAAGGCACCAAAGCCAGCTAAAAATTCAATAATCGATACCTAAAACTTGAATTGTACTACTTCTTACTGGCAATTACATCATCTTAGAGGCTTCATCTGTGTTCTACTATGGTCCTTTTAGTGTCTCCGCATACCGCAGCACGCGACATAGCTTTGCAGACGATAAGTACAACCGTTTCAGAGAGAAGAGCGGCCAATGTGACGATCTGGCTTTAAGTCGATTCGATAACAAATGACGAAAACGGACGGATTTCTAGGTTTTTACTACATATGAACACATTCCACATTCTCCCGTGCAACTCGGCTGCTAGTCCTCCTTTCATGCAGAATCTTAAGGTCCTAGCTCATGTCCAAGGCACCAAAGCCAGCTAAAATGTCAACAATCGATACCTAAAACTTGAATTGTACTATATCATACTGGCTATTTCATCAACTTAGAAGCTTCATCTGTGTTCTACTATGGTGCTTTTAGTGTCTCCGCATACCGGAGCACGAGACATAGCTTTGCAGACGATAATTACGACCGTTTCAGAGAGAAGAGCGGCCAATGTGATGATCTGGCTTTAAGTTGAGTCGATAACAAATGACGAAAACGGACGGATTTCTCAGGTTTTTACTACATATGAACACTTTTCACATTCTCCCGTGCAACTCGGGTGCTAGTTCTCCTTTCATGCAGAATCTTAAGGTCCTAGCTCATGTCCAAGGCACCAAAGCCAGCTAAAAAGTCAATAATCGATACCTAAAACTTGAATTTTACTACTTCTTACTGGCTATTACATTAACTTAGAAGCTTCATCTGTGTTCTACTATGGTGCTCTTAGAGTCTCCGCATACCGCAGCACGCGACATAGCTTTGCAGACGATAAGTACAACCGTTTCAGAGAGAAGAGCGGCCAATGTGACGATCTGGCTTTAAGTCGATTCGATAACAAATGACGAAAACGGACGGATTTCTCAGGTTTTTACTACATATGAACACTTTCACATTGTCCCGTGCAACTCGGCTGCTAGTCCTCCTTTCATGCAGAATCTTAAGGTCCTAGCTCATGTCCAAGGCACCAAAGCCAGCTAAAAAGTCAATAATCAGTACCAAAACATAGAATTGTACTACTTCTTACTTGCTATTACATCAACTTAGAAGCTTCATCTGTGTTCTACTATGGTGCTTTTTGTGTCTCCGCATACCGCAGCACGCGACATAGCTTTGCAGACGATAAGTACAACCGTTTCAGAGAGAAGAGCGGCCAATGTGACGATCTGGCTTTAAGTCGATTCGATAACAAATGACGAAAACGGACGGATTTCTCAGGTTTTTACTACATATGAACACTTTCACATTCTCCCGTGCAACTCGGCTGCTAGTCCTCCTTTCATGCAGAATCTTAAGGTCCTAGCTCATGTCCAAGCCACCAAAGCCAGCTAAAAATTCAATAATCGATACCTAAAACTTGAATTGTACTACTTCTTACTGGCAATTACATCATCTTAGAGGCTTCATCTGTGTTCTACTATGGTCCTTTTAGTGTCTCCGCATACCGCAGCACGCGACATAGCTTTGCAGACGATAAGTACAACCGTTTCAGAGAGAAGAGCGGCCAATGTGACGATCTGGCTTTAAGTCGATTCGATAACAAATGACGAAAACGGACGGATTTCTCAGGTTTTTACTACATATGAACACTTTTCACATTGTCCCGTGCAACTCGGCTGCTAGTCCTCCTTTCATGCAGAATCTTAAGGTCCTAGCTCATGTCCAAGGCACCAAAGCCAGCTAAAAAGTCAATAATCAGTACCAAAACATAGGGTTGTACTACTTCTAACTGGCTATTACATCAACTTAGATGCTTCATCTGTGTTCTACTATGGTGCGTTTAGTGTCTGCGCATACCGCAGCACGCGACATAGCTTTGCAGACGATAAGTATAACCGTTTCAGAGAGAAGAGCGGCCAATGTGACGATCTGGCTTTAAGTCGATTCGATAACAAATGACGAAAACGGACGGATTTCTCAGGTTTTTACTACATGTGAACACTTTTCACATTGTCCCGTGCAACTCGGCTGCTAGTCCTCCTTTCATGCAGAATCTTAAGGTCCTAGCTCAAGTCCAAGGCACCAAAGCCAGCTAAAAAGTCAATAATCGATACCTAAAACTTGAATTGTACTACTTCTTACTGGCAATTACATCATCTTAGAGGCTTCATCTGTGTTCTACTATGGTCCTTTTAGTGTCTCCGCATTCCGCAGCACGCGACATAGCTTTGCAGACGATAAGTACAACCGTTTCAGAGAGAAGAGCGGCCAATGTGACGATCTGGCTTTAAGTCGATTCGATAACAAATGACGAAGACGGACGGATTTCTCAGGTTTTTACTACATGTGAACACTTTTCACACTCTCCCGTGCAACTCGGCTGCTAGTCCTCCTTTCATGCAGAATCTTAAGGTCCTAGCTCATGTCCGAGGCACCAAAGCCGGCTAAAAAGTCAATAATCGATACCTAAAACTTTAATTGTACTATATCTTACTGGCTATTTCATCAACTTAGAAGCTTCATCTGTGTTCTACTATGGTGCTTTTAGTGTCTCCGCATACCGGAGCACGAGCCATAGCTTTGCAGACGATAATTACGACCGTTTCAGAGAGAAGAGCGGCCAATGTGATGATCTGGCTTTAAGTTGAGTCGATAACAAATGACAAAAACGGACGGATTTCTCAGGTTTTTACTACATATGAACACTTTTCACATTCTCCCGTGCAACTCGGCTGCTAGTCCTCCTTTCATGCAGATTCTTAAGGTCCTTGCTCATGTCCAAGTTACCAAAGAAGGGTAAAAAGTCAATAATCGATACCTAAAACTTGAACTGTACTATATCCTACTGGCTATTACATAAACTTAGAAGCTTCATTTGTTTTCTACTATGGTGCTTTTAGTGTCTCCGCATTCCGGAGCACGAGACATAGCTTTGCAGACGATAATTACGACGATTTCAGAGATAAGAGCGGCCAATGTCATGATCTGGCTTTATGTCGATTCGATAACAAATGACGAAAACGGACGGATTTGTCTGGTTTTTACTACATATGAACACTTTTCACATTCTCCCGTGCAACTCGGCTGCTAGTCCTCCTTTCATGCAGATTCTTAAGGTCCTAGCTCATGCCCAAGGCACCAAAGCCAGATAAAAAGTCCATAATCGATACCTAAAACTTGAATTGTACTACTTCTTACTGTCTATTACATTAAATTAGATGCTTCATCTGTGTTTTACTATGGTGGTTTTAGTGTCTCCGCATACCGCAGCACGCGACATAGCTTTGCAGACGATAAGTATAACCGTTTCAGAGAGAAGAGCGGCCAATGTGACGATCTGGCTTTAAGTCGATTCGTTAACAAATGACGAAAACGGACGGATTTCTCAGGTTTTTACTACATATGAACACTTTCGCATTCTCCCGTGCAACTCGGCTGCTAGTCCTCCTTTCATGCAGAATCTTAAGGTCCTAGCTCATGTCCAAGGCACCAAAGCCAGCTAAAAAGTCAATAATCAGTACCAAAACATAGAATTGTACTACTTCTTACTTGCTATTACATCAACTTAGAAGCTTCATCTGTGTTCTACTATGGTGCTTTTTGTGTCACCGCATACCGCAGCACGCGACATAGCTTTGCAGACGATAAGTAAAACCGTTTCAGAGAGAAGGGCGGCCAATGTGACGATCTGGCTTTAAGTCGATTCGATAACAAATGACGAAAACGGACGGATTTCTCAGGTTTTTACTACATATGAACACTTTCACATTCTCCCGTGCAACTCGGCTGCTAGTCCTCCTTTCATGCAGCATCTTAAGGTCCTAGCTCATGTCCAAGGCACCAAAGCCAGCTAAAAATTCAATAATCGATACCTAAAACTTGAATTGTACTACTTCTTACTGGCAATTACATCATCTTAGAGGCTTCATCTGTGTTCTACTATGGTCCTTTTAGTGTCTCCGCATACCGCAGCACGCGACATAGCTTTGCAGACGATAAGTACAACCGTTTCAGAGAGAAGAGCGGCCAATGTGACGATCTGGCTTTAAGTCGATTCGATAACAAATGACGAAAACGGACGGATTTCTCAGGTTTTTACTACATATGAACACTTTTCACATTGTCCCGTGCAACTCTGCTGCTAGTCCTCCTTTCATGCAGAATCTTAAGGTCCTAGCTCATGTCCAAGGCACCAAAGCCAGCTAAAAAGTCAATAATCAGTACCAAAACATAGAGTTGTACTACTTCTACCTTGCTATTACATCAACTTAGAAGCTTCATCTGTGTTCTACTATGGTGCTTTTAGTGTCTGCGCATACCGCAGCACGCGACATAGCTTTGCAGACGATAAGTATAACCGTTTCAGAGTGAAGAGCGGCAAATGTGACGATCTGGCTTTAAGTCGATTCGATAACAAATGACGAAAACGGACGGATTTCTCAGGCTTTTACTACATGTGAACACTTTTCACACTCTCCCGTGCAACTCGGCTGCTAGTCCTCCTTTCATGCAGAATGTTAAGGTCCTAGCTCAGGTCCAAGGCACAAAATCCAGCTAAAAAGTCAATAATCGATACCTAAAACTTGAATTGTACTACTTCTTACTGGCAATTACATCATCTTAGAGGCTTCATCTGTGTTCTACTATGGTCCTTTTAGTGTCTCCGCATACCGCAGCACGCGACATAGCTTTGCAGACGATAAGTACAACCGTTTCAGAGAGAAGAGCGGCCAATGTGACGATCTGGCTTTAAGTCGATTCGATAACAAATGACGAAAACGGACGGATTTCTAGGTTTTTACTACATATGAACACATTCCACATTCTCCCGTGCAACTCGGCTGCTAGTCCTCCTTTCATGCAGAATCTTAAGGTCCTAGCTCATGTCCAAGGCACCAAAGCCAGCTAAAAAGTCAATAATCGATACATAAAACTTGAATTGTACTATATCATACTGGCTATTTCATCAACTTAGAAGTTTCATCTGTGTTCTACTATGGTGCTTTTAGTGTCTCCGCATACCGGAGCACGAGACATAGCTTTGCAGACGATAATTACGACCGTTTCAGAGAGAAGAGCGGCCAATGTGATGATCTGGCTTTAAGTTGAGTCGATAACAAATGACGAAAACGGACGGATTTTTCAGGTTTTTACTACATATGAACACTTTTCACATTCTCCCGTGCAACTCGGCTGCTAGCCCTCCTTTCATGCAGAATCTTAAGGTCCTAGCTCATGTCCAAGGCACCAAAGCCAGCTAAAAAGTCAATAATCGATACCAAAAACTTGAATTTTACTACTTCTTACTGGCTATTACATCAACTTAGAAGCTTCATCTGTGTTCTACTATGGTGCTCTTAGAGTCTCCGCATACCGCAGCACGCGACATAGCTTTGCAGACGATAAGTACAACCGTTTCAGAGAGAAGAGCGGCCAATGTGACGATCTGGCTTTTAAGTCGATTCGATAACAAATGACGGAAACGGACGGATTTCTCAGGTTTTTACTACATATGAACACTTTTCACATTGTCCCGTGCAACTCGGCTGCTAGTCCTCCTTTCATGCAGAATCTTAACGTCCTAGCTCATGTAAAAGGCACCAAAGCCAGATAAAAAGTCAATAATCGCTACCTAAAACTTGAATTGTACTACTTCTTACTGGCTATTACATCAACTTAGAAGCTTCATCTGTGTTCTACTATGGTGCATTTAGTGTCTCCGCATACCGCAGCACGCGACATAGCTTTGCAGACGATAAGAACAACCGTTCCAGAGAGAAGAGCGGCCAAGTGACGATCTGGCTTTAAGTCGATTCGATAACAAATGACGAAAACGGACGGATTTCTCAGGTTTTTACAACATATGAACACTTTTCACATTCTCCCGTGCAACTCGGCTGCTAGTCCTCCTTTCATGCAGATTCTTAAGGTCCTTGCTCATGTCCAAGTCACCAAAGAAGGGTAAAAAGTCAATAATCGATACCTAAAACTTGAACTGTACTATATGCTACTGGCTATTACATAAACTTAGAAGCTTCATCTGTTTTCTACTATGGTGCTTTTAGTGTCTCCGCATTCCGGAGTACGAGACATAGCTTTGCAGACGATAATTACGACGATTTCAGAGAGAAGAGCGGCCAATGTCATGATCTGGCTTTAAGTCGATTCGATAACAAATGACGAAAACGGACGGATTTGTCTGGTTTTTACTACATATGAACACTTTTCACCTTCTCCCGTGCAACTCAGCTGCTAGTCCTCCTTTCATGCAGAATCTTAAGGTCCTAGCTCATGTCCAAGGCACCAAAGCCAGCTAAAAAATCAATAATCGATGCCTAAAACTTGAATTGTACTACTACTTACTGGCTATTACATCATCATAGAAGCTTCATCTGTGTTCTACTATGGTGCTTTTAGTGTCTCCGCATACCGCAGCACGCGACATAGCTTTGCAGACGATAAGTACAACCGTTTCAGAGAGAAGAGCGGCCAATGTGACGATCTGGCTTTAAGTCGATTCGATAACAAATGACGAAAACGGACGGATTTCTCAGGTTTTTACTACATATGAACACTTTCACATTCTCCCGTGCAACTCGGCTGCTAGTCCTCCTTTCATGCAGAATCTTAAGGTCCTAGCTCATGTCCAAGGCACCAAAGCCAGCTAAAAAGTCAATAATCAGTACCAAAACATAGAATTGTACTACTTCTTACTTGCTATTACATCAACTTAGAAGCTTTATCTGTGTTCTACTATGGTGCTTTTTGTGTCTCCGCATACCGCAGCACGCGACATAGCTTTGCAGACGATAAGTACAACCGTTTCAGAGAGAAGAGCGGCCAATGTGACGATCTGGCTTTAAGTCGATTCGATAACAAATGACGAAAACGGACGGATTTCTCAGGTTTTTACTACATATGAACACTTTTCACATTGTCCCGTGCAACTCGGCTGGTAGTCCTCCTTTCATGCAGAATCTTAAGGTCCTAGCTCATGTCCAAGGCACCAAAGCCAGCTAAAAAGTCAATAATCAGTACCAAAACGTAGGGTTGTACTACTTCTAACTGGCTATTACATCAACTTAGAAGCTTCATCTGTGTTCTACTATGGTGCTTTTAGTGTCTGCGCATACCGCAGCACGCGACATAGCTTTGCAGACGATAAGTACAACCGTTTCAGAGAGAAGAGCGGCCAATGTGACGATCTGGCTTTTAAGTCGATTCAATAACAAATGACGGAAACGGACGGATTTCTCAGGTTTTTACTACATATGAACACTTTTCACATTGTCCCGTGCAACTCGGCTGCTAGTCCTCCTTTCATGCAGAATCTTAACGTCCTAGCTCATGTAAAAGGCACCAAGGCCAGATAAAAAGTCAATAATCACTACCTAAAACTTGAATTGTACTACTTCTTACTGGCTATTACATCAACTTAGAAACTTCATCTGTGTTCTACTATGGTGCATTTAGTGTCTCCGCATACCGCAGCACGCGACATAGCTTTGCAGACGATAAGTACAACCGTTCCAGAGAGAAGAGCGGCCAAGTGATGATCTGGCTTTAAGTCGATTCGATAACAAATGTCGAAAACGGACGGATTTCTCAGGTTTTTACAACATATGAACACTTTTCACATTCTCCCGTGCAACTCGGCTGCTAGTCCTCCTTTCATGCAGATTCTTAAGGTCCTAGCACATGCCCAAGGCACCAAAGCCAGCTAAAAAGTCCATAATCGATACCTAAAACTTGAATTGTACTACTTCTTACTGTCTATTACATTAAATTAGATGCTTCATCTGTGTTTTACTATGGTGGTTTTAGTGTCTCCGCATACCGCAGCACACGTCATAGCTTTGCAGGCGATAAGTACAGCTATTTCAGAGAGAAGAGCGGCCAAGATGGCGATCTGGCTTTAAGTCGATTCGATAACAAATGACGAAAACGGACGGATTTCTAAGGTTTTTACTACATATGAACACTTTTCACATTCTCCCGTGCAACGCGGCTGCTAGTCCTCCTTTCATGCAGAATCTTAAGGTCCTAGCTCATGTCCAAGGCGCCAAAGCCAGCTAAAAAGCCAATAATCGATACCTAAAACTTGAATTGTACTACTTCTTACTGGCTATTACATCAACTTAGAAGCTTCATCTGTGTTCTACTATGGTGCTTTTAGTGTCTCCGCATAGCGCAGCACGCTACATAGCTTTGCAGACGATAAGTACAACTGTTTCAGAGAGAAGAGCGGCCAATGTGACGATCTGGCTTTAAGTCGATTCGATAACAAATGACGAAAACGGACGGATTTTTCGGGTTTTTACTGCATATGAACACTTTTCACATTCTCCCGTGCTACTCGGCTGCTAGTCCTCCTTTCATGCAGAATCTTAAGGTCCTAGCTCATGTCCAAGGCACCAAAGCCAGCTAAAAAGTCAATAATCGATACCTAAAACTTGAATTGTACTACTTCTTACTGGCTATTACATCAACTTAGAAGCTTCATCTGTGTTCTACTATGGTGCTTTTAGTGTCTCCGCATACCGCAGCACGCGACATAGCTTTGCAGACGATAAGTACAACCGTTTCAGAGAGAAGAGCGGCAAATGTGACGATCTGGCTTTAAGTCGATTCGATAACAAATGACGAAAACGGACGGATTTCTCAGGTTTTTACTCCATGTGAACACTTTTCACATTCTCCCGTGCAACTCGGCTGCTAGTCCTCCTTTCATGCAGAATCTTAAGTTCCTAGCTCATGTCCAAGGCACCAAGCCAGCTAAAAAGTCAATAATCGATACCTAAAACTTGAATTGTACTACTTCTTACTGGCTATTACATCAACTTAGAAGCTTCATCTGTGTTCTACTATGGTGCATTTAGTGTCTCCGCATACCGCAGCACGCGACATAGCTTTGTAGACGATAAGTACAACCGTTCCAGAGAGAAGAGCGGCCAATGTGAAGATCTGGCTTTAAGTCGATTCGATAACAAATGACGATAACTGGCGAATATCTAGGTTTTTACTACATATGAATACATTCCACATTTTCCCGTGCAACTCGGCTGCTAGTCCTCCTTTCTTGCAGAATCTTAAGGTCCTAGCTCATGTCCAAGGCACCAAAGCCATCTAAAAAGTCAATAATCGATACCTAAAACTTGAATTTTACTGCTTCTTACTGGTTTATACATCAACTTAGAAGCTACATCTGTGTTCTACTATGGTGCTTTTAGTGTCTCCACATACCGCAGCACGCGACATAGCTTTGCAGACGATAAGTACAACCGTTTCAGAGATAAGAGCGGCCAATGTGACAATTTGGCTTTAAGTCGATTCAATAACAAATGTCGAAAACGGACGGATTTCTCAGGTTTTTACTACATATGAACACTTTTCACATTCTCCCGTGCAACTCGGCTGCTAGTTCTCCTTTCATGCAGAATCTTAAGGTCCTAGATCATGTCCAAGGCACCAAAGCCAGCTAAACAGTCAATAATCGATACCTAAAACTTGAATTGTACTACTTCTTACTGGCTATTACATCAACTTAGAAGCTTCATCTGTGTTCTACTATGGCGCTTTTAGGGTTTCCGCATACCGCAGCACGTGACATAGCTTTGCAGACGGTAAGAACAACCGTTTCAGAGAGAAGAGCGGCAAATGTGACGATCTGGCTTTAAGTCGATTCGATAACAAATGACGAAAACGACGGATTTCTCAGGTTTTTACTACATATGAACACTTTTCACATTCTCCCGTGCAACTCGGCTGCTAGTCCTCCTTTCATGCAGAATCTTAAGGTCCTAGCTCATGTCCAAGGCACCAAAGCCAGCTAAAAAGTCAATAATCAATACCTAAAACTTGAATTCTACTACTTCTTACTGGCTATTACATCAACTTAGAAGCTTCATCTGTGTTCTACTATGGTGCTTTTAGGGTCTCCGCATACCGCAACACGTGACATAGCTTTGCAGACGGTAAGAACAACCGTTTCAGAGAGAAGAGCGGCAAATGTGACGATCTGGCTTTAAGTCGATTCGATAACAAATGACGAAAACGACGGATTTCTCAGGTTTTTACTACATATGAACACTTTTCACATTCTCCCGTGCAACTCGGCTGCTAGTCCTCCTTTCATGCAGAATCTTAAGGTCCTAGCTCATGTCCAAGGAACCAAAGCCAGCTAAAATGTCAATAACCAATACCTAAAACTTGAATTGTACCACTTCTTACTGGCTATTACATCAACTTAGAAGCTTCATCTGTGTTCTACTATGGTGCTTTTAGTGTCTCCACATACCGCAGCACGCGACATAGCTTTGCAGACGATAAGTACAACCGTTTCAGAGAGAAGAGCGGCCAATGTGACGATCTGGCTTTAAGTCGATTCGATAACAAATGACGAAAACGGACGGATTTCTCAGGTTTTTACTACATATAAACACTTTTCACACTCTCCCGTGCAACTCGGCTGCTAGTCCTCCTTTAATGCAGAATCTTACGGTCCTAGCTCATGTCCAAGGCACCAAAGCCAGCTAAAAAGTCAATAATCAGTACCAAAACATAGAATTGTACTTCTTCTTACTTGCTATTACATCAACTTAGAAGCTTCATCTGTGTTCTACTATGGTGCTTTTTGTGTCTCCGCATGCCGCAGCACGCGACATAGCTTTGCGGACGGTAAGTACAACCGTTTCAGTGAGAAGAGCGACCAATGTGACGATCTGGCTTTAAGTCGATTCGATAACAAATGACGAAATCGGACGGATTTCTCAGGTGTTTACTACATATGAACACTTTTCACATTCTCCCGTGCAACTCGGCTGCTAGTCCTCCTTTCATGCAGATTCTTAAGGTCCTAGCTGATGTCCAAGGCACCAAAGCTAGCTATAAAGTAAATAATCAGTACCTAAAACTTGTATTGTACTACTTCTTACTGGCTATTACATCAATTTAGAAGCTTCATCTGTGTTCTACTATGGTGCTTTTAGTGTCTCCGCATACCGCAGCACGCGACATAGCTTTGCAGACGATAAGTACAACCGTTTCAGAGAGAATAGCGGCCAAGTACGATCTGGCTTTAAGTCGATTCGATAACAAATTACGAAAACGGACGGATTTCTCAGGTTTTTACTACATATGAACACTTTTCACATTCTCCCGTGCAACTCGGCTGCTAGTCCTCCTTTAATGCAGAATCTTAAGGTCCTAGCTCATTTCCAAGGCACCAAAGCCAGCTAAGAAGTCAATAATCGATACCTAAAACTTGAATTGCACTACTTCCTACTGGCTATTACATCAACTTAGAAGCTTCATCTGTGTTCTACTATGGTGCTTTTAGTGTCTCCACATACCGCAGCACGCGACATAGCTTTGCAGACGATAAGTACAACCGTTTCAGAGAGAAGAGCGGCCAATGTGACGATTTGGCTTTAAGTCGATTCGATAACAAATGTCGAAAGCGGACGGATATCTCAGGTTTTTACTACATATGAACACTTTTCACATTCTCCCGTGCAACTCGGCTGCTAGTTCTCCTTTCATGCAGAATCTTAAGGTCCTAGCTCATGTCCAAGGAACCAAAGCCAGCTAAAATGTCAATAATCAATACCTAAAACTTGAATTGTACTACTTCTTACTGGCTATTACATCAACTTAGAAGATTCATCTGTGTTCTACTATGGTGCTTATAGATTCTCCACATACCGCAGCACGCGACATAGCTTTGCAGCCGATCAGTACAACCGTTTCAGAGAGAAGAGCGGCCAATGTGACGATCTGGCTTTAAGTCGATTCGATAACAAATGACGAAAACGGACGGATTTCTCAGGTTTTTACTACATATAAACACTTTTCACACTCTCCCGTGCAACTCGGCTGCTAGTCCTCCTTTCATGCAGAATCTTAAGGTCCTAGCTCATGTCCAAGGCACCAAAGCCAGCTAAAAAGTCAATAATCAGTAACTAGAACTTAAATTTTACTACTTCTTACTTGCTATTACATTTACTTAAAAGCTTCATCTGTGTTCTACTATGGTGCTTTTAGTGTCTCCGCATACCGCAGCACGCGACATAGCTTTGCAGACGATAAGTACAACCGTTTCAGAGAGAAGAGCGACCAATGTGACGATCTGGCTTTAAGTCGATTCGATAACAAATTACGAAAACGGACGGATTTCTCAGGTTTTTACTACAAATGAACACTTTTCACACTGTCCCGTGCAACTCGGCTGCTAGTCCTCCTTTCATGCAGAATCTCAAGGTCCTAGCTCATGTCCAAGGCACCAAAGCCAGCTAAAAAGTCAATAAACGATACCTAAAACTTGAGTTGTACTACTTCTTACTGGCTATTACATCAACTTAGAAACTTCATCTGTGTTTTACTATGGTGCTTTTAGTGTCTCCGCATACCGCAGCACACGTCATAGCTTTGCAGACGATAAGAACAACCGTTTCAGAGAGAAGAGCGGCCAATGTGAAGATCTGGCTTTAAGTCGATTCGATAACAAATGACGATAACGGGCGAATATCTAGGTTTTTACTACATATGAATACATTCCACATTCGCCCGTGCAACTCGGCTGCTAGTCCTCCTTTCATGCAGAATCTTAAGGTCCTAGCTCATGTCCAAGGCACCAAAGCCAGCCAAAAAGTCAATAATCAGTACCTAAAACTTGAATTGTACTACTTCTTACTTGCTATTACATCAACTTAGAAGCTTCATCTGTGTTCTACTATGGTGCTTTTAGTGTCTCCGCATACCGCAGCACGCGACATAGCTTTGCAGACGATAAGTACAACCGTTCCAGAGAGAAGAGCGGCCAAGTGACGATCTGGCTTTATGTCGATTCGATAACAAATGACGAAAACGGTCGGATTTCTCAGGTTTTTACTACATATGAACACTTCTCACATTCTCCCGTGCAACTCGGCTGCTAGTCCTCCTTTCATGCAGATTCGTAAGGTCCTAGCTCATGTCGAAGGCACAAAAATCCAGCTAAAAGGTCAATAATCGGTACCTAAAACTTGAATTGTACTACATCTTACTGGCTATTACGTCAACTTAGAATCTTCATCTGTGTTCTACTATGGTGCTTTTAGTGTCTCCGCATACCGCAGCACGCGACATAGCTCTGCAGACGATAAGTACAACCGTTTCAGAGAGAAGAGCGGCCAATGTGGCGATCTGGCTTTAAGTCGATTCGATAACAAATGACGAAAACGGACGGAGTTCTCAGGTTTTTACTACATATGAACACTTTTCACATTCTCCCATGCAACTCGGCTGCTAGTCCTCCTTTCATGCAGATTCTTAAGGTCCTAGCTCATGTCCAAGGCACCAAAGCCAGCTAAAAAGTCAATAATCAATACCTATTACTTGAATTGTACTACTTCTTACTGGCTATTACATCAACTTAGAAGCTTCATCTGTGTTCTACTATGGTGCTTTTAGTGTCTCCGCATACCGCAGCACGCGACATAGCTTTGCAGACGATAAGTACCACCGTTTCAGAGAGAAGAGCGGCAAATGTGACGATCTGGCTTTAAGTCGATTCGATAACAAATGACGAAAACGGACGGATTTCTCAGGTTTTTACTACATATGAACACTTTCCACACTCTCTTGTGCAACTCGGCTGCTAGTCCTCCTTTCATGCAGATTCTTAAGGTCCTAGCTCATGTCCAAGGCACCTAAGCCAGCTAAAATGTCAATAATCGATACCTAAACTCGAATTCTACTACTTCTTAGTGGCTATTACGTCAACTTAGAATCTTCATCTGTGTTCTACTGTGGTGCTTTTAGTGTCTCCGCATACCGCATCACGCGACATAGCTTTGCAGACGATAAGTACAACCGTTTCAGAGAGAAGAGCGGCCAATGTGACGATCAGGCTTTAAGTCGATTCGACAAAAAATGACGAAAACGGAAGGATTTCTCTGGTTTTTACTACATATGAACACTTTTCACATTCTCCCGTGCAACTCGGCTGCTAGTCCTCCTTTCATGCAGAATCTTAAGGTACTAGCTCGTGTCCAAGGCACCAAAGCCTGCTATAAAGTCAATAATCGATACCTAAAACTTGAATTGTACTACTTCCTACTGGCTATTACATCAATTTAGAAGCTTCATCTGTGTTCTGCTATGGTGCTTTTAGTGTCTCCACATAACGCAGCACGCGACATAGCTTTGAGGACGATAAGTACAACCGTTTCAGAGAGAAGAGCGGCCAATGTGACGATCTGGCATTAAGTCGATTCGATAACAAATGACGAAAACGGACGGATTTCTCAGGTTTTTACTACATATGAACACTTTTCACATTTTCCCGTGCAACTCGGCTGCTAGTCCTCCTTTCATGCAGAATCTTAAGGTACTAGCTCGTGTCCAAGGCACCAAAGCCTGCTATAAAGTCAATAATCGATACCTAAAACTTGAATTGTACTACTTCTTACTGGCTATTACATCATCTTAGAAGCTTCATCTGTGTTCTACTATGGAGCTTTTAGTGTCTCCGCATACCGCAGTACGCGACATAGCTTTGCAGGCGATAAGTACAGCCGTTTCAGCGTGAAGAGCGGCCGATGTGACGATCTGCCTTTAAGTCGATTCGATAACAAATGACGAAAACGGACGGATTTCTCAGGTTTTTACTACATATGAACCCTTTTCACATTCTCCCGTGCAACTCGGCTGCTAGTCCTCCTTTCATGCAAATCTTAAGGTCCTAGCTCATGTCCAAGGCACCAAAGCCAGCTAAAAAGTCAATAATCGATACCTAAAACTTGACTTCTACTACTTCTTACTGGCTATTACATCAACTTAGAAGCTTCATCTGTGTTCTACTATGGTGCTTTTAGTGTCTCCGCATACCGCAGCACGCGACAAAGCTTTCCAGACGATAAGTACAACCGTTTCAGAGAGAGGAGCGGCAAATGTGACGTTCTGGCATTAAGTCGATTCGATAACAAATGACGAAAACGGACGGATTTCTCAGGTTTTTACTACATATGAACACTTTTCACATTCTCCCGTGCAACTCGGCTGCTAGTCCTCCTTTCATGCAGAATCTTAAGGTCGTAGCTCATGTCCAGATCACCAAAGCCAGCTAAAAAGTCAATAATCGATACCTAAAACTTGAATTGTACTACTTCTTACTGGCTATTACATCATATTAGAAGCTTCATCTGTTTTCTACTATGGTGCTTTTAGTGTCTCCGCATACCGCAGCACGCGACACAGCTTTGCAGACGATAAGTACAACCGTTTCAGAGAGAAGAGCGGCCAAGTACGAACTGGCTTTAAGTCGATTCGATAACAAAAGACGAAAACGGACGGATTTCTCAGGTTTTTACTACATATGAACACTTTTCACATTCTACCGTGCAACTCGGCTGCTAGTCCTCCTTCTGATGACGAATCCTAAGGTCCTAGCTCATGTCCAAGGCACGAAACCCAGCTAAAAACTCAATAATCGATACCTAAAACTTGAAGTGTACTACTTCTTACTGGCTATTATATCAACTTAGAAGCTTCATCTGTGTTCTACTATGGTGATTTTATTGTCTCCGCATACCGCAGCACGCGACATAGCTTTGCAGACGATAAGTACAACCGTTTCAGAGAAAAGAGGGGCCAATTTGACGATCTGGTCTTTAAGTCGATTCGATAACAAATGACGAAAACGGACGGATTTCTCAGGTTTTTACTACATATGAAAACTTTTCACATTCTCCCATGCAACTCGGCTGCTAGTTCTCCTTTCATGCAGAATCATAAGGTCCTAGGTCATGTCCAAGGCACCAAAGACAGCTAAAAAGTCAATAATCGATACCTAAAACTTGAATTGTACTACTTCTCACTGGCTATTACATCAACTTAGAAGCTTCATCAGTGTTCTACTATGGTGCTTTTAGTGTCTCCGCATACCGCAGCATGCGACATAGCTTTGCAGACGGTAAGTACAACCGTTTCAGAGAGAAGAGCGGCCAATGTGACGATCTGGCTTTAAGTCGATTCGATAACAAATGACGAAAACGGACGGATTTCTCAGGTTTTTACTACATATGAACACTTTTCACATTCTCCCGTGCAACTCGGCTGCTAGTCCTCCTTTTGATGCAGAATCTTAAGGTCCTAGCTCATGTCCAAGGCACCAAAGCCAGCTAAAAAGTCAATAATCGATACCTAAAACTTGAATTGTACTATTTCTTACTGGCTATTACATCATCTTAGAAGCTTCATCTGTGTTCTACTATGGTGCTTTTAGTGTCTCCGAATACCGCAGTACGCGACATAGCTTTGCAGACGATAAGTACAACCGGTTCAGAGAGCAGAGCGGCCAATGTGACGAATTGGCTTTAAGTCGATTCGATAACAAATGACAAAAACGGACGGATTTCTCAGGTTTTTACTACATATGAACACTTTTCACATTGTCCCGTGCAACTCGGCTGCTAGTCCTCCTTTTGATGCAGAATCTTAAGGTCCTAGCGCATGTCCAAGGCACCAAAGCCAGCTAAAAAGTCAATAATCGATACCTAAAACTTGAAGTGTACTACTTCTTACTGGCTATTACATCAACTTAGAAGCTTCATCTGTGTTCTACTATGGTGCTTTTAGTGTCTCCGCATACCGCAGCACGCGACATAGCTTTGCAGACGATAAGTACAACTGTTTCAGAGAGAAGAGCGGCCAATGTGACGATCGGGCTTTAAGTCGATTCGATAACAAATGACGAAAATTGACGCATTTCTCAGGTTTCTACTACATATGAACACATTTCACATTCTCCCGTGCAACGCGGCTGCTAGTCCTCCTTTAATGCAGAATCTTAAGGTCCTAGCTCATGTCCAGAGCACCAAAGCCAGCTAAAAAGTCAATAATCGATACCTAAAACTTGAATTGTACTACTTCTTACTGGCTATTACATCAACTTAGAAGCTTCATCTGTGTTCTACTATGGTGCTTTTAGTGTCTCCGCATACCGCAGCACGCGACATAGCTTTGAGGACGATAAGTACAACCGTTTCAGAGAGAGGAGCGGCCAATGTGACGTTCTGGCATTAAGTCGATTCGATAACAAATGACGAAAACGGACGGATTTCTAAGGTTTTTACTACATATGAACACTTTTCACATTCTCCCGTACAACTCGGCTGCTAGTCCTCCTTTCATGCAGAATCTTAAGGTCCTAGCTCATGTCCAGATCACCAAAGCCAGCTAAAAAGTCAATAATCGATACCTAAAACTTGAATTGTACTACTTCTTATTGGCTATTACATCATATTAGAAGCTTCATCTGTGTTCTACTATGGTGCTTTTAGTGTCTCCGAATACCTCAGCACGCGACATAGCTTTGCAGACGATAAGTACAACCGTTTCAGAGAGCAGAGCGGCCAATGTGACAATTTGGCTTTAAGTCGATTCGATAACAAATGACGAAAACGGACGGATTTCTCAGGTTTTTACTACATATGAACAATTTTCACGTTCTCCCGTGCAACTCGGCTGCTAGTCCTCCTTTTGATGCAGAATCTTAAGGTCCTAGATCATGTCCAAGGCACCAAAGCCAGCTAAAAAGTCAATAATCGATACCTAAAACTTGAAGTGTACTACTTCTTACTGGCTATTACATCAACTTAGAAGCTTCATCTGTGTTCTACTATGGTGCTTTTAGTGTCTCCGCACACCGCAGCACGCGACATAGCTATGCAGGCGATAAGTACAACCGTTTCAGAGAGAAGAGCGGCCAATGTGACGATCGGGCTTTAAGTCGATTCGATAACAAATGACGAAAATGGACGGATTTCTCAGGTTTCTACTACATATGAACACATTTCACATTCTCCCGTGCAACGCGGCTGCTAGTCCTCCGTTAATGCAGAATCTTAAGGTCCTAGCTCATGTTCATGGCACCAAAGCCAGCTAAAAAGTCAATAATCGATACCTAAAACTTGAAGTGTACTACTTCTTACTGGCTATTATATCAACTTAGAAGCTTCATCTGTGTTCTACTATGGTGATTTTATTGTCTCCGCATACCGCAGCACGCGACATAGCTTTGCAGACGATAAGTACAACCGTTTCAGAGAGAAGAGCGGCCAATTTGACGATCTGGCTTTAAGTCGATTCGATAACAAATGACGAAAACGGACGGATTTCTCAGGTTTTTACTACATATG
The DNA here is from genome assembly GCF_023897955.1 of Schistocerca gregaria. Taxonomy (NCBI): domain Eukaryota; kingdom Metazoa; phylum Arthropoda; class Insecta; order Orthoptera; family Acrididae; genus Schistocerca; species Schistocerca gregaria. The sequence continues at coordinate 2,696,275 of NW_026061791.1, forward strand.
AACACTTTTCACATTCTCCCGTGAAACTCGGCTGCTAGTCCTCCTTTTGATGCAGAATCTTAAGGTCCTAGCTCATGTCCAAGGCACCAAAGCCAGCTAAAAAGTCAATAATCGATACCTAAAACTTGTATTGTACTATATATTACTGGCTATTATATCAACTTAGAAGCTTCATCTGTGTTCTACTATGGTGATTTTATTGTCTCCGCATACCGCAGCACGCGACATAGCTTTGCAGACGATAAGTACAACCGTTTCAGAGAGAAGAGCGGCCAATGTGACGAATTGGCTTTAAGTCGATTCGATAACAAATGACGAAAACGGACGGATTTCTCAGGTTTCTACTACATATGAACACATTTCACATTCTCCCGTGCAACGCGGCTGCTAGTCCTCCTTTAATGCAGAATCTTAAGGTCCTAGCTCATGTCCAAGGCACCAAAGCCAGCTAAAAAGTCAATAATCGATACCTAAAACTTGACTTCTACTACTTCTTACTGGCTATTACATCAACTTAGAAGCTTCATCTGTGTTCTATTATGGTGCTTTTAGTGTCTCCGCATACCGCAGCACGCGACATAGCTTTGAGGACGATAAGTACAACCGTTTCAGAGAGAGGAGCGGCAAATGTGACGTTCTGGCATTAAGTCGATTCGATAACAAATGACGAAAACGGACGGATTTCTCAGGTTTTTACTACATATGAACACTTTTCACATTCTCCCGTGCAACTCGGCTGCTAGTCCTCCTTTCATGCAGAATCTTAAGGTCCTAGCTCATGTCCAGATCACCAAAGCCAGCTAAAAAGTCAATAATCGATACCTAAAACTTGAATTGTACTACTTCTTACTGGCTATTACATCATATTAGAAGCTTCATCTGTGTTCTACTATGGTGCTTTTAGTGTCTCCGCATACCGCAGCACGCGACATAGCTTTGCAGGCGATAAGTACAACCGTTTCAGAGAGAAGAGCGGCCAATGTGACGATCTGGCTTTAAGTCGATTCGATAACAAATGACGAAAACGGACGGATTTCTCAGGTTTTTACTACATATGAACACTTTTCACATTCTCCCGTGCAACTCGGCTGCTAGTCCTCCTTTTGATGCAGAATCTTAAGGTCCTAGCTCATGTCCAAGGCACCAAAGCCAGCTAAAAATTCAATAATCGATACCTAAAACTTGAAGTGTACTACTTCTTACTGGCTATTATATCGACTTAGAAGCTTCATCTGTGTTCTACTATGGTGATTTTATTGTCTCCGCATACCGCAGCACGCGACATAGCTTTGCAGACGATAAGTACAACCGTTTCAGAGAAAAGAGGGGCTAATTTGACGATCTGGCTTTAAGTCGATTCGATAACAAATGACGAAAACGGACGGATTTCTCAGGTTTTTACTACATATGAACACTTTTCACATTCTCCCTTGCAACTCGGCTGCTAGTCCTCCTTTTGATGCAGAATCTTAAGGTCCTAGCTCATGTCCAAGGCACCAAAGCCAGCTAAAAAGCCAATAATCGATACCTAAAACTTGAAGTGTACTACTTCTTACTGGCTATTATATCAACTTAGAAGCTTCATCTGTGTTCTACTATGGTGATTTTATTGTCTCCGCATACCGCAGCACGCGACATAGCTTTGCAGACGATAAGTACAACCGTTTCAGAGAGAAGAGCGGCCAATTTGACGATCTGGCTTTAAGTCGATTCGATAACAAATGACAAAAACGGACGGATTTCTCAGGTTTCTACTACATATGAACACATTTCACATTCTCCCGTGAAACGCGGCTGCTAGTCCTCCTTAATGCAGAATCTTAAGGTCCTAGCTCATGTTCAAGGCAACAAGCCAGCTAAAAAGTCAATAATCGATACCTAAAACTTGAAGTGTACTACTTCTTACTGGCTATTATATCAACTTAGAAGCTTCATCTGTGTTCTACTATGGTGATTTTATTGTCTCCGCATACCGCAGCACGCGACATAGCTTTGCAGACGATAAGTACAACCGTTTCAGAGAGAAGAGCGGCCAATTTCACGATCTGGCTTTAAGTCGATTCGATAACAAATGACCAAAACGGACGGATTTCTCAGGTTTTTACTTTATATGAACACTTTTCACATTCTCCCGTGAACTCGGCTGCTAGTCCTCCTTTTGATGCTGAATCTTAAGGTCCTAGCTCATGTCCAGATCACCAAAGCCAGCTAAAAAGTCAATAATCGATACCTAAAACTTGAATTGTACTACTTCTTACTGGCTATTACATCATCTTAGAAGCTTCATCTGTGTTCTACTATGGTGATTTTATTGTCTCCGCATACCGCAGCACGCGACATAACTTTGCAGACGATAAGTACAACCGTTTCAGAGAGAAGAGCGGCCAATGTGACGATCTGGCTTTAAGTCGATTCGATAACAAATGACGAAAACGGACGGATTTCTCAGGTTTCTACTACATATGAACACATTTCACATTCTCCCGTGAAACGCATCTGCTAGTCCTCCTTTAATGCAGAATCTTAAGGTCCTAGCTCATGTCCAAGGCACCAAAGCCAGCTAAAAAGTCAATAATCGATACCTAAAACTTGAATTGTACTACTTCTTAATGGCTATTACATCAACTTAGAAGCTTCATTTGTGTTCTACTATGGTGCTTTTAGTGTCTCCGCATACCGCAGCACGCGACATAGCTTTGCAGACGATAAGTACAACCGTTTCAGAGAGAAGAGCGGCCAATGTGACGATCGGGCTTTAAGTCGATTCGATAACAAATGACGAAAACGGACGGATTTCTCAGGTTTCTACCACATATGAACACATTTCACATTCTCCCGTGCAACGCGGCTGCTAGTCCTCCTGTAATGCAGAATCTTAAGGTCCCAGTTCATGTCCAAGGCACCAAAGCCAGCTAAAAAGTCAATAATCGATACTTAAAACTTGAAGTGTACTACTTCTTACTGGCTATTATATCAACTTAGAAGCTTCATCTGTTTTCTACTATGGTGATTTTATTGTCTCCGCATACCGCAGCACGCGACATAGCTTTGCAGACGATAAGTACAACCGTTTCAGAGAGAAGAGCGGCCAATGTGACGATCTGGCTTCAAGTCGATTCGATAACAAATGATCAAAACAGACGGATTTCTCAGGTTTTTACTACATATGAACACTTTTCACATTCTCCCGTGCAACTCGGCTGCTAGTCCTCCTTTCATGCAGAATCTTAAGGTCCTAGCTCATGTCCAGTAACCAAAGCCAGCTAAAAAGTCAATAATCGATACCTAAAACTTGAATTGTACTACTTCTTACTGGCTATTACATCATCTTAGAAGCTTCATCTGTGTTCTACTATGGTGCTTTTAGTGTCTCCGCATACCGCAGCACGCGACATAGCTTTGAGGACGATAAGTACAACCGTTTCAGAGAGAGGAGCGGCCAATGTGACGTTCTGGCATTAAGTCGATTCGATAACAAATGACCAAAACGGACGGATTTCTCAGGTTTTTACTACATATGAACACTTTTCACATTCTCCCGTGCAACTCGGCTGCTAGTCCTCCTTTCATGCAGATTCTTAAGGTCCTAGCTCATGTCCAAGGCACCAAAGCCAGCTAAAAAGTCAATAATCGATACCTAAAACTTGAATTGTACTTCTTTTTACTGCCTATTACATCAACTTAGAAGCTTCATCTGTGTTCTACTGTGGTGGTTTTAGTGTCTCCGCATACCGCAGCATACGACATAGCTTTGCAAACGATAGGTACAACCGTTTCAGAGAGAAGAGCGGCCAATGTGACGATCGGGCTTTAAGTCGATTCGATAACAAATGACGAAAACGGACGGATTTCTCAAGTTTCTACTACATATGAACACGTTTCACATTCTCCCGTGCAATGCGGCTGCTAGTCCTCCTACTATGCAGAATCTTAAGGTCCTAGCTCATGTCCAAGGCACCAAAGCCAGCTAAAAAGTCAATAACTGATACCTAAAACTTGAATTGTACTACTTCTTACTGGCTATTACATCAACTTAGAAGCTTCATCTGTGTTCTACTATTTTGCTTTTAGTGTCTCCGCACACCGCAGCACGCGACATAGCTTTGCAGACGATAAGTACAACCGTTTCAGAGAAAAGAGGGGCCAATTTGACGATCTGGCTTTAAGTCGATTCGATAACAAATGACGAAAACAGACGGATTTCTCAGGTGTTTACTACATATGAACACTTTTCACATTCTCCCGTGCAACTCGGCTGCTAGTCCTCCTTTCATGCAGAATCTTAAGGTCCTAGCTCATGTCCAGATAACCAAAGCCAGCTAAAAAGTCAATAATCGATACCTAAAACTTGAATTGTACTACTTCTTACTGGCTATTACATCATCTTAGAAGCTTCATCTGTGTTCTACTATGGTGCTTTTAGTGTCTCCGCATACCGCAGCACGCGACATAGCTTTGCAGACGATAAGTACAACCGTTTCAGAGAGAAGAGCGGCCAATGTTACGATCGGGCTTTAAGTCGATTCGATAACAAATGACGAAAACAGATGGATTTCTCAGGTATCTACTACATATGAACACATTTCACATTCTCCCGTGCAACGCGGCTGCTAGTCCTCCTTTAATGCAGAATCTTATGGTCCTAGCTCATGTCCAAGGCACCAAAGCCAGCTAAAAAGTCAATAATCGATACCTAAAACTTGAATTGTACTACATCTTACTGGCTATTACATCAACTTAGAAGCTTCATCTGTGTTCTACTGTGGTGGTTTTAGTGTCTCCGCATACCGCAGCATACGACATAGCTTTGCAAACGATAGGTATAAACGTTTCAGAGAGAAGAGCGGCCAATGTGACGATCGGGCTTTAAGTCGATTCGATAACAAATGACGAAAACGGACAGGTTTCTCAGGTTTTTACTACATATGAACACTTTTCACACTCTCCCGTGCAGCTCGGCTGCTAGTCCTCCTTTCATGCAAATCTTAAGGTCCTAGCTCATGTCCAAGGCACCAAAGCCAGCTAAAAAGTAAATAATCAGTACCTAAAACTTGAATTGTACTACTTCTTACTGGCTATTACATCAACTTAGAAGCTTTATCTGTGTTCTACTATGGTGCTTTTAGTGTCTCCGCATACCGCAGCACGCGACATAGCTTTGCAGACGATAAGTACAACCGTTTCAGAGGGAAGAGCGGCCAATGTGACGATCGGGCTTTAAGTCGATTCGATAACAAATGACGAAAACGGACGGATTTCTCAGGTTTTTACTACATATGAACACTTTTCACATTGTCCCGTGCAACTCGGCTGCTAGTCCTCCTTTCATGCAGAATCTTAAGGTCCTAGCTCATGTCCAAGGCACCAAAGCCAGCTAAAAAGTCAATAATCAGTACCTAAAACTTAAATTTTACTACTTCTTACTTGCTATTACATTTACTTAAAAGCTTCATCTGTGTTCTACTATGGTGCTTTTCGTGTCTCCGCATACCGCAGCACGCGACATAGCTTTGCAGACGATAAGTACAACCGTTTCAGAGAGAAGAGCGGCCACTGTGACGATCCGGCTTTAAGTCGATTCGATAACAAATGACGAAAACTGACGGATTTCTCAGGTTTTTACTACATATGAACACGTTTCACATTCTCCTGTGCAACTCGGCAGCTAGTCCTCCTTTCATGGGGAATCTTAAGGTCCTAGATCATGTCCAAGGCACCAAAGCCAGCTAAACAGTCAATAATCGATACCTAAAACTTGAATTGTACTACTTCTTACTGGCTATTACATCAACTTAGAAGCTTCATCTGTGTTCTACTATAGTGCTTTTAGAGTCTCCGCGTACCGCAGCACGCGAAATAGCTTTGCAGATGATAAGTACAACCGTTTCAGAGAGAAGAGCGGCCAATGTTACGATCTGGAATTAAGTCGATTCGATAACAAATGACGAAAACGGACGGATTTCTCAGGTTTTTACTACATATGAACACTTTTTACATTCTCCCGTGTAACTCGGCTGCTAGTCCTCCTTTCATGCAGATTCTTAAGGTCCTAGCTCATGTCCAAGGCACCAAAGCCAGCTAAAAAGTCAATAATCAATACCTAAAACTTGAATTGTACTACTTCTTACTGGGTATTACATCAACTTAGAAGCTTCATCTGTGTTCTACTGTGGTGGTTTTAGTGTCTCCGCATACCGCAGCATACGACATAGCTTTGCAAACGATAAGTACAACCGTTTCAGAGAGAAGAGCGGCCAATGTGACGATCGGGCTTTAAGTCGATTCGATAACAAATGACGAAAACGAACGGATTTCTCAGGTTTCTACTACATATGAACACATTTCACATTCTCCCGTGCAACGCGGCTGCTAGTCCTCCTTTCATGCAGAATCTTAAGGTCCTAGCTCATGTCCAAGGCACCAAAGCCAGCTAAAAAGTCAATAATCGATACCTAAAACTTGAATTGTACTACTTCTTACTGGATATTACATCAACTTAGAAGCTTCATCTGTGTTCTACTATGGTGCTTTTAGTGTCTCCGCACACCGCAGCACGCGACATAGCTTTGCAGACGATAAGTACAACCGTTTCAGAGAAAAGAGCGGCCAATGTGACGAACTGGCTTTAAGTCGAATCGATAACAAATGACGAAAACGGACCGATTTCTCAGGTTTTTACTACATATGAACACTTTTCATATTCTCCCGTGCAACTCGGCTGCTAGTCCTCCTTTCATGCAGAATCTTAAGGTCATAGCTCATGTCCAGATAACCAAAGCCAGCTAAAAAGTCAATAATCGATACCTAAAACTTGAATTGTACTATATATTACTGGCTATTACATCAACTTAGAAGCTTCATCTGTGTTCTACTATGGTGTTTTAGTGCCTCCGCATACCGCAGCACGCGACACAGCTTTGAAGACGATACGTACAACCGTTTCAGAGAGAAGAGCGGCCGATGTAGCGATCTGGCTTTAAGTCGATTCGATAACAAATGACGAAAACGGACGGATTTTACAGGTTTTTACTACATATGAACACTTTTCACATTCTCCCGTGCAACTCGGCTGTTAGTCCTCCTTAATGCAGAATCTTAAGGTCGTAGCTCATGTCCAAGGCACAAAGCCAGCTACAAAGTCAATAATCGATACCTAAAACTTGAATTGTACTACTTCTTACTGGCTATTACATCAACTTAGAAGCTTCATCTGTGTTCTACTATGGTGCTTTTAGTGTCTCCGCACACCGCAGTACGCGACATAGCTTTGCAGACGATACGTACAACCGTTTCAGACAGAAGAGCGGCCAATGTAACGATCTGGCTTTAAGTCGATTCGATAACAAATGACGAAAACGGACGGATTTCTCAGGTTTTTACTACATATGAACACTTTTCACATTTTCCCGTGCAACTCGGCTGCTAGTCCTCCTTTTGATGCAGAATCTTAAGGTCCTAGCTCATGTCCAAGGCACCAAAGCCAGCTAAAAAATCAATTATCGATACCTAAAACTTGAATTGTACTACTTCTTACTGGCTATTACATCAACTTAGAAGCTTCATCTGTGTTCTACTATGGTGCTTTTAGTGTCTCCGCATACCGCAGCACGCGACATAGCTTTGAAGACGATACGTACAACCGTTTCAGAGAGAAGAGCGGCCAATGTGACGATCTGGCTTTAAGTCGATTCGATAACAAATGACGAAAACGGACGGATTTCTCAGGTTTTTACTACATATGAACACTTTTCAGATTCTCCCGTGCACTTCGGCTGCTAGTCCTCCTTTCATGCAGAATCTTAAGGTCCTAGCTCATGTCCAAGGCACCAAAGCCAGCTAAAAAGTCAATAATCGATACCTAAAACTTGAATTGTACTACTTCTTACTGGCTATTACATCAACTTAGAAGCTTCATCTGTGTTCTACTATGGTGCTTTTAGTGTCTCCGCATACCGCAGCACGCGACACAGCTTTGAAGACGATACGTACAACCGTTACAGACAGAAGAGCGGCCAATGTAACGATCTGGCTTTAAGTCGATTCGATAACAAATGACGAAAACGGACGGATTTCTCAGGTTTTTACTACATATGAACACTTTTCACATTTTCCCGTGCAACTCGGCTGATAGTCCTCCTTTCATGCAGATTCTTAAGGTCCTAGCTCATTTCCAAGGCACCAAAACCAGCTAAAAAGTCAATAATCAATACCTAAAAATTGAATTGTACTACTTCATACTGGCTATCACATCAACTTAGAAGCTTCATCTGTGTTCTACTGTGGTGGTTTTAGTGTCTCCACATACCGCAGCATACGACATAGCTTTGCAGACGATAAGTTCAACCGTTTCAGAGAGAAGAGCGGCCAATGTGACGATCGGGCTTTAAGTCGATTCGATAACAAATGACGAAAACGGACGGATTTCTCAGGTTTTTACTACATATGAACACATTTCACATTATCCCATGCAATTCGGCTGCTAGTCCTCCTTTCATGCAGAATCTTAAGGTCCTAGCTCATGTTCAAGGCAGCAAAGCCAGCTAAAAAGTAAATAATCAGTACCTAAAACTTGAATTGTACTACTTCTTACTGGCTATTACATCAACTTAGAAGCTTCATCTGTGTTCTACTATGGTGCTTTTAGTGTCTCCGCATACTGCAGCACGCGACATAGCTTTGCAGACGATAAGTACAACCGTTTCAGGGATAAGAGACGCCAAGTGACGATCTGGCTTTAAGTCGATTCGATAACAAATGACGAAAACTGACGGATTTCTCAGGTTTTTACTACATATGAACACATTTCACATTCTCCTGTGCAACTTGGCTGCTAGTCCTCCTTTCATGGGGAATCTTAAGGTCCTAGCTCATGTCCAAGGCACCAAAGCCAGCTAAACAGTCAATAATCGATACCTAAAACTTGAATTGTACTACTTCTTACAGGCTATTACATCAACTTAGAAGCTTCATCTGTGTTCTACTATAGTGCTTTTAGAGTCTCCGCGTACCGCAGCACGCGAAATAGCTTTGCAGACGATAAGTACAACCGTTTCAGAGAGAAGAGCGGCCAATGTTACGATCTGGCTTTAAGTCTATTCGATAACAAATGACGAAAACGGACGGATTTCTCAGGTTTTTACTACATATGAACACTTTTTACATTCTCCCGTGTAACTCGGCTGCTAGTCCTCCTTTCATGCAGATTCTTAAGGTCCTAGCTCATGTCCAAGGCACCAAAGCCAGCTAAAAAGTCAATAATCAATACCTTAAACTTGAATTGTACTACTTCTTACTGGGTATTACATCAACTTAGAAGCTTCATCTGTGTTCTACTGTGGTGGTTTTAGTGTCTCCGCATACCGCAGCATACGACATAGCTTTGCAAACGATAAGTACAACCGTTTCAGAGAGAAGAGCGGCCAATGTGACGATCGGGCTTTAAGTCGATTCGATAACAAATGACGAAAACGAACGGATTTCTCAGGTTTCTACTACATATGAACACATTTCACATTCTCCCGTGCAACGCGGCTGCTAGTCCTCCTTTAATGCAGAATCTTAAGTTCCTAGCTCATGTCCAAGGCACCAAAGCCAGCTAAAAAGTCTATAATCGATACCTAAAAATTGAATTGTACTACTTCATACTGGCTATCACATCAACTTAGAAGCTTCATCTGTGTTCTACTGTGGTGGTTTTAGTGTCTCCACATACCGCAGCATACGACATAGCTTTGCAGACGATAAGTTCAACCGTTTCAGAGAGAAGAGCGGCCAATGTGACGATCGGGCTTTAAGTCGATTCGATAACAAATGACGAAAACGGACGGATTTCTCAGGTTTTTACTACATATGAACACTTTTCATATTCTCCCGTGCAACTCGGCAGCTAGTCCTCCTTTCATGCACAATCTTAAGGTCATAGCTCATGTCCAGATAACCAAAGCCAGCTAAAAAGTCAATAATCGATACCTAAAACTTGAATGGTACTATATATTACTGGCTATTACATCAACTTAGAAGCTTCATCTGTGTTCTACTATGGTGCTTTTAGTGTCTCCGCATACTGCAGCACGCGACATAGCTTTGAAGACGATACGTACAACCGTTTCAGAGAGAAGAGCGGCCAATGTGACGATCTGGCTTTAAGTCGATTCAATAACAAATGACGAAAACGGACGGATTTCTCAGGTATTTACTACATATGAACACTTTTCACATTCTCCCGTGCAACTAGGCTGCTAGTCCTCCTTTCATGCAGAATCTTAAGGTCATAGCTCATGTCCAGATAACCAAAGCCAGCTAAAAAGTCAATAATCGATACCTAAAACTCGAATTGTACTACTTCTTACTGGCTATTCCATCGACTTAAAACTTCATCTGTGTTCTACTATTGTGATTTTATTGTCTCCACATACCGCAGCACGCGACATAGCTTTTCAGACGATAAGTACAACCGTTTCAGAGAGAATAGCGGCCAATGTGACGATCTGGCTTTAAGTCGATTCGATAACAAATGACGAAAACGGACGGATTTCTCAGGTTTTTACTACATATGAACACTTTTCACATTCTCCCGTGCAACGCGGCTGCTAGTCCTCCTTTCATGCAGAATCTTAATGTCCTAGCTCATGTCCAAGGCACCAAAGCCAGCTAAAAAGTAAATAATCAGTACCTAAAACTTGAATTGTACTACTTCTTACTGGCTATTACATCAACTTAGAAGCTTCATCTGTGTTCTACTGTGGTGGTTTCAGTGTCTCCGCCTACCGCAGCATACGACATAGCTTTGCAGACGATAAGTACAACCGTTTCAGAGAGAAGAGCGGCCAATGTGACGATCTGGCTTTAAGTCGATTCGATAACAAATGACGAAAACGGACGGATTTCTCAGGTTTTTACTACATATGAACACTTTTCAGATTCTCCCGTGCAACTCGGCTGCTAGTCCTCCTTTCATGCAGAATCTTAAGGTCCTAGCTCATGTCCAAGGCACCAAAGCCAGCTAAAAAGTCAATAATCGATACCTAAAACTTGAATTGTACTACTTCTTACTGGCTATTACATCAACTTAGAAGCTTCATCTGTGTTCTACTATGGTGCTTTTAGTGTCTCCGCATACCGCAGCACGCGACACAGCTTTGAAGACGATACGTACAACCGTTTCAGAGAGAAGAGCGGCCAATGTAACGATCTGGCTTTAAGTCGATTCGATAACAAATGACGAAAACGGACGGATTTCTCAGGTTTTTACTACATATGAACACTTTTCACATTCTCCCGTGCAACTCGGCTGCTAGTCCTCCTTTCATGCAGAATCTTAAGGTCGTAGCTCATGTCCAAGGCACCAAAGCCAGCTAAAAAGTCAATAATCGATACCTAAAACTTGAATTGTACTACTTCTTACTGGCTATTACATCAACTTAGAAGCTTCATCTGTGTTCTACTATGGTGCTTTTAGTGTCTCCGCATACCGCAGCACGCGACATAGCTTTGCAGACGATAAGTACAACCGTTTCAGAGAGAAGAGCAGCCAATGTGACGATCTGGCTTTAAGTAGATTGGATAACAAATGACGAAAACGGACGGATTTCTCAGGTTTTTACTACATATGAACACTTTTCACATTCTCCCGTGCAACTCGGCTGCTAGTCCTCCTTTTGATGCAGAATCTTAAGGTCCTAGCTCATGTCCAAGTCACCAAAGCCAGCTAAAAAATCAATAATCGATAGCTAAAACTTGAATTGTACTACTTCTAACTGGCTATTACATCAACTTAGAAGCTTCATCTGTGTTCTACTATGGTGCTTTTAGTGTCTCCGCATACCGCAGCACGCGACATAGCTTTGCAGACGATAAGTACAACCGTTTCAGAGAGAAGAGCAGCCAATGTGACGATCTGGCTTTAAGTAGATTGGATAACAAATGACGAAAACGGACGGATTTGTCAGGTTTTTACTACATATGAACACTTTTCACATTCTCCCGTGCAACTCGGCTGCTAGTCCTCCTTTTGATGCAGAATCTTAAGGTCCTAACTCATGTCCAAGGCACCAAAGCCAGCTAAAAAATCAATAATCGATACCTAAAACTTGAATTGTACTACTTCTAACTGGCTATTACATCAACTTAGAAGCTTCATCTGTGTTCTACTATGGTGCTTTTAGTGTCTCCGCATACCGCAGCACGCGACATAGCTTTGAAGACGATACGTACAGCCGTTTCAGAGAGAAGAGCGGCCAATGTGACGATCTGGCTTTAAGTCGATTCGATAACAAATGACGAAAACGGACGGATTTCTCAGGTTTTTACTACATATGAACACTTTTCACATTCTCCCGTGCAACTCGGCTGCTAGTCCTCCTTTCATGCAGAATCTTAAGGTCGTAGCTCATGTCCAAGGCATCAAAGCCAGCTAAAAAGTCAATAATCGATACCTAAAACTTGAATTGTACTACTTCTTACTGGCTATTACATCAACTTAGAAGCTTCATCTGTGTTCTACTATGGTGCTTTTAGTGTCTCCGCATACCGCAGCACGCGACATAGCTTTGCAGACGATAAGTACAACCGTTTCAGAGAGAAGAGCGGCCAATGTGACGATCTGGCTTTAAGTAGATTGGATAACAAATGACGAAAACGGACGGATTTCTCAGGTTTTTACTACATATGAACACTTTTCACATTCTCCCGTGCAACTCGGCTGCTAGTCCTCCTTTTGATGCAGAATCTTAAGGTCCTAGCTCATGTCCAAGTCACCAAAGCCAGCTAAAAAATCAATAATCGATACCTAAAACTTGAATTGTACTACTTCTAACTGGCTATTACATCAACTTAGAAGCTTCATCTGTGTTCTACTATGGTGCTTTTAGTGTCTCCGCATACCGCAGCACGCGACATAGCTTTGCAGACGATAAGTACAACCGTTCCAGAGAGAAGAGCGGCCAATGTGACGATCTGGCTTTAAGTCGATTCGATCACAAATGACGAAAACGGACGGATTTCTCAGGTTTTTACTACATATGAACACTTTTCACATTCTCCCATGCAACTCGGCTGCTAGTCCTCCTTTCATGCAGAATCTTAAGGTCATAGCTCATGTCCAACGCACCAAAGCCAGCTAAAAAGTAAATAATCAGTACCTAAAACTTGAATTGTACTACTTCTTACTAGCTATTACATCAACTTAGAAGCTTCATCTGTGTTCTACTATGGTGCTTTTAGAGTCTCCGCATACCGCAGCACGCGACATAGCTTTGCAGACGATTAGTACAACCGTTTCAGAGAGAAGAGCGGCCAATGTGACGATCTGGCTTTAAGTCGATTCGATAACAAATGACGAAAACGGACGGATTTCTCAGGTTTTTACTACATATGAACACTTTTCACATTCTTCCCTGCAACTCGGCTGCTAGTCCTCCTTTCATGCAGATTCTTAAGGTCCTAGCTCATGTCCAAGGCATCAAAGCCAGCTAAAAAGTCAATAATCGATACCTAAAACTTGAATTGTACTATTTCTTACTGGCTATTACATCAAATTAGAAGCTTCATCTGTGTTCTACTGTGGTGGTTTCAGTGTCTCCGCCTACCGCAGCATACGACATAGCTTTGCAGACGATAAGTACAACCGTTTCAGAGAGAAGAGCGGCCAATGTGACGATCTGGCTTTAGGTCGATTCGATAACAAATGACGAAAACGGACGGATTTCTCAGGTTTTTACTACATATGAACACTTTTCAGATTCTCCCGTGCAACTCGGCTGCTAGTCCTCCTTTCATGCAGAATCTTAAGGTCGTAGCTCATGTCCAAGGCACCAAAGCCAGCTAAAAAGTCAATAATTGATACCTAAAACTTGAATTGTACTACTTCTTACTGGCTATTACATCAACTTAGAAGCTTCATCTGTGTTCTACTATGGTGCTTTTAGTGTCTCCGCATACCGCAGCACGCGACATAGCTTTGCAGACGATAAGTACAACCGTTTCAGAGAGAAGAGCAGCCAATGTGACGATCTGGCTTTAAGTAGATTGGATAACAAATGACGAAAACGGACGGATTTGTCAGGTTTTTACTACATATGAACACTTTTCACATTCTCCCGTGCAACTCGGCTGCTAGTCCTCCTTTTGATGCAGAATCTTAAGGTCCTAACTCATGACCAAGGCACCAAAGCCAGCTAAAAAATCAATAATCGATACCTAAAACTTGAATTGTACTACTTCTAACTGGCTATTACATCAACTTAGAAGCTTCATCTGTGTTCTACTATGGTGCTTTTAGTGTCTCCGCATACCGCAGCACGCGACATAACTTTGAAGACGATACGTACAGCCGTTTCAGAGAGAAGAGCGGCCAATGTGACGATCTGGCTTTAAGTCGATTCGATAACAAATGACGAAAACGGACGGATTTCTCAGGTTTTTACTACATATGAACACTTTTCACATTCTCCCGTGCAACTCGGCTGCTAGTCCTCCTTTCATGCAGAATCTTAAGGTCATAGCTCATGTCCAGATAACCAAAGCCAGCTAAAAAGTCAATAATCGATACCTAAAACTTGAATTGTACTACTTCTTACTGGCTATTACATCGACTTAAAACTTCATCTGTGTTCTACTATGGTGATTTTATTGTCTCCACATACCGCAGCACGCGACATAGCTTTGCAGACGATAAGTACAACCGTTACGGAGAGAAGAGCGGTCAATGTGACGATCTGGCTTTAAGTCGATTCGATAACAAATGACGAAAACGGAGGGATTTCTGAGGTTTTTACTACATATGAATACTTTTCACATTCTCCCGTGCAACTCAGCTGCTAGTCCTCCTTTAAAGCAGAATCTTAAAGTCCTAGCTCATGTCCAAGGCACCAAAGCCAGCTAAAAAGTCAATAATCGATACCTAAAACTTGAATTGTACTACTTCTTACTGGCTGTTACATCAACTTAGAAGCTTCATCTGTGTTCTACTATGGTGCTTTTAGAGTCTCCGCATACCGCAGCACGCGACATAGCTTTGCAGACGATAAGTACAACCGTTTCAGAGAAAGGAGGGGCCAATTTGACGATCTGGCTTTAAGTCGATTCGATAACAAATGACGAAAACGGACAGATTTCTCAGGTTTTTACTACATATGAACACTTTTCACATTCTCCCGTGCAAGTCGGCTGCTAGTCCTCCTTTCATGTAGTATCTTAAGGTCCTAGCTAATGTCCAAGGCACGAAAGTCAGCTAAAAAGTCAATAATCGATACCTAAAACTTGTATTGTACTACTTCTTACAGGCTATTACATCAACTTAGAAGCTTCATCCGTGTTTTACTATGGTGCTTTTAGTGTCTCCGCATACCGCAGCACGCGACATAGCTTTGCAGACGATAAGTACAACCGTTCCAGAGAGAAGAGCGGCCAATGTGACGTTCTGGCTTTAAGTCGATTCGATAACAAATGACGAAAACGGACGGATTTCTCAGGTTTTTACTACATATGAACACTTTTCACATTCTCCCGTGCAACTCGGCTGCTAGTCCTCCTTTCATGCAGAATCTTTAGGTCATAGCTCATGTCCAAGGCACCAAAGGCAGCTAAAAAGTCAATAATCGATACCTAAAACTTGAATTGTACTACTTCTTACTGGCTATTACATCGACTTAAAACTTCATCTGTGTTCTACTATGGTGATTTTATTGTCTCCACATACCGCAGCACGCGACATAGCTTTGCAGACGATAAGTACAACCGTTTCAGAGAGAAGAGCGGCCAATGTGACGATCGGGCTTTAAGTCGATTCGATAACAAACGACGAAAACGTACGGATTTCTCAGGTTTCTACTACATATGAACACATTTCACATTCTCCCGTGCAACGCGGCTACTAGTCCTCCTTTCATGCAGAATCTTAAGGTCCTAGCTCATGTCCAAGGCACCAAAGCCAGCTAAAAAGTCAATAATCGATACCTAAAACTTGAATTGTACTACTTCTTACTGGCTCTTACATCAACTTAGAAGCTTCATCTGTGTTCTACTATGGTGCTTTTAGTGTCTCCGCATACTGCAGCACGCGACATAGCTTTGAAGACGATAAGTACAACCGTTACGGAGAGAAGAGCGGCCAATGTGACGATCTGGCTTTAAGTCGATTCGATAACAAATGACGAAAACGGACGGATTTCTAAGGTTTTTACTACATATGAATACTTTTCACATTCTCCCGTGCAAGTCGGCTGCTAGTCCTCCTTTCATGCAGAACGTTAAGGTCCTAGCTCATGTCCAAGCCACCAAAGCCAGCTAAAAAGTCAATAATCGATACCTAAAACTTGAATTGTACTACTTCTTACTGGCTATTACATCAACTTAGAAGCTTCATCTGTGTTCTACTATGGTGCTTTTAGAGTCTCCGCATACCGCAGCACGCGACATAGCTTTGCAGACGATAAGTACAACCGTTTCAGAGAGAAGAGCAGCCAATGTGACGATCTGGCTTTAAGTAGATTGGATAACAAATGACGAAAACGGACGGATTTCTCAGGTTTTTACTACATATGAACACTTTTCACATTCTCCCGTGCAACTCGGCTGCTAGTCCTCCTTTTGATGCAGAATCTTAAGGTCCTAACTCATGTCCAAGGCACCAAAGCCAGCTAAAAAATCAATAATCGATACCTAAAACTTGAATTGTACTACTTCTAACTGGCTATTACATCAACTTAGAAGCTTCATCTGTGTTCTACTATGGTGCTTTTAGTGTCTCCGCATACCGCAGCACGCGACATAGCTTTGAAGACGATACGTACAGCCGTTTCAGAGAGAAGAGCGGCCAATGTGACGATCTGGCTTTAAGTCGATTCGATAACAAATGACGAAAACGGACGGATTTCTCAGGTTTTTACTACATATGAACACTTTTCACATTCTCCCGTGCAACTCGGCTGCTAGTCCTCCTTTCATGCAGAATCTTTAGGTCATAGCTCATGTCCAAGGCACCAAAGGCAGCTAAAAAGTCAATAATCGATACCTAAAACTTGAATTGTACTACTTCTTACTGGCTATTACATCGACTTAAAACTTCATCTGTGTTCTACTATCGTGATTTTATTGTCTCCACATACCGCAGCACGCGACATAGCTTTGAAGACGATAAGTACAACCGTTACGGAGAGAAGAGTGGCCAATGTGACGATCTGGCTTTAAGTCGATTCGATAACAAATGACGAAAACGGACGGATTTCTAAGGTTTTTACTACATATGAATACTTTTCACATTCTCCCGTGCAAGTCGGCTGCTAGTCCTCCTTTCATGCAGAACGTTAAGGTCCTAGCTCATGTCCAAGCCACCAAAGCCAGCTAAAATGTCAATAATCGATACCTAAAACTTGAATTGTACTACTTCTTACTGGCTATTACATCAACTTAGAAGCTTCATCTGTGTTCTACTATGGTGCTTTTAGAGTCTCCGCATACCGCAGCACGCGACATAGCTTTGCAGACGATAAGTACAACCGTTTCAGAGACAAGAGCGGCCAATGTGACGATCTGGCTTTAAGTCGATTCGATAACAAATGACGAAAACGGACGGATTTCTCAGGTTTTTACTACATATGAACACTTTTCACATTCTCCCGTGCAACTCGGCTGCTAGTCCTCCTTTCATGCAAAATCTTAAGGTCCTAGCTCATGTCCAAGGCACCAAAGCCAGCTAAAAAGTCAATAATCGATAATTAAAACTTGAATTGTACTACTTCTTACTGGCTATTACATCAACTGTGTTCTACATAATCTGTGTTCTACTATGGTGCTTTTAGTGTCTCCGCATACCGCATCACGCGACATAGCTTTGCAGGCGATAAGTACAACCGTTTCAGAGAGAAGAGCGGCCAATGTGACGATCTGGCTTTAAGTCGATTCGATAACAAATGACGAAAACGGACGGATTTCTCAGGTTTTTACTACATATGAACACTTTTCACATTCTCCCATCCAACGCGGCTGCTAGTCCTCCTTTCATGCAGAATCTTAAGGTCCTAGCTCATGTCCAAGGCACAAAAGCCAGCTAAAAAGTCAATAATCGATACCTAAAATTTGAATTGTACTACTACTTACTGGCTATTACATCATCATAGAAGCTTCATCTGTGTTCTACTATGGTGCTTTTAGTGTCTCCGCATACCGCAGCACGCGACATAGCTTTGCAGACGATAAGTACAACCGTTTCAGAGAGAAGAGCGGCCAATGTGACGATCTGGCTTTAAGTCGATTCGATAACAAATGACGAAAACGGACGGATTTCTCAGGTTTTTACTACATATGAACACTTTCCACATTCTCCCGTGCAACTCGGCTGCTAGTCCTCCTTTCATGCAGAATCTTAAGGTCCTAGCTCATGTCCAAGGCACCAAATCCATCTAAGAAGTCAATAACCGATACCTAAAACCTGAATTGTATTACTTCTTACTGGCTATTACATCGACTTAGAAGCTTCATCTGTGTTCTACTATGGTGATTTTATTGTCTCCGCATACCGCAGCACGCGACTTAGCTTTGCAGACGATAAGTACAACCGTTTCAGAGAGAAGAGCGGCCAATGTGACGATCGGGCTTTAAGTCGATTCGATAACAAATGACGAAAACGGACGGAATTCACAGGTTTCTACTACATATGAACACATTTCACATTCTCCCGTGCAACGCGGCTGCTAGTCCTCCTATCATGCAGAATCTTAAGGTCCTAGCTCATGTCCAAGGCACCAAAGCCAGCTAAAAGTCAATAATCGATACCTAAAACTTCAGTTGTACTACTTCTTACTGGCTATTACATCAACTTAGAAGCTTCATCTGTTTTATACTATGGTGCTTTTAGTGTCTGCGCATACCGCAGCACGCGACATAGCTTTGCAGACGATAAGTACAACCGTCTCAGAGAGAAGAGCGGCCAATGTGACGATCTGGCTTTAAGTCGATTCGATAACAAATGACGAAAACGGACGGATTTCTCAGGTTTTTACTACATATGAACACTTTTCAGATTCTCCCGTGCAACGCGGCTACTAGTCCTCCTTTCATGCAGAATCTTAAGGTCCTAGCTCATGTCCAAGGCACCAAAGCCAGCTAAAAAGTCAATGATCGATACCTAAAACTTGAATTGTACTACATCTTACTGGCTCTTACATCAACTTAGAAGCTTCATCTGTGTTCTACTATGGTGCTTTTAGTGTCTCCGCATACCGCAGCACGCGACATAGCTTTGAAGACGATAAGTACAACCGTTACGGAGAGAAGAGCGGCCAATGTGACGATCTGGCTTTAAGTCGATTCGATAACAAATGACGAAAACGGACGTATTTCTCAGGTTTTTACTACATATGAACATATTTACACTCTCCCGTACAACGCGGCTGCTAGTCCTCCTTTCATGCAGAATCTTAATGTCCTAGCTCATGTCCAAGGCACCAAAGCCAGCTAAAAAGTCAATAATCGATACCTAAAACTTGAATTGTACTACTTCTTACTGGCTATTACATCAACTTAGAAGCTTCATCTGTGTTCTACTATGGTGCTTTTAGAGTCTCCGCATACCGCAGCACGCGACATAGCTTTGCAGAGGATAAGTACAACCGTTTCAGAGACAAGAGCGGCCAATGTGACGATCTGGCTTTAAGTCGATTCGATAACAAATGACGAAAACGGACGGATTTCTAAGGTTTTTACTACATATGAACACTTTTCACATTCTCCCGTGCAACTCGGCTGCTAGTCCTCCTTTCATGCAGAATCTTAAGGTCCTAGCTCATGTCCAAGGCACCAAAGCCAGCTAAAAAGTCAATAATCGATACCAAAAACTTGAATTGTACTACTTCTTACTGGCTATTACATCAACTGTGTTCTACATCATCTGTGTTCTACTATGGTGCTTTTAGTGTCTCCGCATACCGCATCACGCGACATAGCTTTGCAGGCGATAAGTACAACCGTTTCAGAGAGAAGAGCGGCCAATGTGACGATCTGGCTTTAAGTCGATTCGATAACAAATGACGAAAACGGACGGATTTCTCAGGTTTTTACTACATATGAACACTTTTCACATTCTCCCATCCAACGCGGCTGCTAGTCCTCCTTTCATGCAGAATCTTAAGGTCCTAGCTCATGTCCAAGGCACAAAAGCCAGCTAAAAAGTCAATAATCGATACCTAAAACTTTAATTGTACTACTACTTACTGGCTATTACATCATCATAGAAGCTTCATCTGTGTTCTACTATGGTGCTTTTAGTGTCTCCGCATACCGCAGCACGCGACATAGCTTTGCAGACGATAAGTACAACCGTTTCAGAGAGAAGAGCGGCCAATGTGACGATCTGGCTTTAAGTCGATTCGATAACAAATGACGAAAACGGACGGATTTCTCAGGTTTTTACTACATATGAACACTTTTCATATTGTCCCGTGCAACTCGGCTGCTAGTCCTCCTTTCATGCAGAATCTTAAGGTCCTAGCTCATGTCCAAGGCACCAAATCCATCTAAGAAGTCAATAACCGATACCTAAAACCTGAATTGTACTACTTCTTACTGGCTATTACATCGACTTAGAAGCTTCATCTGTGTTCTACTATGGTGATTTTATTGTATCCGCATACCGCAGCACGCGACTTAGCTTTGCAGACGATAAGTACAACCGTTTCAGAGAGAAGAGCGGCCAATGTGACGATCGGACTTTAAGTCGATTCGATAACAAATGACGAAAACGGATGGAATTCACAGGTTTCTACTACATATGAACACATTTCACATTCTCTCGTGCAACGCGGCTGCTAGTCCTCCTATCATGCAGAATCTTAAGGTCCTAGCTCATGTCCAAGGCACCAAAGCCAGCTAAAAAGTCAATAATCAGTACCTAAAACTTGAATTGTACTACTTCTCACTGGCTATTACTTCAACATAGAAGCTTAATCTGTGTTCTACTATGGTGCTTTTAGTGTCTCCTCATACCGCAGCACGCCACATAGCTTTGCAGATGATAATTACAGCCGTTTCAGAGAGAAGAGCGGCCAAGTGACGATCTAGCTTTAAGGCGTTTCGATAACAAATGACGAAAACGGACGGATTTCTCAGGTTTTTTCTACATATGAACACTTTTCATATTGTCCCGTGCAACTCGGCTGCTAGTCCTCCTTTCATGCAGAATCTTAAGGTCCTAGCTCATGTCCAAGGCACCAAATCCATCTAAGAAGTCAATAATCGATACCTAAAACTTGAATTGTACTACTTCTTACTGGCTATTACATCGACTTAGAAGCTTCATCTGTGTTCTACTATGGTGATTTTATTGTCTCCGCATACCGCAGCACGCGACGTAGCTTTGCAGACGATAAGTACAAATGTTTCAGAGAGAAGAGCGGCCAATGTGACGATCGGGCTTTAAGTCGATTCGATAACAAATGACGAAAACGGACGGATTTCTCAGGTTTCTACTACATATGAACACATTTCACATTCTCCAGTGCAACGGGGCTGCTAGTCCTCCTTTCATGCAGAATCTTAAGGTCCTAGCTCATGTCCAAGGCACCAAAGCCAGCTAAAAAGTCAATAATCTATACCTAAAACTTGAGTTGTACTACTTCTTACTGGCTATTACATCAACTTAGAAGCTTCATCTGTTTTGTACTATGGTGCTTTTAGTGTCTGCGCATACCGCAGCACGCGACATAGCTTTGCAGACGATAAGTACAACCGTTTCAGAGAGAAGAGCGGCCTATGTGACGATCTGGCTTTAAGTCGATTCGATAACAAATGACGAAAACGGTCGGATTTCTCAGGTTTTTACTACATATGAACACTTTTCACATTCTCCCGTGCAACTCGGCTGCTAGTCCTCCTTTAATGCAGAATCTTAAGGTCCTAGCTCATGCCCAAGGCACCAAAGTCAGCTAAAAAGTAAATAATCAGTACCTATAACTTGAATTGTACTACTTCTTACTGGCTATTACATCAACTTAGAAGCTTCATTTGTGTTCTACTATGGTGCTTTTAGTGTCTCCGCATACCGCAGCACAGGACATAGCTTTGCAGACGATAAGTGGAACCGTTTCAGAGAGAAGAGCGGCCAATGTGACGATCTGGCTTTAAGTCGATTCGATAACAATTGACGAAAACGGACGGATTTCTCAGGTTTTTACTACATATGAACACTTTTCACATTCTCCCGTGCAACTCGGCTGCTAGTCCTCCTTTCATGCAGAATCTTAAGGTCCTAGCTCATGTCCAAGGCACCAAAGCCAGCTAAAAAGTCAATAATCGATACCTAAAACTTGAATTGTACTACTTCTTACTGGCTATTACATCATCATAGAAGCTTCATCTGTGTTCTACTGTGGTGCTTTTAGTGTCTCCGCATTCCGCAGCACGCGACATAGCTTTGCAGAGGATAAGTACAACCGTTTCAGAGAGAAAAGCGGCCAATGTGACGATCGGGCTTTAAGTCGATTCGATAACAAATGACGGAAACAGACGGATTTCTCAAGTTTTTACTACATATGAACACATTTCACATTCTCCCGTGCAACGCGGCTGCTAGTCCTCCTTTCATGCAGAATCTTAAGGTAATAGCTCATGTACAAGGCACCAAAGCCTGCTAAAAAGTAAATAATCAGTACCTAAAACTTGAATTGTACTACTTCTTACTGGCTATTACATCAACTTAGAAGCTTCATCTGTGTTCTACTATGGTGCTTTTAGTGTCGCCGCATACCGCAGCACGCGACATAGCTTTGCAGACGATAAGTACAACCGTTTCAGAGAGAAGAGCGGCCAAGTGACGATCTGGCTTTAAGTCGATTCGATAACAAATGACGAAAACGGACGGATTTCTCAGGTTTTTACTACATATGAACACTTTTCACATTCTCCCGTGCAACTCAAGTGCTAGTCCTCCTTTCATGCAGAATCTTAAGGTCCTAGCTCATGTCCAAGGCAACAAAGCCAGCTAAAAGTCAATAATCGATACCTAAAACTTGAACTGTACTACTTCTTACTGGCTATTACATCAACTTAGAAGCTTCATCTGTGTTCTACTATGGTGCTTTTAGTGTCTCCGCATACCGCAGCACGCGACATAGCTTTGAAGACGATAAGAACAACCGTTTCAGAGAGAAGAGCGGCCAATGTGACGATCTGGCTTTAAGTCGATTCGATAACAAATGACGAAAACGGACGGATTTCTCAGGTTTTTACTACATATGAACACTTTTCACATTCTCCCATCCAACGTGGCTGCTAGTCCTCCCTTCATGCAGAATCTTAAGGTCCTAGCTCATGTCTAAGGCACTAAAGCCAGCAAAAAAGTCAATAATCGATACCTAAAACTTGAATTGTACTACTTCTTACTGGCTATTACATCATCATAGAAGCTTCATCTGTGTTCTACTATGGTGCTTTTAGTGTCTCCGCATACCGCAGCACGCGACATAGCTTTGCAGAGGATAAGTACAACCGTTTCAGAGAGAAGAGCGGCCAATGTGACGATCGGGCTTTAAGTCGATTCGATAACAAATGACGGAAACAGACGGATTTCTCAAGTTTTTACTACATATGAACACATTTCACATTCTCCCGTGCAACGCGGCTGCTAGTCCTCTTTTCATGCAGAATCTTAAGGTAATAGCTCATGTACAAGGCACCAAAGCCAGCTAAAAAGTAAATAATCAGTACCTAAAACTTGAATTGTACTACTTCTTACTGGCTATTACATCAACTTAGAAGCTTCATCTGTTTTCTACTATGGTGCTTTTAGTGTCTCCGCATACCGCAGCACGCGACATAGCTTTGCAGACGATAAGTACAACCGTTTCAGAGAGAAGAGCGACCAAGTGACGATCTGGCTTTAAGTCGATTCGATAACAAATGACGAAATCGGACGGATTTCTCAGGTTTTTACTACATATGAACACTTTTCACATTCTCCCGTGCAACTCGGCTGCTAGTCCTCCTTTCATGCAGAATCTTAAGGTCCTAGCTCATGTCCAAGGCAACAAAGCCAGCTAAAAAGTCAATAATCGATACCTAAAACTTGAATTGTACTACTTCTTACTGGCTATTACATCAACTTAGAAGCTTCATCTGTGTTCTACTATGGTGCTTTTAGTGTCTCCGCATACCGCAGCACGCGACATAGCTTTGCAGACGATAAGTGGAACCGTTTCAGAGAGAAGAGCGGCCAATGTGACGATCTGGCTTTAAGTCGATTCGATAACAAATGACGAAAACGGACGGATTTCTCAGGTTTTTACTACATATGAACACTTTTCACATTCTTCCGTGCAACTCGGCTGCTAGTCCTCCTTTCATGCAGAATCTTAAGGTCCTAGCTCATGTCCAAGGCAACAAAGCCAGCTAAAATGTCAATAATCGATACCTAAAACTTGAATTGTACTACTTCTTACTGGCTATTACATCAACTTAGAAGCTTCATCTGTGTTCTACTATGGTGCTTTTAGTGTCTCCGCATACCGCAGCACGCGACATAGCTTTGAAGACGATAAGAACAACCGTTTCAGATAGAAGAGCGGCCAATGTGACGATCTGGCTTTAAGTCGATTCGATAACAAATGACGAAAACGGACGGATTTCTCAGGTTTTTACTACATATGAACACTTTTCACATTCTCCCATCCAACGCGGCTGCTAGTCCTCCCTTCATGCAGAATCTTAAGGTCCTAGCTCATGTCCAAAGCACCAAAGCCAGCTAAAAAGTCAACAATCGATACCTAAAACTTGAATTGTACTACTTCTTACTGGCTATTACATCATCATAGAAGCTTCATCTGTGTTCTACTATGGTGCTTTTAGTGTCTCCGCATACCGCAGCACGCGACATAGCTTTGCAGAGGATAAGTACAACCGTTTCAGAGAGAAGAGTGGCCAATGTGACGATCGGGCTTTAAGTCGATTCGATAACAAATGACGGAAACAGACGGATTTCTCAAGTTTTTACTACATATGAACACATTTCACATTCTCTCGTGCAACGCGGCTGCTAGTCCTCCTTTCATGCAGAATCTTAAGGTAATAGCTCATGTACAAGGCACCAAAGCCAGCTAAAAAGTAAATAATCAGTACCTAAAACTTGAATTGTACTACTTCTTACTGGCTATTACATCAACTTAGAAGCTTCATCTGTGTTCTACTATGGTGCTTTTAGTGTCTCCACATACCGCAGCACGCGACATAGCTTTGAAGACGATAAGTACAACCGTTTCAGAGAGAAGAGCGGCCAAGTGACGATCTGGCTTTAAGTCGATTCGATAACAAATGACGAAAACGGACGGATTTCTCAGGTTTTTACTACATATGAACACTTTTCACATTCCCCCCTGCAACTCAAGTGCTAGTCCTCCTTTCATGCAGAATCTTAAGGTCCTAGCTCATGTCCAGGGCACCAAAGCCAGCTAAGAAGTCAATAATCGATACCTAAAACTTGAATTGTACTACTTCTTACTGGCTATTACATCAACTTAGAAGCTTCATCTGTGTTCTACTATGGTGCTTTTAGTGTCTCCACATACCGCAGCACGCGACATAGCTTTGAAGACGATAAGTACAACCGTTTCAGAGAGAAGAGCGGCCAATGTGACGATCTGGCTTTAGGTCGATTCGATAACAAATGACGAAAACGGACGGATTTCTCAGGTTTTTACTACATATGAACACATTTCACATTCTCCCGTGCAACGCAGCTGCTAGTCCTCCTTTAATGCAGAATCTTAAGGTCCTAGCTCATGTCCAAGGCACCAAAGCCAGCTAAAAAGTCGATAATCGATACATTAAACTTGAATTGTACTACTTCTTACTGGCTATTACATCATCATAGAAGCTTCATATGTGTTCTACTATGGTGCTTTTAGTGTCTCCGCATACCGCAGCACGCGACATAGCTTTGCAGACGATAAGTACAACCGTTTCAGAGAGAAGAGCGGCCAATGTGACGATCTGGCTTTAAGTCGATTCGATAACAAATGACGAAAACGGACGTATTTCTCAGGTTTTTACTACATATGAACACATTTCACATTCTCCCGTACAACGCGGCTGCTAGTCCTCCTTTCATGCAGAATCTTAATGTCCTAGCTCATGTCCAAGGCACCAAAGCCAGCTAAAAAGTCAATAATCGATACCTAAAACTTGAATTGTACTACTTCTTACTGGCTATTACATCAACTTAGAAGCTTCATCTGTGTTCTACTATGGTGCTTTTAGTGTCTCTGCATACCGCAGCACGCGACATAGCTTTGAAGACGATAAGAACAACCGTTTCAGAGAGAAGAGCGGCCAATGTGACGATCTGGCTTTAAGTCGATTCGATAACAAATGACGAAAACGGACGGATTTCTCAGGTTTTTACTACATATGAACACTTTTCACATTCTCCCATCCAACGCGGCTGCTAGTCCTCCCTTCATGCAGAATCTTAAGGTCCTAGCTCATGTCCAAGGCACCAATGCCAGCTAAAAAGTCAATCATCGATACCTAAAACTTGAATTGTACTACTTCTTACTGGCTATTACATCATCATAGAAGCTTCATCTGTGTTCTACTATGGTGCTTTTAGTGTCTCCGCATACCGCAGCACGCGACATAGCTTTGCAGAGGATAAGTACAACCGTTTCAGAGAGAAGAGCGGCCAATGTGACGATCGGGCTTTAAGTCGATTCGATAACAAATGACGGAAACAGACGGATTTCTCAAGTTTTTACTACATATGAACACATTTCACATTCTCCCGTGCAACGCGGCTGTTAGTCCTCCTTTCATGCAGAATCTTAAGGTAATAGCTCATGTACAAGGCACCAAAGCCAGCTAAAAAGTAAATAATCAGTACCTAAAACTTGAATTGTACTACTTCTTACTGGCTATTACATCAACTTAGAAGCTTCATCTGTTTTCTACTATGGTGCTTTTAGTGTCTCCGCATACCGCAGTACGCGACATAGCTTTGCAGACGATAAGTACAACCGTTTCAGAGAGAAGAGCGGCCAAGTGACGATCTGGCTTTAGGTCGATTCGATAACAAATGACGAAAACGGACGGATTTCTCAGGTTTTTACTACATATGAACACTTTTCACATTCTCCCGTGCAACTCAAGTGCTAGTCCTCCTTTCATGCAGAATCTTAAGGTCCTAGCTCATGTCCAGGGCACCAAAGCCAGCTAAGAAGTCAATAATCGATAACTAAAACTTGAATTGTACTACTTCTTACTGGCTATTACATCAACTTAGAAGCTTCATCTGTGTTCTACTATGGTGCTTTTAGTGTCTCCGCATACCGCAGCACGCGACATAGCTTTGAAGACGATAAGTACAATCGTTTCAGAGAGAAGAGCGGCCAATGTGACGATCTGGCTTTAGGTCGATTCGATAACAAATGACGAAAACGGACGGATTTCTCAGGTTTTTACTACTTATGAACAGTTTTCACATTCTCCCGTGCAACTCGGCTGCTAGTCCTCCTTTCATGCAGAATCTTAAGGTCCTAGCTCATGTTCAAGGCACCAAAGCCAGCTAAAAAGTCAATAATCGATACCTAAAACTTGAATTGTACTACTTCTTACTGGCTATTACATCATCTTAGAACCTTCATCTGTGTTCTACTATGGTGCTTTTAGTGTCTCCGCATACCACAGCACGCGACAAAGCTTTCCAGACGATAAGTACAACCGATTCAGAGAGAAGAGCGGCCAATGTGACGATCTGGCTTTAAGTCGATTCGATAACAAATGACGAAAACGGACGGATTTCTCAGGTTTTTACTACATATGAACACTTTTCACATTCTCCCGTGCAACTCAAGTGCTAGTCCTCCTTTCATGCAGAATCTTAAGGTCCTAGCTCATGTCCAAGGCAACAAAGCCAGCTAAAAGTCAATAATCGATACCTAAAACTTGAACTGTACTACTTCTTACTGGCTATTACATCAACTTAGAAGCTTCATCTGTGTTCTACTATGGTGCTTTTAGTGTCTCCGCATACCGCAGCACGCGACATAGCTTTGAAGACGATAAGAACAACCGTTTCAGAGAGAAGAGCGGCCAATGTGACGATCTGGCTTTAAGTCGATTCGATAACAAATGACGAAAACGGACGGATTTCTCAGGTTTTTACTACATATGAACACTTTTCACATTCTCCCATCCAACGCGGCTGCTAGTCCTCCCTTCATGCAGAATCTTAAGGTCCTAGCTCATGTCTAAGGCACTAAAGCCAGCAAAAAAGTCAATAATCGATACCTAAAACTTGAATTGTACTACTTCTTACTGGCTATTACATCATCATAGAAGCTTCATCTGTGTTCTACTATGGTGCTTTTAGTGTCTCCGCATACCGCAGCACGCGACATAGCTTTGCAGAGGATAAGTACAACCGTTTCAGAGAGAAGAGCGGCCAATGTGACGATCGGGCTTTAAGTCGATTCGATAACAAATGACGGAAACAGACGGATTTCTCAAGTTTTTACTACATATGAACACATTTCACATTCTCCCGTGCAACGCGGCTGCTAGTCCTCTTTTCATGCAGAATCTTAAGGTAATAGCTCATGTACAAGGCACCAAAGCCAGCTAAAAAGTAAATAATCAGTACCTAAAACTTGAATTGTACTACTTCTTACTGGCTATTACATCAACTTAGAAGCTTCATCTGTTTTCTACTATGGTGCTTTTAGTGTCTCCGCATACCGCAGCACGCGACATAGCTTTGCAGACGATAAGTACAACCGTTTCAGAGAGAAGAGCGGCCAAGTGACGATCTGGCTTTAAGTCGATTCGATAACAAATGACGAAATCGGACGGATTTCTCAGGTTTTTACTACATATGAACACTTTTCACATTCTCCCGTGCAACTCGGCTGCTAGTCCTCCTTTCATGCAGAATCTTAAGGTCCTAGCTCATGTCCAAGGCAACAAAGCCAGCTAAAAAGTCAATAATCGATACCTAAAACTTGAATTGTACTACTTCTTACTGGCTATTACATCAACTTAGAAGCTTCATCTGTGTTCTACTATGGTGCTTTTAGTGTCTCCGCATACCGCAGCACGCGACATAGCTTTGCAGACGATAAGTGGAACCGTTTCAGAGAGAAGAGCGGCCAATGTGACGATCTGGCTTTAAGTCGATTCGATAACAAATGACGAAAACGGACGGATTTCTCAGGTTTTTACTACATATGAACACTTTTCACATTCTTCCGTGCAACTCGGCTGCTAGTCCTCCTTTCATGCAGAATCTTAAGGTCCTAGCTCATGTCCAAGGCAACAAAGCCAGCTAAAATGTCAATAATCGATACCTAAAACTTGAATTGTACTACTTCTTACTGGCTATTACATCAACTTAGAAGCTTCATCTGTGTTCTACTATGGTGCTTTTAGTGTCTCCGCATACCGCAGCACGCGACATAGCTTTGAAGACGATAAGAACAACCGTTTCAGATAGAAGAGCGGCCAATGTGACGATCTGGCTTTAAGTCGATTCGATAACAAATGACGAAAACGGACGGATTTCTCAGGTTTTTACTACATATGAACACTTTTCACATTCTCCCATCCAACGCGGCTGCTAGTCCTCCCTTCATGCAGAATCTTAAGGTCCTAGCTCATGTCCAAAGCACCAAAGCCAGCTAAAAAGTCAACAATCGATACCTAAAACTTGAATTGTACTACTTCTTACTGGCTATTACATCATCATAGAAGCTTCATCTGTGTTCTACTATGGTGCTTTTAGTGTCTCCGCATACCGCAGCACGCGACATAGCTTTGCAGAGGATAAGTACAACCGTTTCAGAGAGAAGAGCGGCCAATGTGACGATCGGGCTTTAAGTCGATTCGATAACAAATGACGGAAACAGACGGATTTCTCAAGTTTTTACTACATATGAACACATTTCACATTCTCTCGTGCAACGCGGCTGCTAGTCCTCCTTTCATGCAGAATCTTAAGGTAATAGCTCATGTACAAGGCACCAAAGCCAGCTAAAAAGTAAATAATCAGTACCTAAAACTTGAATTGTACTACTTCTTACTGGCTATTACATCAACTTAGAAGCTTCATCTGTGTTCTACTATGGTGCTTTTAGTGTCTCCACATACCGCAGCACGCGACATAGCTTTGAAGACGATAAGTACAACCGTTTCAGAGAGAAGAGCGGCCAAGTGACGATCTGGCTTTAAGTCGATTCGATAACAAATGACGAAAACGGACGGATTTCTCAGGTTTTTACTACATATGAACACTTTTCACATTCCCCCCTGCAACTCAAGTGCTAGTCCTCCTTTCATGCAGAATCTTAAGGTCCTAGCTCATGTCCAGGGCACCAAAGCCAGCTAAGAAGTCAATAATCGATACCTAAAACTTGAATTGTACTACTTCTTACTGGCTATTACATCAACTTAGAAGCTTCATCTGTGTTCTACTATGGTGCTTTTAGTGTCTCCACATACCGCAGCACGCGACATAGCTTTGAAGACGATAAGTACAACCGTTTCAGAGAGAAGAGCGGCCAATGTGACGATCTGGCTTTAGGTCGATTCGATAACAAATGACGAAAACGGACGGATTTCTCAGGTTTTTACTACATATGAACACATTTCACATTCTCCCGTGCAACGCAGCTGCTAGTCCTCCTTTAATGCAGAATCTTAAGGTCCTAGCTCATGTCCAAGGCACCAAAGCCAGCTAAAAAGTCGATAATCGATACATTAAACTTGAATTGTACTACTTCTTACTGGCTATTACATCATCATAGAAGCTTCATATGTGTTCTACGATGGTGCTTTTAGTGTCTCCGCATACCGCAGCACGCGACATAGCTTTGCAGACGATAAGTACAACCGTTTCAGAGAGAAGAGCGGCCAATGTGACGATCTGGCTTTAAGTCGATTCGATAACAAATGACGAAAACGGACGTATTTCTCAGGTTTTTACTACATATGAACACATTTCACATTCTCCCGTGCAACGCGGCTGCTAGTCCTCCTTTAATGCAGAATCTTAATGTCCTAGCTCATGTCCAAGGCACCAAAGCCAGCTAAAAAGTCAATAATCGATACCTAAAACTTGAATTGTACTACTTCTTACTGGCTATTACATCAACTTAGAAGCTTCATCTGTGTTCTACTATGGTGCTTTTAGTGTCTCTGCATACCGCAGCACGCGACATAGCTTTGAAGACGATAAGAACAACCGTTTCAGAGAGAAGAGCGGCCAATGTGACGATCTGGCTTTAAGTCGATTCGATAACAAATGACGAAAACGGACGGATTTCTCAGGTTTTTACTACATATGAACACTTTTCACATTCTCCCATCCAACGCGGCTGCTAGTCCTCCCTTCATGCAGAATCTTAAGGTCCTAGCTCATGTCCAAGGCACCAATGCCAGCTAAAAAGTCAATCATCGATACCTAAAACTTGAATTGTACTACTTCTTACTGGCTATTACATCATCATAGAAGCTTCATCTGTGTTCTACTATGGTGCTTTTAGTGTCTCCGCATACCGCAGCACGCGACATAGCTTTGCAGAGGATAAGTACAACCGTTTCAGAGAGAAGAGCGGCCAATGTGACGATCGGGCTTTAAGTCGATTCGATAACAAATGACGGAAACAGACGGATTTCTCAAGTTTTTACTACATATGAACACATTTCACATTCTCCCGTGCAACGCGGCTGTTAGTCCTCCTTTCATGCAGAATCTTAAGGTAATAGCTCATGTACAAGGCACCAAAGCCAGCTAAAAAGTAAATAATCAGTACCTAAAACTTGAATTGTACTACTTCTTACTGGCTATTACATCAACTTAGAAGCTTCATCTGTTTTCTACTATGGTGCTTTTAGTGTCTCCGCATACCGCAGTACGCGACATAGCTTTGCAGACGATAAGTACAACCGTTTCAGAGAGAAGAGCGGCCAAGTGACGATCTGGCTTTAGGTCGATTCGATAACAAATGACGAAAACGGACGGATTTCTCAGGTTTTTACTACATATGAACACTTTTCACATTCTCCCGTGCAACTCAAGTGCTAGTCCTCCTTTCATGCAGAATCTTAAGGTCCTAGCTCATGTCCAGGGCACCAAAGCCAGCTAAGAAGTCAATAATCGATACCTAAAACTTGAATTGTACTACTTCTTACTGGCTATTACATCAACTTAGAAGCTTCATCTGTGTTCTACTATGGTGCTTTTAGTGTCTCCGCATACCGCAGCACGCGACATAGCTTTGAAGACGATAAGTACAATCGTTTCAGAGAGAAGAGCGGCCAATGTGACGATCTGGCTTTAGGTCGATTCGATAACAAATGACGAAAACGGACGGATTTCTCAGGTTTTTACTACATATGAACAGTTTTCACATTCTCCCGTGCAACTCGGCTGCTAGTCCTCCTTTCATGCAGAATCTTAAGGTCCTAGCTCATGTTCAAGGCACCAAAGCCAGCTAAAAAGTCAATAATCGATACCTAAAACTTGAATTGTACTACTTCTTACTGGCTATTACATCATCTTAGAACCTTCATCTGTGTTCTACTATGGTGCTTTTAGTGTCTCCGCATACCACAGCACGCGACAAAGCTTTCCAGACGATAAGTACAACCGATTCAGAGAGAAGAGCGGCCAATGTGACGATCTGGCTTTAAGTCGATTCGATAACAAATGACGAAAACGGACGGATTTCTCAGGTTTTTACTACATATGAACACTTTTCACATTCTCCTATCCAACGCGGCTGCTAGTCCTCCTTTCATGCAGAATCTTAAGGTCCTAGCTCATGTCCAAGGCACCAAAGCCAGCTAAAAAGTCAATAATCGATACCTAAAACTTGAATTGTACTACTTCTTACTGGCTATTACATCATCATAGAAGCTTCATCTGTGTTCTACTATGGTGCTTTTAGTGTCTCCGCATACCGCAGCACGCGACATAGCTTTGCAGACGATAAGTACAACCGTTTCAGAGAGAAGAGCGGCCAATAAGACGATCGGGCTTTAAGTCGATTCGATAACAAATGACGAAAACGGACGGATTTCTCAGGTTTCTACTACATATGAACACATTTCACATTCTCCCGTGCAACGCGGCTGCTAGTCCTCCTTTAATGCAGAATCTTAAGGTCCTAGCTCATGTCCAAGGCACCAAAGCCAGCTAAAAAGTCAATAATCGATACCTAAAACTTGAATTGTACTACTTCTTACTGGCTATTACATCAACTTAGAAGCTTCATCTGTGTTCTACCATGGTGCTTTTAGTGTCTCCACACACCGCAGTACGCGACATAGCTTTGCAGTCGATAAGTACAACCGTTTCAGAGAAAAGAGGGGCCAATGTGACGATCTGGCTTTAAGGCGATTCGATAACAAATGACGAAAACGGACGGATTTCTCAGGTTTTTACTACATATGAACACTTTTCACATTCTACCGTGCAACTCGGCTGCTAGTCCTCCTTTCATGCAGAATCTTAAGGTCCTAGCTCATGTCCAAGGCACCAAAGCCAGCTAAAAAGTCGATAATCGATACCTTAAACTTGAATTGTACTACTTCTTACTGGCTATTACATCATCATAGAAGCTTCATATGTGTTCTACTATGGTGCTTTTAGTGTCTCCGCATACCGCAGCACGCGACATAGCTTTGCAGACGATAAGTACAACCGTTTCAGAGAGAAGAGCGGCCAATGTGACGATCTGGCCTTAATTCGATTCGATAACAAATGACGAAAACGGACGTATTTCTCAGGTTTTTACTACATATGAACACATTTCACATTCTCTCGTACAACGCGGCTGCTAGTCCTCCTTTCATGCAGAATCTTAAGGTCCTAGCTCATGTCCAAGGCACCAAAGCCAGCTAAAAAGTCAATAATCGATACCTAAAACTTGAATTGTACTACTTCTTACTGGCTATTACATCAACTTAGAAGCTTCATCTGTGTTCTACTATGGTGCTTTTAGTGTCTCCGCATACCGCAGCACGCGACATAGCTTTGAAGACGATAAGTACAACCGTTTCAGAGAGAAGAGCGGCCAATGTGACGATCTGGCTTTAAGTCGATTCGATAACAAATAACGAAAACGGACGGATTTCTCAGGTTTCTACTACATTAGAACACATTTCACATTCTCCCGTGCAACGCAGCTGCTAGTCCTCCTTTAATGCAGAATCTTAAGGTCCTAGCTCATGTCCAAGGCACCAAAGCCAGCTAAAAAGTCGATAATCGATACATTAAACTTGAATTGTACTACTTCTTACTGGCTATTACATCATCATAGAAGCTTCATATGTGTTCTACTATGGTGCTTTTAGTGTCTCCGCATACCGCAGCACGCGACATAGCTTTGAAGACGATAAGTACAACCGTTTCAGAGAGAAGAGTGGCCAATGTGACGATCTGGCTTTAAGTCGATTCGATAACAAATGACGAAAACGGACGGATTTCTCAGGTTTCTACTACATATGAACACATTTCACATTCTCCCGTGCAACGCGGCTGCTAGTCCTCCTTTAATGCAGAATCTTAAGGTCCTAGCTCATGTCCAAGGCACCAAAGCCAGCTAAAAAGTCAATAATCGATACCTAAAACTTGAATTGTACTACTTCTTACTGGCTATTACATCAACTTAGAAGCTTCATCTGTGTTCTACCATGGTGCTTTTAGTGTCTCCACACACCGCAGTACGCGACATAGCTTTGCAGTCGATAAGTACAACCGTTTCAGAGAAAAGAGGGGCCAATGTGACCATCTGGCTTTAAGTCGATTCGATAACAAATGACGAAAACGGACGGATTTCTCAGGTTTTTACTACATATGAACACTTTTCACATTCTCCCGTGCAACTCGGCTGCAAGTCCTCCTTTCATGCAGAATCTTAAGGTCCTAGCTCATGTCCAAGGCACCAAAGCCAGCTAAAAAGTCGATAATCGATACCTTAAACTTGAATTGTACTACTTCTTACTGGCTATTACATCATCATAGAAGCTTCATATGTGTTCTACTATGGTGCTTTTAGTGTCTCCGCATACCGCAGCACGCGACATAGCTTTGCAGACGATAAGTACAACCGTTTCAGAGAGAAGAGCGGCCAATGTGACGATCTGGCCTTAATTCGATTCGATAACAAATGACGAAAACGGACGTATTTCTCAGGTTTTTACTACATATGAACACATTTCACATTCTCCCGTACAACGCGGCTGCTAGTCCTCCTTTCATGCAGAATCTTAAGGTCCTAGCTCATGTCCAAGGCACCAAAGCCAGCTAAAAAGTCAATAATCGATACCTAAAACTTGAATTGTACTACTTCTTACTGGCTATTACATCAACTTAGAAGCTTCATCTGTGTTCTACTATGGTGCTTTTAGTGTCTCCGCATACCGCAGCACGCGACATAGCTTTGAAGACGATAAGTACAACCGTTTCAGAGAGAAGAGCGGCCAATGTGACGATCTGGCTTTAAGTCGATTCGATAACAAATGACGAAAACGGACGTATTTCTCAGGTTTTTACTACATATGAACACATTTCACATTCTCCCGTACAACGCGGCTGCTAGTCCTCCTTTCATGCAGAATCTTAATGTCCTAGCTCATGTCCAAGGCACCAAAGCCAGCTAAAAAGTCAATAATCGATACCTAAAACTTGAATTGTACTACTTCTTACTGGCTATTACATCAACTTAGAAGCTTCATCTGTGTTCTACTATTTTGCTTTTAGTGTCTCCGCATACCGCAGCACGCGACATAGCTTTGAAGACGATAAGTACAACCGTTTCAGAGAGAAGAGTGGCCAATGTGACGATCTGGCTTTAAGTCGATTCGATAACAAATGACGAAAACGGACGGATTTCTCAGGTTTCTACTACATATGAACACATTTCACATTCTCCCGTGCAACGCGGCTGCTAGTCCTCCTTTAATGCAGAATCTTAAGGTCCAAGCTCATGTCCAAGGCA
The DNA here is from genome assembly GCF_023897955.1 of Schistocerca gregaria. Lineage (NCBI taxonomy): Eukaryota > Metazoa > Arthropoda > Insecta > Orthoptera > Acrididae > Schistocerca > Schistocerca gregaria. The sequence goes on from NW_026061791.1 coordinate 2,732,253, forward strand.
CCAAAGCCAGCTAAAAAGTCAATAATCGATACCTAAAACTTGAATTGTACTACTTCTTACTGGCTATTACATCAACTTAGAAGCTTCATCTGTGTTCTACCATGGTGCTTTTAGTGTCTCCGCACACCGCAGTACGCGACATAGCTTTGCAGACGATAAGTACAACCGTTTCAGAGAAAAGTTGGGCCAACGTGACGATCTGGCTTAAGTCGATTCGATAACAAATGACGAAAACGGACGGAGTTCTCAGGTTTTTACTACATATGAACACTTTTCACATTCTCCCGTGCAACTCGGCTGCTAGTCCTCCTTTCATGCAGAACCTTAAGGTCCTAGCTCATGTCCAAGGCACCAAAGCCAGCTAAAAAGTCAATAATCGATACCTAAAACTTGAACTGTACTACTTCTTACTGGCTATTACATCAACTTAGAAGCTTAATCTGTGTTCTACTATGGTGCTTTTAGTGTCTCCGCATACCGCAGCATGCGACATAGCTTTGCAGACGATAAGTACAACCGTTTCAGAGAGAAGAGCGGCCAATGTGACGATCTGGCCTTAATTCGATTCGATAACAAATGACGAAAACGGACGTATTTCTCAGGTTTTTACTACATATGAACACATTTCACATTCTCCCGTACAACGCGGCTGCTAGTCATCTGTGTTCTACTATTTTGCTTTTAGTGTCTCCGCATACCGCAGCACGCGACATAGCTTTGAAGACGATAAGTACAACCGTTTCAGAGAGAAGAGTGGCCAATGTGACGATCTGGCTTTAAGTCGATTCGATAACAAATGACGAAAACGGACGGATTTCTCAGGTTTCTACTACATATGAACACATTACACATTCTCCCGTGCAACGCGGCTGCTAGTCCTCCTTTAATGCAGAATCTTAAGGTCCAAGCTCATGTCCAAGGCACCAAAGCCAGCTAAAAAGTCAATAATCGATACCTAAAACTTGAATTGTACTACTTCTTACTGGCTATTACATCAACTTAGAAGCTTCATCTGTGTTCTACCATGGTGCTTTTAGTGTCTCCGCACACCGCAGTACGCGACATAGCTTTGCAGACGATAAGTACAACCGTTTCAGAGAAAAGTTGGGCCAACGTGACGATCTGGCTTAAGTCGATTCGATAACAAATGACGAAAACGGACGGAGTTCTCAGGTTTTTACTACATATGAACACTTTTCACATTCTCCCGTGCAACTCGGCTGCTAGTCCTCCTTTCATGCAGAATCTTAAGGTCCTAGCTCATGTCCAAGGCACCAAAGCCAGCTAAAAAGTCAATAATCGATACCTAAAACTTGAACTGTACTACTTCTTACTGGCTATTACATCAACTTAGAAGCTTAATCTGTGTTCTACTATGGTGCTTTTAGTGTCTCCGCATACCGCAGCATGCGACATAGCTTTGCAGACGATAAGTACAACCGTTTCAGAGAGAAGAGCGGCCAATGTGACGATCTGGCCTTAATTCGATTCGATAACAAATGACGAAAACGGACGTATTTCTCAGGTTTTTACTACATATGAACACATTTCACATTCTCCCGTACAACGCGGCTGCTAGTCCTCCTTTCATGCAGAATCTTAAGGTCCTAGCTCATGTCCAAGGCACCAAAGCCAGCTAAAAAGTCAATAATCGATACCTAAAACTTGAATTGTACTACTTCTTACTGGCTATTACATCAACTTAGAAGCTTCATCTGTGTTCTACTATGGTGCTTTTAGTGTCTCCGCATACCGCAGCACGCGACATAGCTTTGAAGACGATAAGTACAACCGTTTCAGAGAGAAGAGCGGCCAATGTGACGATCTGGCTTTAAGTCGATTCGATAACAAATGACGAAAACGGACGTATTTCTCAGGTTTTTACTACATATGAACACATTTCACATTCTCCCGTACAACGCGGCTGCTAGTCCTCCTTTCATGCAGAATCTTAATGTCCTAGCTCATGTCCAAGGCACCAAAGCCAGCTAAAAAGTCAATAATCGATACCTAAAACTTGAATTGTACTACTTCTTACTGGCTATTACATCAACTTAGAAGCTTCATCTGTGTTCTACTATGGTGCTTTTAGTGTCTCCGCATACCGCAGCACGCGACATAGCTTTGAAGACGATAAGTACAACCGTTTCAGAGAGAAGAGTGGCCAATGTGACGATCTGGCTTTAAGTCGATTCGATAACAAATGACGAAAACGGACGGATTTCTCAGGTTTCTACTACATATGAACACATTTCACATTCTCCCGTGCAACGCGGCTGCTAGTCCTCCTTTAATGCAGAATCTTAAGGTCCAAGCTCATGTCCAAGGCACCAAAGCCAGCTAAAAAGTCAATAATCGATACCTAAAACTTGAATTGTACTACTTCTTACTGGCTATTACATCAACTTAGAAGCTTCATCTGTGTTCTACCATGGTGCTTTTAGTGTCTCCGCACACCGCAGTACGCGACATAGCTTTGCAGACGATAAGTACAACCGTTTCAGAGAAAAGTTGGGCCAACGTGACGATCTGGCTTAAGTCGATTCGATAACAAATGACGAAAACGGACGGAGTTCTCAGGTTTTTACTACATATGAACACTTTTCACATTCTCCCGTGCAACTCGGCTGCTAGTCCTCCTTTCATGCAGAATCTTAAGGTCCTAGCTCATGTCCAAGGCACCAAAGCCAGCTAAAAAGTCAATAATCGATACCTAAAACTTGAACTGTACTACTTCTTACTGGCTATTACATCAACTTAGAAGCTTAATCTGTGTTCTACTATGGTGCTTTTAGTGTCTCCGCATACCGCAGCACGCCACATAGCTTTGCAGACGATAAGTACAGCCGTTTCAGAGAAAAGAGCGGCCAAGTGACGATCTGGCTTTAAGGCGATTCGATAACAAATGACGAAAACGGACGGATTTCTCAGGTTTTTACTACATATGAACACTTTTCATATTGTCCCGTGCAACTCGGCTGCTAGTCCTCCTTTCATCAGAATCTTAAGGTCCTAGCTCATGTCCAAGGCACCAAAGCCAGCTAAAAAGTCAATAATCAGTACCTAAAACTTAAATTGTACTACTTCTTACTGGCTATTACATCGACTTAGAAGCCTCATCTGTGTTCTACTATGGCGATTTTATTGTCTCCGCATACCGCAGCACGCGACATAGCTTTGCAGACGATAAGTACAACCGTTTCAGAGAGAAGAGCGGCCAATGTGACGATCGGGCTTTAAGTCGATTCGATAACAAATGACGAAAACGGACAGATTTCTCAGGTTTCTACTACATATGAACACATTTCACATTCTCCCGTGCAACGCGGCTGCTAGTCCTCCTTTAATGCAGAATCTTAAGGTCATAGCTCATGTCTAAGGCACCAAAGCCAGCTAAAAAGTCGATAATCGATACATTAAACTTGAATTGTACTACTTCTTACTGGCTATTACATCATCATAGAAGCTTCATCTGTGTTCTACCATGGTGCTTTTAGTGTCTCCACACACCGCAGTACGCGACATAGCTTTGCAGACGATAAGTACAACCGTTTCAGAGAAAAGAGGGGCCAATGTGACGATCTGGCTTAAGTCGATTCGATAACAAATGACGAAAACGGACGGAGTTCTCAGGTTTTCACTACATATGAACACTTTTCACATTCTCCCGTGCAACTCGGCTGCTAGTCCGCCTTTCATGCAGAATCTTAAGGTCCTAGCTCATGTCCAAGGCACCAAAGCCAGCTAAAAAGCCAATAATCGATACCTAAAACTTGAATTGTACTACTTCTTACTGGCTATTACATCAACTTAGAAGCTTCATCTGTGTTCTACTATGGTGCTTTTAGTGTCTCCGCATACCGCAGCACGCCACATAGCTTTGCAGACGATAAGTACAGCCGTTTCAGAGAGAAGAGCGGCCAATAAGACGATCGGGCTTTAAGTCGATTCGATTACAAATTACGAAAACGGACGGATTTCTCAGGTTTCTACTACATATGAACACATTTCACATTCTCCCGTGCAACGCGGCTGCTTGTCCTCCTTTAATGCAGAATCTTAAGGTCCTAGCTCATGTCCAAGGCACCAAAGCCAGCTAAAAAGTCAATAATCGATACCTAAAACTTGAATTGTACTACTTCTTACTGGCTATTACATCAACTTAGAAGCTTCATCTGTGTTCTACCATGGTGCTCTTAGTGTCTCCGCACACCGCACTACGCGACATAGCTTTGCAGACGATAAGTACAACCGTTTCAGAGAAAAGAGGGGCCAATGTGACGATCTGGCTTTAAGTCGATTCGATAACAAATGACGAAAACGGACGGATTTCTCAGGTTTTTACTACATATGAACACTTTTCACATTCTCCCGTGCAACTCGGCTGCTAGTCCTCCTTTCATGCAGAATCTTAAGGTCCTAGCTCATGTCCAAGGCACCAAAGCCAGCTAAAAAGTCGATAATCGATACCTTAAACTTGAATTGTACTACTTCTTACTGGCTATTATATCATCATAGAAGCTTCATATGTGTTCTACTATGGTGCTTTTAGTGTCTCCGCATACCGCAGCACGCGACATAGCTTTGCAGACGATAAGTACAACCGTTTCAGAGAGAAGAGCGGCCAATGTGACGATCTGGCTTTAATTCGATTCGATAACAAATGACGAAAACGGACGTATTTCTCAGGTTTTTACTACATATGAACACATTTCACATTCTCCCGTACAACGCGGCTGCTAGTCCTCCTTTCATGCAGATTCTTAAAGTCCTAGCTCATGTCCAAGGCACCAAAGCCAGCTAAAAAGTCAATAATCGATACCTAAAACTTGAATTGTACTACTTCTTACTGGCTATTACATCAACTTAGAAGCTTCATCTGTGTTCTACTATGGTGCTTTTAGTGTCTCCGCATACCGCAGCACGCGACATAGCTTTGCAGACGATAAGTACAACCGTTTGAGAGAGAAGAGCGGCCAATGTGACGATCTGGCTTCAAGTAGATTCGATAACAAATAACGAAAACGGACGGATTTCTCAGGTTTCTACTACATATGAACACATTTCACATTCTCCCGTACAACGCGGCTGCTAGTCCTCCTTTCATGCAGAATCTTAATGTCCTAGCTCATGTCCAAGGCACCAAAGCCAGCTAAAAAGTCAATAATCGATACCTAAAACTTGAATTGTACTACTTCTTACTGGCTATTACATCAACTTAGAAGCTTCATCTGTGTTCTACTATGGTGCTTTTAGTGTCTCTGCATACCGCAGCACGCGACATAGCTTTGAAGACGATAAGTACAACCGTTTCAGGGAGAAGAGCGGCCAATGTGACGATCTGGCTTTAAGTCGATTCGATAACAAATGACGAAAACGGACGTATTTCTCAGGTTTTTACTACATATGAACACATTTCACATTCTCCCGTACAACGCGGCTGCTAGTCCTCCTTTCATGCAGAATCTTAATGTCCTAGCTCATGTCCAAGGCACCAAAGCCAGCTAAAAAGTCAATAATCGATACCTAAAACTTGAATTGAACTACTTCTTACTGGCTATTACATCAACTTAGAAGCTTCATCTGTGTTCTACTATGGTGCTTTTAGTGTCTCCGCATACCGCAGCACGCGACATAGCTTTGAAGACGATAAGTACAACCGTTTCAGAGAGAAGAGCGGCCAATGTGACGATCTGGCTTTAAGTCGATTCGATAACAAATGACGAAAACGGACGGATTTCTCAGGTTTTTACTACATATGAACACTTTTCACATTCTCCCGTGCAACTCGGCTGCTAGTCCTCCTTTCATGCAGAATCTTAAGGTCCTAGCTCATGTCCAAGGCACCAAAGCCAGCTAAAAAGTCGATAATCGATACATTAAACTTGAATTGTACTACTTCTTACTGGCTATTACATCATCATAGAAGCTTCATATGTGTTCTACTATGGTGCTTTTAGTGTCTCCAGATACTGCAGCACGCGACATAGCTTTGCAGACGATAAGTACAACCGTTTCAGAGAGAAGAGCGGCCAATGTGACGATCTGGCTTTAAGTCGATTCGATAACAAATGACGAAAACGGACGGATTTCTCAGGTTTTTACTACATATGAACACATTTCACACTCTCCCATACAACGCGGCTGCTAGTCCTCCTTTCATGCAGAATCTTAATGTCCTAGCTCATGTCCAAGGCACCAAAGCCAGCTAAAAAGTCAATAATCGATACCTAAAACTTGAATTGTACTACTTCTTACTGGCTATTACATCAACTTAGAAGCTTCATCTGTGTTCTACTATGGTGCTTTTAGTGTCTCTGCATACCGCAGCACGCGACATAGCTTTGCAGACGATAAGTACAACCGTTTCAGAGAAAAGAGGGGCCAACGTGACGATCTGGCTTAAGTCGATTCGATAACAAATGACGAAAACGGACGGAGTTCTCAGGTTTTCACTACATATGAACACTTTTCACATTCTCCCGTGCAACTCGGCTGCTAGTCCGCCTTTCATGCAGAATCTTAAGGTCCTAGCTCATGTCCAAGGCACCAAAGCCAGCTAAAAAGCCAATAATCGATACCTAAAACTTGAATTGTACTACTTCTTACTGGCTATTACATCAACTTAGAAGCTTCATCTGTGTTCTACCATGGTGCTTTTAGTGTCTCCGTACACCGCAGTACGCGACATAGCTTTGCAGACGATAAGTACAACCGTTTCAGAGAAAAGAGTGGCCAACGTGACGATCTGGCTTAAGTCGATTCGATAACAAATGACGAAAACGGACGGATTTCTCAGGTTTTTACTACATATGAACACTTTTCACATTCTCCCGTGCAACTCGGCTGCTAGTCCTCCTTTCATGCAGAATCTTAAGGTCCTAGCTCATGTCCAAGGCACCAAAGCCAGCTAAAAAGTCAATAATCGATACCTAAAACTTGAATTGTACTACTTCTTACTGTCTATTACATCAACTTAGAAGCTTCATCTGTGTTCTACTATGGTGCTTTTAGTGTCTCCGCATACCGCAGCACGCCACATAGCTTTGCAGACGATAAGTACAGCCGTTTCAGAGAGAAGAGCGGCCAAGTGTCGATCTGGCTTTAAGGCGATTCGATAACAAATGACGAAAACGGACGGATTTCTCAGGTTTTTACTACATATGAACACTTTTCATATTGTCCCGTGCAACTCGGCTGCTAGTCCTCCTTTCATGCAGAATCTTAAGGTCCTAGCTCATGTCCAAGGCACCAAATCCATCAAAGAAGTCAATAATCGATACCTAAAACTTGAATTGTACTACTTCTTACTGGCTATTACATCATCTTAGAAGCTTCATCTGTGTTCTACTATGGTGCTTTTAGTGTCTCCGCATACCACAGCACGCGAAAAAGCTTTCCAGACGATAAGTACAACCGATTCAGAGAGAAGAGCGGCCAATGTGACGATCTGGCTTTAAGTCGATTCGACAACAAATGACGAAAACGGACGGATTTCTCAGGTTTTTACTACATATGAACACTTTCCACATTCTCCTATCCAACGCGGCTGCTAGTCCTCCTTTCATGCAGAATCTTAAGGTCCTAGCTCATGTCCAAGGCACCAAAGCCAGCTAAAAAGTCAATAATCGATACCTAAAACTTGAATTGTACTACTTCTTACTGGCTATTACATCATCATAGAAGCTTCATCTGTGTTCTACTATGGTGCTTTTAGTGTCTCCGCATACCGCAGCACGCGACATAGCTTTGCAGACGAGAAGTACAACCGTTTCAGAGAGAAGAGCGGCCAATAAGACGATCGGGCTTTAAGTCGATTCGATAACAAATGACGAAAACGGACGGATTTCTCAGGTTTCTACTACATATGAACACATTTCACATTCTCCCGTGCAACGCGGCTGCTAGTCCTCCTTTAATGCAGAATCTTAAGGTCCTAGCTCATGTCCAAGGCACCAAAGCCAGCTAAAAAGTCAATAATCGATACCTAAAACTTGAATTGTACTACTTCTTACTGGCTATTACATCAACTTAGAAGCTTCATCTGTGTTCTACCACGGTGCTCTTAGTGTCTCCGCACACCGCAGTACGCGATATAGCTTTGCAGACGATAAGTACAACCGTTTCAGAGAAAAGAGGGGCCAATGTGACGATCTGGCTTTAAGTCGATTCGATAACAAATGACGAAAACGGACGGATTTCTCAGGTTTTTACTACATATGAACACTTTTCACATTCTCCCGTGCAACTCGGCTGCTAGTCCTCCTTTCATGCAGAATCTTAAGGTCCTAGCTCATGTCCAAGGCACCAAAGCCAGCTAAAAAGTCGATAATCGATACCTTAAACTTGAATTGTACTACTTCTTACTGGCTATTACATCATCATAGAAGCTTCATATGTGTTCTACTATGGTGCTTTTAGTGTCTCCGCATACCGCAGCACGCGACATAGCTTTGCAGACAATAAGTACAACCGTTTCAGAGAGAAGAGCGGCCAATGTGACGATCTGGCTTTAATTCGATTCGATAACAAAGGACGAAAACGGACGTATTTCTCAGGTTTTTACTACATATGAACACATTTCACATTCTCCCGTACAACGCGGCTGCTAGTCCTCCTTTCATGCAGAATCTTAAGGTCGTAGCTCATGTCCAAGGCACCAAAGCCAGCTAAAAAGTCAATAATCGATACCTAAAACTTGAATTGTACTACTTCTTACTGGCTATTACATCAACTTAGCAGCTTCATCTGTGTTCTACTATGGTGCTTTTAGTGTCTCCGCATACCGCAGCACGCGACATAGCTTTGAAGACGATAAGTACAACCGTTTGAGAGAGAAGAGCGGCCAATGTGACGATCTGGCTTTAAGTCGATTCGATAACAAGTAACGAAAACGGACGGATTTCTCAGGTTTCTACTACATATGAACACATTTCACATTCTCCCGTGCAACGCAGCTGCTAGTCCTCCTTTAATGCAGATTCTTAAGGTCCTAGCTCATGTCCAAGGCACCAACGCCAGCTAAGAAGTCGATAATCGATACATTAAACTTGAATTGTACTACTTCTTACTGGCTATTACATCATCATAGAAGCTTCATATGTGTTCTACTATGGTGCTTTTAGTGTCTCCGCATACCGCAGCACGCGACATAGCTTTGCAGACGATAAGTACAACCGTTTCAGAGAGAAGAGCGGCCAATGTGACGATCTGGCTTTAAGTCGATTCGATAACAAATGACGAAAACGGACGTATTTCTCAGGTTTTTTACTACATATGAACACATTTCACATTCTCCCGTACAACGCGGCTGCTAGTCCTCCTCTCATGCAGAATCATAATGTCCTAGCTCATGTCCAAGGCACCAAAGCCAGCTAAAAAGTCAATAATCGATACCTAAAACTTGAATTGTACTACTTCTTACTGGCTATTACATCAACTTAGAAGCTTCATCTGTGTTCTACTATGGTGCTGTTAGTGTCTCCGCATACCGCAGTACGCGACATAGCTTTGAAGACGATAAGTACAACCGTTTCAGAGAGAAGAGCGGCCAATGTGACGATCTGGCTTTAAGTCGATTCGATAACAAATGACGAAAACGGACGGATTTCTCAGGTTTCTACTACATATGAACACATTTCACATTCTCCCGTGCAACGCGGCTGCTAGTCCTTCTTTAATGCAGAATCTTAAGGTCCAAGCTCATGTCCAAGGCACCAAAGCCAGCTAAAAAGTCAATAATCGATACCTAAAACTTGAATTGTACTACTTCTTACTGGCTATTACATCAACTTAGAAGCTTCATCTGTGTTCTACCATGGTGCTTTTAGTGTCTCCGCACACCGCAGTACGCGACATAGCTTTGCAGACGATAAGTACAACCGTTTCAGAGAAAAGAGGGGCCAACGTGACGATCTGGCTTAAGTCGATTCGATAACAAATGACGAAAACGGACGGAGTTCTCAGGTTTTTACTACATATGAACACTTTTCACATTCTCCCGTGCAACTCGGCTGCTAGTCCTCCTTTCATGCAGAATCTTAAGGTCCTAGCTCATGTCCAAGGCACCATAGCCAGCTAAAAAGTCAATAATCGATACCTAAAACTTGAACTGTACTACTTCTTACTGGCTATTACATCAACTTAGAAGCTTAATCTGTGTTCTACTATGGTGCTTTTAGTGTCTCCGCATACCGCAGCACGCCACATAGCTTTGCAGACGATAAGTACAGCCGTTTCAGAGAAAAGAGCGGCCAAGTGACGATCTGGCTTTAAGGCGATTCGATAACAAATGACGAAAACGGACGGATTTCTCAGGTTTTTACTACATATGAACACTTTTCATATTGTCCCGTGCAACTCGGCTGCTAGTCCTCCTTTCATGCAGAATCTTAAGGTCCTAGCTCATGTCCAAGGCACCAAAGCCAGCTAAAAAGTCAATAATCAGTACCTAAAACTTGAATTGTACTACTTCTTACTGGCTATTACATCGACTTAGAAGCTTCATCTGTGTTCTACTATGGCGATTTTATTGTCTCCGCATACCGCAGCACGCGACATAGCTTTGCAGACGATAAGTACAACCGTTTCAGAGAGAAGAGCGGCCAATGTGACAATCGGGCTTTAAGTCGATTCGATAACAAATGACGAAAACGGACAGATTTCTCAGGTTTCTACTACATATGAACACATTTCACATTCTCCCGTGCAACGCGGCTGCTAGTCAGCCTTTAATGCAGAATCTTAAGGTCCTAGCTCATGTCCAAGGCACCAAAGCCAGATAAAAAGTCAATAATCGATACCTAAAACTTGAATTGTACTACTTCTTACTGGCTATTACATCAACTTAGAAGCTTCATCTGTGTTCTACCATGGTGCTTTTAGTGTCTCCGCACACCGCAGTACGCGACATAGCTTTGCAGACGATAAGTACAACCGTTTCAGAGAAAAGAGGGGCCAATGTGACGATCTGGCTTTAAGTCGATTCGATAACAAATGACGAAAACGGACGGATTTCTCAGGTTTTTTCTACATATGAACACTTTTCACATTCTCCCGTGCAACTCGGCTGCTAGTCCTCCTTTCATGCAGAATCTTAAGGTCCTAGCTCATGTCCAAGGCACCAAAGCCAGCTAAAAAGTCGATAATCGATACATTAAACTTGAATTGTACTACTTCTTACTGGCTATTACATCATCATAGAAGCTTAATCTGTGTTCTACTATGGTGCTTTTAGTGTCTCCGCATACCGCAGCACGCCACATAGCTTTGCAGACGATAAGTACAGCCGTTTCAGAGAGAAGAGCGGCCAAGTGACGATCTGGCTTTAAGGCGATTCGATAACAAATGACGAAAACGGACGGATTTCTCAGGTTTTTACTACATATGAACACTTTTCACATTCTCCCGTGCAACTCGGCTGCTAGTCCTCCTTTCATGCAGAATCTTAAGGTCCTAGCTCATGTCCAAGGCACCAAATCCATCTAAGAAATCAATAATCGATACCTAAAACTTGATTTGTACTACTTCATACTGGCTATTACATCAACTTAGAAGCTTCATCTGTGTTCTACTATGGTGCTTTTAGTGTCTCCGCATGCCGCAGCACGCGACATAGCTTTGAAGACGATAAGTACAACCGTTTCAGAGAGAAGAGCGGCCAATGTGACGATCTGGCTTTAAGTCGATTCGATAACAAATGACGAAAACGGACGGATTTCTCAGGTTTTTACTACATATGAACACTTTTCACATTCTCCCCTGCAACCCGGCTGCTAGTCCTCCTTTCATGCAGAATCTTAAGGTCCTAGCTCATGTCCAAGCACCAAAGCCAGCTAAAAAATCAATAATCGATACCTAAAACTTGAATTGTACTACTTCTTACTGGCTATTACATCATCATAGAAGCTTCATCTGTGTTCTACTATGGTGCTTTTAGTGTCTCCGCATACCGCAGCACGCGACATAGCTTAGCAGACGATAAGTACAACCGTTTCAGAGACAAGAGCGGCCAATGTGACGATCTGGCTTTAAGTCGATTCGATAACAAATGACGAAAAAGGACGGATTTCTCTGGTTTTTACTACATATGAACACTTTTCACATTCTCCCGTGCAACTCGGCTGCTAGTCCTCCTTTCATGCAGAATCTTATGGTCCTAGCTCATGTCCAAGGCACCAAAGCCAGCTAAAAAGTCAATAATCGATACCTAAAACTTGAACTGTACTACATCTTACTGGCTATTACATCAACTTAGAAGCTTAATCTGTGTTCTACCATGGTGCTTTTAGTGTCTCCGCACACCGCAGTACGCGACATAGCTTTGCAGACGATAAGTACAACCGTTTCAGAGAAAACAGGGGCCAATGTGACGATCTGGCTTTAAGTCGATTCGATAACAAATGACGAAAACGGACGGATTTCTCAGGTTTTTATTACATATGAACACTTTTCACATTCTCCCGTGCAACTCGGCTGCTAGTCCTCCTTTCATGCAGAATCTTAAGGTCCTAGCTCATGTCCAAGGCACCAAAGCCAGCTAAAAAGTCGATAATCGATACATTAAACTTGAATTGTACTACTTCTTACTGGCTATTACATCATCATAGAAGCTTAATCTGTGTTCTACTATGGTGCTTTTAGTGTCTCCGCATACCGCAGCACGCCACATAGCTTTGCAGACGATAAGTACAGCCGTTTCAGAGAGAAGAGCGGCCAAGTGACGATCTGGCTTTAAGGCGATTCGATAACAAATGACGAAAACGGACGGATTTCTCAGGTTTTTGCTACATATGAACACTTTTCATATTGTCCCGTGCAACTCGGCTGCTAGTCCTCCTTTCATGCAGAATCTTAAGGTCCTAGCTCATGTCCAAGGCACCAAATCCATCTAAGAAATCAATAATCGATACCTAAAACTTGATTTGTACTACTTCATACTGGCTATTACATCAACTTAGAAGCTTCATCTGTGTTCTACTATGGTGCTTTTAGTGTCTCCGCATGCCGCAGCACGCGACATAGCTTTGAAGACGATAAGTACAGCCGTTTCAGAGAAAAGAGCGGCCAAGTGACGATCTGGCTTTAAGGCGATTCGATAACAAATGACGAAAACGGACGGATTTCTCAGGTTTTTACTACATATGAACACTTTTCATATTGTCCCGTGCAACTCGGCTGCTAGTCCTCCTTTCATGCAGAATCTTAAGGTCCTAGCTCATGTCCAAGGCACCAAAGCCAGCTAAAAAGTCAATAATCAGTACCTAAAACTTGAATTGTACTACTTCTTACTGGCTATTACATCGACTTAGAAGCTTCATCTGTGTTCTACTATGGCGATTTTATTGTCTCCGCATACCGCAGCACGCGACATAGCTTTGCAGACGATAAGTACAACCGTTTCAGAGAGAAGAGCGGCCAATGTGACAATCGGGCTTTAAGTCGATTCGATAACAAATGACGAAAACGGACAGATTTCTCAGGTTTCTACTACATATGAACACATTTCACATTCTCCCGTGCAACGCGGCTGCTAGTCAGCCTTTAATGCAGAATCTTAAGGTCCTAGCTCATGTCCAAGGCACCAAAGCCAGATAAAAAGTCAATAATCGATACCTAAAACTTGAATTGTACTACTTCTTACTGGCTATTACATCAACTTAGAAGCTTCATCTGTGTTCTACCATGGTGCTTTTAGTGTCTCCGCACACCGCAGTACGCGACATAGCTTTGCAGACGATAAGTACAACCGTTTCAGAGAAAAGAGGGGCCAATGTGACGATCTGGCTTTAAGTCGATTCGATAACAAATGACGAAAACGGACGGATTTCTCAGGTTTTTTCTACATATGAACACTTTTCACATTCTCCCGTGCAACTCGGCTGCTAGTCCTCCTTTCATGCAGAATCTTAAGGTCCTAGCTCATGTCCAAGGCACCAAAGCCAGCTAAAAAGTCGATAATCGATACATTAAACTTGAATTGTACTACTTCTTACTGGCTATTACATCATCATAGAAGCTTAATCTGTGTTCTACTATGGTGCTTTTAGTGTCTCCGCATACCGCAGCACGCCACATAGCTTTGCAGACGATAAGTACAGCCGTTTCAGAGAGAAGAGCGGCCAAGTGACGATCTGGCTTTAAGGCGATTCGATAACAAATGACGAAAACGGACGGATTTCTCAGGTTTTTACTACATATGAACACTTTTCACATTCTCCCGTGCAACTCGGCTGCTAGTCCTCCTTTCATGCAGAATCCTAAGGTCCTAGCTCATGTCCAAGGCACCAAATCCATCTAAGAAATCAATAATCGATACCTAAAACTTGATTTGTACTACTTCATACTGGCTATTACATCAACTTAGAAGCTTCATCTGTGTTCTACTATGGTGCTTTTAGTGTCTCCGCATGCCGCAGCACGCGACATAGCTTTGAAGACGATAAGTACAACCGTTTCAGAGAGAAGAGCGGCCAATGTGACGATCTGGCTTTAAGTCGATTCGATAACAAATGACGAAAACGGACGGATTTCTCAGGTTTTTACTACATATGAACACTTTTCACATTCTCCCCTGCAACTCGGCTGCTAGTCCTCCTTTCATGCAGAATCTTAAGGTCCTAGCTCATGTCCAAGCACCAAAGCCAGCTAAAAAATCAATAATCGATACCTAAAACTTGAATTGTACTACTTCTTACTGGCTATTACATCATCATAGAAGCTTCATCTGTGTTCTACTATGGTGCTTTTAGTGTCTCCGCATACCGCAGCACGCGACATAGCTTAGCAGACGATAAGTACAACCGTTTCAGAGACAAGAGCGGCCAATGTGACGATCTGGCTTTAAGTCGATTCGATAACAAATGACGAAAAAGGACGGATTTCTCTGGTTTTTACTACATATGAACACTTTTCACATTCTCCCGTGCAACTCGGCTGCTAGTCCTCCTTTCATGCAGAATCTTATGGTCCTAGCTCATGTCCAAGGCACCAAAGCCAGCTAAAAAGTCAATAATCGATACCTAAAACTTGAACTGTACTACATCTTACTGGCTATTACATCAACTTAGAAGCTTAATCTGTGTTCTACCATGGTGCTTTTAGTGTCTCCGCACACCGCAGTACGCGACATAGCTTTGCAGACGATAAGTACAACCGTTTCAGAGAAAAGAGGGGCCAATGTGACGATCTGGCTTTAAGTCGATTCGATAACAAATGACGAAAACGGACGGATTTCTCAGGTTTTTACTACATATGAACACTTTTCACATTCTCCCGTGCAACTCGGCTGCTAGTCCTCCTTTCATGCAGAATCTTAAGGTCCTAGCTCATGTCCAAGGCACCAAAGCCAGCTAAAAAGTCGATAATCGATACATTAAACTTGAATTGTACTACTTCTTACTGGCTATTACATCATCATAGAAGCTTAATCTGTGTTCTACTATGGTGCTTTTAGTGTCTCCGCATACCGCAGCACGCCACATAGCTTTGCAGACGATAAGTACAGCCGTTTCAGAGAGAAGAGCGGCCAAGTGACGATCTGGCTTTAAGGCGATTCGATAACAAATGACGAAAACGGACGGATTTCTCAGGTTTTTGCTACATATGAACACTTTTCATATTGTCCCGTGCAACTCGGCTGCTAGTCCTCCTTTCATGCAGAATCTTAAGGTCCTAGCTCATGTCCAAGGCACCAAATCCATCTAAGAAATCAATAATCGATACCTAAAACTTGATTTGTACTACTTCATACTGGCTATTACATCAACTTAGAAGCTTCATCTGTGTTCTACTATGGTGCTTTTAGTGTCTCCGCATGCCGCAGCACGCGACATAGCTTTGAAGACGATAAGTACAACCGTTTCAGAGAGAAGAGCGGCCAATGTGACGATCTGGCTTTAAGTCGATTCGATAACAAATGACGAAAACGGACGGATTTCTCAGGTTTTTACTACATATGAACACTTTTCACATTCTCCCCTGCAACTCGGCTGCTAGTCCTCCTTTCATGCAGAATCTTAAGGTCCTAGCTCATGTCCAAGCACCAAAGCCAGCTAAAAAATCAATAATCGATACCTAAAACTTGAATTGTACTACTTCTTACTGGCTATTACATCATCATAGAAGCTTCATCTGTGTTCTACTATGGTGCTTTTAGTGTCTCCGCATACCGCAGCACGCGACATAGCTTAGCAGACGATAAGTACAACCGTTTCAGAGACAAGAGCGGCCAATGTGACGATCTGGCTTTAAGTCGATTCGATAACAAATGACGAAAAAGGACGGATTTCTCTGGTTTTTACTACATATGAACACTTTTCACATTCTCCCGTGCAACTCGGCTGCTAGTCCTCCTTTCATGCAGAATCTTAAGGTCCTAGCTCATGTCCAAGGCACCAAAGCCAGCTAAGAAGTCAATAATCGATACCTAAAACTTGAATTGTACTACTTCTTACTGGCTATTACATCAACTTAGAAGCTTCATCTATGTTCTACTATGGTGCTTTTAGTGTCTCCGCATACCGCAGCACGCGACAAAGCTTTCCAGACGATAAGTACAACCGTTTCAGAGAGAAGAGCAGCCAATGTGACGATCTGGCTTTAAGTCGATTCGATAACAAATGACGAAAACGGACGGATTTCTCAGGTTTTTACTACATATGAACACTTTTCACATTCTCCTATCCAACGCGGGTGCTAGTCCTCCTTTCATGCAGAATCTTAAGGTCCTAGCTCATGTCCAAGGCACCAAAGCCAGCTAAAAAGTCAATAATCGATACCTAAAACTTGAATTGTACTACTTCTTACTGGCTATTATATCAACTTAGAAGCTTCATCTGTGTTCCACTAGGGTGATTTTAGTGTCTCCGCATGCCGCAGCACGCGACATAGCTTTGCAGACAATAAGTACAACCGTTTCAGAGAGAAGAGCGGCCAATGTGACGATCTGGCTTTAAGTCGATTCGATAACAAATGACGAAAACGGACGGATTTCTCAGGTTTTTACTACATATGAACACTATTCACATTCTTCCCTGCAACTCGGCTGCTAGTCCTCCTTTCATGCAGATTCTTAAGGTCCTAGCTCATGTCCAAGGCATCAAAGCCACCTAAAAAATCAATAATCGATACCTAAAACTTGAATTGTACTACTTCTTACTGGCTATTACATCAAATTAGAAGCTTCATCAGTGTTCTACTGTGGTGGTTTCAGTGTCTCCGCCTACCGCAGCATACGACATAGCTTTGCAGACGATAAGTACAACCGTTTCAGAGAGAAGAGCGGCCAATGTGACGATCTGGCTTCAAGTCGATTCGTTAACAAATGACGAAAACGGACGGATTTCTCAGGTTTTTACTACATATGAACACTTTTCACATTCTCCCGTGCAACTCGGTTGCTAGTCCTCCTTTCATGCAGAATCTTAAGGTCCTAGCTCATGTCCAAGGCACCAAAGCCAGCTAAAAAGTCACTATTCGATACCTAAAACTCGAATTATACTACTTCTTACTGGCTATTACATCAACTTAGAGGCTTCATCTGTGTTCTACTATGGTGCTTTTAGTGTCTCCGCATACGGCATCACGCGACATAGCTTTGCAGGCGATAAGGACAACCGTTTCAGAGAGAAGAGCGGCCAATGTGACGATCTGGCTTTAAGTCGATTCGATAACAAATGACGAAAACGGACGGATTTCTCAGGTTTTTACTACATATGAACACTATTCACATTCTCCCATCCAACGCGGCTGCTAGTCCTCCTTTCACGCAGAATCTTAAGGTCCTACCTCATGTCCAAGGCACCAAAGCCAGCTAAAAAGTCAATAATCGATACCTAAAACTTGAATTGTACTACTTCTTACTGGCTATTACATCGTCATAGAAACTTCATCTGTGTTCTACTATGGTGCTTTTAGTGTCTCCGCATACCGCAGCACGCGACATAGCTTTGCAGACGATAAGTAGAACCGTTTCAGAGAGAAGAGCGGCCAATGTGACGATCTGGCTTTAAGTCGATTCGATAACAAATGACGAAAACGGACGGATTTCTCAGGTTTTTACTACATATGAACACTTTTCACATTCTCCCGTGCAACTCGGCTGCTAGTCCTCCTTTCATGCAGAATCTTAAGGTCCTAGCTCATGTCCAAGACACCAAAGCCAGCCAAAAAGTCAATAATCAGTACCTAAAACTTGAATTGTACTACTTCTTACTGGCTATTACATCAACTTAGAAGCTTCATCTGTGTTCTACTATGGTGCTTTTAGTGTCTCCGCATACCGCAGCACGCGACATAGCTTTGCAGACGATAAGTACAACCGTTTCAGAGAGAAGAGCGGCCAATGTGACGATCTGGCTTTAAGTCGATTGGATAACAAATGACGAAAACGGACGGATTTCTCAGGTTTTTACTACATATGAACACTTTTCACATTCTCCCGTGCAACTCGGCTGCTAGTCCTCCTTTCATGCAGAATCTTAAGGTCCTAGCCCATGTCCAAGGCACCAAAGCCAGCTAAAGAGTAAATAATCAGTACCTAAAACTTGAATTGTACTACTTCTTACTGCCTATTACATCAACTTAGAAGCTTCATCTGTGTTCTACTATGGTGCTTTTAGTGTCTCCGCATACCGCAGCACGCGACATAGCTTTGCAGACGATAAGTAGAACCGTTTCAGAGAGAAGAGCGGCCAATGTGACGATCTGGCTTTAAGTCGATTCGATAACAAATGACGAAAACGGACGGATTTCTCAGGTTTTTACTACATATGAACACTTTTCACATTCTCCCCTGCAACTCGGCTGCTAGTCCTCCTTTCATGCAGAATCTTAAGGTCCTAGCTCATGTCCAAGGCACCAAAGCCAGCTAAAAAGTCAATAATCGATACATAAAACTTGAATTGTACTACTTCTTACTGGCTATTACATCATCTTAGAAGCTTCATCTGTGTTCTACTATGGTGCTTTTAGTGTCTCCGCATACCGGAGCACGCGACAAAGCTTTCCAGACGATAAGTACAACCGTTTCAGAGAGAAGAGCAGCCAATGTGACGATCTGGCTTTAAGTCGATTCGATAACAAATGACGAAAACGGACGGATGTCTCAGGTTTTTACTACATATGAACACATTTCACATTCTCCTATCCAACGCGGGTGCTAGTCCTCCTTTCATGCAGAATCTTAAGGTCCTAGCTCATGTCCAAGGCACCAAAGCCAGCTAAAAAGTCAATAATCGATACCTAAAACTTGAATTATACTACTTCTTACTGGCTATTACATCAACTTAGAAGCTTCATCTGTATTCTACTATGTTGCTGTTAGTGTCTCCGCATACCGCATCACGCGACATAGCTTTGCAGGCGATAAGGACAACCGTTTCAGAGAGAACAGCGGCCAATGTGACGATCTGGCTTTAAGTCGATTCGATAACAAAGGACGAAAACGGACGGATTTCTCAGGTTTTTACTACATATGAACACTATTCACATTCTCCCATCCAACGCGGCTGCTAGTCCTCCTTTCACGCAGAATCTTAAGGTCCTACCACATGTCCAAGGCACCAAAGCCAGCTAAAAACTTAATAATCGATACCTAAAACTTGAATTGTACTACTTCTTACTGGCTATTACAGCAATGTAGAAGCTTCATCTGTGTTCTACTATGGTGCTTTTAGTGTCTCCGCATACCGCAGCACGCGACATAGCTTTGCAGACGATAAGTACAACCGTTTCAGAGAGAAGAGCGGCCAATGTGACGATCTGGCTTTAAGACGATTCGATAACAAATGAGGAAAACGGACGGATTTCTCAGGTTTTTACTACATATGAACACTTTTCACATTCTCCCATCCAACGCGGCTGCTAGTCCTCCTTTCATGCAGAATCTTAAGGTCCTAGCTCATGTCCAAGGCACCAAAGCCAGCAAAAAAGTCAATAATCAGTACCTAAAACTTGAATTGTACTACTTCTTACTGGCTATTACATCAACTTAGAAGCTTCATCTGTGTTCTACTATGGTGCTTTTAGTGTCTCCGCATACCGCAGCACGCGACATAGCTTTGCAGACGATAAGTACAACCGTTTGAGAGAGAAGAGCGGCCAATGTGACGATCTGCCTTTAAGTCGATTCGATAACAAATGACGAAAACGGACGGATTTCTCAGGTTTTTACTACATATGAACACTTTTCACATTCTCCCGTGCAACTCGGCTGCTAGTCCTCCTTTCATGCAGAATCTTAAGGTCCTAGCTCATGTCCAAGGCACCAAAGCCAGCTAAAAAGTCAATAATCAGTACCTAAAACTTGAATTGTACTACTTCTTACTGGCTATTACATCAACTTAGAAGCTTCATCTGTGTTCTACTATGGTGCTTTTAGAGTCTCCGCATACCGCAGCACGCGACATAGCTTTGCAGACGATAAGTACAACCGTTTGAGAGAGAAGAGCGGCCAATGTGACGATCTGCCTTTAAGTCGATTCGATAACAAATGACGAAAACGGACGGATTTCTCAGGTTTTTACTACATATGAACACTTTTCACATTCTCCCGTGCAACTCGGCTGCTAGTCCTCCTTTCATGCAGAATCTTAAGGTCCTAGCTCATGTCCAAGGCACCAAAGCCAGCTAAAAAGTAAATAATCAGTACCTAAAACTTGAATTGTACTACTTCTTACTGGCTATTACATCAACTTAGAAGCTTCATCTGTGTTCTACTATGGTGCTTTTAGTGTCTCCGCATACCGCAGCACGCGACAAAGCTTTCCAGACGATAAGTACAACCGTTTGAGAGAGAAGAGCAGCCAATGTGACGATCTGGCTTTAAGTCGATTCGATAACAAATGACGAAAACGGACGGATGTCTCAGGTTTTTACTACATATGAACACTTTTCACATTCTCCTATCCAACGCGGGTGCTAGTCCTCCTTTCATGCAGAATCTTAAGGTCCTAGCTCATGTCCAAGGCACCAAAGCCAGCTAAAAAGTCAATAATCGATACCTAAAACTTGAATTATACTACTTCTTACTGGCTATTACATCAACTTAGAAGCTTCATAAGTATTCTACTATGTTGCTGTTAGTGTCTCCGCATACCGCATCACGCGACATAGCTTTGCAGGCGATAAGGACAACCGTTTCAGAGAGAACAGCGGCCAATGTGACGATCTGGCTTTAAGTCGATTCGATAACAAATGACGAAAACGGACGGATTTCTCAGGTTCTTACTACATATGAACACTATTCACATTCTCCCATCCAACGCGGCTGCTAGTCCTCCTTTCACGCAGAATCTTAAGGTCCTACCACATGTCCAAGGCACCAAAGCCAGCTAAAAACTTAATAATCGATACCTAAAACTTGAATTGTACTACTTCTTACTGGCTATTACAGCAATGTAGAAGCTTCATCTGTGTTCTACTATGGTGCTTTTAGTGTCTCCGCATACCGCAGCACGCGACATAGCTTTGCAGACGATAAGTACAACCGTTTCAGAGAGAAGAGCGGCCAATGTGACGATCTGGCTTTAAGTCGATTCGATAACAAATGAGGAAAACGGACGGATTTCTCAGGTTTTTACTACATATGAACACTTTTCACATTCTCCCATCCAACGCGGCTGCTAGTCCTCCTTTCATGCAAAATCTTAAGGTCCTAGCTCATGTCCAAGGCACCAAAGCCAGCAAAAAAGTCAATAATCAGTACCTA
Source organism: Schistocerca gregaria (assembly GCF_023897955.1). Lineage (NCBI taxonomy): Eukaryota > Metazoa > Arthropoda > Insecta > Orthoptera > Acrididae > Schistocerca > Schistocerca gregaria. The sequence goes on from NW_026061791.1 coordinate 2,753,962, forward strand.
AAACTTGAATTGTACTACTTCTTACTGGCTATTACATCAACTTAGAAGCTTCATCTGTGTTCTACTATGGTGCTTTTAGTGTCTCCGCATACCGCAGCACGCGACATAGCTTTGCAGACGATAAGTACAACCGTTTGAGAGAGAAGAGCGGCCAATGTGACGATCTGCCTTTAAGTCGATTCGATAACAAATGACGAAAACGGACGGATTTCTCAGGTTTTTACTACATATGAACACTTTTCACATTCTCCCGTGCAACTCGGCTGCTAGTCCTCCTTTCATGCAGAATCTTAAGGTCCTAGCTCATGTCCAAGGCACCAAAGCCAGCTAAAAAGTCAATAATCAGTACCTAAAACTTGAATTGTACTACTTCTTACTGGCTATTACATCAACTTAGAAGCTTCATCTGTGTTCTACTATGGTGCTTTTAGTGTCTCCGCATACCGCAGCACGCGACATAGCTTTGCAGACGATAAGTACAACCGTTTGAGAGAGAAGAGCGGCCAATGTGACGATCTGCCTTTAAGTCGATTCGATAACAAATGACGAAAACGGACGGATTTCTCAGGTTTTTACTACATATGAACACTTTTCACATTCTCCCGTGCAACTCGGCTGCTAGTCCTCCTTTCATGCGGAATCTTAAGGTCCTAGCTCATGTCCAAGGCACCAAAGCCAGCTAAAAAGTAAATAATCAGTACCTAAAACTTGAATTGTACTACTTCTTACTGGCTATTACATCAACTTAGAAGCTTCATCTGTGTTCTACTATGGTGCTTTTAGTGTCTCCGCATACCGCAGCACGCGACAAAGCTTTCCAGACGATAAGTACAACCGTTTGAGAGAGAAGATCAGCCAATGTGACGATCTGGCTTTAAGTCGATTCGATAACAAATGACGAAAACGGACGGATGTCTCAGGTTTTTACTACATATGAACACTTTTCACATTCTCCTATCCAACGCGGGTGCTAGTCCTCCTTTCATGCAGAATCTTAAGGTCCTAGCTCATGTCCAAGGCACCAAAGCCAGCTAAAAAGTCAATAATCGATACCTAAAACTTGAATTATACTACTTCTTACTGGCTATTACATCAACTTAGAAACTTCATCTGTGTTCTACTATGTTGCTGTTAGTGTCTCCGCATACCGCATCACGCGACATAGCTTTGCAGGCGATAAGGACAACCGTTTCAGAGAGAACAGCGGCCAATGTGACGATCTGGCTTTAAGTCGATTCGATAACAAATGTCGAAAACGGACGGATTTCTCAGGTTTTTACTACATATGAACACTTTCCACATTCTCCCGTGCAACTCGGCTGCTAGTCCTCCTTTCATGCAGAATCTTAAGGTCCTAGCTCATGTCCAAGGCACCAAAGCCAGCTAAAAAGTCAATAATCAGTACCTAAAACTTGAATTGTACTACTTCTTACTGGCTATTACATCAACTTAGAAGCTTCATCTGTGTTCTACTATGGTGCTTTTAGTGTCTCCGCATACCGCAGCACGCGACATAGCTTTGCAGACGATAAGTAGAACCGTTTCAGAGAGAAGAGCGGCCAATGTGACGATCTGGCTTTAAGTCGATTCGATAACAAATGACGAAAACGGACGGATTTCTCAGGTTTTTACTACATATGAACACTTTTCACATTCTCCCCTGCAACTCGGCTGCTAGTCCTCCTTTCACGCAGAATCTTAAGGTCCTACCTCATGTCCAAGGCACCAAAGCCAGCAAAAAAGTCAATAATCGATACCTAAAACTAGAATTGTACTACTTCTTACTGGCTATTACATCATCATAGAAGCTTCATCTGTGTTCTACTATGGTGCTTTTAGTGTCTCCGCATACCGCAGCACGCGACATAGCTTTGCAGACGATAAGTACAACCGTTTCAGAGAGAAGAGCGGCCAATGTGACGATCTGGCTTTAAGTCGATTCGATAACAAATGACGAAAACGGACGGATTTCTCAGGTTTTTACTACATATGAACACTTTTCACATTGTCCCGTGCAACTCGGCTGCTAGTCCTCCTTTCATGCAGAATCTTAAGGTCCTAGCTCTTGTCCAAGGCACCAAAGCCAGCTAAAAAGTCAATAATCAGTACCTAAAACTTGAATTGTACTACTTCTTACTGGCTATTACATCAACTTAGAAGCTTCATCTGTGTTCTACTATGGTGCTTTTAGTGTCTCCGCATACCGCAGCACGCGACAAAGCTTTCCAGACGATAAGTACAACCGTTTCAGAGAGAAGAGCATCCAATGTGACGATCTGGCTTTAAGTCGATTCGATAACAAATGACGAAAACGGACGGATTTCTCAGGTTTTTACTACATATGAACACTTTTCACATTCTCCTATCCAACGCGGGTGCTAGTCCTCCTTTCATGCAGAATCTTAAGGTCCTAGCTCATGTCCAAGGCACCAAAGCCAGCTAAAAAGTCAATAATCGATACCTAAAACTTGTATTATACTACTTCTTACTGGCTATTACATCAACTTAGAAGCTTCATCTGTGTTCTACTATGGTGCTTTCAGTGTCTCCGCATACCGCATCACGCGACATAGCTTTGCAGGCGATAAGGACAACCGTTTCAGAGAGAAGAGCGGCCAATGTGACGATCTGGCTTTAAGTCGATTCGATAACAAATGACGAAAACGGACGGATTTCTCAGGTTTTTACTACATATGAACACTTTTCACATTGTTCCGTGCAACTCGGCTGCTAGTCCTCCTTTCACGCAGAATCTTAAGGTCCTACCTCATGTCCAAGGCACCAAAGCCAGCTAAAAAGTCAATAATCGATACCTAAAACTTGAATTGTACTACTTCTTACTGGGTATTACATCATCATAGAAGCTTCATCTGTGTTCTACTATGGTGCTTTTAGTGTCTCCGCATACCGCAGCACGCGACATAGCTTTGCAGACGATAAGTACAACCGTTTCAGAGAGAAGAGCGGCCAATGTGACGATCTGGCTTTAAGTCGATTCGATAACAAATGACGTAAACGGACGGATTTCTCAGGTTTTTACTACATATGAACACTTTTCACATTCTTCCCTGCAACTCGGCTGCTAGTCCTCCTTTCATGCAGATTCTTAGGGTCCTAGCTCATATCCAAGGCATCAAAGCCAGCTAAAAAGTCAATAATCGATACCTAAAACTTGAATTGTACTACTTCTTACTGGCTATTAAATCAAATTAGAAGCTTCATCTGTGTTCTACTGTGGTGGTCTCAGTGTCTCCGCCTACCGCAGCATACGACATAGCTTTGCAGACGATAAGTACAACCGTTTCAGAGAGAAGAGCGGCCAATGTGACGATCTGGCTTTAAGTCGATTCGATAACAAATGACGAAAACGGACGGATTTCTCAGGTTTTTACTACATATGAACACTTTTCACATTCTCCCGTACAACGCGGCTGCTAGTCCTCCTTTCATGCAGAATCTTAAGGTCCTAGCTCATGTCCAAGGCACCAAAGCCAGCTAAAAAGTCAATAATCGATACCTAAAACTTGAATTATACTACTTCTTACTGGCTATTACATCAACTTAGAAGCTTCATCTGTGTTCTACTATGGTGCTTTTAGTGTCTCCGCATACCGCATCACGCGACATAGGTTTGCAGGCGATAAGGACAACCGTTTCAGAGAGAAGAGCGGCCAATGTGACGATCTGGCTTTAAGTCGATTCGATAACAAATGACGAAAACGGACGGATTTCTCAGGTTTTTACTACATATGAACACTATTCACATTCTCCCATCCAACGCGGCTGCTAGTCCTCCTTTCACGCAGAATCTTAAGGTCCTAGCTTATGTGCAAGGCACCAAAGCCAGCTAAAAAGTCAATAATCAGTACCTAAAACTTGAATTGTACTACTTCTTACTGGCTGTTACATCAACTTAGAAGCTTCATCTGTGTTCTACTATGGTGCTTTTAGTGTCTCCGCATACCGCATCACGCGACATAGCTTTGCAGAGTATAAGTACAACCGTTTCAGAGAGAAGAGCGGCCAATGTGACGATCTGCCTTTAAGTCGATTCGATAACAAATGACGAAAACGGACGGATTTCTCAGGTTTTTACTACATATGAACACTTTCCACATTCTCCCGTGCAACTCGGCTGCTAGTCCTCCTTTCATGCAGAATCTTAAGGTCCTAGCTCATGTCCAAGGCACCAAAGCCAGCTAAAAAGTCAATAATCAGTACCTAAAACTTGAATTGTACTACTTCTTACTGGCTATTACATCAACTTAGAAGCTTCATCTGTGTTCTACTATGGTGCTTTTAGTGTCTCCGCATACCGCAGCACGCGACATAGCTTTGCAGACGATAAGTAGAACCGTTTCAGAGAGAAGAGCGGCCAATGTGACGATCTGGCTTTAAGTCGATTCGATAACAAATGACGAAAACGGACGGATTTCTCAGGTTTTTACTACATATGAACACTTTTCACATTCTCCCCTGCAACTCGGCTGCTAGTCCTCCTTTCACGCAGAATCTTAAGGTCCTACCTCATGTCCAAGGCACCAAAGCCAGCAAAAAAGTCAATAATCGATACCTAAAACTAGAATTGTACTACTTCTTACTGGCTGTTACAACATCATAGAAGCTTCATCTGTGTTCTACTATGGTGCTTTTAGTGTCTCCGCATACCGCAGCACGCGACATAGCTTTGCAGACGATAAGTACAACCGTTTCAGAGAGAAGAGCGGCCAATGTGACGATCTGGCTTTAAGTCGATTCGATAACAAATGACGAAAACGGACGGATTTCTCAGGTTTTTACTACATATGAACACTTTTCACATTCTCCCGTGCAACTCGGCTGCTAGTCATCCTTTCATGCAGAATCTTAAGGTCCTAGCTCATGTCCAAGGCACCAAAGCCAGCTAAAAAGTAAATAATCAGTACCTAAAACTTGAATTGTACTACTTCTTACTGGCTATTACATCAACTTAGAAGCTTCATCTGTGTTCTACTATGGTGCTTTTAGTGTCTCCCCATACCGCAGCACGCGACATAGCTTTGCAGACGATAAGTAGAACCGTTTCAGAGAGAAGAGCGGCCAATGTGACGATCTGGCTTTAAGTCGATTCGATAACAAATGACGAAAACGGACGGATTTCTCAGGATTTTACTACATATGAACACATTTCACATTCTCCCGTACAACGCGGCCGCTAGTCCTCCTTTCATGCAGAATCTTAAGGTCCTAGCTCATGTCCAAGGCACCAAAGCCAGCTAAAAAGTCAATAATCGATACCTAAAACTTGAATTGTACTACTTCTTACTGGCTATTACACCAACTTAGAAGCTTCATCTGTGTTCTACTATGGTGCTTTTAGTGTCTTCGCGTACCGCATCACGCGACATAGCTTTGCAGGCGATAAGTACAACCGTTTCAGAGAGAAGAGCGGCCAATGTGACGATCGGGCTTTAAGTCGATTCGATAACAAATGACGCAAACGGACGGATTTCTCAGGTCTTTACTACATATGAACACTTTTCACATTCTCCCATCCAACGCGGCTGCTAGTCCTCCTTTCATGCAGAATCTTAAGGTCCTAGCTCATGTCCAAGGCACCAAAGCCAGCTAAAAAGTCAATAATCGATACCTAAAACTTGAATTATACTACTTCTTACTGGCTATTACATCAACTTAGAAGCTTCATCTGTTTTCTACTATGGTGCTTTTAGTGTCTCCGCACACCGCAGCACGCGACATAGCTTTGCAGACGATAAGTACAACCGTTTCAGAGAGAAGAGCGGCCAATGTGACGATCTGGCTTTAAGTCGATTGGATAACAAATGACGAAACGGACGGATTTCTCAGGTTTTTACTACATATGAACACTTTTCACATTCTCCCGTAGAACGCGGCTGCTAGTCCTCCTTTCATGCAGAATCTTAAGGTCCTAGCTCTTGTCCAAGGCACCAAAGCCAGCCAAAAAGTCAATAATCGATACCTAAAACTTGAATTATACTACTTCTTACTGGCTATTACATCAACTTAGAAGCTTCATCTGTGTTCTACTATGGTGATTTTAGTGTCTCCGCATACCGCATCACGCGACATAGCTTTGCAGGCGATAAGGACAACCGTTTCAGAGAGGAGAGCGGCCAATGTGACGATCTGGCTTTAAGTCGATTCGATAACAAATGACGAAAACGGACGGATTTCTCAGGTTTTTACTACATATGAACACTATTCACATTCTCCCATCCAACGCGGCTGCTAGTCCTCCTTTCACGCAGAATCTTAAGGTCCTACCTCATGTCCAAGGCACCAAAGCCAGCTAAAAAGTCAATAATCGATACCTAAAACTTGAATTGTACTACTTCTTACTGGCTATTACATCGTCATAGAAGCTTCATCTGTGTTCTACTATGGTGCTTTTAGTGTCACCGCATACCGCAGCACGCGACATAGCTTTGCAGACGATAAGTACAACCGTTTCAGAGAGAAGAACGGCCAATGTGACGATCTGGCTTTAAGTCGATTCGATAACAAATGAGGAAAACGGACGGATTTCTCAGGTTTTTACTACATATGAACACTTTTCACATTGTCCCGTGCAACTCGGCTGCTAGTCCTCCTTTCATGCAGAATCTTAAGGTCCTAGCTCTTGTCCAAGGCACCAAAGCCAGCTAAAAAGTCAATAATCAGTACCTAAAACTTGAATTGTACTACTTCTTACTGGCTATTACATCAACTTAGAAGCTTCATCTGTGTTCTACTATGGTGCTTTTAGTGTCTCCGCATACCGCAGCACGCGACAAAGCTTTCCAGACGATAAGTACAACCGTTTCAGAGAGAAGAGCATCCAATGTGACGATCTGGCTTTAAGTCGATTCGATAACAAATGACGAAAACGGACGGATTTCTCAGGTTTTTACTACATATGAACACTTTTCACATTCTCCTATCCAACGCGGGTGCTAGTCCTCCTTTCATGCAGAATCTTAAGGTCCTAGCTCATGTCCAAGGCACCAAAGCCAGCTAAAAAGTCAATAATCGATACCTAAAACTTGTATTATACTACTTCTTACTGGCTATTACATCAACTTAGAAGCTTCATCTGTGTTCTACTATGGTGCTTTCAGTGTCTCCGCATACCGCATCACGCGACATAGCTTTGCAGGCGATAAGGACAACCGTTTCAGAGAGAAGAGCGGCCAATGTGACGATCTGGCTTTAAGTCGATTCGATAACAAATGACGAAAACGGACGGATTTCTCAGGTTTTTACTACATATGAACACTTTTCACATTGTTCCGTGCAACTCGGCTGCTAGTCCTCCTTTCACGCAGAATCTTAAGGTCCTACCTCATGTCCAAGGCACCAAAGCCAGCTAAAAAGTCAATAATCGATACCTAAAACTTGAATTGTACTACTTCTTACTGCGTATTACATCATCATAGAAGCTTCATCTGTGTTCTACTATGGTGCTTTTAGTGTCTCCGCATACCGCAGCACGCGACATAGCTTTGCAGACGATAAGTACAACCGTTTCAGAGAGAAGAGCGGCCAATGTGACGATCTGGCTTTAAGTCGATTCGATAACAAATGACGTAAACGGACGGATTTCTCAGGTTTTTACTACATATGAACACTTTTCACATTCTTCCCTGCAACTCGGCTGCTAGTCCTCCTTTCATGCAGATTCTTAGGGTCCTAGCTCATATCCAAGGCATCAAAGCCAGCTAAAAAGTCAATAATCGATACCTAAAACTTGAATTGTACTACTTCTTACTGGCTATTAAATCAAATTAGAAGCTTCATCTGTGTTCTACTGTGGTGGTCTCAGTGTCTCCGCCTACCGCAGCATACGACATAGCTTTGCAGACGATAAGTACAACCGTATCAGAGAGAAGAGCGGCCAATGTGACGATCTGGCTTTAAGTCGATTCGATAACAAATGACGAAAACGGACGGATTTCTCAGGTTTTTACTACATATGAACACTTTTCACATTCTCCCGTACAACGCGGCTGCTAGTCCTCCTTTCATGCAGAATCTTAAGGTCCTAGCACATGTCCAAGGCACCAAAGCCAGCTAAAAAGTCAATAATCGATACCTAAAACTTGAATTATACTACTTCTTACTGGCTATTACATCAACTTAGAAGCTTCATCTGTGTTCTACTATGGTGCTTTTAGTGTCTCCGCATACCGCATCACGCGACATAGGTTTGCAGGCGATAAGGACAACCGTTTCAGAGAGAAGAGCGGCCAATGTGACGATCTGGCTTTAAGTCGATTCGATAACAAATGACGAAAACGGACGGATTTCTCAGGTTTTTACTACATATGAACACTATTCACATTCTCCCTTCCAACGCGGCTGCTAGTCCTCCTTTCACGCAGAATCTTAAGGTCCTACCTCATGTCCAAGACACCAAAGCCAGCTAAAAAGTCAATAATCGATACCTAAAACTTGAATTGTACTACTTCTTACTGGCTATTACATCATCATAGAAGCTTCATCTGTGTTCTACTATGGTGCTTTTAGTGTCACCGCATACCGCAGCACGCGACATAGCTTTGCAGACGACAAGTACAACCGTTTCAGAGAGAAGAGCGGCCAATGTGACGATCTGGCTTTAAGTCGATTCGATAACAAATGAGGAAAACGGACGGATTTCTCAGGTTTTTACTACATATGAACACTTTTCACATTCTCCCGTGCAACTCGGCTGCTAGTCCTCCTTTCATGCAGAATCTTAAGGTCCTAGCTCATGTCCAAGGCACCAAAGCCAGCTAAAAAGTCAATAATCAGTACCTAAAACTTAAATTGTACTACTTCTTACTGGCTATTACATCAACTTAGAAGCTTCATCTGTGTTCTACTATGGTGCTTTTAGTGTCTCCGCATACCGCAGCACGCGACATAGCTTTGCAGACGATAAGTACAACCGTTTCAGAGAGAAGAGCGGCCAACGTGACGATCTGCCTTTAAGTCGATTCGATAACAAATGACGAAAACGGACGGATTTCTCAGGTGTTTACTACATATGAACACTTTTCACATTCTCCCGTGCAACTCGGGTGCTAGTCCTCCTTTCATGCAGAATCTTAAGGTCCTAGCTCATGTCCAAGGCACCAAAGCCAGCTAAAAAGTAAATAATCAGTACCTGAAACTTGAATTGTACTACTTCTTACTGGCTATTACATCAACTTAGAAGCTTCATCTGTGTTCTACTATGGTGCTTTTAGTGTCTCCGCATACCGCAGCACGCGACAAAGCTTTGCAGACGATAAGTACAACCGTTTCAGAGAGAAGAGCAGCCAATGTGACGATCTGGCTTTAAGTCGATTCGATAACAAATGAGGAAAACGGACGGATTTCTCAGGTTTTTACTACATATGAACACTTTTCACATTCTCCCGTGCAACTCGGCTGCTAGTCCTCCTTTCATGCAGAATCTTAAGGTCCTAGCTCATGTCCAAGGCACCAAAGCCAGCTAAAAAGTAAATAATCAGTACCTGAAACTTGAATTGTACTACTTCTTACTGGCTATTACATCATCTTAGAAGCTTCATCTGTGTTCTACTATGGTGCTTTTAGTGTCTCCGCATACCGCAGCACGCGACAAAGCTTTCCAGACGATAAGTACAACCGTTTCAGAGAGAAGAGCAGCCAATGTGACGATCTGGCTTTAAGTCGATTCGATAACAAATGACCAAAACGGACGGATTTCTCAGGTTTTTACCACATATGAACACTTTTCACATTCTCCTATCAAACGCGGGTGCTAGTCCTCCTTTCATGCAGAATCTTAAGGTCCTAGCTCATGTCCAAGGCACCAAAGCCAGCTAAAAAGTCAATAATCGATACCTAAAACTTGAATTGTACTACTTCTTACTGGCTATTACATCCACTTAGAAGCTTCATCTGTGTTCTACTATGGTGCTTTTAGTGTCTCCGCATACCGCATCACGCGACATAGCTTTGCAGGCGATAAGTACAACCGTTTCAGAGATAAGAGCGGCCAATGTGACGATCGGGCTTTAAGTCGATTCGATAACAAATAACGAAAACGGACGGACTTCTCAGGTTTTTACTACATATGAACACATTTCACATTCTCCCGTGCAACGCGGCTGCTAGTCCTCCTTTCATGCAGAATCTTAAGGTCCTAGCTCATGTCCAAGGCTCCAAAGCCAGCTAAAAAGTAAATAATCAGTACCTAAAACTTGAATTGTACTACTTCTTACTGGCTATTACATCATCATAGAAGCTTCATCTGTGTTCTACTATGGTGCTTTTAGTGTCTCCGCATACCGCAGCACGCGACATAGCTTTGCAGACGATAAGTACAACCGTTTCAGAGAGAAGAGCGGCCAATGTGACGATCTGGCTTTAAGTCGATTCGATAACAAATGAGGAAAACGGACGGATTTCTCAGGTTTTTACTACATATGAACACTTTTCACATTCTCCCGTGCAACTCGGCTGCTAGTCCTCCTTTCATGCAGAATCTTAAGGTCCTAGCTCATGTCCAAGGCACCAAAGCCAGCTAAAAAGTCAATAATCAGTACCTAAAACTTGAATTGTACTACTTCTTACTGTCTATTACATCAATTTAGAAGCTTCATCTGTGTTCTACTGTGGTGCTTTTAGTGTATCCGCATACCGCAGCACGCGACATAGCTTTGCAGACGATAAGTACAGCCGTTTCAGAGAGAAGAGCGGCCAAGTGACGATCTGGCTTTAAGGCGATTCGATAACAAATGACGAAAACGGACGGATTTCTCAGGTTTTTACTACATATGAACACTTTTCACATTCTCCCCTGCAACTCGGCTGCTAGTCCTCCTTTCATGCAGAATCTTAACATCCTAGCTCATGTCCAAGGCACCAAATCCATCTAAGAAGTCAATAATCGATACCTAAAACTTGAATTGTACTACTTCTTACTGGCAATTACATCGACTTAGAAGCTTCATCTGTGTTCTACTATGGTGATTCTATTGTCTCCGCATACCGCAGCACGCGACATAGCTTTGCAGACGATAAGTACAACCGTTTCAGAGAGAAGAGCGGCCAATGTGACGATCTGCCTTTAAGTCGATTCGATAACAAATGACGAAAACGGACGGATTTCTCAGGTTTTTACTACATATGAACACTTTTCACATTCTCCCGTGCAACTCGGCTGCTAGTCCTCCTTTCATGCAGAATCTTAAGGTCCTAGCTCATGTCCAAGGCACCAAAGCCAGCTAAAAAGTAAATAATCAGTACCTAAAACTTGAATTGTACTACTTCTTACTGGCTATTACATCACCTTAGAAGCTTCATCTGTGTTCTACTATGGTGCTTTTAGTGTCTCCGCATACCGCAGCACGCGACATAGCTTTGCAGACGATAAGTAGAACCGTTTCAGAGAGAAGAGCGGCCAATGTGACGATCTGGCTTTAAGTCGATTCGATAACAAATGACGAAAACGGACGGATTTCTCAGGTTTCTACTACATATGAACACTTTTCACATTCTCCCGTGCAACTCGGCTGCTAGTCCTCCTTTCATGCAGTATCTTAAGGTCCTAGCTCATGTCCAAGGCACCAAAGCCAGCTAAGAAGTCAATAATCGATACCTAAAACTTGAATTGTACTACTTCTTACTGGCTATTACATCATCTTAGAAGCTTCATCTGTGTTCTACTATGGTGCTTTCAGTGTCTCCGCATACCGCAGCACGCGACAAAGCTTTCCAGACGATAAGTACAACCGTTTCAGAGAGTAGAGCAGTCAATGTGACGATCTGGCTTTAAGTCGATTCGATAACAAATGACGAAAACGGACGTATTTCTCAGGATTTTACTACATATGAACACTTTTCACATTCTCCCGTACAACGCGGCTGCTAGTCCTCCTTTCATGCAGAATCTTAAGGTCCTAGCTCATGTCCAAGGCACCAAAGCCAGCAAAAAAGTCAATAATCGATACCTAAAACTTGAATTGTACTACTTCTAACTCGCTATTACATCAACTTAGAAGCTTCATCTGTGTTCTACTATGGTGCTTTTAGTGTCTCCGCATACCGCATCACGCGACATAGATTTGCAGGCGATAAGTACAACCGTTTCAGAGAGAAGAGCAGCCAATGTGACGATCTGGCTTTAAGTCGATTCGATAACAAATGACGAAAACGGACGGATTTCTCAGGTTTTTACTACATATGAACACTTTTCACATTCTCCCGTGCAACTCGGCTGCTAGTCCTCCTTTCATGCAGACTCTTAAGGTCCTAGCTCTTGTCCAAGGCACCAAAGGCAGCTAAAAAGTCAATAATCGATACCTAAAACTTGAATTGTACTACTTCTTACTGGCTATTACATCAACTTAGAAGCTTCATCTGTGTTCTACTATGGTGCTTTTAGAGTCTCCGCATACCGCAGCACGCGACATAGCTTTGCAGACGATAAGTACAACCGTTTCAGAGAGAAGAGCGGCCAATGTGACGATCTGGCTTTAAGTCGATTCGATAACAAATGACGAAAACGGACGGATTTCTCAGGTTTTTACCACATATGAACACTTTTCACATTCTCCCGTGCAACTCGGCTGCTAGTCCTCCTTTCATGCAGAATCTTAAGCTCCTAGCTCATGTCCAAGTCTCCAAAGCCAGCTAAAAAGTAAATAATCAGTACCTAAAACTTGAATTGTACTACTTCTTACTGGCTATTACAACAACGTAGAAGCTTCATCTGTGTTCTACTATGGTGCTTTTAGAGTCTCCGCATACCGCAGCACGCGACATAGCTTTGCAGACGATAAGTACAACCGTTTCAGAGAGAAGAGCGGCCAATGTGACGATCTGGCTTTAAGTCGATTCGATAACAAATGACGAAAACGGACGGATTTCTCAGGTTTTTACTACATATGAACACTTTTCACATTCTCCCGTGCAACTCGGCTGCTAGTCCTCCTTTCATGCAGAATCTTAAGGTCCTAGCTCATGTCCAAGGCACCAAATCCATCTAAGAAGTCAATAATCGATACCTAAAACTTGAATTGTACTACTTCTTACTGGCTATTACATCGACTTAGAAGCTTCATCTGTGTTCTACTATGGTGATTGTATTGTCTCCGCATACCGCAGCACGCGACATAGCTTTGCAGACGATAAGTACAACCGTTTCAGAGAGAAGAGCGGCCAATGTGACGATCTGGCTTTAAGTCGATTCGATAACAAATGACGAAATGGACGGATTTCTCAGGCTTTTACTACATATGAACACTTTTCACATTCTCCCGTGCAACTCGGCTGCTAGTCCTCCTTTCATGCAGATTCTTAAGGTCCTACCTCATGTCCAAGGCACCAAAGCCAGCTAAAAAGTAAATATTCAGTACCTAAAACTTGAATTGTACTACTTCTTACTGGCTATTACATCAACTTAGAAGCTTCATCTGTGTTCTACTATGGTGCTTTTAGTGTCTCCGCATACCGCAGCACGCGACATAGCTTTGCAGACGATAAGTAGAACCGTTTCAGAGAGAAGGGCGGCCAATGTGACGATCTGGCTTTAAGTCGATTCGATAACAAATGACGAAAACGGACGGATTTCTCAGGTTTTTACTACATATGAACACTTTTCACATTCTCCCGTGCAACTCGGCTGATAGTCCTCCTTTCATGCAGAATCTTAAGGTCCTAGCCCATGTCCAAGGCACCAAAGCCAGCTAAAAAATCAATAATCGATACCTAAAACTTGAATTGTACTACTTCTTACTGGCTATTACATCAACTTAGAAGCATTATCTGTGTTCTACTATGGTGCTTTTAGTGTCTCCGCATACCGCAGCACGCGACATAGCTTTGAAGACGATAAGTACAACCGGTTCAGAGAGAAGAGCGGCCAATGTGACGATCTGGCTTTAAGTCGATTCGATAACAAATGACGAAAACGGATGGATTTCTCAGGTTTTTACTACATATGAATACTTTTCACATTCTCCCGTGCAACTCGGCTGCTAGTCCTCCTTTCATGCACATTCTTAAGGTCCTAGCTCATGTCCAAGGCACCAAAGCCAGCTAAAAAGTCAATAATCGATACCTAAAACTTGAATTGTACTACTTCTTACTGGCTATTACATCAACTTAGAAGCTTCATCTATGTTCTACTATGGTGCTTTTAGTGTCTCCGCATACCGCATCACGCGACATAGCTTTGCAGGCGATAAGTACAACCGTTTCAGAGAGAAGAGCGGCCAATGTGACGATCTAGCTTTAAGTCGATTCGATAACAAATGACGAAAACGGACGGATTTTTCAGGTTTTTACTACATATGAACACTTTTCACATTCTCCCATCCAACGCGGCTGCTAGTCCTCCTTTCATGCAGAATCTTAAGGTCCTAGCTCATGTCCAAGGCACCAAAGCCAGCTAAAAAGTCAATAATCGATACCTAAAACTTGAATTGTACTACTTCTTACTGGCTATTACATCATCATAGAAGCTACATCTGTGTTCTACTATGGTGCTTTTAGTGTCTCCGCATACCGCAGCACGCGACATAGCTTTGCAGACGATAAGTACAACCGTTTCAGAGAGAAGAGCGGCCAATGTGACGATCTGGCTTTAAGTCGATTCGATAACAAATGACGAAAACGGACGGATTTCTCAGGTTTTTACTACATATGAATACTTTTCACATTCTCCTATCCAACGCGGCTGCTAGTAATCCTTTCATGCAGAATCTTAAGGTCCTAGCTCATGTCCAAGGCACCAAAGCCGGCTAAAAAGTCAATAATCGATACCTAAAACTTGAATTGTACTACTTCTTACTGGCTATTACATCATCTTAGAAGCTTAATCTGTGTTCTACTATGGTGCTTTTAGAGTCTCCGCATACCGCAGCACGCGACAAAGCTTTCCAGACGATAAGTACAACCGTTTCAGAGAGAAGAGCAGCCAATGCGACGATCTGGCTTTAAGTCGATTCGTTAACAAGTGACGAAAACGGACGGATTTCTCAGGTTTTTTCTACATATGAACACTTTTCACATTCTCCTATCCAACGCGGCTGCTAGCCCTCCTTTCATGCAGAATCTTAAGGTCCTAGCTCATGTCCAAGGCACCAAAGCCAGCTAAAAAGTCAATAATCGATACCTAAAACTTGAATTGTACTACTTCTTACTGGCTATTACATCATCATAGAAGCTTCATCTGTGTTCTACAATGGTGCTTTTAGTGTCTCCGCATACCGCAGCACGCGACATAGCTTTGCAGACGATAAGTATAACCGTTTCAGAGAGAAGAGCGGACAATGTGACGATCTGGCTTTAAGTCGATTCGATAACAAATGACGAAAACGGACGGATTTCTCAGGTTTTTACTACATATGAACACCTTTCACATTCTCCCGTGCAACTCGGCTGCTGGTCCTCCTTTCATGCAGAATCTTAAGGTCCTAGCTCATGCCCAAGGCACCAAAGCCAGCTAAAAATTCAATAATCCATACCTAAAACTTGAATTGTACTACTTCTTATTGTCTATTACATCAACTTAGACGCTTCATCAGTATTCTACTATGGTGATTTTAGTGTCTCCGCATACCGCAGCACGCGACATAGCTTTGCAGACGATAAGTACAACCGTTTCAGAGAGAAGAGCGGCCAATGTGACGATCTGGCTTTAAGTCGATTCGATAACAAATGACGAAAACGGACGGATTTCTCAGGTTTTTACTACATATGAACACTTTTCACATTGTTCCGTGCAACTCGGCTGCTAGTCCTCCTTTTGATGCAGAATCTTAAGGTCCTAGCTCATGTCCAAGGCACCAAAGCCAGCTAAAAAATCAATAATCGATACCTAAAACTTGAATTGTACTACTTCTTACTGGCTATTACATCAAATTAGAAGCTTCATCTGTGTTCTACTATGGTGCTTTTAGTGTCTCCGCATACCGCAGCACGCGACATAGCTTTGCAGGCGATAAGTACAACCGTTTCAGAGAGAAGAGCGGCCAATGTGACGATCTGGCTTTAAGTCGATTCGATAACAAATGACGAAAACGGACGGATTTCTCAGGTTTTTACTACATATGAACACTTTTCACATTCTCCTATCCAACGCGGCTGCTAGTCCTCCTTTCATGCAGAATCTTAAGGTCCTAGCTCATGTCCAAGGCACCAAAGCCAGCTAAAAAGTCAATAATCGATACCTAAAACTTGAATTGTACTACTTATTACTGGCTATTACATCATCATAGAAGCTTCATCTGTGTTCTACTATGGTGCTTTTAGTGTCTCCGCATACCGCAGCACGAGACAAAGCTTTCCAGACGATAAGTACAATCGTTTCAGAGAGAAGAGCGGCCAATGTGACGATCTGGCTTTAAGTCGATTCGATAACAAATGACGAAATGGACGGATTTCTCAGGCTTTTACTACATATGAACACTTTTCACATTCTCCCGTGCAACTCGGCTGCTAGTCCTCCTTTCATGCAGAATCTTAAGGTCCTAGCTCATGCCCAAGGCAAAAAAAGCCAGCTAAAAAGTCAATAATCCATACCTAAAACTTGAATTGTACTACTTCTTATTGTCTATTACATCAACTTAGAAGCTTCATCTGTGTTCTACTATGGTGATTTTAGTGTCTCCGCATACCGCAGCACGCGACATATCTTTGCAGACGATAAGTACAACCGTTTCAGAGAGAAGAGCGGCCAATGTGACGATCTGGCTTTAAGTCGATTCGATAAAAAATGACGAAAACGGACGGATTTCTCAGGTTTTTACTACATATGAACACTTTTCACATTCTCCCGTGCAACTCGGCTGCTAGTCCTGCTTTCATGCAGAATCTTAAGGTCCTAGCTCATGTCCAAGGCACCAAAGCCAGCTAAAAAGTCAATAATCGATACCTAAAACTTGAATTGTACTACTTCTTACTGGCTATTACATCATCTTAGAAGCTTCATCTGTGTTCTACTATGGTGCTTTTAGTGTCTCCGCATACCGCAGCACGCGACAAAGCTCTCCAGACGATAAGTACAACCGTTTCAGAGAGAAGAGCAGCCAATGTGACCATCTGGCTTTGAGTCGATTCGATAACAAATGACGAAAACGGACGGATTTCTCAGGTTTTTACTACATATGAGCACTTTTCACATTGTTCCGTGCAACTCGGCTGCTAGTCCTCCTTTTGATGCAGAATCTTAAGGTCCTAGCTCATGTCCAAGGCACCAAAGCCAGCTAAAAAATCAATAATCGATACCTAAAACTTGAATTGTACTACTTCTTACTGGCTATTACATCAAATTAGAAGCTTCATCTGTGTTCTACTATGGTGCTTTTAGTGTCTCCGCATACCGCAGCACGCGACATAGCTTTGAAGACGATAAGTACAACCGTTTCAGAGATAAGAGCGGCCAATGTGACGATCTGGCTTTAAGTCGATTCGATAACAAATGACGAAAACGGACGGATTTCTATGGTTTTTACTACATATGAACACTTTTCACATTCTCCCGTGCAACTCGGCTGCTAGTCCTCCTTTCATGCAGAATCTTAAGGTCCTAGCTCATGTCCAAGGCACCAAAGCCAGCTAAAAAGTCGATAATCAGTACCTAAAACTTGAATTGTACTACTTCTTACTGGCTATTACATCAACTTAGAAGCTTCGTCTGTGTTCTACTATGGTGCTTTTAGTGTCTCCGCATACCACAGCTCGAGACAAAGCTTTCCAGACGATAAGTACAACCGTTTCAGAGAGAAGAGCGGCCAATGTGACGATCTGGCTTTAAGTCGATTCGATAACAAATGACGAAAACGGACGTATTTCTCAGGTTTTTACTACATATGAACACATTTCACATTCTCCCGTACAACGCGACTGCTAGTCCTCCTTTCATGCAGAATCTTAAGGTCCTACCTAGCTCATGTCCAAGGCACCAAAGCCAGCTAAAAAGTATATAATCGATACCTAAAACTTGAATTGTACTACTTCTTACTGGCTATTACTTCAACTTAGAAACTTCATCTGTGTTCTACTATGGTGCTTTTAGTGTCTCCGCATACCGCATCACGCGACATAGCTTTGCAGGCGATAAGTAAAACCGTTTCAGAGAGAAGAGCGGCCAATGTGACGATCTGGCTTTAAGTCGATTCGATAACAAATGACGAAAACGGACGGATTTCTCAGGTTTTTACTACATATGAACACTTTTCACATTCTCCCATCCAACGCGGCTGCTAGTCCTCCTTTCATGCAGAATCTTAAGGTCCTAGCTCATGTCCAAGGCACCAAAGCCAGCTAAAAAGTCAATAATCGATACCTAAAACTTGAATTGTACTACTTCTTACTGGCTATTACATCATCATAGAAGCTTCATCTGTGTTCTACAATGGTGCTTTTAGTGTCTCCGCATACCGCAGCACGCATCATAGCTTTCCAGACGATAAGTAGAACCGTTTCAGAGAGAAGAGCGGCCAATGTGACGATCTGGCTTTAAGTCGATTCGATAACAAATGACGAAAACGGACGGATTTCTCAGGTTTTCACTACATATGAACACCTTTCACATTCTCCCGTGCAACTCGGCTGCTAGTCCTCCTTTCATGCAGAATCTTAAGGTCCTAGCTCATGCCCAAGGCACCAAAGCCAGCTAAAAAGTAAATAATCCATACCTAAAACTTGAATTGTACTACTTCTTATTGTCTATTACATCAACTTGAAAGCTTCATCTGTGTTCTACTATGTTGATTTTAGTGTCTCCGCATACCGCAGCACGCGACATAGCTTTGCAGACGATAAGTACAACCGTTTCAGAGAGAAGAGCGGCCAATGTGACGATCTGGCTTTAAGTCGATTCGATAACAAATGACGAAAACGGACGGATTTCTCAGGTTTTTACTACATATGAACACTTTTCACATTCTCCCCTGCAACTCGGCTGCTAGTCCTCCTTTCATGCAGAATCTTAAGGTCCTAGCTCATGTCCAAGGCACCAAAGCCAGCTAAAAAGTCAATAATCGATACCTCAAACTTGAATTGTACTACTTCTTACTGGCTATTACATCATCTTAGAAGCTTCATCTGTGTTCTACTATGGTGCTTTTAGTGTCTCCACATACCGAATCACGCGAAATAGCTTTGCAGGCGATAAGGACAACCGTTTCAGAGAGAAGAGCGGCCAATGTGACGATCTGGCTTTAAGTCGATTCGATAACAAATGACGAAAACGGACGGATTTCTCAGGTTTTTACTACATATGAACACTATTCACATTCTCCCATCCAACGCGGCTGCTAGTCCTCCTTTCACGCAGAATCTTAAGGTCCTACCTCATGTCCAAGGCACCAAAGCCAGCTAAAAAGTCAATATTCGATACCTAAAAATTGAATTGTACTACTTCTTACTGGCTATTACATCAAATTAGAAGCTTCATCTGTGTTCTACTATGGTGCTTTTAGTGTCTCCGCATACCGCAGCACGCGACATAGCTTTGAAGACGATAAGTACAACCGTTTCAGAGAAAAGAGGGGCCAATGTGACGATCTGGCTTTAAGTCGATTCGATAACAAATGACGAAAACGGACGGATTTCTCAGGTTTTTACTACATATGAACACTTTTCACATTCTCCTATCCAACGCGCCTGCTAGTCCTCCTTTCATGCAGAATCTTAAGGTCCTAGCTCATGTCCAAGGCACCAAAGCCAGCTAAAAAGTCAATAATCGATACCTAAAACTTGAATTGTACTACTTCTTACTGGCTATTACATCATCATAGAAGCTTCATCTGTGTTCTACTATGGTGCTTTTAGTGTCTCCGCATACCGCAGCACGCGACATAGCTTTGCAGACGATAAGTACAATCGTTTCAGAGAGAAGAGCGGCCAATGTGACGATCTGGCTTTAAGTCGTTTCGATAACAAATGACGAAAACGGACGGATTTCTCAGGTTTTTACTACATATGAACACCTTTGACATTCTCCCGTGCAACTCGGCTGCTAGTCCTCCTTTCATGCAGAATCTTAAGGTCCTAGCTCATGCCCCAGGCACCAAAGCCAGCTAAAAAGTCAATAATCCATACCTAAAACTTGAATTGTACTACTTCTTACTGGCTATTACATCATCTTAGAAGCTTCATCTGTGTTCTACTATGGTGCTTTTAGTGTCTCCGCATACCGCAGCACGCGACAAAGCTTTCCAGACGATAAGTACAACCGTTTCAGAGAGAAGAGCAGCCAATGTGACCATCTGGCTTTGAGTCGATTCGATAACAAATGACGAAAACGGACGGATTTCTCAGGTTTTTACTACATATGAGCACTTTTCACACTGTTCCGTGCAACTCGGCTGCTAGTCCTCCTTTTGATGCAGAATCTTAAGGTCCTAGCTCATGTCCAAGGCACCAAAGCCAGCTAAAAAATCAATAATCGATACCTAAAACTTGAATTGTACTACTTCTTACTGGCTATTACATCAAATTAGAAGCTTCATCTGTGTTCTACTATGGTGCTTTTAGTGTCTCCGCATACCGCAGCACGCGACATAGCTTTGAAGACGATAAGTACAACCGTTTCAGAGAAAAGAGGGGCCAATGTGACGATCTGGCTTTAAGTCGATTCGATAACAAATGACGAAAACGGACGGATTTCTCAGGTTTTTACTACATATGAACACTTTTCACATTCTCCCGTGCAACTCGGCTGCTAGTCCTCCTTTCATGCAGAATCTTAAAGTCCTAGCTCATGTCCAAGGCACCAAAGCCAGCTAAAAAGTCGATAATCAGTACCTAAAACTTGAATTGTACTACTTCTTACTGGCTATTACATCAACTTAGAAGCTTCGTCTGTGTTCTACTATGGTGCTTTTAGTGTCTCCGCATACCACAGCTCGAGACAAAGCTTTCCAGACGATAAGTACAACCGTTTCAGAGAGAAGAGCGGCCAATGTGACGATCTGGCTTTAAGTCGATTCGATAACAAATGACGAAAACGGACGGATTTCTCAGGTTTTTACTACATATGAACACTTTTCACATTCTCCCGTGCAACTCGGCTGCTAGTCCTCCTTTCATGCAGAATCTTAAGGTCCTAGCTCATGTCCAAGGCACCAAAGCCAGCTAAAAAGTCGATAATCAGTACCTAAAACTTGAATTGTACTACTTCTTACTGGCTATTACATCAACTTAGAAGCTTCGTCTGTGTTCTACTATGGTGCTTTTAGTGTCTCCGCATACCACAGCTCGAGACAAAGCTTTCCAGACGATAAGTACAACCGTTTCAGAGAGAAGAGCGGCCAATGTGACGATCTGGCTTTAAGTCGATTCGATAACAAATGACGAAAACGGACGTATTTCTCAGGTTTTTACTACATATGAACA
This sequence comes from Schistocerca gregaria, assembly GCF_023897955.1. Lineage (NCBI taxonomy): Eukaryota > Metazoa > Arthropoda > Insecta > Orthoptera > Acrididae > Schistocerca > Schistocerca gregaria. The sequence continues at coordinate 2,775,322 of NW_026061791.1, forward strand.
CATTTCACATTCTCCCGTACAACGCGGCTGCTAGTCCTCCTTTCATGCAGAATCTTAAGGTCCTACCTAGCTCATGTCCAAGGCACCAAAGCCAGCTAAAAAGTATATAATCGATACCTAAAACTTGAATTGTACTACTTCTTACTGGCTATTACTTCAACTTAGAAACTTCATCTGTGTTCTACTATGGTGCTTTTAGTGTCTCCGCATACCGCATCACGCGACATAGCATTGCAGGCGATAAGTAAAACCGTTTCAGAGAGAAGAGCGGCCAATGTGACGATCTGGCTTTAAGTCGATTCGATAACAAATGACGAAAACGGACGGATTTCTCAGGTTTTTACTACATATGAACACTTTTCACATTCTCCCATCCAACGCGGCTGCTAGTCCTCCTTTCATGCAGAATCTTAAGGTCCTAGCTCATGTCCAAGGCACCAAAGCCAGCTAAAAAGTCAATAATCGATACCTAAAACTTGAATTGTACTACTTCTTACTGGCTATTACATCATCATAGAAGCTTCATCTGTGTTCTACAATGGTGCTTTTAGTGTCTCCGCATACCGCAGCACGCATCATAGCTTTCCAGACGATAAGTAGAACCGTTTCAGAGAGAAGAGCGGCCAATGTGACGATCTGGCTTTAAGTCGATTCGATAACAAATGACGAAAACGGACGGATTTCTCAGGTTTTCACTACATATGAACACCTTTCACATTCTCCCGTGCAACTCGGCTGCTAGTCCTCCTTTCATGCAGAATCTTAAGGTCCTAGCTCATGCCCAAGGCACCAAAGCCAGCTAAAAAGTAAATAATCCATACCTAAAACTTGAATTGTACTACTTCTTATTGTCTATTACATCAACTTGAAAGCTTCATCTGTGTTCTACTATGTTGATTTTAGTGTCTCCGCATACCGCAGCACGCGACATAGCTTTGCAGACGATAAGTACAACCGTTTCAGAGAGAAGAGCGGCCAATGTGACGATCTGGCTTTAAGTCGATTCGATAACAAATGACGAAAACGGACGGATTTCTCAGGTTTTTACTACATATGAACACTTTTCACATTCTCCCCTGCAACTCGGCTGCTAGTCCTCCTTTCATGCAGAATCTTAAGGTCCTAGCTCATGTCCAAGGCACCAAAGCCAGCTAAAAAGTCAATAATCGATACCTCAAACTTGAATTGTACTACTTCTTACTGGCTATTACATCATCTTAGAAGCTTCATCTGTGTTCTACTATGGTGCTTTTAGTGTCTCCGCATACCGAATCACGCGAAATAGCTTTGCAGGCGATAAGGACAACCGTTTCAGAGAGAAGAGCGGCCAATGTGACGATCTGGCTTTAAGTCGATTCGATAACAAATGACGAAAACGGACGGATTTCTCAGGTTTTTACTACATATGAACACTATTCACATTCTCCCATCCAACGCGGCTGCTAGTCCTCCTTTCACGCAGAATCTTAAGGTCCTACCTCATGTCCAAGGCACCAAAGCCAGCTAAAAAGTCAATATTCGATACCTAAAAATTGAATTGTACTACTTCTTACTGGCTATTACATCAAATTAGAAGCTTCATCTGTGTTCTACTATGGTGCTTTTAGTGTCTCCGCATACCGCAGCACGCGACATAGCTTTGAAGACGATAAGTACAACCGTTTCAGAGAAAAGAGGGGCCAATGTGACGATCTGGCTTTAAGTCGATTCGATAACAAATGACGAAAACGGACGGATTTCTCAGGTTTTTACTACATATGAACACTTTTCACATTCTCCTATCCAACGCGCCTGCTAGTCCTCCTTTCATGCAGAATCTTAAGGTCCTAGCTCATGTCCAAGGCACCAAAGCCAGCTAAAAAGTCAATAATCGATACCTAAAACTTGAATTGTACTACTTCTTACTGGCTATTACATCATCATAGAAGCTTCATCTGTGTTCTACTATGGTGCTTTTAGTGTCTCCGCATACCGCAGCACGCGACATAGCTTTGCAGACGATAAGTACAATCGTTTCAGAGAGAAGAGCGGCCAATGTGACGATCTGGCTTTAAGTCGTTTCGATAACAAATGACGAAAACGGACGGATTTCTCAGGTTTTTACTACATATGAACACCTTTGACATTCTCCCGTGCAACTCGGCTGCTAGTCCTCCTTTCATGCAGAATCTTAAGGTCCTAGCTCATGCCCCAGGCACCAAAGCCAGCTAAAAAGTCAATAATCCATACCTAAAACTTGAATTGTACTACTTCTTACTGGCTATTACATCATCTTAGAAGCTTCATCTGTGTTCTACTATGGTGCTTTTAGTGTCTCCGCATACCGCAGCACGCGAGAAAGCTTTCCAGACTATAAGTACAACCGTTTCAGAGAGAAGAGCAGCCAATGTGACCATCTGGCTTTGAGTCGATTCGATAACAAATGACGAAAACGGACGGATTTCTCAGGTTTTTACTACATATGAGCACTTTTCACACTGTTCCGTGCAACTCGGCTGCTAGTCCTCCTTTTGATGCAGAATCTTAAGGTCCTAGCTCATGTCCAAGGCACCAAAGCCAGCTAAAAAATCAATAATCGATACCTAAAACTTGAATTGTACTACTTCTTACTGGCTATTACATCAAATTAGAAGCTTCATCTGTGTTCTACTATGGTGCTTTTAGTGTCTCCGCATACCGCAGCACGCGACATAGCTTTGAAGACGATAAGTACAACCGTTTCAGAGAAAAGAGGGGCCAATGTGACGATCTGGCTTTAAGTCGATTCGATAACAAATGACGAAAACGGACGGATTTCTCAGGTTTTTACTACATATGAACACTTTTCACATTCTCCCGTGCAACTCGGCTGCTAGTCCTCCTTTCATGCAGAATCTTAAGGTCCTAGCTCATGTCCAAGGCACCAAAGCCAGCTAAAAAGTCGATAATCAGTACCTAAAACTTGAATTGTACTACTTCTTACTGGCTATTACATCAACTTAGAAGCTTCATCTGTGTTCTACTATGGTGCTTTTAGTGTCTCCGCATACCACAGCTCGAGACAAAGCTTTCCAGACGATAAGTACAACCGTTTCAGAGAGAAGAGCAGCCAATGTGACGATCTGGCTTTAAGTCGATTCGATAACAAATGACGAAAACGGACGTATTTCTCAGGTTTTTACTACATATGAACACATTTCACATTCTCCCGTACAACGCGGCTGCTAGTCCTCCTTTCATGCAGAATCTTAAGGTCCTACCTAGCTCATGTCCAAGGCACCAAAGCCAGCTAAAAAGTCAATAATCGATACCTAAAACTTGAATTGTACTACTTCTTACTGGCTATTACTTCAACTTAGAAGCTTCATCTGTGTTCTACTATGGTGCTTTTAGTGTCTCCGCATACCGCATCACGCGACATAGCTTTGCAGGCGATAAGTACAACCGTTTCAGAGAGAAGAGCGGCCAATGTGACGATCTGGCTTTAAGTCGATTCGATAACAAATGACGAAAACGGACGGATTTCTCAGGTTTTTACTACATATGAACACTTTTCGCATTCTCCCATCCAACGCGGCTGCTAGTCCTCCTTTCATGCAGAATCTTAAGGTCCTAGCTCATGTCCAAGGCACCAAAGCCAGCTAAAAAGTCAATAATCGATACCTAAAACTTGAATTGTACTACTTCTTACTGGCTATTACATCATCATAGAAGCTTCATCTGTGTTCTACTATGGTGCTTTTAGTGTCTCCGCATACCGCAGCACGCATCATAGCTTTCCAGACGATAAGTAGAACCGTTTCAGAGAGAAGAGCGGCGAATGTGACGATCTGGCTTTAAGTCGATTCGATAACAAATGACGAAAACGGACGGATTTCTCAGGTTTTCACTACATATGAACACCTTTCACATTCTCCCGTGCAACTCGGCTGCTAGTCCTCCTTTCATGCAGAATCTTAAGGTCCTAGCTCATGCCCAAGGCACCAAAGCCAGCTAAAAAGTCAATAATCCATACCTAAAACTTGAATTGTACTACTTCTTATTGTCTATTACATCAACTTGAAAGCTTCATCTGTGTTCTACTATGTTGATTTTAGTGTCTCCGCATACCGCAGCACGCGACATAGCTTTGCAGACGATAAGTACAACCGTTTCAGAGAGAAGAGCGGCCAATGTGACGATATGGCTTTAAGTCGATTCGATAACAAATGACGAAAACGGACGGATTTCTCAGGTTTTTACTACATATGAACACTTTTCACATTCTCCCCTGCAACTCGGCTGCTAGTAATCCTTTCATGCAGAATCTTAAGGTCCTAGCTCATGTCCAAGGCACCAAAGCCAGCTAAAAAGTCAATAATCGATACCTCAAACTTGAATTGTACTACTTCTTACTGGCTATTACAACATCTTAGAAGCTTCATCTGTGTTCTACTATGGTGCTTTTAGTGTCTCCGCATACCGAATCACGCGAAATAGCTTTGCAGGCGATAAGGACAACCGTTTCAGAGAGAAGATCGGCCAATGTGACGATCTGGCTTTAAGTCGATTCGATAACAAATGACGAAAACGGACGGATTTCTCAGGTTTTTACTACATATAAACACTTTTCACATTCTCCCATCCAACGCGGCTGCTAGTTCTCCTTTCACGCAGAATCTTAAGGTCCTACCTCATGTCCAAGGCACCAAAGCCAGCTAAAAAGTCAATAATCGATACCTAAAAATTGAATTGTACTACTTCTTACTGGCTATTACATCAAATTAGAAGCTTCATCTGTGTTCTACTATGGTGCTTTTAGTGTCTCCGCATACCGCAGCACGCGACATAGCTTTGAAGACGATAAGTACAACCGTTTCAGAGAGAAGAGCGGCCAATGTGACGATCTGGCTTTAAGTCGATTCGATAACAAATGACGAAAACGGACGGATTTCTCAGGTTTTTACTACATATGAACACTTTTCACATTCTCCCCTGCAACTCGGCTGCTAGTAATCCTTTCATGCAGAATCTTAAGGTCCTAGCTCATGTCCAAGGCACCAAAGCCAGCTAAAAAGTCAATAATCGATACCTCAAACTTGAATTGTACTACTTCTTACTGGCTATTACATCATCTTAGAAGCTTCATCTGTGTTCTACTATGGTGCTTTTAGTGTCTCCGCATACCGAATCACGCGAAATAGCTTTGCAGGCGATAAGGACAACCGTTTCAGAGAGAAGATCGGCCAATGTGACGATCTGGCTTTAAGTCGATTCGATAACAAATGACGAAAACGGACGGATTTCTCAGGTTTTTACTACATATGAACACTATTCACATTCTCCCATCCAACGCGGCTGCTAGTCCTCCTTTCACGCAGAATCTTAAGGTCCTACCTCATGTCCAAGGCACCAAAGCCAGCTAAAAAGTCAATAATCGATACCTAAAAATTGAATTGTACTACTTCTTACTGGCTATTACATCAAATTAGAAGCTTCATCTGTGTTCTACTATGGTGCTTTTAGTGTCTCCGCATACCGCAGCACGCGACATAGCTTTGAAGACGATAAGTACAACCGTTTCAGAGAGAAGAGCGGCCAATGTGACGATCTGGCTTTAAGTCGATTCGATAACAAATGACGAAAACGGACGGATTTCTCAGGTTTTTACTACATATGAACACTTTTCACATTCTCCCCTGCAACTCGGCTGCTAGTCCTCCTTTCATGCAGAATCTTAAGGTCCTAGCTCATGTCCAAGGCACCAGAGCCAGCTAAAAAGTCAATAATCGATACCTCAAACTTGAATTCTACTACTTCTTACTGGCTATTACATCATCTTAGAAGCTTCATCTGTGTTCTACTATGGTGCTTTTAGTGTCTCCGCATACCGAATCACGCGAAATAGCTTTGCAGGCGATAAGGACAACCGTTTAAGAGAGAAGAGCGGCCAATGTGACGATCTGGCTTTAAGTCGATTCGATAACAAATGACGAAAACGGACGGATTTCTCAGGTTTTTACTACATATGAACACTATTCACATTCTCCCATCCAACGCGGCTGCTAGTCCTCCTTTCACGCAGAATCTTAAGGTCCTACCTCATGTCCAAGGCACCAAAGCCAGCTAAAAAGTCAATAATCGATACCTAAAAATTGAATTGTACTACTTCTTACTGGCTATTACATCAAATTAGAAGCTTCATCTGTGTTCTACTATGGTGCTTTTAGTGTCTCCGCATACCGCAGCACGCGACATAGCTTTGAAGACGATAAGTACAACCGTTTCAGAGAAAAGAGGGGCCAATGTGACGATCTGGCTATAAGTCGATTCGATAACAAATGACGAAAACGGACGGATTTCTCAGGTTTTTACTACATATGAACACTTTTCACATTCTCCCGTGCAACTCGGCTGCTAGTCCTCCTTTCATGCAGAATCTTAAGGTCCTAGCTCATGTCCAAGGCACCAAAGCCAGCTAAAAAGTCGATAATCAGTACCTAAAACTTGAATTGTACTACTTCTTACTGGCTATTACATCATATTAGAAGCTTCATCTGTGTTCTACTATGGTGCCTTTAGTGTCTCCGCATACCGCAGCACGAGACAAAGCTTTCCAGACGATAAGTACAACCGTTTCAGAGAGAAGAGCAGCCAATGTGACGATCTGGCTTTAAGTCGATTCGATAACAAATGACGAAAACGTACGTATTTCTCAGGTTTTTACTACATATGAACACATTTCACATTCTCCCGTACAACGCGGCTGCTAGTCCTCCTTTCATGCAGAATCTTAAGGTCCTACCTAGCTCATGTCCAAGGCACCAGAGCCAGCTAAAAAGTATGTAATCGATACCTAAAACTTGAATTGTACTACTTCTTACTGGCTATTACATCAACTTAGAAGCTTCATCTGTGTTCTACTATGGTGCTTTTAGTGTCTCCGCATACCGCAGCACGCGACATAGCTTTGCAGGCGATAAGTACAACCGTTTCAGAGAGAAGAACGGCCAATGTGACGATCTGGCTTTAAGTCGATTCGATAACAAATGACGAAAACGGACGGATTTCTCAGGTTTTTACTACATAAGAACACTTTTCACATTCTCCCATCCAACGCGGCTGCTAGTCGTCCTTTCATGCAAAATCTTAAGGTCCTAGCTCATGTCCAAGGCACCAAAGCCAGCTAAAAAGTCAATAATCGATACCTAAAACTTGAATTGTACTACTTCTTACTGGCTATTACATCATCATAGAAGCTTCATCTGTGTTCTACTATGGTGCTTTTAGTGTCTCCGCATACCGCAGCACGCATCATAGCTTTGCAGACGATAAGTAGAACCGTTTCAGAGAGAAGAGCGGCCAATGTGACGATCTGGCTTTAAGTCGATTCGATAACAAATGACGAAAACGGACGGATTTCTCAGGTTTTCACTACATATGGACACCTTTCACATTCTCCCGTGCAACTCGGCTGCTAGTCCTCCTTTCATGCAGAATCTTAAGGTCCTAGCTTATGTCCAATTCACCAAAGCCAGCAAAAAGTCAATAATCGATACCTAAAACTTGAATTGTACTACTTCTTACTGTCTATTACATCAACTTAGAAGCTTCATCTGTGTTCTACTATGGTGCTTTTAGTGTCTCCGCATACCGCAGCACGCGACATAGCTTTGCAGACGATAAGTACAACCGTTTCAGAGAGAAGAGCGGCCAATGTGACGATCTCGCTTTAAGTCGATTCGATAACAAATGACGAAAACGGACGGATTTCTCAGGTTTTTACTACATATGAACACCTTTCACATTCTCCTATCCAACGCGGCTGCTAGTCCTCCTTTCATGCAGAATCTTAAGGTCCTAGCTCATGTCCAAGGCACCAAAGCCAGCTAAAAAGGCAATAATCGATACCTAAAACTTGAATTGTACTACTTCTTACTGGCTATTACATCATCATAGAAGCTTCATCTGTGTTTTACTATGGTGCTTTTAGTGTCTCCGCATACCGCAGCACGCGACATAGCTTTGCAGACGATAAGTACAACCGTTTCAGAGAGAAGAGCGGCCAATGTGACGATCTGGCTTTAAGTCGATTCGATAACAAATGACGAAAACGGACGGATTTCTCAGGTTTTTACTACATATGAACACTTTTCACTTTCTCCCGTGCAACTCGGCTGCTCGTCCTCCTCCCATGCAGAATCTTAAGGTCCTACCTCATGTCCAAGGCACCAAAGCCAGCTAAAAAGTCAATAATCAGTACCTAAAACTTGAATTGTACTACTTCTTACTGCCTATTACATCGACTTAGAAGCTTCATCTGTGTTCTACTATGGTGATTTTATTGTGTCCGCATACCGCATCACGCGACATAGCTTTGAAGACGATAAGTACAACCGTTTCAGAGAGAAGAGCGGCCAATGTGACGATCTGGCTTTAAGTCGATTCGATAACAAATGACGAAAACGGACGGATTTCTCAGGTTTTTACTACATATGAACACTTTTCACATTCTCCTGTGTACCTCGGCTGCTAGTCCTCCTTTCATGCAGAATCTTAAGGTCCTAGCTCATGTCCAAGGCACCAAAGCCAGCTATAAAGTCAATAATCGATACCTAAAACTTGAATTGTACTACTTCTCACTGGCTATTACATCATCATAGAAGCTTCATCTGTGTTCTACTATGGTGCTTTTAGTGTCTCCGCATACCGCATCACGCGACACAGCTTTGCAGGCGATAAGTACAACCGTTTCAGAGAGAAGAGCTGCCAATGTGACGATCTGGCTTTAAGTCGATTCGATAACAAATGACGAAAACGGACGGATTTCTCAGGTTTTTACTACATATGAACACTTTTCACATTGTCCCGTGCAACTCGGCTGCTAGTCCTCATTTTGATGCAGAATCTTAAGGTCCTAGCTCATGTCCAAGGCACCAAAGCCAGCTAAAAAGTCAATAATCGATACCTAAAACTTGAATTGTACTACTTCTTACTGGCTATTACATCCACTTAGAAGCTTCATCTGTGTTCTACTATGGTGCTTTTAGTGTCTCCGCATACCGCATCACGCGACATAGCTTTGCAGGCGAAAAGTACAACCGTTTCAGAGAGAAGAGCGGCCAATGTGACGATCTGGCTTTAAGTCGATTCGATAACAAATGACGAAAACGGACGGAGTTCTCAGGTTTTTACTACATATGAACACTTTTCACATTCTCCTGTGTATCTCGGCTGCTAGTCCTCCTTTCATGCAGAATCTTAAGGTCCTAGCTCATGTCCAAGGCACCAAAGCCAGCTATAAAGTCAATAATCGATACCTAAAACTTGAATTGTACTACTTCTCACTGGCTATTACATCATCATAGAAGCTTCATCTGTGTTCTACTATGGTGCTTTTAGTGTCTCCGCATACCGCAGCACGCGACATAGCTTTGCAGACGATAAGTACAATCGTTTCAGAGAGAAGAGCGGCCAATGTGACGATCTGGCTTTAAGTCGATTCGATAACAAATGAAGAAAACGGACGGATTTCTCAGGTTTTTACTACATATGAATACTTTTCACATTCTCCCTTGCAACTCGGCTGCTAGTCCTCCTTTCATGCAGAATCTTAAGGTCCTAGCTCATGTCCAAGGCACCAAAGCCAGCTAAAAAGTCAATAATCGATACCTAATACTTGAATTGTACTACTTCTTACTGGCTATTACATCATCATAGAAGCTTCATCTGTGTTCTACTATGGTGCTTTTACTGTCTCCGCACACCGCAGCACGCGACATAGCTTTGCAGACGATAAGTACAACCGTTTCAGAGAGAAGAGCGGCCAATGTGACGATCTGGCTTTAAGTCGATTCGATAACAAATGACGAAAACGGACGGATTTCTCAGGTTTTTACTACATATGAACACTTTTCACATTCTCCTATCCAACGCGGCTGTTAGTCCTCCTTTCATGCAGAATCTTAAGGTCCAAGCTCATGTCCAATGCACCAAAGCCAGCTAAAAAGTCAATAATCGATACCTAAAACTTGAATTGTACTACTTCTTACTGGCTATTACATCATCATAGAAGCTTCATCTGTGTTCTACTATGGTGCTTTTACTGTCTCCGCATACCGCAGCACGCGACATAGCTTTGCAGACGATAAGTACAACCGTTTCAGAGAGAAGAGCGGCCAATGTGACGATCTGGCTTTAAGTCGATTCGATAACAAATGACGAAAACGGACGGATTTCTCAGGTTTTTACTACATATGAACACTTTTCACATTCTCCTATCCAACGCGGCTGTTAGTCCTCCTTTCATGCAGAATCTTAAGGTCCAAGCTCATGTCCAATGCACCAAAGCCAGCTAAAAAGTCAATAATCGATACCTAAAACTTGAATTGTACTACTTCTTACTGGCTATTACATCATCATAGAAGCTTCATCTGTGTTCTACTATGGTGCTTTTACTGTCTCCGCACACCGCAGCACGCGACATAGCTTTGCAGACGATAAGTACAACCGTTTCAGAGAGAAGAGCGGCCAATGTGACGATCTGGCTTTAAGTCGATTCGATAACAAATGACGAAAACGGACGGATTTCTCAGGTTTTTACTACATATGAACACATTTCACATCCTCCCGTGCAACGCGGCTGCTAGTCCTCCTTTTGATGCAGAATCTTAAGGTCGTAGCTCATGTCCAAGGCACCAAAGCCAGCTAAAAAATCAATAATCGATACCTAAAACTTGAATTGCACTACTTCTTACTGGCTATTACATCAACTTAGAAGCTTCATCTGTGTTCTACTATGGTGCTTTTAGTGTCTCCGCATACCGCAGCACGCGACATAGCTTTGCAGACGATAAGTACAACCGTTTCAGAGAGAAGAGCGGCCAATGTGACGATCTGGCTTTAAGGCGATTCGATAACAAATGACGAAAACGGACGGATTTCTCAGGTTTTTACTACATATGAATACTTTTCACATTCTCCCGTGCAATTCGGCTGCTAGTCCTCCTTTAATGCAGAATCTTAAGGTCGTAGCTCATGTCCAAGGCACCAAAGCCAGCTAAAAAGTCGATAATCGATACATTAAACTTGAATTGTACTACTTCTTACTGGCTATTACATCAACTGTGTTCTACATCATCTGTGTTCTACTATGGTGCTTTTAGTGTCTCCGCATACCGCATCACGCGACATAGCTTTGCAGGCGATAAGTACAACCGTTTCAGAGAGAAGAGCTGCCAATGTGACAATCTGGCTTTAAGTCGATTCGATAACAAATGACGAAAACGGACGGATTTCTCAGGTTTTTACTACATATGAACACTTTTCACATTCTCCTATCCAACGCGGCTGTTAGTCCTCCTTTCATGCAGAATCTTAAGGTCCAAGCTCATGTCCAATGCACCAAAGCCAGCTAAAAAGTCAATAATCGATACCTAAAACTTGAATTGTACTACTTCTTACTGGCTATTACATCATCATAGAAGCTTCATCTGTGTTCTACTATGGTGCTTTTACTGTCTCCGCACACCGCAGCACGCGACATAGCTTTGCAGACGATAAGTACAACCGTTTCAGAGAGAAGAGCGGCCAATGTGACGATCTGGCTTTAAGTCGATTCGATAACAAATGACGAAAACGGACGGATTTCTCAGGTTTTTACTACATATGAACACATTTCACATCCTCCCGTGCAACGCGGCTGCTAGTCCTCCTTTTGATGCAGAATCTTAAGGTCGTAGCTCATGTCCAAGGCACCAAAGCCAGCTAAAAAATCAATAATCGATACCTAAAACTTGAATTGCACTACTTCTTACTGGCTATTACTTCAACTTAGAAGCTTCATCTGTGTTCTACTATGGTGCTTTTAGAGTCTCCGCATACCGCAGCACGCGACATAGCTTTGCAGACGATAAGTACAACCGTTTCAGAGAGAAGAGCGGCCAACTTGACGATCTGGCTTTAAGTCGATTCGATAACAAATGACGAAAACGGACGGATTTCTCAGGTTTTTACTACATATGAACACATTTCACATTCTCCTATCCAACGCGGCTGTTAGTCCTCCTTTCATGCAGAATCTTAAGGTCCAAGCTCATGTCCAATGCACCAAAGCCAGCTAAAAAGTCAATAATCGATACCTAAAACTTGAATTGTACTACTTCTTACTGGCTATTACATCATCATAGAAGCTTCATCTGTGTTCTACTACGGTGCTTTTACTGTCTCCGCACACCGCAGCACGCGACATAGCTTTGCAGACGATAAGTACAACCGTTTCAGAGAGAAGAGCGGCCAATGTGACGATCTGGCTTTAAGTCGATTCGATAACAAATGACGAAAACGGACGGATTTCTCAGGTTTTTACTACATATGAACACATTTCACATCCTCCCGTGCAACGCGGCTGCTAGTCCTCCTTTTGATGCAGAATCTTAAGGTCGTAGCTCATGTCCAAGGCACCAAAGCCAGCTAAAAAATCAATAATCGATACCTAAAACTTGAATTGCACTACTTCTTACTGGCTATTACTTCAACTTAGAAGCTTCATCTGTGTTCTACTATGGTGCTTTTAGTGTCTCCGCATACCGCAGCACGCGACATAGCTTTGCAGACGATAAGTACAACCGTTTCAGAGAGAAGAGCGGCCAATGTGACGATCTGGCTTTAAGGCGATTCGATAACAAATGACGAAAACGGACGGATTTCTCAGGTTTTTACTACATATGAATACTTTTCACATTCTCCCGTGCAATTCGGCTGCTAGTCCTCCTTTAATGCAGAATCTTAAGGTCGTAGCTCATGTCCAAGGCACCAAAGCCAGCTAAAAAGTCGATAATCGATACATTAAACTTGAATTGTACTACTTCTTACTGGCTATTACATCAACTGTGTTCTACATCATCTGTGTTCTACTATGGTGCTTTTAGTGTCTCCGCATACCGCATCACGCGACATAGCTTTGCAGGCGATAAGTACAACCGTTTCAGAGAGAAGAGCTGCCAATGTGACAATCTGGCTTTAAGTCGATTCGATAACAAATGACGAAAACGGACGGATTTCTCAGGTTTTTACTACATATGAACACTTTTCACATTCTCCCATCCAACGCGGCTGCTAGTCCTCCTTTCATGCAGAATCTTAAGGTCCTAGCTCATGTCCAAGGCACCAAAGCCAGCTAAAAAGTCAATAATCCATACCTAAAACTTGAATTGTACTACTTCTCACTGGCTATTACATCATCATAGAAGCTTCATCTGTGTTCTACTATGGTGCTTTTAGTGTCTCCGCATACCGCAGCACGCGACATAGCTTTGCAGACGATAAGTACAATCGTTTCAGAGAGAAGAGCGGCCATTGTGAAGATCTGGCTTTAAGTCGATTCGATAACAAATGACGAAAACGGACGGATTTCTCAGGTTTTTACTACATATGAACACTTTTCACATTGTCCCGTGAAACTCGGCTGCTAGTCCTCATTTTGATGCAGAATCTTAAGGTCCTAGCTCATGTCCAAGGCACCAAAGCCAGCTAAAAAGTCAATAATCGATACCTAAAACTTGAATTGTACTACTTCTTACTGGCTATTACATCAACTTAGAAGCTTCATCTGTGTTCTACTATGGTGCTTTTAGTGTCTCCGCATACCGCATCACGCGACATAGCTTTGCAGGCGATAAGTACAACCGTTTCAGAGAGAAGAGCGGCCAATGTGACGATCTGGCTTTAAGTCGATTCGATAACAAATGACGAAAACGGACGTATTTCTCAGGTTTTTACTACATATGAATACTTTTCACATTCTCCCTTGCAACTCGGCTGCTAGTCCTCCATTCATGCAGAATCTTAAGGTCCTAGCTCATGTCCAAGGCACCAAAGCCAGCTAAAAAGTCAATAATCGATACCTAATACTTGAATTGTACCACTTCTTACTGGCTATTACATCAACTTAGAAGCTTCATCTGTGTTCTACTATGGTGCTTTTAGAGTCTCCGCATACCGCAGCACGCGACATAGCTTTGCAGACGATAAGTACAACCGTTTCAGAGAGAAGAGCGGCCAATGTGACGATCTGGCTTTAAGTCGATTCGATAACAAATGACGAAAACGGATGGATTTCTCAGGTTTTTACTACATATGAACACTTTTCATTTTGTCCCGTGCAACTCGGCTGTTAGTCCTCCTTTTGATGCAGAATCTTAAGGTCATAGCTCATGTCCAAGGCACCAAAGCCTGCTAAAAAATCAATAATCGATACCTAAAACTTGAATTGTACTACTTCTTACTGGCTATTACATCAACTTAGAAGCTTCATCTGTGTTCTACTAAGGTGCTTTTAGTGTCTCCGCATACCGCAGCACGCGACATAGCTTTGAAGACGATAAGTACAACCGTTTCAGAGAGAAGAGCGGCCAATGTGACGATCTGGCTTTAAGTCGATTCGATAACAAATGACGAAAACGGACGGATTTCTCAGGTTTTTACTACATATGAACACTTTTCACATTGTCCCGTGCAACTCGGCTGCTAGTCCTCATTTTGATGCAGAATCTTTAGGTCCTAGCTCATGTGGAAAGCACCAAAGCCAGCTAAAAAATCAATAATCGATACCTTAAACTTGAATTGTACTACTTCTTACTGGCTATTACATCAACTTAGAAGCTTCATCTGTGTTCCACTATGGTGCTTTTAGTGTCTCCGCATACCGCAGCACGCGACATAGCTTTGCAGACGATAAGTACAACCGTTTCAGAGAGAAGAGCGGCCAATGTGACGATCTGGCTTTAAGTCGATTCGATAACAAATGACGAAAACGGACGGATTTCTCTGGTTTCTACTACATATGAACACATTTCACATTCTCCCGTGCAACGCGGCAGCTAGTCCTCCTTTCATGCAGAATCTTAAGGTCCTAGCTCATGTCCAAGGCACCAAAGCCAGCTAAAAAGTCAATAATCGATACCTAAAACTTAATTGTACTACTTCTTACTGGCTATTACATCAACTTAGAAGCTTCATCTGTGTTCTACCATGGTGCTTTTAGTGTCTCCGCACACCGCAGCACGCGACATAGCTTTGCAGACGATAAGTACAACCGTTTCAGAGAAAAGAGGGGCCAATGTGACGATCTGGCTGTAAGTCGATTCGATAACAAATGACGAAAACGGACGGATTTCTCAGGTTTTTACTACATATGAACACTTTTCACATTCTCCTGTGCAACTCGGATGCTAGTCCTCCTTTCATGCAGAATCTTAAGGTCCTAGCTCATGTCCAAGGCACCAAAGCCAGCTAAAAAGTCAATAATCGATACCTAAAACTTGAAGTGTACTACTTCTTACTGGCTATTACAACAAATTAGAAGCTTCATCTGTGTTCAATTGTGGTGGTTTTAGTGTCTCCGCCAACCGCAGCATACGAGATAGCTTTGCAGACGATAAGTACAACCGTTTCAGAGAGAAGAGCGGCCAATGTGACGATCTGGCTTTAAGTCGATTCGATAACAAATGACGAAAACGGACGGATTTCTCAGGTTTTTACTACATATGAACACTTTTCACATTCTCCCGTGCAACTCGGCTGCTAATCCTCCTTTCATGCAGATTCTTAAGGTCCTAGCTCATGTCCAAGGCATCAAAGCCAGCTAAAAAGTCAATAGTCAATACCTAAAACTTGAATTGTACTACTTCTTACTGGCTATTACATCAAATTAGAAGCTTCATCTGTGTTCTACTGTGGTGGTTTTAGTGTCTCCGCCTACCGCAGCATACGACATAGCTTTGCAGACGATAAGTACAACCGTTTCAGAGAGAAGAGCGGCCAATGTGTCAATCTGGCTTTAAGTCGATTCGATAACAAATGACGAAAACGGACGGATTTCTCAGGTTTCTACTACATATGAACACATTTCACATTCTCCCGTGCAACGCGGCTGCTAGTCCTCCTTTCATGCAGAATCTTAAGGTCCTAGCTCATGTCCAAGGCACCAAAGCCAGCTAAAAAGTCAATAATCGATACCTAAAACTTGAATTTACTACTTCTTACTGGCTATTACATCAACTTAGAAGCTTAATCTGTGTTCTACCATGGTGCTTTTAGTGTCTCCGCACACCGCAGCACGCGACATAGCTTTCCAGACGATAAGTACAACCGTTTCAGAGAAAAGAGGGGCCAATGTGACGATCTGGCTTTAAGTCGATTCGATAACAAATGACGAAAACGGACGGATTTCTCAGGTTTTTACTACATATGAACACTTTTCACATTCTCCAATACAACGCGGCTGCTAGTCCTCCTTTCATGCAGAATCTTAAGGTCCTAGCTCATGTCCAAGGCACCAAAGCCAGCTAAAAAGTCAATAATCGATATCTAAAACTTGAATTGTACTACTTCTTACTGGCTATCACATCAACTTAGAAGCTTCATCTGTGTTCTACTATGGTGCTTTTAGTGTCTCCGCATACCGCAGCACGCGACATAGCTTTGCAGACGATAAGTACAACCGTTTCAGACAGAAGAGCGGCCAATGAGACGATCTGGCTTTAAGTCGATTCGATAACAAATGACGAAAACGGACGGATTTCTCAGGTTTCTACTACATATGAACACATTTCACATTCTCCCGTGCAACGCGGCTGCTAGTCCTCCTTTAATGCAGAATCTTAAGGTCCTAGCTCATGTCCAAGGCACCAACGCCAGTTAAAAAGTCAATAATCGATACCTAAAACTTGAATTTACTACTTCTTACTGGCTATTACATCAACTTAAAAGCTTCATCTGTGTTCTACCATGGTGCTTTTAGTGTCTCCGCACACCGCAGCACGCGACATAGCTTTGCAGACGATAAGTACAACCGTTTCAGAGAAAAGAGGGGCCAATGTGACGATCTGGCTTTAAGTAGATTCGATAAAAAATGACGAAAACGGACGGATTTGTCAGGTTTTTACTACATATGAACACTTTTCACATTCTCCAGTACAACGCGGCTGCTAGTCCTCCTTTCATGCAGAATCTTAAGGTCCTAGCTCATGTCCAAGGCACCAAAGCCAGCTAAAAAGTCAATAATCGATACCTAAAACTTGAATTGTACTACTTCTTACTGGCTATCACATCAACTTAGAAGCTTCATCTGTGTTCTTCTATGGTGCTTTTAGTGTCTCCGCATACCGCAGCACGCGACATAGCTTTGCAGACGATAAGTACAACCGTTTCAGACAGAAGAGCGGCCAATGTGACGATCTGGCTTTAAGTCGATTCGATAACAAATGACGAAAAGGGACGGATTTCTCAGGTTTTTACTACATATGAACACTTTTCACATTGTCCCGTGCAACTCGGCTGCTAGTCCTCCTTTTGATGCAGAATCGTAAGGTCGTAGCTCATGTCCAAGGCACCAAAGCCAGCTAAAAAATCAATAATCGATACCTAAAACTTGAATTGTACTACTTCTTACTGGCTATTACATCAACTTAGAAGCTTCATCTGTGTTCTACTATGGTGCTTTTAGTGTCTCCGCATACCGCAGCACGCGACATAGCTTTGAAGACGATAAGTACAACCGTTTCAGAGAGAAGAGCGGCCAATGTGACGATCTTGCTTTAAGTCGATTCGATAACAAATGACCAAAACGGACGGATTTCTAAGGGTTTTACTACATATGAATACATTTCACATTCTCCCGTGCAACTCGGCGTCTAGTCCTCCTTTAATGCAGAATCTTAAGGTCCTAGCTCATGTCCAAGGGACCAAAGCCAGCTAAAAAGTCAATAATCGATACCTCAAACTTGAATTGCACTACTTCTTACTGGCTATCACATCATCATAGAAGCTTCATCTGTGTTCTACTATGGTGCTTTTAGTGTCTCCGCATACCGCAGCACGCGACATAGCTTTGTAGACGATAAGTACAACCGTTTCAGAGAGAAGAGCGGCCAAGTGACGATCTGGCTTTAAGGCGATTCGATAACAAATGACGTAAACGGACGGATTTCTCAGGTTTTTACTACATATGAACACTTTTCATATTCTCCCGTACAACGCGGCTGCTAGTCCTCCTTTCATGCAGAATCTTAAGGTCCTAGCTCATGTCCATGGCACCAAAGCCAGCTAAAAAGTCAATAATCGATACCTAAAACTTGAATTGTACTACTTCTTACTGGCTATCACATCAACTTAGAAGCTTCATCTGTGTTCTACTATGGTGCTCTTAGTGTCTCCGCATACCGCAGCATACGACATAGCTTTGCAGACGATAAGTACAACCGTTTCAGAGAGAAGAGCGGCCAATGTGACGATCTGGCTTTAAGTCGATTCGATAACAAATGACGAAAACGGACGGATTTCTCAGGTTTTTACTACATATGAACACTTTTCACATTCTCCCGTGCAACTCGGATGCTAGTCCTCCTTTCATGCAGAATCTTAAGGTCCTATCTCATGTCCAAGGCACCAAAGCCAGCTAAAAAGTCAATAATCGGTACCTAAAACTTGAATTGTACTACTTCTTACTGGCTATTACATCAACTTAGATGCTTCATCTGTGTTCTACTATGGTGCTTTTAGTGTCTCCGCACACCGCATCACGCGACATAGCTTTTCAGACGATAAGTACAACCGTTTCAGAGAGAAGAGCGGCCAATGTGACGATCTGACTTTAAGTCGATTCGATAACAAATGACGAAAACGGACGGATTTCTCAGGTTTTTACTACATATGAACACTTTTCACATTCTCCCGTGAAACTCGGCTGCTATTCCTCCTTTCATGCAGAATCTTAAGGTAATAGCTCATGTCCAAGGCACCAAAGCCAGCTAAAAAGTCAATAATCGATACCTAAAACTTGAATTTACTACTTCTTACTGGCTATTACATCAACTTAGAAGCTTCTTCTGTGTTCTACCATGGTGCTTTTTGTGTCCCCGCACACCGCAGCACGCGACATAGCTTTGCAGACGATAAGTACAACCGTTTCAGAGAAAAGAGGGGCCAATGTGACGATCTTGCTTTAAGAAGATTCGATAACAAATGACGAAAACGGACGGATTTCTCAGGTTTTTACTACATATGAACACTTTTCACATTCTCCCGTACAACGCGGCTGCTAGTCCTCGTTTCATGCAGAATCTTAAGGTCCTAGCTCATGTCCAAGGCACCAAAGCCAGCTAAAAAGTCAATAATCGATACCTAAAACTTGAATTGTACTACTTCTTACTGGCTATCACATCAACTTAGAAGCTTTATCTGTGTTCTACTATGGTGCTTTTAGTGTCTCCGCATACCGCAGCACGCGACATAGCTTTGAAGACTATAAGTACAACCGTTTCAGAGAGAAGAGCGGCCAATGTGACGATCTGGCTTTAAGTCGATTCGATAACAAATGACGAAAACGGACGGATTTCTAAGGGTTTTACTACATATGAATACTTTTCACATTCTCCCGTGCAACTCGGCTGCTAGTCCTCCTATAATGCAGAAACTTAAGGTCCTAGCTTATGTCCAAGGGACCAAAGCCAGCTAAAAAGTCAATAATCGATACCTCAAACTTGAATTGTACTACTTCTTACTGGCTATCACATCATCATAGAAGCTTCATCTGTGTTCTACTATGGTGCTTTTAGGGTCTCCGCATACCGCAGCACGCGACATAGCTTTGCAGACGATAAGTACAACCGTTTCAGAGAGAAGAGCGGCCAAGTGACGATCTGGCTTTAAGGCGATTCGATAACAAATGACGAAAACGGACGGATTTCTCAGGTTTTTACTACATATGAACACTTTTCATATTCTCCCGTACAACGCGGCTGCTAGTCCTCCTTTCATGCAGAATCTTAAGGTCCTAGCTCATGTCCATGGCACCAAAGCTAGCTAAAAAGTCAATAATCGATACCTAAAACTTGAATTGTACTACTTCTTACTGGCTATCACATCAACTTAGAAGCTTCATCTGTGTTCTACTATGGTGCTTTTAGTGTCTCCGCATACCGCAGCACGCGACATAGCTTTGCAGACGATAAGTACAACCGTTTCAGTCAGAAGAGCGGCCAATGTGACGATCTGGCTTTAAGTCGATTCGATAACAAATGACGAAAACGGACGGATTTCTCAGGTTTTTACTACATATGAACACTTTTCACATTGTCCCGTGCAACTCGGCTGCTAGTCCTCCTTTTGATGCAGAATCTTAAGGTCCTAGCTCATGTCCAAGGCACCAAAGCCAGCTAAAAAATCAATAATCGATACATAAAACTTGAATTGTACTACTTCTTACTGGCTATTACATCAACTTAGAAGCTTCATCTGTGTTCTACTATGGTGCTTCTAGTGTCTCCGCATACCGTAGCACGCGACATAGCTTTGAAGACGATAAGTACAACCGTTTCAGAGAGAAGAGCGGCCAATGTGACGATCTGGCTTTAAGTCGATTCGAGAACAAATGACGAAAACGGACGGATTTCTCAGGTTTTTACTACATATGAACACTTTTCACATTCTCCCCTGCAACTCGGCAGCTAGTTCTCCTTTCATGCAGAATCTTAAGGTCCTAGCTCATGTCCAAGGCACCAAAGCGAGCTAAAAAGTCAATAATCAATACCTAAAACTTGAATTGTACTACTTCTTACTGGCTATTACATCAACTTAGAAGCTTCATCTGTGTTGTACTATGGTGCTTTTAGTGTCTCCGCATACCGCAGCCAGCGACATAGCTTTGAAGACGATAAGTACAACCGTTTCAGAGAGAAGACCGGCCAATGTGACGATCTGGCTTTAAGTCGATTCGATAACAAATGACGAAAACGGACGGATTTCTCAGGTTTTTACTACATATGAACACTTTTCACATTCTTCCGTGCAACTCGGCTGCTAATCCTCCTTTCATGCAGAGTCTTAAGGTCCTAGCTCATGGCCAAGGCATCAAAGCCAGCTAAAAAGTCAATAACCGATTCCTAAAACTTGAATTGTACTATTTCTTACTGGCTATTACATCATCTTAGAAGCTACATCTGTGTTCTACTATGGTGCTTTTAGTGTCTCCGAATACCGCCGTTCGCGACATAGCTTTGCAGACGATAAATACAACCGTTTCAGAGAGCAGAGCGGCCAATGTGACGATTTGGCTTTAAGTCGATTCGATAAAAATGACGAAAATGGACGGATTTCTCAATTTTTTTACTCTATTTGAACACTTTTCACATTCTCCCGTGCAACTCGGCTGCTAGTCCTCCTTTAATGCAGAATCTTAAGGTCCTAGCTCATGTCCAAGGGACCAAAGCCAGCTAAAAAGTCAATAATCGATACCTAAAACTTGAATTGTACTACTTCTTACTGGCTATCACATCATCATAGAAGCTTCATCTGTGTTCTACTATGGTGCTTTTAGTGTCTCCGCATACCGCAGCACGCGACATAGCTTTGCAGACGATAAGTACAACCGTTTCAGAGAGAAGAGCGGCCAAGTGACGATCTGGCTTTAAGGCGATTCGATAACAAATGACGAAAACGGACGGATTTCTCAGGTTTTTACTACATATGAACACTTTTCATATTCTATCGTACAACGCGGCTGCTAGTCCTCCTTTCATGCAGAATCTTAAGGTCCTAGCTCATGTCCATGGCACCAAAGCTAGCTAAAAAGTCAATAATCGATACCTAAAACTTGAATTGTACTACTTCTTACTGGCTATCACATCAACTTAGAAGCTTCATCTGTGTTGTACTATGGTGCTTTTAGTGTCTCCGCATACCGCAGCACGCGACATAGCTTTGCAGACGATAAGTACAACCGTTTCAGAGAGAAGAGCGGCCAATGTGACGATCTGGCTTTAAGTCGATTCGATAACAAATGACGAAAACGGACGGATTTCTCAGGTTTTTACTACATATGAACACTTTTCACATTGTCCCGTGTAACTCGGCTGCTAGTCCTCCTTTTGATGCAGAATCGTAAGGTCGTAGCTCATGTCCAAGGCACCAAAGCCAGCTAAAAAATCAATAATCGATACCTAAAACTTGAATTGTACTACTTCTTACTGGCTATTACATCAACTTAGAAGCTTCATCTGTGTTCTACTATGGTGCTTTTAGTGTCTCCGCATACCGCAGCACGCGACATAGCTTTGAAGACGATAAGTACAACCGTTTCAGAGATAAGAGCGGCCAATGTGACGATCTGGCTTTAAGTCGATTCGATAACAAATGACGAAAACGGACGGATTTCTCAGGTTTTTACTACATATGAATACTTTTCACATCCTCCCGTGCAACTCGGCTGCTAGTCCTCCTTTAATGCAGAATCTTAAGGTCCTAGCTCATGTCCAAGGGACCAAAGCCAGCTAAAAAGTCAATAATCGATACCTCAAACTTGGATTGTACTACTTCTTACTGGCTATTACATCATCATAGAAGCTTCATCTGTGTTCTACTATGGTGCTTTTAGTGTCTCCGCATACCGCAGCACGCGACATAGCTTTGCAGACGATAAGTACAACCGTTTCAGAGAGAAGAGCGGCCAAGTGACGATCTGGCTTTAAGGCGATTCGATAACAAATGACGAAAACGGACGGATTTCTCAGGTTTTTACTACATATGAACACTTTTCATATTGTCCCGTGCAACTCGGCTGCTAGTCCTCCTTTCATGCAGAATCTTAAGGTCCTAGCTCATGTCCAAGGCACCAAATCCATCTAAGAAGTCAATAATCGATACCTACAACTTGAATTGTACTACTTCTTACTGGCTATTACATCGACTTAGAAGCTTCATCTGTTTTCTACTATGGTGATTTTATTGTCTCCGCTTACCGCAGCACGCGACATAGCTTTGCAGACGATAAGTACAACCGTTTCAGAGAGAAGAGCGGCCAATGTGACGATCGGGCTTTAAGTCGATTCGATAACAAATGACGAAAACGGACGGATTTCTCAGGTTTCCACTACATATGAACACATTTCACATTCTCCCGTGCAACGCGGCTGCTAGTCCTCCTTTCATGCAGAATCTTAAGGTCCTAGCTCATGTCCAAGGCACCAAAGCCAGCTAAAAAGTCAATAATCGATACCTAAAACTTGAATTGTACTACTTCTTACTGGCTATTACATCATCTTAGAAGCTTCATCTGTGTTCTACTATGGTGCTTTTAGTGTCTCCGCATACCGCAGCACGCGACAAAGCTTTCCAGACGATAAGTACAACCGTATCAGAGAGAAGAGCGGCCAATGTGACGATCTGGCTTTAAGTTGATTCGATAACAAATGACGAAAACGGACGGATTTCTCAGGTTTTTACTACATATGAACACATTTCACATTCTCCCGTACAACGCGGCTGCTAGTCCTCCTTTCATGCAGAATCTTAAGGACCTAGCTCATGTCCAAGGCACCAAAGCCAGCTAAAAAGTCAATAATCAATACCTAAAACTTGAATTGTACTACTTCTTACTGGCTATCACATCAACTTAGAAGCTTCATCTGTGTTGTACTATGGTGCTTTTAGTGTCTCCGCATACCGCAGCAC
Organism: Schistocerca gregaria; assembly: GCF_023897955.1. Taxonomy (NCBI): domain Eukaryota; kingdom Metazoa; phylum Arthropoda; class Insecta; order Orthoptera; family Acrididae; genus Schistocerca; species Schistocerca gregaria. The sequence goes on from NW_026061791.1 coordinate 2,798,788, forward strand.
GCGACATAGCTTTGAAGACGATAAGTACAACCGTTTCAGAGAGAAGAGCGGCCAATGTGACGATCTGGCTTTAAGTCGATTCGATAACAAATGACGAAAAGGGACAGATTTCTCAGGATTTTACTACGTATGAACACTTTTCACATTCTCCCGTTGCAACTCGGCTGCTAGTCCTCCTTTTGATGCAGAATCTTAAGATCCTAGCTCATGTCCAAGGCACCAAAGGCAGCTAAAAAATCAATAATCGATACCTAAAACTTGAATTGTACTACTTCTTACTGGCTATTACATCAACTTAGAAGCTTCATCTGTGTTCTACTATGGTGCTTCTAGTGTCTCCGCATACCGCAGCACGCGACATAGCTTTGAAGACGATAAGTACAACCGTTTCAGAGAGAAGAGCGGCCAATGTGACGATCTGGCTTTAAGACGATTCGATAACAAATGACGAAAACGGACGGATTTCTCAGGTTTTTACTACATATGAACACTTTTCACATTCTCCCCTGCAACTCGGCTGCTAGTTCTCCTTTCATGCAGAATCTTAAGGTCCTAGCTCATGTCCAAGGCACCAAAGCCAGCTAAAAAGTCAATAATCGATACCTTAAACTTGAATTGTACTACTTCTTACTGGCTATTACATCATCTTAGAAGCTTCATCTGTGTTCTACTATGGTGCTTTTAGTGTCTCCGCATACCGCAGCACGCGACAAAGCTTTCCAGACGATAAGTACAACCGTTTCAGAGAGAAGAGCAGCCAATGTGACGATCTGGCTTTAAGTCGATTTGATAACAAATGACGAAAACGGACGGATTTCTCAGGTTTTTACTACATATGAACACATTTCACATTCTCCCGTACAACGCGGCTGCTAGTCCTCCTTTCATGCAGAATCTTAAGGTCCTAGCTCATGTCCAAGGCACCAAAGCCAGCTAAAAAGTCAATAATCAATACCTAAAACTTGAATTGTACTACTTCTTACTGGCTATCACATCAACTTAGAAGCTTCATCTGTGTTGTACTATGGTGCTTTTAGTGTCTCCGAATACCGCAGTACGCGACATAGCTTTGCAGACGACAAATACAACCGTTTCAGAGAGCAGAGCTGCCAATGTGACGATTTGGCTTTAAGTCGATTCGATAAAAATGACGAAAACGGACGGATTTCTCAGATTTTTACTCTATTTGAACACTTTTCACATTCTCCCGTGCAGCTCGGCTGCTTGTCCTCCTTTCATGCAGAATCTTAAGGTCCTAGCTCATGTCCAAGGCACCAAAGCCAGCTAAAAAGTCAATAATCGATACCTAAAACTTGAATTGTACTACTTCTTACTGGCTATTACATCAACTTAGAAGCTTCATCTGTGTTCTACTATGGTGCTTTTAGTGTCTCCGCATAGCGCAGCACGAGACATAGCATTGCAGACGATAAGTACAACCGTTTCAGAGAGAAGAGCGGCCAATGTGACAATCTGGCTTTAAGTCGATTCGATAACAAATGACGAAAACGGACGGATTTCTCAGGTTTTTACTACATATGAACACTTTTCAAATTCTCCCGTGCAACTCGGCTGCTAGTCCTCCTTTCATGCAGAATCTTAAGGTCCTAGCTCATGTCCAAGGCATCAAAGAAAGCTAAAAAGTCAATAACCGATACCTAAAACTTGAATTGTACTACTTCTTACTGGCTATTATATCAACTTAGAAGCTTCATCTGTGTTCCACTAGGGTGATTTTAGTGTCCCCGCATGCCGCAGCACGCGACATAGCTTTGCAGACAATAAGTACAACCGTTTCAGAGAGAAGAGCGGCCAATGTGACGATCTGGCTTTAAGTCGATTCGATAACAAATGACGAAAACGGACGGATTTCTCAGGTTTTTACTACATATAAACACTTTTCACATTCTCCTGTGTAACTCGGCTGCTAGTCCTCCTTTCATGCAGAATCTTAAGGTCCTAGCTCATGTCCAAGGCTCCAAAGCCAGCTAAAAAGTCAATAATCAGTAGCTAAAACTTGAATTGTACTACTTCTTACTGGCTATTACATCAACTTAGAAGCTTCATCTGTGTTCTACTATGGTGCTTTTAGTGTCTCCGCATACCGCAGCATGCGACATAGCTTTGCAGACGATAAGTACAACCGTTTCGGAGGGAAGAGCGGCCAATGTGACGATCTGGCTTTAAGTCGATTCGATAACAAATGACGAAAACGGACGGATTTCTCAGGTTTTTACTACATATAAACACTTTTCACATTCTCCTGTGTAACTCGGCTGCTAGTCCTCCTTTCATGCAGAATCTTAAGGTCCTAGCTCATGTCCAAGGCACCAAAGCCAGCTAAAAAGTCAATAATCGATACCTAAAACTTGAATTGTACTACTTCTTACTGGCTATTACATCAACTTAGAAGCTTCATCTGTGTTCTACTATGGTGCTTTTAGTGTCTCCGCATACCGCAGCACGCGACATAGCTCTGCACACGATAAGTACAACCGTTTCAGAGAGAAGAGCGGCCAAAGTGACGATCTGGCTTTAATTCGATTCGATAACAAATGACGAGAACGGACGGATTTCTCAGGTTTTTACTACATATGAACACATTACACATTCTCCCGTGCAACTCGGCTGCTAGTCCTCCTGCATGTAAAATCTTAAGTTCCTAGCTCATGTCCAAGGCACCAAACAAGGGTAAAAAGTCAATAACCGATTCCTAAAACTTGAATTGTACTATTTCTTACTGGCTATTACATCATATTAGAAGCTACATCTGTATTCTACTATGGTGCTTTTAGTGTCTCCGAATACCGCCGTTCGCGACATAGCTTTGCAGACGATAAGTACAACCGTTTCAGAGAGCAGAGCGGCCAATGTGACGATTTGGCTTTAAGTCGATTCGATAAAAATGACGAAAATGGACGGATTTCTCAGGTTTTTACTCTATTTGAACACTTTTCACATTCTCCCGTGCAACTCGGCTGCTAGTCCTCCTTAAATGCAGATTCTTAAGGTCCTAGCTCATGTCCAAGGCACCAAAGCCAGCTAAAAAGACAATAATCGATACCTAAAACTTGAATTGTACTACTACTTACTGGCTATTACATCAACTTAGAACCTTCATCTGTGTTCTACTATGGTGCTTTTAGAGTCTCCGCATACCGCAGCACGCGACATAGCTTTGCAGACGATAAGTACAACCGTTTCAGAGAGAGAGCGGCCAATGTGACGATCTGGCTTTAAGTCGATTCGACAACAAATAACGAAAACGGACGGATTTCTCAGGTTTTTTCTACATATGAACACTTTTCACATTCTCCCGTGCAACTCGGCTGCTAGTCCTCCTTCTATGCAGAATCATAAGGTCCTAGCTCATGTCCAAGGCATCAAAGCCAGCTAAAAGTCAATAATCAATACCTAAAACTTCAATTGTACTACTTCTTACTGGCTATTACATCAAATTAGAGGCTTCATCTGTGTTTTACTGTGGTGGTTTTAGTGTCTCCGCCTACCGCAGCATACGACATAGCTTTGCAGGCGACAAGTACAACCGTTTCAGAGAGAAGAGTGGCCAATGTGACGATCTGGCTTTAAGTCGATTCTATAACAAATGACGAAAACGGACGGATTTCTCAGGTTCTTACTACATATGAACACTTTTCACATTCTCCCGTGCAACTCGGCTGCTAGTCCTCCTTTCATGCAGAATCTTAAGGTCCTAGCTCATGTCCAAGGCACCAAAGCCAGCTAAAAAGTCAATAATCGATACCTAAAACTTGAATTGTACTACTTCTTACTGGCTATTACATCATCTTAGAAGCTTCATCTGTGTTCTACTATGGTGCTTTTAGTGTCTCCGCATACCGCAGCACGCGACAAAGCTTTCCAGACGATAAGTACAACCGTTTCAGAGAGAAGAGCAGCCAATGTGACGATCTGGCTTTAAGTCGATTTGATAACAAATGACGAAAACGGACGGATTTCTCAGGTTTTTACTACATATAAACACTTTTCACATTCTCCTGTGTAACTCGGCTGCTAGCCCTCCTTTCATGCAGAATCTTAAGGTCCTAGCTCATGTCCAAGGCACCAAAGCCAGCTAAAAAATCAATAACCGATTCCTAAAACTTGAATTGTACTATTTCTTACTGGCTATTACATCATCTTAGAAGCTACATCTGTGTTCTACAATGGTGCTTTTAGTGTCTCCGAATACCGCTGTTCGCGACATAGCTTTGCAGACGATAAGTACAACCGTTTCAGAGAGCAGAGCGCCCAATGTGACGATTTGGCTTTAAGTCGATTCGATAAAAATGACGAAAACGGACGGATTTCTCAGGTTTTTACTCTATTTGAACACTTTTCACATTCTCCCGTGCAACTCGGCTGCTAGTCCTCCTTTCATGCAGATTCTTAAGGTCCTAGCTCATGTCCAAGGCACCAAAGCCAGCTAAAAAGTCAATAATCGATACCTAAAACTTGAATTGTACTACTTCTTACTGGCTATTAAATCAACTTAGAAGCTTCATCTGTGTTCTACTATGGTGCTTTTAGAGTCTCCGCATACCGCAGCACGCGACATAGCTTTGCAGACGATAAGTACAACCGTTTATGAGAGAAGAGCGGCCAATGTGACGATCTGGCTTTAAGTCGATTCGATAACAAATGACGAAAACGGACGGATTTCTCAGGTTTTTACTACATATGAACACTTTTCACATGCTCCCGTGCAACTCGGCTGCTAGTCCTCCTTCTATGCAGAATCTTAAGGTCCTAGATCATGTCCAAGGCATCAAAGCCAGCTAAAAAGTCAATAATCAATACCTAAAACTTCAATTGTACTACTTCTTACTGGCTATTACATCAAATTAGAAGCTTCATCTGTGTTCTACTGTGGTGGTTTTAGTGTCTCCGCATACCGCAGCACGCGACATAGCTTTGAGACGATAAGTACAACCGTTTCAGAGAGAAGAGCGGCCAATGTGACGATCTGGCTTTAAGTCGATTCGATAACAAATGACGAAAACGGACGGATTTCTCAGGTTTTTACTACATATGAACACTTTTCACATTCTCCCCTGCAACTCGGCTGCTAGTCCTCCTTTCATGCAGAATCTTAAGGTCCTAGCTCATGTCCAAGGCACCAAAGCCAGCTAAAAAGTCAATAATCGATACCTAAAACTGGAATTGTACTGCTTCTTACTGGCTATTACATCATCTTACAAGCTTCATCTGTGTTCTACAATGGTGCTTTTAGTGTCTCCGCATACCGCAGCACGCGACAAAGCTTTCCAGACGACAAGTACAACCGTTTCAGAGAGAAGAGCAGCCAATGTGACGATCTGGCTTTAAGTCGATATGATAACAAATGACGAAAACGGACGGATTTCTCAGGTTTTTACTACATATGAACACATTTCACATTCTCCCGTAAAACGCGGCTGCTAGTCCTCCTTTCATGCAGAATCTTAAGGTCCTAGCTCATGTCCAAGGCACCAAAGCCAGCTAAAAAGTCAATAATCGATACTTAAAACTTGAATTGTACTACTTCTTACTGGCTATTACATCAACTTAGAAGCTTCATCTCTGTTCTACTATGGTGCTTTTAGTGTCTCCGCATACCGCAGCACGCGACATAGCTTTGAAGACGATAAGTACAACCGTTTCAGAGAGAAGAGCGGCCAATGTGACGATCTGGCTTTAAGTCGATTCGATAACAAATGACGAAAACGGACGGATTTCTCAGGTTTTTACTACATATAAACACTTTTCACATTCTCCTGTGTAACTCGGCTGCTAGCCCTCCTTTCATGCAGAATCTTAAGGTCCTAGCTCATGTCCAAGGCACCAAAGCCAGCTAAAATGTCAATAATCAGTAACTAAAACTTGAATTGTACTACATCTTACTGGCTATTACATCAACTTGGAAGTGTCATCTGTGTTCTACTATGGTGTTTTAGTGTCTCTGCATACCGCAGCACGCGACATATCTCTGCACATGATAAGTACAACCGTTTCAGAGAGAAGAGCGGCCAATGTGACGATCTGGCTTTAAGTCGATTCGATAACAAATGACGAAAACGGACGGATTTCTCAGGTTTTTACTACATATGAACACTTTTCACATTCTCCCGTGCAACTCGGCTGCTAGTCCTCCTTGTATGCAGAATCGTAAGGTCCTAGCTCATGTCCAAGGCATCAAAGCCAGCTAAAAAGTCAATAATCAATACCTAAAACTAAAATTGTACTACTTCTTACTGGCTATTACATCAAATTAGAAGCTTCATCTGTGTTCTACTGTGGTGGTTTTAGTGTCTCCGCATACCGCAGCACGCGACATAGCTTTGAAAACGATAAGTACAACCGTTTCAGAGAGAAGAGCGGCCAATGTGACGATCTGGCTTTAAGTCGATTCGATAACAAATGACGAAAACGGACGGATTTCTCAGGTTTTTACTACATATGAACACTTTTCACATTCTCCCGTGCAACTCGGCTGCTAGTCCTCCTTTCATGCAGAATCTTAAGGTCCTAGCTCATGTCCAAGGCTCCAAGGCAGCTAAAAAGTCAATAATCAGTAGCTAAAACTTGAATTGTACTACATCTTACTGGCTGTTACATCAACTTAGAAGCTCCATCTGTGTTCTACTATGGTGCTTTTAGTGTCTCCGCATACCGCAGCATGCGACATAGCTTTGCAGACGATAAGTACAACCGTTTCGGAGGGAAGAGCAGCCAATGTGACGATCTGGCTTTAAGTCGGTTCGATAACAAATGACGAAATCGGACGGATTTCTCGGGTTTTTACTACATATAAACACTTTTCACATTCTCCTGTGTAACTCGGCTGCTAGTCCACCTTTCATGCAGAATCTTAAGGTCCTAGCTCATGTCCAAGGCACCAAAGCCAGCTAAAAAGTCAATAATCAGTAACTAAAACTTGAATTGTACTACTTCTTACTGGCTATTACATCAACTTGGAAGTGTCATCTGTGTTCTACTATGGTGCTTTTAGTGTCTCTGCATACCGCAGAACGCGACATAGCTCTGCACACGATAAGTAAAACCGTTTCAGAGAGAAGAGTGGCCAATGTGACGATATGGCTTTAAGTCGATTCGATAACAAATGACGAAAACGGACGGATTTCTCAGGTTTTTACTACATATGAACACTTTTCACATTCTCCCGTGCAACTCGGCAGCTAGTCCTCCTTTCATGCAGAATCTTAAGGTCCTAGCTCATGTCCAAGGCACCAAAGCCAGCTAAAAAGTCAATAATCGATACCTAAAACTTGAATTGTACTACTTCTTACTGGCTATTACATCAACTTAGAAGCTTTATCTGTGTTCTACTATGGTGCTTTTAGTGTCTGCGCATACCGCATCACGGGACATAGCTTTGCAGACGATAAGTACAACAGTTTCAGAGAGAAGAGCAGCCAATGTGACGATCTGGCTTTAAGTCGATTCGATAACAAATGACGAAAACGGACGGATTTCTCAGGTTTTTACTACATATGAACACTTTTCACATTCTCCCGTGCTACTCGGCTGCTAGTCCTCCTTTCATGCAGAATCTTAAGGTAACAGCTCATGTCCAAAGCATCAAAGCCAGCTAAAAAGTCAATAATCGATACCTAAAACTTGAATTGCACTACTTCTTACTGGCTATTACATCGTCATAGAAGCTTCATCTGTGTTCTACTATGGTGCTTTCAGTGTCTCCGCATACCGCAGCACGCGACATAGCTTTGCAGACGATAAGTACAACCGTTTCAGAGAGAGGAGCGGCCAATGTGACGATCTGGCCAGTCGATAACAAATGACGAAAACGGACGGATTTCTCAGGTTTTTACTACATATGAACACTTTTCACATTCTCCCGTGCAACTCGGCTGCTATTCCTCCTTTCATGCAGAATCTTAAGGTCCTACCTCATGTCCAAGGCACCAAATCCATCTAAGAAGTCAATAATCGATACCTTAAACTTGAATTGTACTACTTCTTACTGGCTATTACATCAAATTAGAAGCTTCATCTGTGTTCTACTATGGTGCTTTGAGTGTCTCCGCATACCGAAGCACGCGACATTGCTTTGAAGACGATAAGTACAACCGTTTCCGAGAGAAGAGCGGCCAATGTGACGATCTGTCTTTAAGTCGATTCGATAACAAATGACGAAAACGGACGGATTTCTCAAGTTTGTACTACGTATGAACACTTTTCACATTCTCCCGTGCAACTCGGCTGCTACTCCTCCTTTCATGCAGAATCTTATGGTCCAAGCTCATCTCCAAGGCACCAAAGCCAGCTAAAAAGTCAATAATCGATACCTAAAACTTGAATTGTACTACTTCTTACTGGCTATTACATCTTCTTAGAAGCTTCATATGTGTTCTACTATGGTGCTTTTAGTGTCTCCGCATACCGCAGCACGTGACATAGCTTTGCAGACGATAAGTACAACCGTTTCAGAGAGAAGAGCGGCCAATGTGACGATCTGGCTTTAAGTCGATTCGATAACAAATGACGAAAACGGACGGATTTCTCAGGTTTTTACTACATATAAACACTTTTCACATTCTCCTGTGTAACTCGGCTGCTAGCCCTCCTTTCATGCAGAATCTTAAGGTCCTAGCTCATGTCCAAGGCACCAAAGCCAGCTAAAATGTCAATAATCAGTAACTAAAACTTGAATTGTACTACATCTTACTGGCTATTACATCAACTTGGAAGTGTCATCTGTGTTCTACTATGGTGTTTTAGTGTCTCTGCATACCGCAGCACGCGACATATCTCTGCACATGATAAGTACAACCTTTTCAGAGAGAAGAGCGGCCAATGTGACGATCTGGCTTTAAGTCGATTCGATAACAAATGACGAAAACGGACGGATTTCTCAGGTTTTTACTACATATGAACACTTTTCACATTCTCCCGTGCAACTCGGCTGCTAGTCCTCCTTGTATGCAGAATCGTAAGGTCCTAGCTCATGTCCAAGGCATCAAAGCCAGCTAAAAAGTCAATAATCAATACCTAAAACTAAAATTGTACTACTTCTTACTGGCTATTACATCAAATTAGAAGCTTCATCTGTGTTCTACTGTGGTGGTTTTAGTGTCTCCGCATACCGCAGCACGCGACATAGCTTTGAAAACGATAAGTACAACCGTTTCAGAGAGAAGAGCGGCCAATGTGACGATCTGGCTTTAAGTCGATTCGATAACAAATGACGAAAACGGACGGATTTCTCAGGTTTTTACTACATATGAACAGTTTTCACATTCTCCCGTACAACTCGGCTGCTAGTCCTCCTTTCATGCAGAATCTTAAGGTCCTAGCTCATGTCCAAGGCACCAAAGCCAGCTACAAAGTCAATAATCGATACCTAAAACTTGAATTGTACTACTTCTTACTGGCTATTACATCAACTTAGAAGCTTCATCTGTGTTCCACTATGGTGCTTTTAGTGTCTCCGCATACCGCAGCACGCGACATAGCTTTGAAGACGATAAGTACAACCGTTTCAGAGAGAAGAGCGGCCAAAGTGACGATCTGGCTTTAAGTCGATTCGATAACAAATGACGAAAACGGACGGATTTCTCAGGATTTTACTACATATGGACACTTTTCACATTCTCCCGTGCAACTCGGCTGCTAGTCCTCCTTTCATGCAGAATCTTAAGGTCCTAGCTCATGTCCAAGGCTCCAAGGCAGCTAAAAAGTCAATAATCAGTAGCTAAAACTTGAATTGTACTACATCTTACTGGCTGTTACATCAACTTAGAAGCTCCATCTGTGTTCTACTATGGTGCTTTTAGTGTCTCCGCATACCGCAGCATGCGACATAGCTTTGCAGACGATAAGTACAACCGTTTCGGAGGGAAGAGCAGCCAATGTGACGATCTGGCTTTAAGTCGGTTCGATAACAAATGACGAAATCGGACGGATTTCTCAGGTTTTTACTACATATAAACACTTTTCACATTCTCCTGTGTAACTCGGCTGCTAGTCCACCTTTCATGCAGAATCATAAGGTCCTAGCTCATGTCCAAGGCACCAAAGCCAGCTAAAAAGTCAATAATCAGTAACTAAAACTTGAATTGTACTGCTTCTTACTGGCTATTACATCAACTTGGAAGTGTCATCTGTGTTCTGCTATGGTGCTTTTAGTGTCTCTGCATACCGCAGCACGCGACATAGCTCTGCACACGATAAGTAAAACCGTTTCAGAGAGAAGAGTGGCCAATGTGACGATATGGCTTTAAGTCGATTCGATAACAAATGACGAAAACGGACGGATTTCTCAGGTTTTTATTACATATGAACACTTTTCACATTCTCCCGTGCAGCTCGGCAGCTAGTCCTCCTTTCATGCAGAATCTTAAGGTCCTAGCTCATGTCCAAGGCACCAAAGCCAGCTAAAAAGTCAATAATCGATACCTAAAACTTGAATTGTACTACTTCTTACTGGCTATTACATCAACTTAGAAGCTTCATCTGTGTTCTACTATGGAGCTTTTAGTGTCTCCGCATACCGCATCACGGGACATAGCTTTGCAGACGATAAGTACAACCGTTTCAGAGAGAAGAGCAGCCAATGTGACGATCTGGCTTTAAGTCGATTCGATAACAAATGACGAAAACGGACGGATTTCTCAGGTTTTTACTACATATGAACACTTTTCACATTCTCCCGTGCTACTCGGCTGCTAGTCCTCCTTTCATGCAGAATCTTAAGGTAACAGCTCATGTCCAAGGCATCAAAGCCAGCTAAAAAGTCAATAATCGATACCTAAAACTTGAATTGCACTACTTCTTACTGGCTATTACATCGTCATAGAAGCTTCATCTGTGTTCTACTATGGTGCTTTCAGTGTCTCCGCATACCGCAGCACGCGACATAGCTTTGCAGACGATAAGTACAACCGTTTCAGAGAGAGGAGCGGCCAATGTGACGATCTGGCCAGTCGATAACAAATGACGAAAACGGACGGATTTCTCAGGTTTTTACTACATATAAACACTTTTCACATTCTCCTGTGTAACTCTGCTGCTAGTCCTCCTTTCATGCAGAATCTTAAGGTCCCTGCTCATGTCTAAGGCTCCAAAGCCAGCTAAAAAGTCAATAATCAGTAGCTAAAACTTGAATTGTACTACATCTTACTGGCTATTACATCAACTTAGAAGCTTCATCTGTGTTCTACTATGGTGCTTTTAGTGTCTCCGCATACCGCAGCATGCGACATAGCTTTGCAGACGATAAGTACAACCGTTTCGGAGGGAAGAGCGGCCAATGTGACGATCTGGCTTTAAGTCGATTCGATAACAAATGACGAAAACGGACGGATTTCTCAGGTTTTTACTACATATGAACACTTTTCACATTCTCCTGGGCAACTCGGCTGCTAGTCCTCCTTTCATGCAGCAGCTTAAGGTCCTAGCTCATGTCCAAGGCACCAAATCCATCTAAGAAGTCAATAATCGATACCTTAAACATGAAGTGTACTACTTCTTACTGGCTATTACATCAACTTAGAAGCTTCATCTGTGTTCCAATATGGTGCTTTTAGTGTCTCCGCATACCGCAGCACGCGATATAGCTTTGCAGACGATAAGTACAACCGTTTCAGAGAGAAGAGCGGCCAATGTGACAATCAGGCTTTAAGTCGATTCGATAACAAATGACGAAAACGAACGGATTTCTCATGTTTTTACTACATATGAATACTTTACACATTCTCCCGTGCAACTCGGCTGCTAGTCCTCATGCATGTAAAATCTTAAGGTCCTAGCTCATGTCCAAGGCATCAAAGCCAGCTAAAAAGTCAATAATCGATACCTAAAACTTGAATTGTACTAGTTCTTACTGGCTATTACATCAAATTAGAAGCTTCATCTGTGTTCTAGTATGGTGATTTTAGTGTCCCCGCATACCGCAGCACGCGACATAGCTTTCCAGACGATAAGTACAACCGTTTCAGAGAGAAGAGCGGCCAATGTGACGATTTGTCTTTAAGTCGATTCGATAACAAATGACCAAAACGGACGGATTTCTCAGGTTTTTACTACATATGAACACTTTTCACATTCTCCCGTGCTACTCGGCTGCTAGTCCTCCATTCATGCAGAATCTTAAGGTCCTAGCCCATGTCCAAGGCTCCAAAGCCAGCTAAAAAGTCAATAATCAGTAGCTAAAACTTGAATTGTACTACATCTTACTGGCTATTACATCAACTTAGAAGCTTCATCTCTGTTCTACTATGGTGCTTTTAGTTTCTCCGCATACCGCAGCACGCGACACAGCTTTGCAGACGATAAGTACAACCGTTTCAGAGAGAAGAGCGGCCAATGTGACAATCAGGCTTTAAGTCGATTCGATAACAAATGACGAAAATGGACGGATTTCTCAGGTTTTTACTACATATGAACACTTTTCACATTCTCCCGTGCAACTAGGCTGCTAGTCCTCCTTTCATGCAGAACCTTAAGGTAATAGCTCATGTCCATGGCACCAAAGCCAGCTAAAAAGTCAATAATCAGAAGCTAAAACTTGAATTGTACTACATCTTACTGGCTATTACATCAACTTAGAAGCTTCATCTGTGTTCTAGTATGGTGATTTTAGTGTCCCCGCATACCGCAGCACGCGACATAGCTTTGCAGACGATAAGTACAACCGTTTCAGAGAGAAGAGCGGCCAATGTGACGATTTGGCTTTAAGTCGATTCGATACCAAATGACCAAAACGGACGGATTTCTCAGGTTTTTACTACATATGAACACTTTTCACATTCTCCCGTGCAACTCGGCAGCTAGTCCTCCTTTCATGCAGAATCTTAAGGTCCTAGCTCATGTCCAAGGCACCAAAGCCAGCTAAAAAGTCAATAATCGATACCTAAAACTTGAATTGTACTACTTCTTACTGGCTATTACATCAACTTAGAAGCTTCATCTGTGTTCTACTATGGTGCTTTTAGTGTCTCCGCATACCGCATCACGCGACATAGCTTTGCAGACGATAAGTACAACCGTTTCAGAGAGAAGAGCAGCCAATGTGACGATCTGGCTTTAAGTCGATTCGATAACAAATGACGAAAACGGACGGATTTCTCAGGTTTTTACTACATATGAACACTTTTCACATTCTCCTGGGCAACTCGGCTGCTAGTCCTCCTTTCATGCAGAATCTTAAGGTCCTAGCTCATGTCCAAGGCACCAAATCCATCTAAGAAGTCAATAATCGATACCTTAAACTTGAAGTGTACTACTTCTTACTGGCTATTACATCAACTTAGAAGCTACATCTGTGTTCCAATTTGGTGCTTTTAGTGTCTCCGCATACCGCAGCACGCGATATAGCTTTGCAGACGATAAGTACAACCGTTTCAGGGAGAAGAGCGGCCAATGTGACAATCAGGCTTTAAGTCGATTCGATAACAAATGACGAAAACGAACGGATTTCTCAGGTTTTTACTACATATGAACACTTTTCACATTCTCCCGTGCAACTCGGCTGCAAGTCCTCCTTTCATTCAGAATCTTAAGGTCCTAGCTCATGTCCAAGGCACCAAAGCCAACTAAGAAGTCAAAAATCGATACCTAAAACTTGAATTGTACTACTTCTTACTGGCTATTACATCAACTTAGAAGCTTCATCTGTGTTCTAGTATGGTGATTTTAGTGTCCCCGCATACCGCAGCACGCGACATAGCTTTACAGACGATAAGTACAACCGTTTCAGATAGAAGAGCGGCCAATGTGACGATTTGGCTTTAAGTCGATTCGATAACAAATGACCAAAACGGACGGATTTCTCAGGTTTTTACTACATATGAACACTTTTCACATTCTCCCGTGCTACTCGGCTGCTAGTCCTCCTTTCATGCAGAATCTTAAGGTCCTAGCCCATGTCCAAGGCTCAAAAGCCAGCTAAAAAGTCAATAATCAGTAGCTAAAACTTGAATTGTACTACATCTTACTGGCTATTACATCAACTTAGAAGCTTCATCTCTGTTCTACTATGGTGCTTTTAGTTTCTCCGCATACCGCAGCACGCGACACAGCTTTGCAGACGATAAGTACAACCGTTTCAGAGAGAAGAGCGGCCAATGTGACAATCAGGCTTTAAGTCGATTCGATAACAAATGACGAAAATGGACGGATTTCTCAGGTTTTTACTACATATGAACACTTTTCACATTCTCCCGTGCAACTAGGCTGCTAGTCCTTCTTTCATGCAGAACCTTAAGGTAATAGCTCATGTCCATGGCACCAAAGCCAGCTAAAAAGTCAATAATCAGAAGCTAAAACTTGAATTGTACTACATCTTACTGGCTATTACATCAACTTAGAAGCTTCATCTGTGTTCTAGTATGGTGATTTTAGTGTCCCCGCATACCGCAGCACGCGACATAGCTTTGCAGACGATAAGTACAACCGTTTCAGAGAGAAGAGCGGCCAATGTGACGATTTGGCTTTAAGTCGATTCGATAACAAATGACCAAAACGGACGGATTTCTCAGGTTTTTACTACGTATGAACACTTTTCACATTCTCCTGTGCAACTCGGCTGCTATTCCTCCTTTCATGCAGAATCTTAAGGTCCTAGCCCATGTCCAAGGCTCCAAAGCCAGCTAAAAAGTCAATAATCAGTAGCTATAACTTGAATTGTACTACATCTTACTGGCTATTACATCAACTTAGAAGCTTCATCGGTATTTTACTATGGTGCTTTTACTGTCTCCGCATACCGCAGCATGCGACATAGCTTTGCAGACGATAAGTACAACCGTTTCAGAGAGAAGAGTGGCCAGTGTGACGATCTGGCTTTAAGTCGTTACGATAACAAATGACGAAAACGGACGGATTTCTCAAGTTTGTACTACATATGAACACTTTTCACATTCTCCCGTGCAACTCGGCTGCTACTCCTCCTTTCATGCAGAATCTTATGGTCCAAGCTCATCTCCAAGGCACCAAAGCAAGCTAAAAAGTCAATAATCGATACCTAAAACTTGAATTGTACTACTTCTTACTGGCTATTACATCTTCTTAGAAGCTTAATATGTGTTCTACTATGGTGCTTTTAGTGTCTCCGCATACCGCAGCACGCGACATAGCTTTGCAGACGATAAGTACAACCGTTTCAGAGAGAAGAGCGGCCAATGTGACGATCTGGCTTTAAGTCGATTCGATAACAAATGACGAAAACGGACGGATTTCTTAGGTTTTTACTACATATAAACACTTTTCACATTCTCCTGTGTACCTCGGCTGCTAGTCCTCCTTTCATGCAGAATCTTAAGGTCCTAGCTCATGTCCAAGGCTCCAAAGCCAGCTAAAAAGTCAATAATCAGTAGCTAAAACTTGAATTGTACTACATCTTACTGGCTATTACATCAACTTAGAAGCTTCATCTGTGTTCTATTATGGTGCTTTTAGTGTCTCCGCATACCGCAGCATGCGACATAGCTTTGCAGACGATAAGTACAACCGTTCGGAGGGAACAGCGGCCAATGTGACGATATGGCTTTAAGTCGATTCGATAACAAATGACGAAAACGGACGGATTTCTCAGGTTTTTACTACATATGAACACTTTTCACATTCTCCTGGGCAACTCGGCTGCTAGTCCTCCTTTCATGGAGAATCTTAAGGTCCTAGCTCATGTCCAAGGCACCAAATCCATCTATGAAGTCAATAATCGATACCTTAAACTTGAAGTGTACTACTTCTTACTGGCTATTACATCAACTTAGAAGCTTCATCTGTGTTCCAATATGGTGCTTTTAGTGTCTCCGCATACCGCAGCACGCGACATAGCTTTGCAGACGATAAGTACAACCGTTTCAGAGAGAAGAGCGGCCAATGTGACAATCAGGCTTTAAGTCGATTCGATAACAAATGACGAAAACGAACGGATTTCTCAGGTTTTTACTACATATGAAAACTTTACACATTCTCCCGTGCAACGCGGCTGCTAGTCCTCCTTTCATGGAGAATCTTAAGGTAATAGCTCATGTCCAAGGCACCAAAGCCAGCTAAACAGTCAATAATCAGAAGCTAAAACTTGAATTGTACTACATCTTACTGGCTATTACATCAACTTAGAAGCTTCATCTGTGTTCTACTATGGTGCTTTTAGTGTCTCCGCATACCGGAGCAAGAGACATAGCTTTGCAGACGATAATTAGGACCATTTCAGAGAGAAGAGCGGCCAATGTGATGATAAGGCTTTAAGTCGAGTCGATTACAAATGACGAAAACGGACCGATTTCTCAGGTTTTTACTACATATGAACACTTTTCACATTCTCCCGTGCAACTCGGCTGCTAGTCCTCCTTTCATGCAGAATCTTAAGGTAATAGCTCATGTCCAAGGCACAAAAGCCAGCTAAAAAGTCAATAATCAGAAGCTAAAACTTGAATTGTACTACATCTTACTGGCTATTACATCAACTTAGAAGCTTCATCGGTGTTCTACTATGGTGCTTTTAGTGTCTCCGCATACCACAGCATGCGACATAGCTTTGCAGACGATAAGTACAACCGTTTCGGAGGGAAGAGCGGCCAATGTGACGATCTGGCTTTAAGTCGATTCGATAACAAATGACGAAAACGGACGGAAAATGACGAAAACGGACGGATTTCTCAGGTTTTTACTACATATGAACACTTTTCACATTCTCCCGTGCAACTCGGCTGCTAGTCCTCCTTTCATGCAGAATCTTAAGGTAATAGCTCATGTCCAAGGCACCAAAGCCAAGTAAGAAGTCAAAAATCGATACATAAAACTTGAATTGTACTACTTCTTACTGGCTATTACATCAACTTAGAAGCTTCATCTGTGTTCTAGTATGGTGATTTTAGTGTCCCCGCATACCGCAGCACGCCACATAGCTTTACAGACGATAAGTACAACCGTTTCAGAGAGAAGAGCGGCCAATGTGACGATTTGGCTTTAAGTCGAATCGATAACAAATGACCAAAACGGACGGATTTCTCAGGTTTTTACTACATATGAACACTTTTCACATTCTCCTGTGCAACTCGGCTGCTAGTCCTCCCTTCATGCAGAATCTTAAGGTCCTAGCCCATGTCCAAGGCTCCAAAGCCAGCTAAAAAGGCAATAATCAGTAGCTAAAACTCTAATTGTACGACATCTTACTGGCTATTACATGAACTTAGAAGCTTCATCGGTGTTTTACTATGGTGCTTTTACTGTCTCCGCATACCGCAGCATGCGACATAGCTTTGCAGACGATAAGTACAACCGTTTCAGAGAGAAGAGTGGCCAGTGTGACGATCTGGCTTTAAGTCGATACGATAACAAATGACATAAACGGACGGATTTCTCACGTTTTTACTACATATGAACACTCTTCACATTCTCCCGTGCAACTCGGCTGTTAGTCCTCCTTTCATGCAGAATCTTAAGGTCCTAGCTGATGTCCAAGGCGTCAAAGCCAGCTAAAAAGTCAATAATCGATACCTAAAACTTGAATTGTACTACTTCTTACTGGCTATTACATCAACTTAGAAGCTTCATCTGTGTTCCACTATGGTGCTTTTAGTGTCTCCGCATAGCGCAGCACGCGACATACCATTGCAGACGATAAGTACAACCGTTTCAGAGAGAAGAGCGGCCAATGTGACAATCAGGCTTTAAGTCGATTCGATAACAAATGACGAAAATGGACGGATTTCTCAGGTTTTTACTACATATGAACACTTTTCACATTCTCCCGTGCAACTAGGCTGTTAGTCCTTCTTTCATGCAGAACCTTAAGGTAATAGCTCATGTCCATGGCACCAAAGCCAGCTAAAAAGTCAATAATCAGAAGCTAAAACTTGAATTGTACTACATCTTACTGGCTATTACATCAACTTAGAAGCTTCATCTGTGTTCTAGTATGGTGATTTTAGTGTCCCCGCATACCGCAGCACGCGACATAGCTTTGCAGACGATAAGTACAACCGTTTCAGAGAGAAGAGCGGCCAATGTGACGATTTGGCTTTAAGTCGATTCGATAACAAATGACCAAAACGGACGGATTTCTTAGGTTTTTACTACGTATGAACACTTTTCACATTCTCCTGTGCAACTCGGCTGCTATTCCTCCTTTCATGCAGAATCTTAAGGTCCTAGCCCATGTCCAAGGCTCCAAAGCCAGCTAAAAAGTCAATAATCAGTAGCTATAACTTGAATTGTACTACATCTTACTGGCTATTACATCAACTTAGAAGCTTCATCGGTATTTTACTATGGTGCTTTTACTGTCTCCGCATACCGCAGCATGCGACATAGCTTTGCAGACGATAAGTACAACCGTTTCAGAGAGAAGAGTGGCCAGTGTGACGATCTGGCTTTAAGTCGTTACGATAACAAATGACGAAAACGGACGGATTTCTCAAGTTTGTACTACATATGAACACTTTTCACATTCTCCCGTGCAACTCGGCTGCTACTCCTCCTTTCATGCAGAATCTTATGGTCCAAGCTCATCTCCAAGGCACCAAAGCAAGCTAAAAAGTCAATAATCGATACCTAAAACTTGAATTGTACTACTTCTTACTGGCTATTACATCTTCTTAGAAGCTTAATATGTGTTCTACTATGGTGCTTTTAGTGTCTCCGCATACCGCAGCACGCGACATAGCTTTGCAGACGATAAGTACAACCGTTTCAGAGAGAAGAGCGGCCAATGTGACGATCTGGCTTTAAGTCGATTCGATAACAAATGACGAAAACGGACGGATTTCTTAGGTTTTTACTACATATAAACACTTTTCACATTCTCCTGTGTACCTCGGCTGCTAGTCCTCCTTTCATGCAGAATCTTAAGGTCCTAGCTCATGTCCAAGGCTCCAAAGCCAGCTAAAAAGTCAATAATCAGTAGCTAAAACTTGAATTGTACTACATCTTACTGGCTATTACATCAACTTAGAAGCTTCATCTGTGTTCTACTATGGTGCTTTTAGTGTCTCCGCATACCGCAGCATGCGACATAGCTTTGCAGACGATAAGTACAACCGTTCGGAGGGAACAGCGGCCAATGTGACGATATGGCTTTAAGTCGATTCGATAACAAATGACGAAAACGGACGGATTTCTCAGGTTTTTACTACATATGAACACTTTTCACATTCTCCTGGGCAACTCGGCTGCTAGTCCTCCTTTCATGGAGAATCTTAAGGTCCTAGCTCATGTCCAAGGCACCAAATCCATCTATGAAGTCAATAATCGATACCTTAAACTTGAAGTGTACTACTTCTTACTGGCTATTACATCAACTTAGAAGCTTCATCTGTGTTCCAATATGGTGCTTTTAGTGTCTCCGCATACCGCAGCACGCGACATAGCTTTGCAGACGATAAGTACAACCGTTTCAGAGAGAAGAGCGGCCAATGTGACAATCAGGCTTTAAGTCGATTCGATAACAAATGACGAAAACGAACGGATTTCTCAGGTTTTTACTACATATGAAAACTTTACACATTCTCCCGTGCAACGCGGCTGCTAGTCCTCCTTTCATGGAGAATCTTAAGGTAATAGCTCATGTCCAAGGCACCAAAGCCAGCTAAACAGTCAATAATCAGAAGCTAAAACTTGAATTGTACTACATCTTACTGGCTATTACATCAACTTAGAAGCTTCATCTGTGTTCTACTATGGTGCTTTTAGTGTCTCCGCATACCGGAGCAAGAGACATAGCTTTGCAGACGATAATTAGGACCATTTCAGAGAGAAGAGCGGCCAATGTGATGATAAGGCTTTAAGTCGAGTCGATTACAAATGACGAAAACGGACCGATTTCTCAGGTTTTTACTACATATGAACACTTTTCACATTCTCCCGTGCAACTCGGCTGCTAGTCCTCCTTTCATGCAGAATCTTAAGGTAATAGCTCATGTCCAAGGCACCAAAGCCAGCTAAAAAGTCAATAATCAGAAGCTAAAACTTGAATTGTACTACATCTTACTGGCTATTACATCAACTTAGAAGCTTCATCGGTGTTCTACTATGGTGCTTTTAGTGTCTCCGCATACCACAGCATGCGACATAGCTTTGCAGACGATAAGTACAACCGTTTCGGAGGGAAGAGCGGCCAATGTGACGATCTGGCTTTAAGTCGATTCGATAACAAATGACGAAAACGGACGGAAAATGACGAAAACGGACGGATTTCTCAGGTTTTTACTACATATGAACACTTTTCACATTCTCCCGTGCAACTCGGCTGCTAGTCCTCCTTTCATGCAGAATCTTAAGGTAATAGCTCATGTCCAAGGCACCAAAGCCAAGTAAGAAGTCAAAAATCGATACATAAAACATGAATTGTACTACTTCTTACTGGCTATTACATCAACTTAGAAGCTTCATCTGTGTTCTAGTATGGTGATTTTAGTGTCCCCGCATACCGCAGCACGCCACATAGCTTTACAGACGATAAGTACAACCGTTTCAGAGAGAAGAGCGGCCAATGTGACGATTTGGCTATAAGTCGAATCGATAACAAATGACCAAAACGGACGGATTTCTCAGGTTTTTACTACATATGAACACTTTTCACATTCTCCTGTGCAACTCGGCTGCTAGTCCTCCCTTCATGCAGAATCTTAAGGTCCTAGCCCATGTCCAAGGCTCCAAAGCCAGCTAAAAAGGCAATAATCAGTAGCTAAAACTCTAATTGTACGACATCTTACTGGCTATTACATGAACTTAGAAGCTTCATCGGTGTTTTACTATGGTGCTTTTACTGTCTCCGCATACCGCAGCATGCGACATAGCTTTGCAGACGATAAGTACAACCGTTTCAGAGAGAAGAGTGGCCAGTGTGACGATCTGGCTTTAAGTCGATACGATAACAAATGACATAAACGGACGGATTTCTCACGTTTTTACTACATATGAACACTCTTCACATTCTCCCGTGCAACTCGGCTGTTAGTCCTCCTTTCATGCAGAATCTTAAGGTCCTAGCTGATGTCCAAGGCGTCAAAGCCAGCTAAAAAGTCAATAATCGATACCTAAAACTTGAATTGTACTACTTCTTACTGGCTATTACATCAACTTCATCTGTGTTCTATTATGGTGCTTTTAGTGTCTCCGCATACCGCAGCATGCGACATAGCTTTGCAGACGATAAGTACAACCGTTCGGAGGGAACAGCGGCCAATGTGACGATATGGCTTTAAGTCGATTCGATAACAAATGACGAAAACGGACGGATTTCTCAGGTTTTTACTACATATGAACACTTTTCACATTCTCCTGGGCAACTCGGCTGCTAGTCCTCCTTTCATGGAGAATCTTAAGGTCCTAGCTCATGTCCAAGGCACCAAAGCAAGCTAAAAAGTCAATAATCGATACCTAAAACTTGAATTGTACTACTTCTTACTGGCTATTACATCTTCTTAGAAGCTTAATATGTGTTCTACTATGGTGCTTTTAGTGTCTCCGCATACCGCAGCACGCGACATAGCTTTGCAGACGATAAGTACAACCGTTTCAGAGAGAAGAGCGGCCAATGTGACGATCTGGCTTTAAGTCGATTCGATAACAAATGACGAAAACGGACGGATTTCTTAGGTTTTTACTACATATAAACACTTTTCACATTCTCCTGTGTACCTCGGCTGCTAGTCCTCCTTTCATGCAGAATCTTAAGGTCCTAGCTCATGTCCAAGGCTCCAAAGCCAGCTAAAAAGTCAATAATCAGTAGCTAAAACTTGAATTGTACTACATCTTACTGGCTATTACATCAACTTAGAAGCTTCATCTGTGTTCTATTATGGTGCTTTTAGTGTCTCCGCATACCGCAGCATGCGACATAGCTTTGCAGACGATAAGTACAACCGTTCGGAGGGAACAGCGGCCAATGTGACGATATGGCTTTAAGTCGATTCGATAACAAATGACGAAAACGGACGGATTTCTCAGGTTTTTACTACATATGAACACTTTTCACATTCTCCTGGGCAACTCGGCTGCTAGTCCTCCTTTCATGGAGAATCTTAAGGTCCTAGCTCATGTCCAAGGCACCAAATCCATCTATGAAGTCAATAATCGATACCTTAAACTTGAAGTGTACTACTTCTTACTGGCTATTACATCAACTTAGAAGCTTCATCTGTGTTCCAATATGGTGCTTTTAGTGTCTCCGCATACCGCAGCACGCGACATAGCTTTGCAGACGATAAGTACAACCGTTTCAGAGAGAAGAGCGGCCAATGTGACAATCAGGCTTTAAGTCGATTCGATAACAAATGACGAAAACGAACGGATTTCTCAGGTTTTTACTACATATGAAAACTTTACACATTCTCCCGTGCAACGCGGCTGCTAGTCCTCCTTTCATGGAGAATCTTAAGGTAATAGCTCATGTCCAAGGCACCAAAGCCAGCTAAACAGTCAATAATCAGAAGCTAAAACTTGAATTGTACTACATCTTACTGGCTATTACATCAACTTAGAAGCTTCATCTGTGTTCTACTATGGTGCTTTTAGTGTCTCCGCATACCGGAGCAAGAGACATAGCTTTGCAGACGATAATTAGGACCATTTCAGAGAGAAGAGCGGCCAATGTGATGATAAGGCTTTAAGTCGAGTCGATTACAAATGACGAAAACGGACCGATTTCTCAGGTTTTTACTACATATGAACACTTTTCACATTCTCCCGTGCAACTCGGCTGCTAGTCCTCCTTTCATGCAGAATCTTAAGGTAATAGCTCATGTCCAAGGCACAAAAGCCAGCTAAAAAGTCAATAATCAGAAGCTAAAACTTGAATTGTACTACATCTTACTGGCTATTACATCAACTTAGAAGCTTCATCGGTGTTCTACTATGGTGCTTTTAGTGTCTCCGCATACCACAGCATGCGACATAGCTTTGCAGACGATAAGTACAACCGTTTCGGAGGGAAGAGCGGCCAATGTGACGATCTGGCTTTAAGTCGATTCGATAACAAATGACGAAAACGGACGGAAAATGACGAAAACGGACGGATTTCTCAGGTTTTTACTACATATGAACACTTTTCACATTCTCCCGTGCAACTCGGCTGCTAGTCCTCCTTTCATGCAGAATCTTAAGGTAATAGCTCATGTCCAAGGCACCAAAGCCAAGTAAGAAGTCAAAAATCGATACATAAAACTTGAATTGTACTACTTCTTACTGGCTATTACATCAACTTAGAAGCTTCATCTGTGTTCTAGTATGGTGATTTTAGTGTCCCCGCATACCGCAGCACGCCACATAGCTTTACAGACGATAAGTACAACCGTTTCAGAGAGAAGAGCGGCCAATGTGACGATTTGGCTTTAAGTCGAATCGATAACAAATGACCAAAACGGACGGATTTCTCAGGTTTTTACTACATATGAACACTTTTCACATTCTCCTGTGCAACTCGGCTGCTAGTCCTCCCTTCATGCAGAATCTTAAGGTCCTAGCCCATGTCCAAGGCTCCAAAGCCAGCTAAAAAGGCAATAATCAGTAGCTAAAACTCTAATTGTACGACATCTTACTGGCTATTACATGAACTTAGAAGCTTCATCGGTGTTTTACTATGGTGCTTTTACTGTCTCCGCATACCGCAGCATGCGACATAGCTTTGCAGACGATAAGTACAACCGTTTCAGAGAGAAGAGTGGCCAGTGTGACGATCTGGCTTTAAGTCGATACGATAACAAATGACATAAACGGACGGATTTCTCACGTTTTTACTACATATGAACACTCTTCACATTCTCCCGTGCAACTCGGCTGTTAGTCCTCCTTTCATGCAGAATCTTAAGGTCCTAGCTGATGTCCAAGGCGTCAAAGCCAGCTAAAAAGTCAATAATCGATACCTAAAACTTGAATTGTACTACTTCTTACTGGCTATTACATCAACTTAGAAGCTTCATCTGTGTTCCACTATGGTGCTTTTAGTGTCTCCGCATAGCGCAGCACGCGACATACCATTGCAGACGATAAGTACAACCGTTTCAGAGAGAAGAGCGGCCAATGTGACAATCAGGCTTTAAGTCGATTCGATAACAAATGACGAAAATGGACGGATTTCTCAGGTTTTTACTACATATGAACACTTTTCACATTCTCCCGTGCAACTAGGCTGTTAGTCCTTCTTTCATGCAGAACCTTAAGGTAATAGCTCATGTCCATGGCACCAAAGCCAGCTAAAAAGTCAATAATCAGAAGCTAAAACTTGAATTGTACTACATCTTACTGGCTATTACATCAACTTAGAAGCTTCATCTGTGTTCTAGTATGGTGATTTTAGTGTCCCCGCATACCGCAGCACGCGACATAGCTTTGCAGACGATAAGTACAACCGTTTCAGAGAGAAGAGCGGCCAATGTGACGATTTGGCTTTAAGTCGATTCGATAACAAATGACCAAAACGGACGGATTTCTTAGGTTTTTACTACGTATGAACACTTTTCACATTCTCCTGTGCAACTCGGCTGCTATTCCTCCTTTCATGCAGAATCTTAAGGTCCTAGCCCATGTCCAAGGCTCCAAAGCCAGCTAAAAAGTCAATAATCAGTAGCTATAACTTGAATTGTACTACATCTTACTGGCTATTACATCAACTTAGAAGCTTCATCGGTATTTTACTATGGTGCTTTTACTGTCTCCGCATACCGCAGCATGCGACATAGCTTTGCAGACGATAAGTACAACCGTTTCAGAGAGAAGAGTGGCCAGTGTGACGATCTGGCTTTAAGTCGTTACGATAACAAATGACGAAAACGGACGGATTTCTCAAGTTTGTACTACATATGAACACTTTTCACATTCTCCCGTGCAACTCGGCTGCTACTCCTCCTTTCATGCAGAATCTTATGGTCCAAGCTCATCTCCAAGGCACCAAAGCAAGCTAAAAAGTCAATAATCGATACCTAAAACTTGAATTGTACTACTTCTTACTGGCTATTACATCTTCTTAGAAGCTTAATATGTGTTCTACTATGGTGCTTTTAGTGTCTCCGCATACCGCAGCACGCGACATAGCTTTGCAGACGATAAGTACAACCGTTTCAGAGAGAAGAGCGGCCAATGTGACGATCTGGCTTTAAGTCGATTCGATAACAAATGACGAAAACGGACGGATTTCTTAGGTTTTTACTACATATAAACACTTTTCACATTCTCCTGTGTACCTCGGCTGCTAGTCCTCCTTTCATGCAGAATCTTAAGGTCCTAGCTCATGTCCAAGGCTCCAAAGCCAGCTAAAAAGTCAATAATCAGTAGCTAAAACTTGAATTGTACTACATCTTACTGGCTATTACATCAACTTAGAAGCTTCATCTGTGTTCTACTATGGTGCTTTTAGTGTCTCCGCATACCGCAGCATGCGACATAGCTTTGCAGACGATAAGTACAACCGTTCGGAGGGAACAGCGGCCAATGTGACGATATGGCTTTAAGTCGATTCGATAACAAATGACGAAAACGGACGGATTTCTCAGGTTTTTACTACATATGAACACTTTTCACATTCTCCTGGGCAACTCGGCTGCTAGTCCTCCTTTCATGGAGAATCTTAAGGTCCTAGCTCATGTCCAAGGCACCAAATCCATCTATGAAGTCAATAATCGATACCTTAAACTTGAAGTGTACTACTTCTTACTGGCTATTACATCAACTTAGAAGCTTCATCTGTGTTCCAATATGGTGCTTTTAGTGTCTCCGCATACCGCAGCACGCGACATAGCTTTGCAGACGATAAGTACAACCGTTTCAGAGAGAAGAGCGGCCAATGTGACAATCAGGCTTTAAGTCGATTCGATAACAAATGACGAAAACGAACGGATTTCTCAGGTTTTTACTACATATGAAAACTTTACACATTCTCCCGTGCAACGCGGCTGCTAGTCCTCCTTTCATGGAGAATCTTAAGGTAATAGCTCATGTCCAAGGCACCAAAGCCAGCTAAACAGTCAATAATCAGAAGCTAAAACTTGAATTGTACTACATCTTACTGGCTATTACATCAACTTAGAAGCTTCATCTGTGTTCTACTATGGTGCTTTTAGTGTCTCCGCATACCGGAGCAAGAGACATAGCTTTGCAGACGATAATTAGGACCATTTCAGAGAGAAGAGCGGCCAATGTGATGATAAGGCTTTAAGTCGAGTCGATTACAAATGACGAAAACGGACCGATTTCTCAGGTTTTTACTACATATGAACACTTTTCACATTCTCCCGTGCAACTCGGCTGCTAGTCCTCCTTTCATGCAGAATCTTAAGGTAATAGCTCATGTCCAAGGCACCAAAGCCAGCTAAAAAGTCAATAATCAGAAGCTAAAACTTGAATTGTACTACATCTTACTGGCTATTACATCAACTTAGAAGCTTCATCGGTGTTCTACTATGGTGCTTCTAGTGTCTCCGCATACCACAGCATGCGACATAGCTTTGCAGACGATAAGTACAACCGTTTCGGAGGGAAGAGCGGCCAATGTGACGATCTGGCTTTAAGTCGATTCGATAACAAATGACGAAAACGGACGGAAAATGACGAAAACGGACGGATTTCTCAGGTTTTTACTACATATGAACACTTTTCACATTCTCCCGTGCAACTCGGCTGCTAGTCCTCCTTTCATGCAGAATCTTAAGGTAATAGCTCATGTCCAAGGCACCAAAGCCAAGTAAGAAGTCAAAAATCGATACATAAAACTTGAATTGTACTACTTCTTACTGGCTATTACATCAACTTAGAAGCTTCATCTGTGTTCTAGTATGGTGATTTTAGTGTCCCCGCATACCGCAGCACGCCACATAGCTTTACAGACGATAAGTACAACCGTTTCAGAGAGAAGAGCGGCCAATGTGACGATTTGGCTATAAGTCGAATCGATAACAAATGACCAAAACGGACGGATTTCTCAGGTTTTTACTACATATGAACACTTTTCACATTCTCCTGTGCAACTCGGCTGCTAGTCCTCCCTTCATGCAGAATCTTAAGGTCCTAGCCCATGTCCAAGGCTCCAAAGCCAGCTAAAAAGGCAATAATCAGTAGCTAAAACTCTAATTGTACGACATCTTACTGGCTATTACATGAACTTAGAAGCTTCATCGGTGTTTTACTATGGTGCTTTTACTGTCTCCGCATACCGCAGCATGCGACATAGCTTTGCAGACGATAAGTACAACCGTTTCAGAGAGAAGAGTGGCCAGTGTGACGATCTGGCTTTAAGTCGATACGATAACAAATGACATAAACGGACGGATTTCTCACGTTTTTACTACATATGAACACTCTTCACATTCTCCCGTGCAACTCGGCTGTTAGTCCTCCTTTCATGCAGAATCTTAAGGTCCTAGCTGATGTCCAAGGCGTCAAAGCCAGCTAAAAAGTCAATAATCGATACCTAAAACTTGAATTGTACTACTTCTTACTGGCTATTACATCAACTTAGAAGCTTCATCTGTGTTCCACTATGGTGCTTTTAGTGTCTCCGCATAGCGCAGCACGCGACATACCATTGCAGACGATAAGTACAACCGTTTCTGAGAGAAGAGCGGCCAATGTGACAATCTGGCTTTAAGTCGATTCGATAACAAATGACGAAAACGGACGGATTTCTAAGGTTTTTACTACATATGAACACTTTTCAAATTCTCCCGTGCAACTTGGCTGCTAGTCCTCCTTTCATGCAGAATATTAAGGTCCTAGCTCATGTCCAAGGCATCAAAGCCAGCTAAAAAGTCAATAATCGATAAATAAAAATGAATTGTACTACTTCTTACTGGCTATTACATCAACTTAGAAGCTTCATCTGTGTTACACTATGGTGATTTTAGTGTCCCCGCATGCCGCAGCACGCAACATAGCTTTGCAGACGATAAGTACAACCGTTTCAGAGAGAAGAGCGGCCAATGTGACGATCTGGCTTTAAGTCGATTCGATAACAAATGACGAAAACGAACGGATTTCTCAGGCTTTTACTACATATGAACACTTTACAAATTCTCCCGTGCAACTCGTCTGCTAGTCCTCCTGCATGTAAAATCTTAAGTTCCTAGCTCATGTCCAAGGCACCAAACAAGGGGAAAAAGTCAATAACCGATTCCTAAAACTTGAATGGTACTATTTCTTACTGGCTATTACATCATCTTAGAAGCTACATCTGTGTTCTACTATGGTGCTTTTAGTGTCTCCGAAAACCGCAGTACGCGACATAGCTTTGCAGACGATAAGTACAACCGTTTCAGAGAGCAGAGCGGCCAATGTGACGATTTGGCTTTAAGTCGATTCGATAAAAATTACGAAAACGGACGAATTTCTCAGGTTTTTACTCTATTTGAACACTTTTCACATTCTCCCGTGCAACTCGGCTGCTAGTCCTCCTTTCATGCAGAATCTTAAGGTCCTAGCTCATGTCCAAGGCACCAAAGCCAGCTAAAAAGTCAATAATCGATACCTAAAACTTGAATTGTACTACTTCTTACTGGCTATTACATCAACTTAGAAGCTTCATCTGTGTTCTACTATGGTGCTTTTAGTGTCTCCGCATAGCGCAGCACGCGACATAGCATTGCAGACGATAAGTACAACCGTTTCAGAGAGAAGAGCGGCCAATGTGACAATCTGGCTTTAAGTCGATATCGATAACAAATGACGAAAACGGACGGATTTCTCAGGTTTTTACTACATATGAAAACTTTTCAAATTCTCCCGTGCAACTCGGCTGCTAGTCCTCCTTTCATGGAGAATCTTAAGGTCCTAGCTCATGTCCAAGGCATCAAAGCCAGCTAAAAAGTCAATAATCGATACCTAAAACTTGAATTATACTACTTCTTACTGGCTATTACATCAACTTAGAAGCTTCATCTGTGTTCCACTATGGTGATTTTAGTGTCCCGGCATGCCGCAGCACGCGACATAGCTTTGCAGACGATAAGTACAACCGTTTCAGAGAGAAGAGCGGCCAATGTGACGATCTGGCTTTAAGTCGATTCGATAACAAATGACGAAAACGGACGGATTTCTCAGGTTTTTACTACATATAAACACTTTTCACATTCTCCTGTGTAGCTCGGCTGCTAGTCCTCCTTTCATGCAGAATCTTAAGGTCCTAGCTCATGTCCAAGGCTCCAAAGCCAGCTAAAAAGCAAATAATCAGTAGCTAAAACTTGAATTGTACTACATCTTACTGGCTATTACATCAACTTAGAAGCTTCATCTGTGTTCTACTATGGTGCTTTTAGTGTCTCCGCATACCGCAGCATGCGACATAGCTTTGCAGACGATAAGTACAACCGTTTCGGAGGGAAGAGCGGCCAATGTGACGATCTGGCTTTAAGTCGATTCGATAACACATGACGAAAACGGACGGATTTCTCAGGTTTTTACTACATATGAACACTTTTCACATTCTCCCCTGCAACTCGGCTGCTAGTCCTCCTTTCATGCAGAATCTTAAGGTCCTAGCTCATGTCCAAGGCACCAAAGCCAGCTAAAAAGTCTATAATCAGTAACTAAAACTTGAATTGTACTACTTCTTACTGGCTATTACATCAACTTGGAAGTGTCATCTGTGTTCTACTATGGTGCTTTTAGTGTCTCTGCATACCGCAGCACGCGACATAGCTCTGCAGACGATAAGTACAACCGTTTCAGAGAGAAGAGCAGCCAATGTGACGATCTGGCTTTAAGTCGATTCGATAACAAAGACGAAAACGAACGGATTTCTCAGGTTTTTACTACATATGAACACTTTACACATTCTCCCGTGCAACTCGGCTGCTAGTCCTCCTGCATGTAAAATCTTAAGTTCCTAGCTCATGTCCAAGGCACCAAACAAGGGTAAAAAGTCAATAACCGATTAATAAAACTAGAATTGTACTATTTCTTACTGGCTATTACATCATCTTAGAAGCTACATCTGTGTTCTATTATGGGGCTTTTAGTGTCTCCGAATACCGCCGTACGCGACATTGCTTTGCAGACGATAAGTACAACCGTTTCAGAGAGCAGAGCGGCCAATGTGACGATTTGGCCTTAAGTCTATTCGATAAAAATGACTAAAACGGACGGATTTCTCAGGTTTTTACTCTAATTTAGAACTTTTCACATTCTCCCGTGCAACTCGGCTGCTAGTCCTCCTTTAATGCAGATTCTTAAGGTCCTAGCTCATGTCCAAGGCACCCAAGCCAGCTAAAAAGTCAATAATCGATACCTAAAACTTGAATTGTACTACTACTTACTGGCTATTACATCAACTTAGAAGCTTTATCTGTGTTCTACTATGTTGCTTTTAGAGTCTCCGCATACCGCAGCACGCGACATAGCTTTGCAGACGATAAGTACAACCGTTTCAGAGAGAAGAGCGACCAATGTGACGATCTGGCTTTAAGGAGATTCGATAACAAATGACGAAGACGGACGGATTTCTCAGGTTTTTACTACATATGAACACTTTTCACATTCTCCCGTGCAACTCGGCTGCAAGTCCTCCTTCTATGCAGAATCTTAAGGTCCTAGCTCATGTCCAAGGCATCAAAGCCAGCTAAAAAGTCAATAATCAATACCTAAAACTTGAATTGTACTACTTCTTACTGGCTATTACATCAAATTAGAAGCTTCATCTGTGTTCTACTGTGGTGGTTTTAGTGTCTCCGCCTACCGCAGCATACGACATAGCTTTGCAGACGTTAAGTACAACCGTTTCAGAGAGAAGAGCGGCCAATGTGACGATCTGGCTTTAAGTCGATTCGATAACAAATGACGAAAACGGACGGATTTCTCAGGTTTTTACTACATATGAACACTTTTCACATTCTCCCGTGCAACTCGGCTGCTAGTCCTCCTTTCATGCAGAATCTTAAGGTAATAGCTCATCTCCAAGGCACCAAAGCCAGCTAAAAAGTCAATAATCAGAAGCTAAAACTTGAATTGTACTACATCTTACTGGCTATTACATCAACTTAGAAGCTTCATCGGTGTTCTACTATGGTGCTTTTAGTATCTCCGCATACCGCAGCATGCGACATAGCTTTGCAGACGATAAGTACAACCGTTTCGGAGGGAACAGCGGCCAATGTGACGATCTGGCTTTAAGTCGATTCGATAACAAATGACGAAAACGAACGGATTTCTCAGGTTTTTACTACATATGAACACTTTTCACATTCTCCCGTGCAACTCGGCTGCTAGTCCTCCTTTCATGCAGAATCTTAAGGTCCTAGCTCATGTCCAAGGCACCAAACAAGGGTAAAAAGTCAATAACCGATTAATAAAACTAGAATTGTACTATTTCTTACTGGCTATTACATCATCTTAGAAGCCACATCTGTGTTCTATTATGGGGCTTTTAGTGTCTCCGAATACCGCCGTACGCGACATTGCTTTGCAGACGATAAGTACAACCGTTTCAGAGAGCAGAGCGGCCAATGTGACGATTTGGCTTTAAGTCTATTCGATAAAAATGACTAAAACGGACGGATTTCTCAGGTTTTTACACTATTTGAGAACTTTTCACATTCTCCTGTGCAACTCGGCTGCTGGTCCTCCTTTCATGCAGAATCTTAAGGTCCTAGCCCATGTCCAAGGCTCCAAAGCCAGTTAAAAAGTCAATAATCAGTAGCTAAAACTTGAATTGTACAACATCTTACTGGCTATTACATCAACTTAGAAGCTTCATCGGTGTTTTACTATGGTGCTTTTACTGTCTCCGCACACCGCAGCATGCGACATAGCTTTGCAGACGATAAGTACAACCGTTTCAGAGAGAAGAGTGGCCAGTGTGACGATCTGGCTTTAAGTCGATCCGATAACAAATGACAAAAACGGACGGATTTCTCACGTTTTTACTACATATGAACACTTTTCACATTCTACCGTGCAACTCGGCTGTTAGTCCTCCTTTCATGCAGAATCTTAAGGTCCTAGCTCATGTCCAAGGCACCAAGGCCAGCTAAAAAGTCAATAATCGATACCTAAAACGTGAATTGTACTACTTCTTACTGGCTATTACATCAACTTAGAAGCTTCATCTGTGTTCTACTATGGTGCTTTTAGTTTCTCCGCATACCGCAGCACGCGACACAGCTTTGCAGACGATAAGTACAACCGTTTCAGAGAGAAGAGCGGCCAATGTGACAATCAGAGCTTTGAGACGATTCGATAACAAATGAAGTAAACGGACGGATTTCTCAGGTTTTTACTACATATGAACACTTTTCAAATTCTCCCGTGCAACTCGGATGCTAGTCCTCCTTTCATGCAGAATCTTAAGGTCCTAGCTGATGTCCAAGGCGTCAAAGCCAGCTAAAAAGTCAATAATCGATACCTAAAACTTGAATTGTACTACTTCATACTATCTATTACATCAACTTAGAAGCTTCATCTGTGTTCCACTATGGTGCTTTTAGTGTCTCCGCATAGCGCAGCACGCGACATAGCATTGCAGACGATAAGTACAACCGTTTCTGAGAGAAGAGCGGCCAATATGACAATCTGGCTTTAAGTCGATTCGATAACAAATGACGAAAACGGACGGATTTCTCAGGTTTTTACTACATATGAACACTTTTCAAATTCTCCCGTGCAACTTGGCTGCTAGTCCTCCTTTCATGCAGAATATTAAGGTCCTAGCTCATGTCCAAGGCATCAAAGCCAGCTAAAAAGTCAATAATAGATAACTAAAGCTTGAATTGTACTACTTCTTACTGGCTATTACATCAACTTAGAAGCTTCATCTGTGTTCCACTATGGTGATTTTAGTGTCCCCGCATGCCGCAGCACGCGACATAGCTTTGCAGACGATAAGTACAACCGTTTCAGAGAGAAGAGCGGCCAATGTGACGATCTGGCTTTAAGTCGATTCGATAACAAATGACGAAAACGAATGGATTTCTCAGGTTTTTACTACATATGAACACTTTACTCATTCTCCCGTGCAACTCGACTGCTAGTCCTCCTGCATGTAAAATCTTAAGTTCCTAGCTCATGTCCAAGGCACCAAACAAGGGTAAAAAGTCAATAACCGATTCCTAAAACTTGAATGGTACTATTTCTTACTGGCTATTACATCATCTTAGAAGCTACATCTGTGTTCTACTATGGTGCTTTTAATGTCTCCGAATACCGCAGTACGCGACATAGCTTTGCAGACGATAAGTAAAACCGTTTCAGAGAGCAGAGCGGCCCATGTGACGATTTGGCTTTAAGACGATTCGATAACAAATGACGAAAACGGACGGATTTCTCAGGTTTTTACTCTATTTGAACACTTTTCACGTTCTCCCGTGCAACTCTGCTGCTAGTCCTCCTTTCATGGAGAATCGTAAGGTCCTAGCTCATGTCCAAGGCATCAAAGCCAGCTAAAAAGTCAATAATCGATACCTAAAACTTGAAATATACTACTTCTTACTGGCTATTACATCAACTTAGAAGCTTCATCTGTGTTCCACTATGGTGATTTTAGTGTCCCCGCATGCCGCAGCACGCGACATAGCTTTGCAGACGATAAGTACAACCGTTTCAGAGAGAAAAGCGGCCAATGTGACGATCTGGCTTTAAGTCGATTCGATAACAAATGACGATAATGGACGGATTTCTCAGGTTTTTACTACATATAAACACTTTTCACATTCTCCTGTGTAACTCGGCAGCTAGTCCTCCTTTCATGCAGAATCTTAAGGTCCTAGCTCATGTCCAAGGCTCCAAAGCCAGCTAAAAAGCAAATAATCAGTAGCTAAAACTTGAATTGTACTACACCTTACTGGCTATTACATCAACTTAGAAGCTTCATCTGTGTTCTACTATGGTGCTTTTAGTGTCTCCGCATACCGCAGCATGCGACATAGCTTTGCAGACGATAAGTACAACCGTTTCGGAGGGAACAGCGGCCAATGTGACGATCTGGCTTTAAGTCGATTCGATAACACATGACGAAAACGGACGGATTTCTCAGGTTTTTACTACATATGAACACTTTTCACATTCTCCCGTGCAACTCGGCTGCTAGTCCTCCTGCATGTAAAATCTTAAGTTCCTAGCTCATGTCCAAGGCACCAAACAAGGGTAAAAAGTCAATAACCGATTAATAAAACTAGAATTGTACTATTTCTTACTGGCTATTACATCATCTTAGAAGCTACATCTGTGTTCTACTATGGGGCTTTTAGTGTCTCCGAATACCGCCGTACGCGACATAGCAGTGCAGACGATAAGTACAACCGTTTCAGAGAACAGAGCGGCCAATGTGACGATTTGGCTTTAAGTCGATTCGATAAAAATGACTAAAACGGACGGATTTCTCAGGTTTTTACTCTATTTGAACACTTTTCACATTCTCCCGTGCAACTCGGCTGCTAGTCCTCCTTTAATGCAGATTCTTAAGGTCCTAGCTCATGTCCAAGGCACCAAAGCCAGCTAAAAAGTCAATAATCGATACCTAAAACTTGAATTGTACTGCTACTTACTGGCTATTACATCAACTTAGAAGCTTTATCTGTGTTCTACTATGGTGCTTTTAGAGTCTCCGCATACCGCAGCACGCGACATAGCTTTGCAGACGATAAGTACAACCGTTTCAGAGAGAAGAGCGGCCAATGTGACGATCTGGCTTTAAGTCGATTCGATAACAAATGACGAAGACGGACGGATTTCTCAGGTTTTTACTACATATGAACACTTTTCACATTCTCCCGTGCAACTCGGCTGCTAGTACTCCTTCTATGCAGAATCTTAAGGTCCTAGCTCATGTCCAAGGCATCAAAGCCAAGTAAAAAGTCAATAATCAATACCTAAAACTTGAATTGTACTACTTCTTACTGGCTATTACATCAAACTAGAAGCTTCATCTGTGTTCTACTGTGGTGGTTTTAGTGTCTCCGCCTACCGCAGCATACGACATAGCTTTGCAGACGATAAGTACAACCGTTTCAGAGAGATGAGCGGCCAATGTGACGATCTGGCTTTAAGTCGATTCGATAACAAATGACGAAAACGGACGGATTTCTCAGGTTTTTACTACATATGAACACTTTTCACATTCTCCCGTGCAACTTGGCTGCTAGTCTTCCTTTCATGCAGAATCTTAAGGTAATAGCTCATGTCCAAGGCACCAAAGCCAGCTAAAAAGTCATTAATCGATACCTAAAACTTGAATTGTACTACTTCTTACAGGCTATTACATCATCATAGAAGCTTCATCTGTGTTCTACTATGGTGCTTTTAGTGTCTCCGCATACCGCAGCACGAACCATAGCTTTTCAGACGATAAGGACAACCGTTTCAGAGAGAAGAGCGGCCAATGTGACGATCTGGCTTTAAGTCGATTCGATAACAAATGACGAAAACGGACGGATTTCTCAGGTTTTTACTACATATGAACACTTTTCACATTCTCCCGTGCAACTCGGTTGCTAGTCCTCCTTTCATGCAGAATCTTAAGGTCCTAGCTCATGTCCAAGGCACCAAATCCATCTAAGTAGTCAATAATCGATACCTTAGACTTGAATTGTACTACTTCTTACTGGCTATTACATCAACTTAGAAGCTTCATCTGTGTTCTACTATGGTGCTTTTAGTGTCTCCGCATACCGCAGCACGCGACATAGCTTTGAAGACGATAAGTACAACCGTTTCCGAGAGAAGAGCGGCCAATGTGACGATCTGGCTTTAAGTCGATTCGATAACAAATGACGAAAACGGACGGATTTCTCAGGTTTTTACTACATATGAACACTTTTCACATTCTCCCGTGCAACTCGGCTGCTAGTCCTCCTTTAATGCAGAATCTTAAGGCCCTAGCTCATCTCCAAGGCACCAATGCCAGCTAAAAAGTAAATAATTGGTACCTAAAACTTGAATTGTACTACTTCTTACTGGCTATTACATCATCTTAGAAGCTTCATATGTGTTCTACTATGGTGCTTTTAGGGTCTCCGCATACCGCAGCTCGCGACATAGCTTTGCAGACGATAAGTACAACCGTTTCAGAGAGAAGAGCGGCCAATGTGACGATCTGGCTTTAAGTCGATTCGATAACAAATGACGAAAACGGACGGATTTCTCAGTTTGGTTTTTACTACATTTGAACACTTTTCACATTCTCCCGTGCAACTCGGCTGCTAGTCCTCCTTTCATGCAGAATCTTGAGGTCCTAGCTCATGTCCAAGGCACCAAAGCCAGCTAAAAAGTCAATAATCGATACCTAAAACTTGAATTGTACTACTTCTTACTGGCTATTACATCAACTTAGAAGCTTCATCTGTGTTCCACTATGGTGCTTTTAGTGTCTCCGCATACCGCAGCACGCGACATAGCTTTGCAGACGTTAAGTACAACCGTTTCAGAGAGGAGAGCGGCAAATGTGACGATCTGGCTTTAAGTCGATTCGATAACAAATGACGAAAACGAACGGATTTCTCAGGTTTTTACTACATATGAACACTTTTCAAATTCTCCCGTGCAACTCGGCTGCTAGTCCTCCTTTCATGCAGAATCTTAAGGTCCTAGCTCATGTCCAAGGCATCAAAACCAGCTAAAAAGTCAATAATCGATACCTAAAACTGGAATTGTACTACTTCTTACTGGCTATTACATCAACTTAGAAGCTTCATCTGTGTTCTACTATGGTGCTTTTAGTGTCTCCGCATAGCGCAGCACGCGACATAGCATTGCAGACGATAAGTACAACCGTTTCAGAGAGAAGAGCGGCCAATGTGACAATCTGGCTTTAAGTCGATTCGATAACAAATGACGAAAACGGACGGATTTCTCAGGTTTTTACTACATATGAACACTTTTCAAATTCTCCCGTGCAACTCGGCTGCTAGTCCTCCTTTCATGCAGAATCTTAAGGTCCTAGCTCATGTCCAAGGCATCAAAACCAGCTAAAAAGTCAATAATCGATACCTAAAACTGGAATTGTACTACTTCTTACTGGCTATTACGCCAACTTGGAAGCTTCATCTGTGTTCCACTATGGTGATTTTAGTGTCCCCGCATGCCGCAGCACGCGACATAGCTTTGCAGACGATAAGTACAACCGTTTCGGAGAGAAGAGCGGCCAATGTGACGATCTGGCTTTAAGTCGATTCGATAACAAATGACGAAAACGGACGGATTTCTCAGGTTTTTACTACATATGAACACATTTCACATTCTCCTGGGCCACTCGGCTGCTACTCCTCCTTTCATGCAGAATCTTAAGGTCCTACCTCATGTCCAAGGCACCAAAGCCAGCTAAAAAGTCAATAATCAGTAACTAAAACTTGAATTGTACTACTTCTTACTGGCTATTACATCAACTTGGAAGTGTCATCTGTTTTCTACTATGGTGCGTTTAGTGTCTCTGCATACCGCAGCACGCGACGTAGCTCTGCAGACGATAAGTACAACCGTTTCAGAGAGAAGAGCGGCCAATGTGACGATTTGGCTTTAAGTCGATTCGATAAAAATGACGAAAACAGACGGATTTCTCAGGTTTTTACTCTATTTGAACACTTTTCACATTCTCCCGTGCAACTCGGTTGCTAGTCCTCCTTTCATGCAGAATCTTAAGGTCCTAGCTCATGTCCAAGGTACCAAAGCCAGCTAAAAAGTCAATAATCAGTAGCTAAAACTTGAATTGTACTACATCTTACTGGCTATTACATCAACTTAGAAGCTTCATCGGTGTTTTACTATGGTGCTTTTAGTGTCTCCGCATACCGCAGCAGGCGACATAGCTTTGCAGACGATAAGTACAACCGTTTCAGAGAGAAGAGTGGCCAGTGTGACGATCTGCCTTTAAGTCGATTCGATAACAAATGACAAAAACGGACGGATTTCTCACGTTATTACTACATATGAACACATCTCACTTTCTCCCGTGCAACTCGGCTGCTAGTCCTCCTTTCATGCAGAATCTTAAGGTCCTAGCTCATGTCCAAGGTACCAAAGCCAACAAAAAAGTCAATAATCGATACCAAAAACTTGAATTCTACTACTTCTTACTGGCTATTACATCAACTTAGAAGCTTCATCGGTGTTCTACTATGGTGCTTTTAGTGTCTCCGCATACCGCAGCATGCGACATAGCTTTGCAGACGATAAGTACAACCGTTTCGGAGAGAAGAGCGGCCAATGTGACGATCTGGCTTTAAGACGATTCGATAACAAATGACGAAAACGGACAGATTTCTCAGGTTTTTACTACATATGAACACTTTTCACATTCTCCTGGGCAACTCGGCTGCTAGTCCTCCTTTCATGCAGAATCTTAAGGTCCTAGCTCATGTCCAAGGAACCAAAGCCAGCTAAAAAGTCAATAATCAGTAATTAAAACTTGAATTGTACTACTTCTTACTGGCTATTACATCAACTTGGAAGTGTCATCTGTGTTTTACTATGGTGCTTTTAGTGTCTCTGCATACCGCAGCACGCGACATAGCATTGCAGACGATAAGTACAACCGTTTCAGAGAGAAGAGCGGCCAATGTGACGATCGGGCTTTAAGTCGATTCGATAACAAATGACGAAAACGGACGGATTTCTCAGGTTTTTACTACATATGAACACTTTTCACATTCTCCCGTGCAACTCGGCTGCTAGTCCTCCTTTCATGCAGAATCTTAAGGTAATAGCTCATGTCCAAGGCACCAAAGCCAACTAAGAAGTCAATAATCGATACCTAAAACTTGAATTCTACTACTTTTTAGTGGCTATTACATCAACTTAGAAGCTTCATCTGTGTTCTAGTATGGTGATTGTAGTGTCCCCGCATACCGCAGCACGCGACATAGCTTTGCAGACGATAAGTACAACCGTTTCAGAGAGAAGAGTGGCCAGAGTGACGATCTGCATTTAAGTCGATTCGATAACAAATGACAAAAACGGACGGATTTCTCACGTTTTTACTACATATGAACACTTTTCACATTCTCCCGTGCAACTCGGCTGCTAGTCCTCCTTTCATGCACAATCTTAAGGTGCTAGCTCATGTCCAAGTCA
The DNA here is from genome assembly GCF_023897955.1 of Schistocerca gregaria. Taxonomy (NCBI): domain Eukaryota; kingdom Metazoa; phylum Arthropoda; class Insecta; order Orthoptera; family Acrididae; genus Schistocerca; species Schistocerca gregaria. The sequence goes on from NW_026061791.1 coordinate 2,837,761, forward strand.
CCAAACAAGGGTAAAAAGACAATAACCGATTCCTAAAACTTGAATTGTACTATTTCTTACTGCCTATTACATCATCTTAGAAGCTTCATCTGTGTTCTACTATGGTGCTTTTAGTGTCTCCGAATACCGCAGTACGCGACATAGCTTTGCAGACGATAAGTACAACCGTTTCGGAGAGAAGAGCGGCCAATGTGACGATCTGGCTTTAAGTCGATTCGATAACAAATGACGAAAACGGACAGATTTCTCAGGTTTTTACTACATATGAACACTTTTCACATTCTCCTGGGCAACTCGGCTGCTAGTCCTCCTTTCATGCAGAATCTTAAGGTCCTAGCTCATGTCCAAGGAACCAAAGCCAGCTAAAAAGTCAATAATCAGTAATTAAAACTTGAATTGTACTACTTCTTACTGGCTATTACATCAACTTGGAAGTGTCATCTGTGTTCTACTATGGTGCTTTTAGTGTCTCTGCATACCGCAGCACGCGACATAGCTCTGCAGACGATAAGTACAACCGTTTCAGAGAGAAGAGCGGACAATGTGACGATCTGGCTCTAAGTCGATTCCATAACAAATGACGAAAACGAACGGATTTCTCAGGTTTTTACTACATATGAACACTTTACACATTCTCCCGTGCAACTCGGCTGCTAGTCCTCCTGCATGTAAAATCTTAAGGTCCTAGCTCATGTCCAAGGCACCAAACAAGGGTAAAAAGTCAATAACCGGTTCCTAAAACTTGAATTGTACTACTTCTTACTGGCTATTACATCAACTTGGAAGTGTCATCTGTGTTCTACTATGGTGCTTTTAGTGTCTCTGCATACCGCAGCACGCGACGTAGCTCTGCAGATGATAAGTACAACCGTTTCAGAGAGAAGAGCGGCCAATGTGACGATTTGGCTTTAAGTCGATTCGATAAAAATGACGAAAACGGACGGATTTCTCAGGTTTTTACTCTATTTGAACACTTTTCACATTCTCCCGTGCAACTCGGCTGCTAGTCCTCCTTTCATGCAGAATCTTAAGGTCCTAGCTCATGTCCAAGGCACCAAAGCCAGCTAAAAATTCAATAATCAATACCTAAAACTTGAATTGTACTACTTCTTACTGGCTATTACATCAACTTAGAAGCTTCATCTGTGTTCTACTATGTAGATTTTAGTGTCTCCGCATACCGCAGCACGCGACATAGCATTGCAGACGATAAGTACAACCGTTTCAGAGAGAAGAGCGGCCAATGTGACGATCGGGCTTTAAGTCGATTCGATAACAAATGACGAAAACGGACGGATTTCTCAGGTTTTTACTACATATGAACACTTTTCACATTCTCCCGTGCAACTCGGCTGCTAGTCCTCCTTTCATGCAGAATCTTAAGGTAATAGCTCATGTCCAAGGCACCAAAGCCAGCTAAGAAGTCAATAATCGATACCTAAAACTTGAATTCTACTACTTTTTAGTGGCTATTACATCAACTTAGAAGCTTCATCTGTGTTCTAGTATGGTGATTGTAGTGTCCCCGCATACCGCAGCACGCGACATAGCTTTGCAGACGATAAGTACAACCGTTTCAGAGAGAAGAGTGGCCAGTGTGACGATCTGCATTTAAGTCCATTCGATAACAAATGACAAAAACGGACGGATTTCTCACGTTTTTACTACATATGAACACTTTTCACATTCTCCCGTGCAACTCGGCTGCTAGTCCTCCTTTCATGCAGAATCTTAAGGTCCTAGCTCATGTCCAAGGCACCAAAGCCAGCTAAAAAGTCAATAATCAGTACATAAAAATTGAATTTTACTACTTCTTTTGGCTATTACATCAACTTGGAAGTATCATATGTGTTCTACAATGGTGCTTTTAGTGTCTCTGCATACCGCAGCACGCGACATAGCTCTGCAGACGGTAAGTACAACCGTTTCAGAGAGAAGAGTGGCCAATGTGACCATCTGGCTTTAAGTCGATTCGATAACAAATGACGAAAACGAACGGATTTCTCAGGTTTTTACTACATATGAACACTTTACACATTCTCCCGTGCAACTCGGCTGCTAGTCCTCCTTTCATGCAGAATCTTAAGGTGGTAGCTCATGTCCAAGTCACCAAACAAGGGTAAAAAGACAATAACCGATTCCTAAAACTTGAATTGTACTATTTCTTACTGCCTATTACATCATCTTAGAAGCTTCATATGTGTTCTACTATGGTGCTTTTAGTGCCTCCGCACACCGCAGCACGCGACATAGCTTTGCAGACGATAAGTCCAACCGTTTCAGAGAGAAGAGCGGCCAATGTGACGATCTGGCTTTAAGTCGATTCGATAACAAATGACGAAAACGGACGGATTTCTCAGGTTTTTACTACATATGAACACTTTTCACATTGTCCCGTGCAACTCGGCTGCTACTCCTCCTTTCATGAAGAATCTTAAGGTCCTAGCTCATGTCCAAGGCACCAAAGGCAGCTAAAAAGTCAATAATCAGTACCTAAAAATTGAATTTTACTATTTCTTACTGGCTATTACATCAACTTAGAAGCTTCATCTGTGTTCTACTATGGAGATTTTAGTGTATCCGCATACTGCAGCACGCGACATAGCATTGCAGACGAAAAGTACAACCGTTTCAGGGAGAAGAGCGGCCAATGTGACGATCTGGCTTTAAGTCGATTCGATAACAAATCACAAAAACGGACGTATTTCTCAGGTTTTTACTACAGATGAACACTTTTCACATTCTCCCGTGCAACTCGGCTGCTACTCCTCCTTTCATGAAGAATCTTAAGGTCCTAGCTCATGTCCAAGGCACCAAAGGCAGCTAAAAAGTCAATAATCAATACCTAAAACTTGAATTGTACAACTTATTACTTTCTATTACATCATCTTAGAAGCTTCATCTGTGTTCTACTATGGTGCTTTTAGTGCCTCCGCACACCGCAGCACGCGACATAGCTTTGCAGACGATAAGTCCAACCGTTTCAGAGAGAAGAGCGGCCAATGTGACGATCTGGCTTTAAGTCGATACGATAACAAATGACGAAAACGGACGGATTTCTCAGGTTTTTACTACATATGAACACTTTTCACATTGTCCCGTGCAACTCGGTTGCTAGTCCTCCTTTCAGGAAGAATCTCAAGGTCCTAGCTCATGTCCAAGGCACCAAAGCCAGCTAAAAAGTCAATAATCGATACCTAAAACTTGAATTGTACTACTTCTTACTGGCTATTACATCAACTTAGAAGCTTCATCTGTGTTCTACTATGGTGATTTTATTGTCTACACATACCGCAGCATGCGACATAGCTTTGCAGACGGTAAGTACAACCGTTTCAGAGAGAAGAGCGGTCAATTTGACCATCTGGCTTTAAGTCAATTCGATAACAAATGACGAAAACTGACGGATGTCTCAGGTTTTTATTACATATGAACACTTTTCACATTCTCCCGTGCAACTCGGCTGCTAGTCCTCCTTTTATGCAGAATCTTAAGGTCCTAGCTCATGTCCAAGGCACCAAAGCCAGCTAAAAAGTCAATAATCGATACCTAAAACTTGAATTGGACTACTTCTTACTGGCTATTACATCAAGTTAGAAGCTTCATCTGTGTTCTACTATGGTGCTTTTAGTGTCTCCGCATACCGCAGCACGCGACATAGCTTTGCAGACGATAAGTACAACGGTTTCAGAGAGAAGAACGGCAAATGTGACGATCTGGCTTTAAGTCGATTAGATAACAAATGACGAAAACGGACGGATTTCTCAGGTTTTTACTACATATGAACACTTTTCACATTGTCCCGTGCAACTCGGTTGCTAGTCCTCCTTTCAGGAAGAATCTCAAGGTCCTAGCTCATGTCCAAGGCACCAAAGCCAGCTAAAAAGTCAATAATCGATACCTAAAACTTGAATTGTACTACTTCTTACTGGCTATTACATCAACTTAGAAGCTTCATCGGTGTTTTACTATGGTGCTTTTAGTGTCTCCGCATACCGCAGCATGCGACATAGCTTTGCAGACGATAAGTACAACCGTTTCAGAGAGAAGAGTGGCCAGTGTGACGATCTGCCTTTAAGTCGATTCGATAACAAATGACAAAAACGGACGGATTTCTCACGTTATTACTACATATGAACACATCTCACTTTCTCCCGTGCAACTCGGCTGCTAGTCCTCCTTTCATGCAGAATCTTAAGGTCCTAGCTCATGTCCAAGGTACCAAAGCCAACAAAAAAGTCAATAATCGATACCAAAAACTTGAATTCTACTACTTCTTACTGGCTATTACATCAACTTAGAAGCTTCATCGGTGTTCTACTATGTTGCTTTTAGTGTCTCCGCATACCGCAGCATGCGACATAGCTTTGCAGACGATAAGTACAACCGTTTCGGAGAGAAGAGCGGCCAATGTGACGATCTGGCTTTAAGTCGATTCGATAACAAATGACGAAAACGGACAGATTTCTCAGGTTTTTACTACATATGAACACTTTTCACATTCTCCTGGGCAACTCGGCTGCTAGTCCTCCTTTCATGCAGAATCTTAAGGTCCTAGCTCATGTCAAAGGAACCAAAGCCAGCTAAAAAGTCAATAATCAATACCTAAAACTTGAATTGTACAACTTATTACTTTCTATTACATCATCTTAGAAGCTTCATCTGTGTTCTACTATGGTGCTTTTAGTGCCTCCGCACACCGCAGCACGCGACATAGCTTTGCAGACGATAAGTCCAACCGTTTCAGAGAGAAGAGCGGCCAATGTGACGATCTGGCTTTAAGTCGATTCGATAACAAATGACGAAAACGGACGGATTTCTCAGGTTTTTACTACATATGAACACTTTTCACATTGTCCCGTGCAACTCGGTTGCTAGTCCTCCTTTCAGGAAGAATCTCAAGGTCCTAGCTCATGTCCAAGGCACCAAAGCCAGCTAAAAAGTCAATAATCGATACCTAAAACTTGAATTGTACTACTTCTTACTGGCTATTACATCAACTTAGAAGCTTCATCGGTGTTTTACTATGGTGCTTTTAGTGTCTCCGCATACCGCAGCATGCGACATAGCTTTGCAGACGATAAGTACAACCGTTTCAGAGAGAAGAGTGGCCAGTGTGACGATCTGCCTTTAAGTCGATTCGATAACAAATGACAAAAACGGACGGATTTCTCACGTTATTACTACATATGAACACATCTCACTTTCTCCCGTGCAACTCGGCTGCTAGTCCTCCTTTCATGCAGAATCTTAAGGTCCTAGCTCATGTCCAAGGTACCAAAGCCAACAAAAAAGTCAATAATCGATACCAAAAACTTGAATTCTACTACTTCTTACTGGCTATTACATCAACTTAGAAGCTTCATCGGTGTTCTACTATGGTGCTTTTAGTGTCTCCACATACCGCAGCACGCGACATAGCTTTGCAGACGATAAGTACAACCGTTTCAGAGAGAAGAGCGGCCAATGTGACGATTTGGCTTTAAGTCGATTCGATAAAAATGACGAAAACGGACGGATTTCTCAGGTTTTTACTCTATTTGAACACTTTTCACATTCTCCCGTGCAACTCGGCTGCTAGTCCTCCTTTCATGCAGAATCTTAAGGTCCTAGCTCATGTCCAAGGCACCAAAGCCAGCTAAAAATTCAATAATCAATACCTAAAACTTGAATTGTACTACTTCTTACTGGCTATTACATCAACTTAGAAGCTTCATCTGTGTTCTACTATGTAGATTTTAGTGTCTCCGCATACCGCAGCACGCGACATAGCATTGCAGACGATAAGTACAACCGTTTCAGAGAGAAGAGCGGCCAATGTGACGATCGGGCTTTAAGTCGATTCGATAACAAATGACGAAAACGGACGGATTTCTCAGGTTTTTACTACATATGAACACTTTTCACATTCTCCCGTGCAACTCGGCTGCTAGTCCTCCTTTCATGCAGAATCTTAAGGTAATAGCTCATGTCCAAGGCACCAAAGCCAGCTAAGAAGTCAATAATCGATACCTAAAACTTGAATTCTACTACTTTTTAGTGGCTATTACATCAACTTAGAAGCTTCATCTGTGTTCTAGTATGGTGATTGTAGTGTCCCCGCATACCGCAGCACGCGACATAGCTTTGCAGACGATAAGTACAACCGTTTCAGAGCGAAGAGTGGCCAGTGTGACGATCTGCATTTAAGTCGATTCGATAACAAATGACAAAAACGGACGGATTTCTCACGTTTTTACTACATATGAACACTTTTCACATTCTCCCGTGCAACTCGGCTGCTAGTCCTCCTTTCATGCAGAATCTTAAGGTGGTAGCTCATGTCCAAGTCACCAAACAAGGGTAAAAAGACAATAACCGATTCCTAAAACTTGAATTGTACTATTTCTTACTGCCTATTACATCATCTTAGAAGCTTCATATGTGTTCTACTATGGTGCTTTTAGTGTCTCCGAATACCGCAGTACGCGACATAGCTTTGCAGACGATAAGTACAACCGTTTCAGAGAAAAGAGCGGCCAATGTGACAATTTGGCTTTAAGTCGATTCGATAACAAATAACGAAAACGAACGGATTTCTCAGGTTTTTACTCTATATGAACACTTTTCATATTCTCCCGTGCAATTAGGCTGCTAGTCGTCCTTTCATGCAGAATCTTAAGGTCCTAGCTCATGTCCAAGGCACCAAAGCCAGCTAAAAAGTCAACAATCAGTACCTAAAAATTGAATTTTACTATTTCTTACTGGCTATTACATCAACTTAGAAGCTTCATCTGTGTTCTACTATGGAGATTTTAGTGTATCCGCATACTGCAGCACGCGACATAGCATTGCAGACGAAAAGTACAACCGTTTCAGGGAGAAGAGCGGCCAATGTGACGATCTGGCTTTAAGTCGATTCGATAACAAATCACAAAAACGGACGTATTTCTCAGGTTTTTACTACAGATGAACACTTTTCACATTCTCCCGTGCAACTCGGCTGCTACTCCTCCTTTCATGAAGAATCTTAAGGTCCTAGCTCATGTCCAAGGCACCAAAGGCAGCTAAAAAGTCAATAATCAATACCTAAAACTTGAATTGTACAACTTATTACTTTCTATTACATCATCTTAGAAGCTTCATCTGTGTTCTACTATGGTGCTTTTAGTGCCTCCGCACACCGTAGCACGCGACATAGCTTTGCAGACGATAAGTCAAACCGTTTCAGAGAGAAGAGCGGCCAATGTGACGATCTGGCTTTAAGTCGATTCGATAACAAATGACGAAAACGGACGGATTTCTCAGGTTTTTACTACATATGAACACTTTTCACATTGTCCCGTGCAACTCGGTTGCTAGTCCTCCTTTCAGGAAGAATCTCAAGGTCCTAGCTCATGTCCAAGGCACCAAAGCCAGCTAAAAAGTCAATAATCGATACCTAAAACTTGAATTGTACTACTTCTTACTGGCTATTACATCAACTTAGAAGCTTCATCTGTGTTCTACTATGGTGATTTTATTGTCTACACATACCGCAGCATGCGACATAGCTTTGCAGACGGTAAGTACAACCGTTTCAGAGAGAAGAGCGGTCAATGTGACCATCTGGCTTTAAGTCAATTCGATAACAAATGACGAAAACTGACGGATGTCTCAGGTTTTTATTACATATGAACACTTTTCACATTCTCCCGTGCAACTCGGCTTCTAGTCCTCCTTTTATGCAGAATCTTAAGGTCCTAGCTCATGTCCAAGGCACCAAAGCCAGCTAAAAAGTCAATAATCGATACCTAAAACTTGAATTGGACTACTTCTTACTGGCTATTGCATCAAGTTAGAAGCTTCATCTGTGTTCTACTATGGTGCTTTTAGTGTCTCCGCATACCGCAGCACGCGACATAGCTTTGCAGACGATAAGTACAACGGTTTCAGAGAGAAGAACGGCAAATGTGACGATCTGGCTTTAAGTCGATTAGATAACAAATGACGAAAACGGACGGATTTCTCAGGTTTTTACTACATATGAACACTTTTCACATTCTCCCGTGCAACTCGGCTGCTAGTCCTCCTTTCATGCCGAATCTCAAGGTCCTAGCTCATGTCCAAGGCACCAAAGCCAGCTAAAAAGTCAATAATCGATACCTAAAACTTGAATTGTACTACTTCTTACTGGCTATTACATCAACTTAGAAGCATCATCTGTGTTCTACTATGGTGATTTTAGTGTCTCCACATACCGCAGCACGCGACATAGCTCCGCAGACGATAAGTCCAACCGTTTAAGAGAGAAGAGCGGCCAATGTGTCCATCTGGCTTTAAGTCGATTCGATAACAAATGACGAAAACGGACGGATTTCTCAGGTTTTTACTACATATGAACACTTTTCACATTCTCCCGTGCAACTCGGCTGCTAGTCCTCCTTTCATGCAGAATCTTAAGGTCCTAGCTCATGTCCAAGGCACCGAAGCCAGCTAAAAAGTCAATAATCGATAACTAAAACTTGAATTCTACTACTTGTTACTGGCTATTACATCAACTTAAAAGCTTCATCTGTGTTCTACTATGGTGCTTTTAGTGTCTCCGCATACCGCAGCACGCGACATAGCTTTGCAGACGATAAGTACAACGGTTTCAGAGAGAAGAGCGGCCAATGTGACGATCTGGCTTTAAGTCTATTCGATAACAAATGACGAAAACGGACGGAAGTCTCAGGTTTTTACTACATATGAACACTTTTCACATTCTCCCGTGCAACTGGGCAGCTAGTCCTCCTTTTATGCAGAATCTTAAGGTCCTAGCTCATGTCAAAGGCACCAAAGCCAGCTAAAAAGTCAATAATCGATACCTAAAACTTGAATTGGATTACTTCTTACTGGCTATTACATCAACTTAGAAGCTTCATCTGTGTTCTACTATGGTGCTTTTAGTGTCTCCGCATACCGCAGCACGTGACCTAGCTTTGCAGACGATAAGTACAACCGTTTCAGAGAGAAGAGCGGCCAATGTGACGATCTGGCTTTAAGTCGATTCGATAACAAATGACGAAAACGGACGGATTTCTCAGGTTTTTACTACATATGAACAGTTTTCACATTCTCCCGTGCAACTGGGCTGCTAGTCCTCCTTTCATACAGAATCTTAAGGTCCTAGCTCATGTTCAAGGCACCAAAGCCAGCTAAAAGTTCAATAACCGATACCTAAAACTTGAATTGTACTACTTCTTACTGGCTATTATATCATCTTAGAAGCTTCATCTGTGTTCTACTATGGTGTTTTTAGTGTCTCCGAATACCGCAGTACGCGATATAGCTTTGCAGACGATAAGTACAACCGTTTCAGAGATAAGAGCGGCCAATGTGATGATCTGGCTTTAAGTCGATTCGATAACAAATGACGAAAACGGACGGATTTCTCAGGCTTTTACAACATATGAACTCTTTTCACATTGTCCCGTGCAACTCGGCTGCTAGTCCTCCTTTCATGCAGAATCTTAAGGTCCTAGCTCATGTCCAAGGCTCCAAAGCCACCTAAAAAGTCAATAATCGATACCTAAAACTTGAATTCTACTACTTCTTACTGGCTATTACATCAACTTAGAAGCTTCATCTGTGTTCTACTATGGTGCTTTTAGTGTCTCCGAATAGCGCAGTACGCGACATAGCTTTGCAGACGATAAGAACAACCGTTTCAGAGAGCAGAGCTGCCAATGTGATGATTTGGCTTTAAGTCGATTCGATAACAAATGACGAAAACGGACGGATTTCTGAGGTTTTTACTACATATGAACACTTTTCACATTCTCCTGGGCAACTCGGCTGCTAGTCCTCCTTTCATGCAGAATCTTAAGGTCCTAGCTCATGTCCAAGGAACCAAAGCCAGCTAAAAAGTCAATAATCAGTAATTAAAACTTGAATTGTACTACTTCTTACTGGCTATTACATCAACTTGGAAGTGTCATCTGTGTTCTACTATGGTGCTTTTAGTGTCTCTGCATACCGCAGCACGCGACATAGCTCTGCAGGCGATAAGTACAACCGTTTCAGAGAGAAGAGCGGCCAATGTGACGATCTGGCTCTAAGTCGATTCCATAACAAATGACGAAAACGAACGGATTTCTCAGGTTTTTACTACATATGAACACTTTACACATTCTCCCGTGCAACTCGGCTGCTAGTTCTCCTGCATGTAAAATCTTAAGTTCCTAGCTCATGTCCAAGGCACCAAACAAGGGTAAAAAGTCAATAACCGGTTCCTAAAACTTGAATTGTACTACTTCTTACTGGCTATTACATCAACTTGGAAGTGTCATCTGTGTTCTACTATGGTGCTTTTAGTGTCTCTGCATACCGCAGCACGCGACGTAGCTCTGCAGATGATAAGTACAACCGTTTCAGAGAGAAGAGCGGCCAATGTGACGATTTGGCTTTAAGTCGATTCGATAAAAATGACGAAAACGGACGGATTTCTCAGGTTTTTACTCTATTTGAACACTTTTCACATTCTCCCGTGCAACTCGGCTGCTAGTCCTCCTTTCATGCAGAATCTTAAGGTCCTAGCTCATGTCCAAGGCACCAAAGCCAGCTAAAAATTCAATAATCAATACCTAAAACTTGAATTGTACTACTTCTTACTGGCTATTACATCAACTTAGAAGCTTCATCTGTGTTCTACTATGTAGATTTTAGTGTCTCCGCATACCGCAGCACGCGACATAGCATTGCAGACGATAAGTACAACCGTTTCAGAGAGAAGAGCGGCCAATGTGACGATCGGGCTTTAAGTCGATTCGATAACAAATGACGAAAACGGACGGATTTCTCAGGTTTTTACTACATATGAACACTTTTCACATTCTCCCGTGCAACTCGGCTGCTAGTCCTCCTTTCATGCAGAATCTTAAGGTAATAGCTCATGTCCAAGGCACCAAAGCCAACTAAGAAGTCAATAATCGATACCTAAAACTTGAATTCTACTACTTTTTAGTGGCTATTACATCAACTTAGAAGCTTCATCTGTGTTCTAGTATGGTGATTGTAGTGTCCCCGCATACCGCAGCACGCGACATAGCTTTGCAGACGATAAGTACAACCGTTTCAGAGAGAAGAGTGGCCAGTGTGACGATCTGCATTTAAGTCGATTCGATAACAAATGACAAAAACCGACGGATTTCTCACGTTTTTACTACATATGAACACTTTTCACATTCTCCCGTGCAACTCGGCTGCTAGTCCTCCTTTCATGCAGAATCTTAAGGTCCTAGCTCATGTCCAAGGCACCAAAGCCAGCTAAAAAGTCAATAATCAGTACATAAAAATTGAATTTTACTACTTCTTTTGGCTATTACATCAACTTGGAAGTATCATATGTGTTCTACAATGGTGCTTTTAGTGTCTCTGCATACCGCAGCACGCGACATAGCTCTGCAGACGGTAAGTACAACCGTTTCAGAGAGAAGAGTGGCCAATGTGACCATCTGGCTTTAAGTCGATTCGATAACAAATGACGAAAACGAACGGATTTCTCAGGTTTTTACTACATATGAACACTTTACACATTCTCCCGTGCAACTCGGCTGCTAGTCCTCCTTTCATGCAGAATCTTAAGGTGGTAGCTCATGTCCAAGTCACCAAACAAGGGTAAAAAGACAATAACCGATTCCTAAAACTTGAATTGTACTATTTCTTACTGCCTATTACATCATCTTAGAAGCTTCATATGTGTTCTACTATGGTGCTTTTAGTGTCTCCGAATACCGCAGTACGCGACATAGCTTTGCAGACGATAAGTACAACCGTTTCAGAGAAAAGAGCGGCCAATGTGACGATTTGGCTTTAAGTTGATTCGATAACAAATAACGAAAACGAACGGATTTCTCAGGTTTTTACTCTATATGAACACTTTTCATATTCTCCCGTGCAATTAGGCTGCTAGTCGTCCTTTCATGCAGAATCTTAAGGTCCTAGCTCATGTCCAAGGCACCAAAGCCAGCTAAAAAGTCAATAATCAGTACCCAAAAATTGAATTTTACTATTTCTTACTGGCTATTACATCAACTTAGAAGCTTCATCTGTGTTCTACTATGGTGCTTTTAATATCTCCGCATACCGCAGCACGCGACATAGCTTTGCAGACGATAAGTACAACCGTTTCAGAGAGAAGAGCGGCCAATGTGACGATCTGGCTTTAAGTCGATTCGATAACAAATGACGAAAACGGACGGATTTCTCAGGTTTTTACTACATATGAACACTTTTCACATTGTCCCGTGCAACTCGGTTGCTAGTCCTCCTTTCAGGAAGAATCTCAAGGTCCTAGCTCATGTCCAAGGCACCAAAGCCAGCTAAAAAGTCAATAATCGATACCTAAAACTTGAATTGTACTACTTCTTACTGGCTATTACATCAACTTAGAAGCTTCATCTGTGTTCTACTATGGTGATTTTATTGTCTACACATACCGCAGCATGCGACATAGCTTTGCAGACGGTAAGTACAACCGTTTCAGAGAGAAGAGCGGTCAATGTGACCATCTGGCTTTAAGTCAATTCGATAACAAATGACGAAAACTGACGGATGTCTCAGGTTTTTATTACATATGAACACTTTTCACATTCTCCCGTGCAACTCGGCTGCTAGTCCTCCTTTTATGCAAAATCTTAAGGTCCTAGCTCATGTCCAAGGCACCAAAGCCAGCTAAAAAGTCAATAATCGATACCTAAAACTTGAATTGGACTACTTCTTACTGGCTATTACATCAAGTTAGAAGCTTCATCTGTGTTCTACTATGGTGCTTTTAGTGTCTCCGCATACCGCAGCACGCGACATAGCTTTGCAGACGATAAGTACAACGGTTTCAGAGAGAAGAACGGCAAATGTGACGATCTGGCTTTAAGTCGATTAGATAACAAATGACGAAAACGGACGGATTTCTCAGGTTTTTACTACATATGAACACTTTTCACATTCTCCCGTGCAACTCGGCTGCCAGTCCTCCTTTCATGCCGAATCTCAAGGTCCTAGCTCATGTCCAAGGCACCAAAGCCAGCTAAAAAGTCAATAATCGATACCTAAAACTTGAATTGTACTACTTCTTAGTGGCTATTACATCAACTTAGAAGCATCATCTGTGTTCTACTATGGTGATTTTAGTGTCTCCACATACCGCAGCACGCGACATAGCTCCGCAGACGATAAGTCCAACCGTTTAAGAGAGAAGAGCGGCCAATGTGTCCATCTGGCTTTAAGTCGATTCGATAACAAATGACGAAAACGGACGGATTTCTCAGGTTTTTACTACATATGAACACTTTTCACATTCTCCCGTGCAACTCGGCTGCTAGTCCTCCTTTCATGCAGAATCTTAAGGTCCTAGCTCATGTCCAAGGCACCGAAGCCAGCTAAAAAGTCAATAATCGATACCTAAAACTTGAATTCTACTACTTGTTACTGGCTATTACATCAACTTAAAAGCTTCATCTGTGTTCTACTATGGTGCTTTCAGTGTCTCCGCATACCGCAGCACGCGACATAGCTTTGCAGACGATAAGTACAACCGTTTCAGAGAGAAGAGCGGCCAATGTGACGATCTGGCTTTAAGTCGATTCGATAACAAATGACGAAAACGGACGGATTTCTCAGGTTTTTACTACATATGAACACTTTTCACATTCTCCCGTGCAACTCGGCTGCTAGTCCTCAATTCATGCAGAATCTTAAGGTCCTAGCTCATGTCCAAGGCACCAAAGCCAGCTAAAAAGTCAATAATCGATACCTAAAACTTGAATTGGATTACTTCTTACTGGCTATTACATCAACTTAGAAGCTTCATCTTTGTTCTACTATGGTGCTTTTAGTGTCTCCGCATACCGCAGCACGCGACCTAGCTTTGCAGACGATAAGTACAACCGTTTCAGAGAGAAGAGCGGCCAATGTGACGATCTGGCTTTAAGTCGATTCGATAACAAATGACGAAAACGGACGGATTTCTCAGGTTTTTACTACATATGAACAGTTTTCACATTCTCCCGTGCAACTGGGCTGCTAGTCCTCCTTTCATACAGAATCTTAAGGTCCTAGCTCATGTTCAAGGCACCAAAGCCAGCTAAAAATTCAATAACCGATACCTAAAACTTGAATTGTACTACTTCTTACTGGCTATTATATCATCTTAGAAGCTTCATCTGTGTTCTACTATGGTGTTTTTAGTGTCTCCGAATACCGCAGTACGCGACATAGCTTTGCAGACGATAAGTACAACCGTTTCAGAGATAAGAGCGGCCAATGTGATGATCTGGCTTTAAGTCGATTCGATAACAAATGACGAAAACGGACGGATTTCTCAGGCTTTTACAACATATGAACTCTTTTCACATTGTCCCGTGCAACTCGGCTGCTAGTCCTCCTTTCATGCAGAATCTTAAGGTCCTAGCTCATGTCCAAGGCTCCAAAGCCACCTAAAAAGTCAATAATCGATACCTAAAACTTGAATTCTACTACTTCTTACTGGCTATTACATCAACTTAGAAGCTTCATCTGTGTTCTACTATGGTGCTTTTAGTGTCTCCGAATACCGCAGTACGCGACATAGCTTTGCAGACGATAAGAACAACCGTTTCAGAGAGCAGAGCTGCCAATGTGATGATTTGGCTTTAAGTCGATTCGATAACAAATGACGAAAACGGACGGATTTCTGAGGTTTTTACTACATATGAACACTTTTCACATTCTCCCGTGCTACTCGAGTGCTAGTCCTCCTTTCATGCAGAATCTTAAGGTCATAGCTCATGTCCAAGGCACCAAAGCCAGCTAAAAAGTCAATAATCGATACCTAAAACATGAATTGTACTACTTCTTACTGGCTATTGCATCAACTTAGAAGCTTCATCTGTGTTCTACTATGGTGCTTTTAGTGCCTCCGCACACCGCAGCACGCGACATAGCTTTGCAGACGATAAGTCCAACCGTTTCAGAGAGAAGAGCGGCCAATGTGACGATCTGGCTTTAAGTCGATTCGATAATAAATGACGAAAACGGACGGATTTCTCAGGTTTTTACTACATAGGAACACTTTTCACATTGTCCCGTGCAACTCGGTTGCTAGTCCTCCTTTCAGGAAGAATCTCAAGGTCCTAGCTCATGTCCAAGGCACCAAAGCCAGCTAAAAAGTCAATAATCGATACCTAAAACTTGAATTGTACTACTTCTTACTGGCTATTACATCAACTTAGAAGCTTCATCTGTGTTCTACTATGGTGATTTTATTGTCTACACATACCGCAGCATGCGACATAGCTTTGCAGACGATAAGTACAACCGTTTCAGAGAGAAGAGCGGCCAATGTGTCCATCTGGCTTTAAGTCGATTCGATAACAAATGACGAAAACGGACGGATTTCTCAGGTTTTTACTACATATGAACACTTTTCACATTCTCTTGTGCAACTCGGCTGCTAGTCCTCCTTTCATGCAGAATCTTAAGGTCCTAGCTCATGTCCAAGGCACCGAAGCCAGCTAAAAAGTCAATAATCGATACCTAAAACTTGAATTCTACTACTTGTTACTGGCTATTACATCAACTTAAAAGCTTCATCTGTGTTCTACTATGGTGCTTTTAGTGTCTCCGCATACCGCAGCACGCGACATAGCTTTGCAGACGATAAGTACAACGGTTTCAGAGAGAAGAGCGGCCAATGTGACGATCTGGCTTTAAGTCTATTCGATAACAAATGACGAAAACGGACGGATGTCTCAGGTTTTTACTACATATGAACACTTTTCACATTCTCCCGTGCAACTGGGCAGCTAGTCCTCCTTTTATGCAGAATCTTAAGGTCCTAGCTCATGTCCAAGGCACCAAAGCCAGCTAAAAAGTCAATAATCGATACCTAAAACTTGAATTGGATTACTTCTTACTGGGTATTACATCAACATAGAAGCTTCATCTGTGTTCTACTATGGTGCTTTTAGTGTCTCCGCATACCGCAGCACGCGACCTAGCTTTGCAGACGATAAGTACAACCGTTTCAGAGAGAAGAGCGGCCAATGTGACGATCTGGCTTTAAGTCGATTCGATAACAAATGACGAAAACGGACGGATTTCTCAGGTTGGTTTTTACTACATATGAACAGTTTTCACATTCGCCCGTGCAACTGGGCTGCTAGTCCTCCTTTCATACAGAATCTTAAGGTCCTAGCTCATGTTCAAGGCACCAAAGCCAGCTAAAAATTCAATAACCGATACCTAAAACTTGAATTGTACTACTTCTTACTGGCTATTATATCATCTTAGAAGCTTCATCTGTGTTCTACTATGGTGTTTTTAGTGTCTCCGAATACCGCAGTACGCGACATAGCTTTGCAGACGATAAGTACAACCGTTTCAGAGGTAAGAGCGGCCAATGTGATGATCTGGCTTTAAGTCGATTCGATAACAAATGACGAAAACGGACGGATTTCTCAGGCTTTTACAACATATGAACTCTTTTCACATTGTCCCGTGCAACTCGGCTGCTAGTCCTCCTTTCATGCAGAATCTCAAGGACCTTGCTCATGTCCAAGGCACCAAAGCCAGCTAAAAAGTCAATAATCGATACCTAGAACTTGAATTGTACTACTTCTTACTGGCTATTACATCAACTTAGAAGCTTCATCTGTGTTCTACTATGGTGATTTTAGTGTCTCCACATACCGCAGCACGCGACATAGCTTTGCAGACGATAAGTACAACCGTTTCAGAGAGAAGAGCGGCCAATGTGACCATCTGGCTTTAAGTCGATTCGATAACAAATGACGAAAACGGACGGATATCTCAGGTTTTTACTACATATGAACACTTTTCACATTCTCCCGTGCAACTCGGCTGCTAGTCCTCCTTTCATGCAGAATCTTAAGGTCCTAGCTCATGTCCAAGGCTCCAAAGCCACCTAAAAAGTCAATAATCGATACCTAAAACTTGAATTCTACTACTTCTTACTGGCTATCACATCAACTTAGAAGCTTCATCTGTGTTCTACTATGGTGCTTTTAGTGTCTCCGAATACCGCAGTACGCGACATAGCTTTGCAGACGATAAGAACAACCGTTTCAGAGAGCAGAGCTGCCAATGTGATGATCTGGCTTTAAGTCGATTCGATAACAAATGACGAAAACGGACGGATTTCTGAGGTTTTTACTACATATGAACACTTTTCACATTCTCCCGTGCTACTCGAGTGCTAGTCCTCCTTTCATGCAGAATCTTAAGGTCATAGCTCATGTCCAAGGCACCAAAGCCAGCTAAAAAGTCAATAATCGATACCTAAAACATGAATTGTACTACTTCTTACTGGCTATTGCATCAACTTAGAAGCTTCATCTGTGTTCTACTATGGTGATTTTAGCGTCCCTGCATACCGCAGCACGCGACATAGCTTTGCAGACGATAAGTACAACCGTTTCAGAGAGAAGAGCGGCCAATGTGACGATCTGGCTATAAGTCGATTCGATAACAAATGACGAAAACGGACGTATTTCTCAGGTTTTTACTACAGATGAACACTTTTCACATTCTCCCGTGCAACTCGGCTGCTACTCCTCCTTTCATGAAGAATCTTAAGGTCCTAGCTCATGTCCAAGGCACCAAAGCCAGCTAAAAAGTCAATAATCAATACCTAAAACTTGAATTGTACAACTTATTACTTTCTATTACATCATCTTAGAAGCTTCATCTGTGTTCTACTATGGTGCTTTTAGTGCCTCCGCACACCGCAGCACGCGACATAGCTTTGCAGACGATAAGTACAACCGTTTCAGAGAGAAGAGCGGCCAATGTGACGATCTGGCTTTAAGACGATTCGATAACAAATGACGAAAACTGACGGATGTCTCAGGTTTTTATTACATATGAACACTTTTCACATTCTCCCGTGCAACTCGGCTGCTAGTCCTCCTTTTATGCAGAATCTTAAGGTCCTAGCTCATGTCCAAGGCACCAAAGCCAGCTAAAAAGTCAATAATCGATACCTAAAACTTGAATTGGACTACTTCTTACTGGCTATTACATCAACTTAGAAGCTTCATCTGTGTTCTACTATGGTGCTTTTAGTGTCTCCGCATACCGCAGCACGCGACATAGCTTTGCAGACGATAAGTACAACGGTTTCAGAGAGAAGAACTGCACATGTGACGATCTGGCTTTAAGTCGATTAGATAACAAATGACGAAAACGGACGGATTTCTCAGGTTTTTACTACATATTAACACTTTTCACATTCTCCCGTGCAACTCGGCTGCTAGTCCTCCTTTCATGCCGAATCTCAAGGTCCTAGCTCATGTCCAAGGCACCAAAGCCAGCTAAAAAGTCAATAATCGATACCTAAAACTTGAATTGTACTACTTCTTAGTGGCTATTACATCAACTTAGAAGCATCATCTGTGTTCTACTATGGTGATTTTAGTGTCTCCACATACCGCAGCACGCGACATAGCTCCGCAGACGATAAGTCCAACCGTTTAAGAGAGAAGAGCGGCCAATGTGTCCACCTGGCTTTAAGTCGATTCGATAACAAATGACGAAAACGGACGGATTTCTCAGGTTTTTACTACATATGAACACTTTTCACATTCTCCCGTGCAACTCGGCTGCTAGTCCTCCTTTCATGCAGAATCTTAAGGTCCTAGCTCATGTCCAAGGCACCGAAGCCAGCTAAAAAGTCAATAATCGATACCTAAAACTGGAATTCTACTACTTGTTACTGGCTATTACATCAACTTAAAAGCTTCATCTGTGTTCTACTATGGTGCTTTTAGTGTCTCCGCATACCGCAGCACGCGACATAGCTTTGCAGACGATAAGTACAACGGTTTCAGAGAGAAGAGCGGCCAATGTGACGATCTGGCTTTAAGTCTATTCGATAACAAATGACGAAAACGGACGGATGTCTCAGGTTTTTACTACATATGAACACTTTTCACATTCTCCCGTGCAACTGGGCAGCTAGTCCTCCTTTTATGCAGAATCTTAAGGTCCTAGCTCATGTCCAAGGCACCAAAGCCAGCTAAAAAGTCAATAATCGATACCTAAAACTTGAATTGGATTACTTCTTACTGGCTATTACATCAACTTAGAAGCTTCATCTGTGTTCTACTATGGTGCTTTTAGTGTCTCCGCATACCGCAGCACGCGACCTAGCTTTGCAGACGGTAAGTACAACCGTTTCAGAGAGAAGAGCGGCCAATGTGACGATCTGGCTTTAAGTCGATTCGATAACAAATGACGAAAACGGACGGATTTCTCAGGTTGGTTTTTACTACATATGAACAGTTTTCACATTCTCCCGTGCAACTGGGCTGCTAGTCCTCCTTTCATACAGGATCTTAAGGTCCTAGCTCATGTTCAAGGCACCAAAGCCAGCTAAAAATTCAATAACCGATACCTAAAACTTGAATTGTACTACTTCTTACTGGCTATTATATCATCTTAGAAGCTTCATCTGTGTTCTACTATGGTGTTTTTAGTGTCTCCGAATACCGCAGTACTCGACATAGCTTTGCAGACGATAAGTACAACCGTTTCAGAGATAAGAGCGGCCAATGTGTCCATCTGGCTTTAAGTCGATTCGATAACAAATGACGAAAACGGACGGATTTCTCAGGCTTTTACTACATATGAACTCTTTTCACATTGTCCCGTGCAACTCGGCTGCTAGTCCTCCTTTCATGCAGAATCTCAAGGTCCTTGCTCATGTCCAAGGCACCAAAGCCAGCTAAAAAGTCAATAATCGATACCTAGAACTTGAATTTTACTACTTCTTACTGGCTATTACATCAACTTAGAAGCTTCATCTGTGTTCTACTATGGTGATTTTAGTGTCTCCACATACCGCAGCACGCGACATAGCTTTGCAGACGATAAGTACAACCGTTTAAGAGGGAAGAGAGGCCAATGTGACCATCTGGCTTTAAGTCGATTCGATAACAAATGACGAAAACGGACGGATATCTCAGGTTTTTACTACATATGAACACTTTTCACATTCTCCCGTGCAACTCGGCTGCTAGTCCTCCTTTCATGCAGAATCTTAAGGTCCTAGCTCATGTCCAAGTCTCCAAAGCCACCTAAAAAGTCAATAATCGATACCTAAAACTTGAATTCTGCTACTTCTTACTGGCTATTACATCAACTTAGAACCTTCATCTGTGTTCTACTATGGTGCTTTTAGTGTCTCCGAATACCGCAGTACGCGACATAGCTTTGCAGACGATAAGAACAACCGTTTCAGAGAGCAGTGCTGCCAATGTGATGATTTGGCTTTAAGTCGATTCGATAACAAATGACGAAAACGGACGGATTTCTGAGGTTTTTGCTACATATGAACACTTTTCACATTCTCCCGTGCTACTCGAGTGCTAGTCCTCCTTTCATGCAGATTCTTAAGGTCATAGCTCATGTCCAAGGCACCAAAGCCAGCTAAAAAGTCAATAATCGATACCTAAAACTTGAATTGTACTACTTCTTACTGGCTATTACATCAACTTAGAAGCTTCATCTGTGTTCTACTATGGTGCTTTTATTGTCTACACATACCGCAGCATGCGACATAGCTTTGCAGACGATAAGTACAACCGTTTCAGAGAGAAGAGCGGTCAATGTGACCATCTGGCTTTAAGTCAATTCGATAACAAATGACGAAAACTGACGGATGTCTCAGGTTTTTATTACATATGAACACTTTTCACATTCTCCCGTGCAACTCGGCTGCTATTCCTAATTTCATGCAGAATCTTAAAGTCCTAGCTCATGTCCAAGGCACCGAAGCCAGCTAAAAATCAATAATCGATACCTAAAACTTGAATTCTACTACTTCTTACTGGCTATTACAGCAACTTAAAAGCTTCATCTGTGTTCTACTATGGTGATTTTAGTGTCTCCGCATACCGCAGCACGCGACATAGCTTTGCAGACGAGAAGTAAAACCGTTTTAGAGAGAAGAGCGGCCAATGTTACGATCTGGCTTTAAGTCGATACGATAACAAATGACGAAAACGGACGGATGTCTCAGGTTTTTACTACATATGAACACTTTTCACATTCTCCCGTGCAACTCGGCTGCTTGTCCTCCTTTTATGCAGAATCTTAAGGTCCTAGCTCATGTCCAAGGCACCAAAGCCAGCTACAAAGTCAATAATCGATTCCTAAAACTTGAATTGGACTACTTCTTACTGGCTATTACATCAACTTAAAAGCTTCATCTGTGTTCTACTATGGTGCTTTTAGTGTCTCCGCATACCGCAGCACGCGACATAGCTTTGCAGACGATAAGTACAACGGTTTCAGAGAGAAGAGCGGCCAATGTGACGATCTGGCTTTAAGTCTATTCGATAACAAATGACGAAAACGGACGGATGTCTCAGGTTTTTACTACATATGAACACTTTTCACATTCTCCCGTGCAACTGGGCAGCTAGTCCTCCTTTTATGCAGAATCTTAAGGTCCTAGCTCATGTCCAAGGCACCAAAGCCAGCTAAAAAGTCAATAGTCGATACCTAAAACTTGAATTGGATTACTTCTTACTGGCTATTACATCAACATAGAAGCTTCATCTGTGTTCTACTATGGTGCTTTTAGTGTCTCCGCATACCGCAGCACGCGACCTAGCTTTGCAGACGATAAGTACAACCGTTTCAGAGAGAAGAGCGGCCAATGTGACGATCTGGCTTTAAGTCGATTCGATAACAAATGACGAAAACGGACGGATTTCTCAGGTTGGTTTTTACTACATATGAACAGTTTTCACATTCGCCCGTGCAACTGGGCTGCTAGTCCTCCTTTCATACAGAATCTTAAGGTCCTAGCTCATGTTCAAGGCACCAAAGCCAGCTAAAAATTCAATAACCGATACCTAAAACTTGAATTGTACTACTTCTTACTGGCTATTATATCATCTTAGAAGCTTCATCTGTGTTCTACTATGGTGTTTTTAGTGTCTCCGAATACCGCAGTACGCGACATAGCTTTGCAGACGATAAGTACAACCGTTTCAGAGGTAAGAGCGGCCAATGTGATGATCTGGCTTTAAGTCGATTCGATAACAAATGACGAAAACGGACGGATTTCTCAGGCTTTTACAACATATGAACTCTTTTCACATTGTCCCGTGCAACTCGGCTGCTAGTCCTCCTTTCATGCAGAATCTCAAGGACCTTGCTCATGTCCAAGGCACCAAAGCCAGCTAAAATGTCAATAATCGATACCTAGAACTTGAATTGTACTACTTCTTACTGGCTATTACATCAACTTAGAAGCTTCATCTGTGTTCTACTATGGTGCTTTTAGTGTCTCCACATACCGCAGCACGCGACATAGCTTTGCAGACGATAAGTACAACCGTTTCAGAGAGAAGAGCGGCCAATGTGACCATCTGGCTTTAAGTCGATTCGATAACAAATGACGAAAACGGACGGATATCTCAGGTTTTTACTACATATGAACACTTTTCACATTCTCCCGTGCAACTCGGCTGCTAGTCCTCCTTTCATGCAGAATCTTAAGGTCCTAGCTCATGTCCAAGGCTCCAAAGCCACCTAAAAAGTCAATAATCGATACCTAAAACTTGAATTCTACTACTTCTTACTGGCTATTACATCAACTTAGAAGCTTCATCTGTGTTCTGCTATGGTGCTTTTAGTGTCTCCGAATACCGCAGTACGCGACATAGCTTTGCAGACGATAAGAACAACCGTTTCAGAGAGCAGAGCTGCCAATGTGATGATCTGGCTTTAAGTCGATTCGATAACAAATGACGAAAACGGACGGATTTCTGAGGTTTTTACTACATATGAACACTTTTCACATTCTCCCGTGCTACTCGAGTGCTAGTCCTCCTTTCATGCAGAATCTTAAGGTCATAGCTCATGTCCAAGGCACCAAAGCCAGCTAAAAAGTCAATAATCGATACCTAAAACATGAATTGTACTACTTCTTACTGGCTATTGCATCAACTTAGAAGCTTCATCTGTGTTCTACTATGGTGATTTTAGCGTCCCTGCATACCGCAGCACGCGACATAGCTTTGCAGACGATAAGTACAACCGTTTCAGAGAGAAGAGCGGCCAATGTGACGATCTGGCTATAAGTCGATTCGATAACAAATGACGAAAACGGACGTATTTCTCAGGTTTTTACTACAGTTGAACACTTTTCACATTCTCCCGTGCAACTCGGCTGCTACTCCTCCTTTCATGAAGAATCTTAAGGTCCTAGCTCATGTCCAAGGCACCAAAGCCAGCTAAAAAGTCAATAATCAATACCTAAAACTTGAATTGTACAACTTATTACTTTCTATTACATCATCTTAGAAGCTTCATCTGTGTTCTACTATGGTGCTTTTAGTGCCTCCGCACACCGCAGCACGCGACATAGCTTTGCAGACGATAAGTCCAACCGTTTCAGAGAGAAGAGCGGCCAATGTGACGATCTGGCTTTAAGTCGATTCGATAATAAATGACGAAAACGGACGGATTTCTCAGGTTTTTACTACATAGGAACACTTTTCACATTGTCCCGTGCAACTCGGTTGCTAGTCCTCCTTTCAGGAAGAATCTCAAGGTCCTAGCTCATGTCCAAGGCACCAAAGCCAGCTAAAAAGTCAATAATCGATACCTAAAACTTGAATTGTACTACTTCTTACTGGCTATTACATCAACTTAGAAGCTTCATCTGTGTTCTACTATGGTGATTTTATTGTCTACACATACCGCAGCATGCGACATAGCTTTGCAGACGATAAGTACAACCGTTTCAGAGAGAAGAGCGGTCAATGTGACCATCTGGCTTTAAGTCAATTCGATAACAAATGACGAAAACTGACGGATGTCTCAGGTTTTTATTACATATGAACACTTCACACATTCTCCCGTGCAACTCGGCTGCTAGTCCTCCTTTTATGCAGAATCTTAAGGTCCTAGCTCATGTCCAAGGCACCAAAGCCAGCTAAAAAGTCAATAATCGATACCTAAAACTTGAATTGGACTACTTCTTACTGGCTATTACATCAACTTAGAAGCTTCATCTGTGTTCTACTATGGTGCTTTTAGTGTCTCCGCATACCGCAGCACGCGACATAGCTTTGCAGACGATAAGTACAACGGTTTCAGAGAGAAGAACTGCACATGTGACGATCTGGCTTTAAGTCGATTAGATAACAAA
Source organism: Schistocerca gregaria (assembly GCF_023897955.1). Classification (NCBI taxonomy): domain Eukaryota; kingdom Metazoa; phylum Arthropoda; class Insecta; order Orthoptera; family Acrididae; genus Schistocerca; species Schistocerca gregaria. The sequence continues at coordinate 2,861,927 of NW_026061791.1, forward strand.
TGACGAAAACGGACGGATTTCTCAGGTTTTTACTACATATGAACACTTTTCACATTCTCCCGTGCAACTCGGCTGCTAGTCCTCCTTTCATGCCGAATCTCAAGGTCCTAGCTCATGTCCAAGGCACCAAAGCCAGCTAAAAAGTCAATAATCGATACCTAAAACTTGAATTGTACTACTTCTTAGTGGCTATTACATCAACTTAGAAGCATCATCTGTGTTCTACTATGGTGATTTTAGTGTCTCCACATACCGCAGCACGCGACATAGCTCCGCAGACGATAAGTCCAACCGTTTAAGAGAGAAGAGCGGCCAATGTGTCCATCTGGCTTTAAGTCGATTCGATAACAAATGACGAAAACGGACGGATTTCTCAGGTTTTTACTACATATGAACACTTTTCACATTCTCCCGTGCAACTCGGCTGCTAGTCCTCCTTTCATGCAGAATCTTAAGGTCCTAGCTCATGTCCAAGGCACCGAAGCCAGCTAAAAAGTCAATAATCGATACCTAAAACTGGAATTCTACTACTTGTTACTGGCTATTACATCAACTTAAAAGCTTCATCTGTGTTCTACTATGGTGCTTTTAGTGTCTCCGCATACCGCAGCACGCGACATAGCTTTGCAGACGATAAGTACAACGGTTTCAGAGAGAAGGGCGGCCAATGTGACGATCTGGCTTTAAGTCTATTCGATAACAAATGACGAAAACGGACGGATGTCTCAGGTTTTTACTACATATGAACACTTTTCACATTCTCCCGTGCAACTGGGCAGCTAGTCCTCCTTTTATGCAGAATCTTAAGGTCCTAGCTCATGTCCAAGGCACCAAAGCCAGCTAAAAAGTCAATAATCGATACCTAAAACTTGAATTGGATTACTTCTTACTGGCTATTACATCAACTTAGAAGCTTCATCTGTGTTCTACTATGGTGCTTTTAGTGTCTCCGCATACCGCAGCACGCGACCTAGCTTTGCAGACGGTAAGTACAACCGTTTCAGAGAGAAGAGCGGCCAATGTGACGATCTGGCTTTAAGTCGATTCGATAACAAATGACGAAAACGGACGGATTTCTCAGGTTGGTTTTTACTACATATGAACAGTTTTCACATTCTCCCGTGCAACTGGGCTGCTAGTCCTCCTTTCATACAGAATCTTAAGGTCCTAGCTCATGTTCAAGGCACCAAAGCCAGCTAAAAATTCAATAACCGATACCTAAGACTTGAATTGTACTACTTCTTACTGGCTATTATATCATCTTAGAAGCTTCATCTATGTTCTACTATGGTGTTTTTAGTGTCTCCGAATACCGCAGTACTCGACATAGCTTTGCAGACGATACGTACAACCGTTTCAGAGATAAGAGCGGCCAATGTGATGATCTGGCTTTAAGTCGATTCGATAACAAATGACGAAAACGGACGGATTTCTCAGGCTTTTACTACATATGAACTCTTTTCACATTGTCCCGTGCAACTCGGCTGCTAGTCCTCCTTTCATGCAGAATCTCAAGGTCCTTGCTCATGTCCAAGGCACCAAAGCCAGCTAAAAAGTCAATAATCGATACCTAGAACTTGAATTGTACTACTTCTTACTGGCTATTACATCAACTTAGAAGCTTCATCTGTGTTCTACTATGGTGATTTTAGTGTCTCCACATACCGCAGCACGCGACATAGCTTTGCAGACGATAAGTACAACCGTTTAAGAGAGAAGAGAGGCCAATGTGACCATCTGGCTTTAAGTCGATTCGATAACAAATGACGAAAACGGACGGATATCTCAGGTTTTTACTACATATGAACACTTTTCACATTCTCCCGTGCAACTCGGCTGCTAGTCCTCCTTTCATGCAGAATCTTAAGGTCCTAGCTCATGTCCAAGTCTCCAAAGCCACCTAAAAAGTCAATAATCGATACCTAAAACTTGAATTCTGCTACTTCTTACTGGCTATTACATCAACTTAGAAGCTTCATCTGTGTTCTACTATGGTGCTTTTAGTGTCTCCGAATACCGCAGTACGCGACATAGCTTTGCAGACGATAAGAACAACCGTTTCAGAGAGCAGTGCTGCCAATGTGATGATTTGGCTTTAAGTCGATTCGATAACAAATGACGAAAACGGACGGATTTCTGAGGTTTTTACTACATATGAACACTTTTCACATTCTCCCGTGCTACTCGAGTGCTAGTCCTCCTTTCATGCAGAATCTTAAGGTCATAGCTCATGTCCAAGGCACCAAAGCCAGCTAAAAAGTCAATAATCGATACCTAAAACATGAATTGTACTACTTCTTACAGGCTATTGCATTAACTTAGAAGCTTCATCTGTGTTCTACTATGGTGATTTTAGCGTCCCTGCATACCGCAGCACGCGACATAGCTTTGCAGACGATAAGTACAACCGTTTCAGAGAGAAGAGCGGCCAATGTGACGATCTGGCTATAAGTCGATTCGATAACAAATGACGAAAACGGACCGATTTCTCAGGTTTTTACTACATATGAACACATTTCACATTCTCCCGTGCAACTCGGCTGCTATTCCTAATTTCATGCAGAATCTTAAGGTCCTAGCTCATGTCCAAGGCACCGAAGCCAGCTAAAAATCAATAATCGATACCTAAAACTTGAATTCTACTACTTCTTACTGGCTATTACAGCAACTTAAAAGCTTCATCTGTGTTCTACTATGGTGATTTTAGTGTCTCCGCATACCGCAGCACGCGACATAGCTTTGCAGACGAGAAGTACAACCGTTTTAGAGAGAAGAGCGGCCAATGTTACGATCTGGCTTTAAGTCGATACGATAACAAATGACGAAAACGGACGGATGTCTCAGGTTTTTACTACATATGAACACATTTCACATTCTCCCGTGCAACTCGGCTGCTTGTCCTCCTTTTAAGCAGAATCTTAATGTCCTAGCTCATGTCCAAGGCACCAAAGCCAGCTACAAAGTCAATAATCGATTCCTAAAACTTGAATTGGACTACTTCTTACTGGCTATTACATCAACTTAGACCCTTCATCTGTGTTCTACTACAGTGCTTTTAGTTTCTCCGCATACCGCAGCACGCGACATAGTTTTGCAGACGATAAGTACAACCGTTTCAGAGAGAAGAGCGGCCAATGTGACGATCTGGCTAAAAGTCGATTCGATAACAAATGACGCAAACGGACGGATTTCTCAGGTTTTTACTAGATATGAACACTTTTCACATTCTCCCGTTCAACTCGGCTGCTAGTCCTCCTTTCATGCATAATCTTAAGGTCATAGCTCATGTCCAAGGCACCAAAGCCAGCTAAAAAGTCAATAACGATATCTAAAACTTGAATTGTACTATTTCTTACTGGCTATTACATCATCTTAGAAGCTTCATCTGTGTTCTACTATGGTGCGTTTAGTGTCTCCGAATACCGCAGTACGCGACATAGCTTTGCAGACGATAAGTACAACCGTTCAGAGAGAAGAGCGGCCAATGTGACGATCTGGCTTTAAGTCGATTCGATAACAAATGACGAAAACGGACGGATTTCTTAGGTTTTTACTACATATGAACACTTTTCACATTCTCCCGTGCAACTCGGCTGCTAGTCCTCCTTTCATGCAGAATCTTAAGGTCCTAGCTCATGTCCATGTCACCAAAGCCAGCTAAAAAGTCAATAATCGATACCTAAAACTTGAATTGGACTACTTCTTACTCGCTATTACTTCAACTTAGATGCTTCATCTGTGTTCTACTATGGTGATTTTAGTGTCTCCGCATACCGCAGCACGCGACATAGCTTTGCAGACGAGAAGTACAACCGTTTTAGAGAGAAGAGCGGCCAATGTTACGATCTGGCTTTAAGTCGATTCGATAACAAATGACGAAAACGGACGGATTTCTCAGGTTTTTACTACATATGAACACTTTTCACATTCTCCCGTGCAACTCGGCTGCTACTCCTCCTTTCATGAAGAATCTTAAGGTCCTAGCTCATGTCCAAGGCGCCAAAGCCAGCTAAAAAGTCAATAATCAATACCTAAAACTTGAATTGTACAACTTATTACTTTCTATTACATCATCTTAGAAGCTTCATCTGTGTTCTACTATGGTGCTTTTAGTGCCTCCGCACACCGCAGCACGCGACATAGCTTTGCAGACGATAAGTCCAACCGTTTCAGAGAGAAGAGCGGCCAATGTGACGATCTGGCTTTAAGACGATTCGATAATAAATGACGAAAACGGACGGATTTCTCAGGTTTTTACTACATAGGAACACTTTTCACATTGTCCCGTGCAACTCGGTTGCTAGTCCTCCTTTCAGGAAGAATCTCAAGGTCCTAGCTCATGTCCAAGGCACCAAAGCCAGCTAAAAAGTCAATAATCGATACCTAAAACTTGAATTGTACTACTTCTTACTGGCTATTACATCAACTTAGAAGCTTCATCTGTGTTCTACTATGGTGATTTTATTGTCTACACATACCGCAGCATGCGACATAGCTTTGCAGACGATAAGTACAACCGTTTCAGAGAGAAGAGCGGTCAATGTGACCATCTGGCTTTAAGTCAATTCGATAACAAATGACGAAAACTGACGGATGTCTGAGGTTTTTATTACATATGAACACTTCTCACATTATCCCGTGCAACTCGGCTGCTAGTCCTCCTTTTATGCAGAATCTTAAGGTCCTAGCTCATGTCGAAGGCACCAAAGCCAGCTAAAAAGTCAATAATCGATACCTAAAACTTGAATTGGACTACTTCTTACTGGCTATTACATCAACTTAGAAGCTTCATCTGTGTTCTACTATGGTGCTTTTAGTGTCTCCGCATACCGCAGCACGCGACATAGCTTTGCAGACGATAAGTACAACGGTTTCAGAGAGAAGAACTGCACATGTGACGATCTGGCTTTAAGTCGATTAGATAACAAATGACGAAAACGGCCGGATTTCTCAGGTTTTTACTACATATGAACACTTTTCACATTCTCCCGTGCAACTCGGCTGCTAGTCCTCCTTTCATGCCGAATCTCAAGGTCCTAGCTCATGTCCAAGGCACCAAAGCCAGCTAAAAAGTCAATAATCGATACCTAAAACTTGAATTGTACTACTTCTTAGTGGCTATTACATCAACTTAGAAGCATCATCTGTGTTCTACTATGGTGATTTTAGTGTCTCCACATACCGCAGCACGCGACATAGCTCCGCAGACGATAAGTCCAACCGTTTAAGAGAGAAGAGCGGCCAATGTGTCCATCTGGCTTTAAGTCGATTCGATAACAAATGACGAAAACGGACGGATTTCTCAGGTTTTTACTACATATGAACACTTTTCACATTCTCCCGTGCAACTCGGCTGCTAGTCCTCCTTTCATGCAGAATCTTAAGGTCCTAGCTCATGTCCAAGGCACCGAAGCCAGCTAAAAAGTCAATAATCGATACCTAAAACTGGAATTCTACTACTTGTTACTGGCTATTACATCAACTTAAAAGCTTCATCTGTGTTCTACTATGGTGCTTTTAGTGTCTCCGCATACCGCAGCACGCGACATAGCTTTGCAGACGATAAGTACAACGGTTTCAGAGAGAAGAGCGGCCAATGTGACGATCTGGCTTTAAGTCTATTCGATAACAAATGACGAAAACGGACGGATGTCTCAGGTTTTTACTACATATGAACATTTTTCACATTCTCCCGTGCAACTGGGCAGCTAGTCCTCCTTTTATGCAGAATCTTAAGGTCCTATCTCATGTCCAAGGCACCAAAGCCAGCTAAAAAGTCAATAATCGATACCTATAACTTGAATTGGATTACTTCTTACTGGCTATTACATCAACTTAGAAGCTTCATCTGTGTTCTACTATGGTGCTTTTAGTGTCTCCGCATACCGCAGCACGCGACCTAGCTTTGCAGACGGTAAGTACAACCGTTTCAGAGAGAAGAGCGGCCAATGTGACGATCTGGCTTTAAGTCGATTCGATAACAAATGACGAAAACGGACGGATTTCTCAGGTTGGTTTTTACTACATATGAACAGTTTTCACATTCTCCCGTGCAACTGGGCTGCTAGTCCTCCTTTCATACAGAATCTTAAGGTCCTAGCTCATGTTCAAGGCACCAAAGCCAGCTAAAAATTCAATAACCGATACCTAAAACTTGAATTGTACTACTTCTTACTGGCTATTATATCATCTTAGAAGCTTCATCTGTGTTCTACTATGGTGTTTTTAGTGTCTCCGAATACCGCAGTACTCGACATAGCTTTGCAGACGATAAGTACAACCGTTTCAGAGATAAGAGCGGCCAATGTGATGATCTGGCTTTAAGTCGATTCGATAACAAATGACGAAAACGGACGGATTTCTCAGGCTTTTACTACATATGAACGCTTTTCACATTGTCCCGTGCAACTCGGCTGCTAGTCCTCCTTTCATGCAGAATCTCAAGGTCCTTGCTCATGTCCAAGGCACCAAAGCCAGCTAAAAAGTCAATAATCGATACCTAGAACTTGAATTGTACTACTTCTTACTGGCTATTACATCAACTTAGAAGCTTCATCTGTGTTCTACTATGGTGATTTTAGTGTCTCCACATACCGCAGCACGCGACATAGCTTTGCAGACGATAAGTACAACCGTTTAAGAGAGAAGAGAGGCCAATGTGACCATCTGGCTTTAAGTCGATTCGATAACAAATGACGAAAACGGACGGATATCTCAGGTTTTTACTACATATGAACACTTTTCACATTCTCCCGTGCAACTCGGCTGCTAGTCCTCCTTTCATGCAGAATCTTAAGGTCCTAGCTCATGTCCAAGTCTCCAAAGCCACCTAAAAAGTCAATAATCGATACCTAAAACTTGAATTCTGCTACTTCTTACTGGCTATTACATCAACTTAGAAGCTTCATCTGTGTTCTACTATGGTGCTTTTAGTGTTTCCGAATACCGCAGTACGCGACATAGCTTTGCAGACGATAAGAACAACCGTTTCAGAGAGCAGTGCTGCCAATGTGATGATTTGGCTTTAAGTCGATTCGATAACAAATGACGAAAACGGACGGATTTCTGAGGTTTTTACTACATATGAACACTTTTCACATTCTCCCGTGCTACTCGAGTGCTAGTCCTCCTTTCATGCAGAATCTTAAGGTCATAGCTCATGTCCAAGGCACCAAAGCCAGCTAAAAAGTCAATAATCGATACCTAAAACATGAATTGTACTACTTCTTACTGGCTATTGCATTAACTTAGAAGCTTCATCTGTGTTCTACTATGGTGATTTTAGCGTCCCTGCATACCGCAGCACGCGACATAGCTTTGCAGACGATAAGTACAACCGTTTCAGAGAGAAGAGCGGCCAATGTGACGATCTGGCTATAAGTCGATTCGATAACAAATGACGAAAACGGACCGATTTCTCAGGTTTTTACTACATATGAACACATTTCACATTCTCCCGTGCAACTCGGCTGCTATTCCTAATTTCATGCAGAATCTTAAGGTCCTAGCTCATGTCCAAGGCACCGAAGCCAGCTAAAAATCAATAATCGATACCTAAAACTTGAATTCTACTACTTCTTACTGGCTATTACAGCAACTTAAAAGCTTCATCTGTGTTCTACTATGGTGATTTTAGTGTCTCCGCATACCGCAGCACGCGACATAGCTTTGCAGACGAGAAGTACAACCGTTTTAGAGAGAAGAGCGGCCAATGTTACGATCTGGCTTTAAGTCGATACGATAACAAATGACGAAAACGGACGGATGTCTCAGGTTTTTACTACATATGAACACTTTTCACATTCTCCCGTGCAACTCGGCTGCTTGTCCTCCTTTTATGCAGAATCTTAAGGTCCTAGCTCATGTCCAAGGCACCAAAGCCAGCTACAAAGTCAATAATCGATTCCTAAAACTTGAATTGGACTACTTCTTACTGGCTATTACATCAACTTAGAAGCTTCATCTGTGTTCTACTACAGTGCTTTTAGTTTCTCCGCATACCGCAGCACGCGACATAGTTTTGCAGACGATAAGTACAACCGTTTCAGAGAGAAGAGCGGCCAATGTGACGATCTGGCTAAAAGTCGATTCGATAACAAATGACGAAAACGGACGGATTTCTCAGGTGTTTACTACATATGAACACTTTTCACATTCTCCCGTGCAACTCGGCTGCTAGTCCTTCTTTCATGCAGACTCTTAAGGTCCTAGATCATGTCCAAGGCCCCAAAGCCAGCTAAAGAGTCAATAATCAATATCTAAAACTTGAATTGTACTACTTCTTACTGGCTATTACATCAACTTAGAAGCTTCATCTGTGTTCTACTATGGTGCTTTTAGTGTCTCCGCATATCGCAGCATGCGACATAGCTTTGCAGACGATAAGTACAACGGTTTCAGAGAGAAGAGCGGCAAATGTGACGATCTGGCTTTAAGTCGATTCGATAACAAATGACGCAAACGGACGGATTTCTCAGGTTTTTACTAGATATGAACACTTTTCACATTCTCCCGTGCAACTCGGCTGCTAGTCCTCCTTTCATGCATAATCTTAAGGTCATAGCTCATGTCCAAGGCACCAAAGCCAGCTAAAAAGTCAATAACGATATCTAAAACTTGAATTGTACTACTACTTACTGGCTATTACATCAGCTTAGAAGCTTCATCTGTGTTCTACTATGGTGCGTTTAGTGTCTCCGAATACCGCAGTACGCGACATAGCTTTGCAGACGATAAGTACAACCGTTCAGAGAGAAGAGCGGCCAATGTGACGATCTGGCTTTAAGTCGATTCGATAACAAATGACGAAAACGGACGGATTTCTTAGGTTTTTACTACATATGAACACTTTTCACATTCTCCCGTGCAACTCGGCTGCTAGTCCTCCTTTCATGCAGAATCTTAAGGTCCTAGCTCATGTCCATGTCACCAAAGCCAGCTAAAAAGTCAATAATCGATACCTAAAACTTGAATTGGACTACTTCTTACTCGCTATTACTTCAACTTAGATGCTTCATCTGTGTTCTACTATGGTGATTTTAGTGTCTCCGCATACCGCAGCACGCGACATAGCTTTGCAGACGAGAAGTACAACCGTTTTAGAGAGAAGAGCGGCCAATGTTACGATCTGGCTTTAAGTCGATTCGATAACAAATGACGAAAACGGACGGATTTCTCAGGTTTTTACTACATATGAACACTTTTCACATTCTCCCGTGCAACTCGGCTGCTAGTCCTCCTTTCATGCAGAATCTTAAGGTCCTAGCTCATGTCCAAGGCACCAAAGCCAGCTAAAAAGTCAATAATCGATACCTAAAACTTGAATTGGACTACTTCTTACTGGCTATTACATCAAATTAGAACCTTCATCAATGTTCTACTACGGTGCTTTTAGTTTCTCCGCATACCGCAGCACGCGACACAGCTTTGCAGACGAAAAGTACAACCGTTTTAGAGAGAAGAGCGGCCAATGTTACGATCTGGCTTTAAGTCGATTCGATAACAAATGACGAAAACGGACGGATGTCTCAGGTTTTTACTACATATGAACAGTTTTCACATTCTCCCGTGCAACTCGGCTGCTAGTCCTCCTTTCATGCAGAATCGTAAGGTCCTAGCTCTTGTCCAAGGCACCAAAGCCAGCTAAAAAGTCAATAATCAATATCTAAAACTTGAATTGTACTACTTCTTACTGGCTATTACATCAACTTAGAAGCTTCATCTGTGTTCTACTATGGTGCTTTTAGTGTCTCCGCATATCGCAGCACGCGACATAGCTTTGCAGACGATAAGTACAACGGTTTCAGAGAGAAGAGCGGCAAATGTGACGATCTGGCTTTAAGTCGATTCGATAACAAATGACGCAAACGGACGGATTTCTCAGGTTTTTACTAGATATGAACACTTTTCACATTCTCCCGTGCAACTCGGCTGCTAGTCCTCCTTTCATGCATAATCTTAAGGTCATAGCTCATGTCCAAGGCACCAAAGCCAGCTAAAAAGTCAATAACGATATCTAAAACTTGAATTGTACTATTTCTTACTGGCTATTACATCATCTTAGAAGCTTCATCTGTGTTCTACTATGGTGCGTTTAGTGTCTCCGAATACCGCAGTACGCGACATAGCTTTGCAGACGATAAGTACAACCGTTCAGAGAGAAGAGCGGCCAATGTGACGATCTGGCTTTAAGTCGATTCGATAACAAATGACGAAAACGGACGGATTTCTTAGGTGTTTACTACATATGAACACTTTTCACATTCTCCCGTGCAACTCGGCTGCTAGTCCTCCTTTCATGCAGAATCTTAAGGTCCTAGCTCATGTCCATGTCACCAAAGCCAGCTAAAAAGTCAATAATCGATACCTAAAACTTGAATTGGACTACTTCTTACTCGCTATTACTTCAACTTAGATGCTTCATCTGTGTTCTACTATGGTGATTTTAGTGTCTCCGCATACCGCAGCACGCGACATAGCTTTGCAGACGAGAAGTACAACCGTTTTAGAGAGAAGAGCGGCCAATGTTACGAACTGGCTTTAAGTCGATTCGATAACAAATGACGAAAACGGACGGATTTCTCAGGTTTTTACTACATATGAACACTTTTCACATTCTCCCGTGCAACTCGGCTGCTAGTCCTCCTTTCATGCAGATTCGTAAGGTCCTAGCTCTTGTCCAAGGCACCAAAGCCAGCTAAAAAGTCAATAATCGATACCTAAAACTTGAATTGGACTACTTCTTACTGGCTATTACATCAAATTAGAACCTTCATCAATGTTCTACTACGGTGCTTTTAGTTTCTCCGCATACCGCAGCACGCGACACAGCTTTGCAGACGATAAGTACAACCGTTTTAGAGAGAAGAGCGGCCAATGTTACGATCTGGCTTTAAGTCGATTCGATAACAAATGACGAAAACGGACGGATGTCTCAGGTTTTTACTACATATGAACAGTTTTCACATTCTCCCGTGCAACTCGGCTGCTAGTCCTCCTTTCATGCAGATTCGTAAGGTCCTAGCTCTTGTCCAAGGCACCAAAGCCAGCTAAAAAGCCAATAATCAATATCTAAAACTTGAATTGTACTACTTCTTACTGGCTATTACATCAACTTAGAAGCTTCATCTGTGTTCTACTATGGTGCTTTTAGTGTCTCCGCATATCGCAGCACGCGAGATAGCTTTACAGACGATAAGTACAACGGTTTCAGAGAGAAGAGCGGCCAATGTGACGATATGGCTTTAAGTCGATTCGATAACAAATGACGCAAAAGGAAGGATTTCTCAGGTTTTTACTAGATATGAACACTTTTCACATTCTCCCGTGCAACTGGGTTGCTAGTCCTCCTTTCATGCAGAATCTTAAGGTCATAGCCCATGTCCAAGGCACCAAAGCCAGCTAAAAAGTCAAAAACGATATCTAAAACTTGAATTGTACTATTTCTTACTGGCTATTACATCATCTTAGAAGCTTTATCTGTGTTCTACTATGGTGCGTTTAGTGTCTCCGAATACCGCAGTACACGACATAGCTTTGCAGACGATAAGTACAACCGTTTCGGAGAGCAGAGCGGCCAATGTGACGATTTGGCTTTAAGTCGATTCGATAACAAATGACGAAAACGGACGGATTTCTCAGGTTTTTACTACATATAAACACTTTTCACATTCTCCCGTGCAACTCGGCTGCTAGTCCTCCTTTCAGGCAGAATCTTAAGGTCCTAGCTCATGTTCAAGGCACCAAAGCCCACTAAAAAGTCAATAATCGATACCTAAAACTTGAATTGTACTAGTTCTTACTGGCTATTACATCAACTTAGAAGCTTTATCAGTGTTCTACTATGATGATTTTCGTGTCTCCGCATACCGCAGCACGCGACATAGCTTTGCAGACAATAAGTACAACCGTTTCAGAGAGAAGAGTGACCAATGTGACGATCTGGCTTTAAGTCGATTCGATAACAAATGAAGAAAACGGACGGATTTCTCAGGTTTTTACTAGATATGAACACTTTTCACATTCTCCCGTGCAACTCGGCTGCTAGTCCTCCTTTCATGCAGAATCTTAAGGTCATAGCCCATGTCCAAGGCACCAAAGCCAGCTAAAAAGTCAAAAACGATATCTAAAACTTGAATTGTACTATTTCTTACTGGCTATTACATCATCTTAGAAGCTTCATCTGTGTTCTACTATGGTGCGTTTAGTGTCTCCGAATACCGCAGCACGCGACATAGCTTTGCAGACGATAAGTACAACCGTTTCAGAGAGCAGAGCGGCCAATGTGACGATTTGGCTTTAAGTCGATTCGATAACAAATGACGAAAACGGACGGATTTCTCAGGTTTTTACTACATATAAACACTTTTCACATTCTCCCGTGCAACTCTGCTGCTAGTCCTCCTTTCATGCAGAATCTTAAGGTCCTAGCTCATGTCCAAGCCACCAAAGCCAGCTAAAATGTCAATAATCGATACCAAAAACTTCAATTGGACTACTTCTTACTGGCTATTACATCAACTTAGATGCTTCATCTGTGTTCTACTATGGTGATTTTAGTGTCTCCGCATACCGCAGCACGCGACATAGCTTTGCAGACGATAAGTACAACCGTTTCAGAGAGCAGAGCGGCCAATGTGACGATCTGGCTTGAAGTCGATTCGATAACAAATGACGATAACGAACGGATTTCTCAGGTTTTTACTACATATGAACACTTTTCACATTCTCCCGTGCAACTCGGCAGCTAGTCCTCCTTTCATGCAGAATCTTAAGGTCCTAGCTCATGTCCAAGTCACCAAAGGCAGCTAAAAAGTCAATAACCGATACCTAAAACTTGAATTGTACTACTACTTACTGGCTATTACATCAGCTTAGAAGCTTCATCTGTGTTCTACTATGGTGCTTTTAGTGTCTCCGCATACCGCAGCACGCGACATAGCTTTGTAGACGATAAGTACAACCGTTTCAGAGAGGAGAGCGGCCAATGTGACGATCTGGCTTTAAGTCGATTCGATAACAAATGACGAAAACGGACGGATTTCTTAGGTTTTTACTACATATGAACACTTTTCACATTCTCCCGTGCAACTCGGCTGCTAGTCCTCCTTTCATGCAGAATCTTAAGGTCCTAGCTCATGTCCATGTCACCAAAGCCAGCTAAAAAGTCAATAATCGATACCTAAAACTTGAATTGGACTACTTCTTACTCGCTATTACTTCAACTTAGATGCTTCATCTGTGTTCTACTATGGTGATTTTAGTGTCTCCGCATACCGCAGCACGCGACATAGCTTTGCAGACGAGAAGTACAACCGTTTTAGAGAGAAGAGCGGCCAATGTTACGATCTGGCTTTAAGTCGATTCGATAACAAATGACGAAAACGGACGGATTTCTCAGGTTTTTACTACATATGAACACTTTTCACATTCTCCCGTGCAACTCGGCTGCTAGTCCTCCTTTCATGCAGAATCTTAAGGTCCTAGATCATGTCCAAGGCCCCAAAGCCAGCTAAAGAGTCAATAATCTATATCTAAAACTTGAATTGTACTACTTCTTACTGGCTATTACATCAACTTAGAAGCTTCATCTGTGTTCTACTATGGTGCTTTTAGTGTCTCCGCATATCGCAGCACGCGACATAGCTTTGCAGACGATAAGTACAACGGTTTCAGAGAGAAGAACGGCCAATGTGACGATTTGGCTTTAAGTCGATTCGATAACAAATGACGAAAACGGACGGATTTCTCAGGTTTTTACTACATATAAACACTTTTCACATTCTCCCGTGCAACTCTGCTGCTAGTCCTCCTTTCATGCAGAATCTTAAGGTCCTAGCTCATGTCCAAGCCACCAAAGCCAGCTAAAATGTCAATAATCGATACCAAAAACTTCAATTGGACTACTTCTTACTGGCTATTACATCAACTTAGATGCTTCATCTGTGTTCTACTATGGTGATTTTAGTGTCTCCGCATACCGCAGCACGCGACATAGCTTTGCAGACGGTAAGTACAACCGTTTCAGAGAGAAGAGCGGCCAATGTGACGATCTGGCTATAAGTCGATTCGATAACAAATGACGAAAACGCACGGATTTCTCAGGTTTTTACTACATGCGAACACTTTTCACATTCTCCCGTGCAACTCGGCTGCTAGTCCTCCTTTCATGCAGAATCTTAAGGTCCTAGCTCATGTCCAAGGCACCAAAGCCAGCTAAAAAGTCAATAATCGATACCTAAAACTTGAATTGTACTACTTCTTACTGGCTATTACATCAACTTAGAAGCCTCATCTGTGTTCTACTATGGTGATTATAGTGTCTCCGCATACCGCAGCACGCGACATAGCTTTGCAGACGATAAGTACAACGGTTTCAGAGAGAAGAGCGGCAAATGTGACGATCTGGCTTTAAGTCGATTCGATAACAAATGACGCAAACGGACGGATTTCTCAGGTTTTTACTAGATATGAACACTTTTCACATTCTCCCGTGCAACTGGGTTGCTAGTCCTCCTTTCATGCAGAATCTTAAGGTCATAGCCCATGTTCAAGGCACCAAAGCCCACTAAAAAGTCAATAATCGATACCTAAAACTTGAATTGTACTAGTTCTTACTGGCTATTACATCAACTTAGAAGCTTTATCAGTGTTCTACTATGATGATTTTCGTGTCTCCGCATACCGCAGCACGCGACATAGCTTTGCAGACAATAAGTACAACCGTTTCAGAGAGAAGAGTGACCAATGTGACGATCTGGCTTTAAGTCGATTCGATAACAAATGAAGAAAACGGACGGATTTCTCAGGTTCTTACTAGATATGAGCACTTTTCACATTCTCCCGTGCAACTCGGCTGCTAGTCCTCCTTTCATGCAGAATCTTAAGGTCATAGCCCATGTCCAAGGCACCAAAGCCAGCTAAAAAGTCAAAAACGATATCTAAAACTTGAATTGTACTATTTCTTACTGGCTATTACATCATCTTAGAAGCTTCATCTGTGTTCTACTATGGTGCTTTTAGTGTCTCCGTATATCGCAGCACGCGACATAGCTTTGCAGACGATAAGTACAACGGTTTCAGAGAGAAGAGCGGCCAATGTGACGATCTGGCTTTAAGTCGATTCGATAGCAAATGACGAAAACGGACGGATTTCTTAGGTTTTTACTACATATGAACACTTTTCACATTCTCCCGTGCAACTCGGCTGCTAGTCCTCCTTTCATGCAGAATCTTAAGGTCCTAGCTCATGTCCATGTCACCAAAGCCAGCTAAAAAGTCAATAATCGATACCTAAAACTTGAATTGGACTACTTCTTACTCGCTATTACTTCAACTTAGATGCTTCATCTGTGTTCTACTATGGTGATTTTAGTGTCTCCGCATACCGCAGCACGCGACATAGCTTTGCAGACGAGAAGTACAACCGTTTTAGAGAGAAGAGCGGCCAATGTTACGATCTGGCTTTAAGTCGATTCGATAACAAATGACGAAAACGGACGGATTTCTCAGGTTTTTACTACATATGAACACTTTTCACATTCTCCCGTGCAACTCGGCTGCTAGTCCTCCTTTCATGCAGAATCTTAAGGTCCTAGCTCATGTCCAAGGCACCAAAGCCAGCTAAAAAGTCAATAATCGATACCTAAAACTTGAATTGTACTACTTCTTACTGGCTATTACATCAACTTAGAAGCCTCATCTGTGTTCTACTATGGTGATTATAGTGTCTCCGCATACCGCAGCACGCGACATAGCTTTCAGACGATAAGTACAACCGTTTCAGAGAGCAGAGCGGCCAATGTGACGATCTGGCTTGAAGTCGATTCGATAACAAATGACGATAACGAACGGATTTCTCAGGTTTTTACTACATATGAACACTTTTCACATTCTCCCGTGCAACTCGGCAGCTAGTCCTCCTTTCATGCAGAATCTTAAGGTCCTAGCTCATGTCCAAGGCACCAAAGCCAGCTAAAAAGTCAATAATCGATACCTAAAACTTGAATTGGACTACTTCTTACTGGCTATTACATCAAATTAGAACCTTCATCAATGTTCTACTACGGTGCTTTTAGTTTCTCCGCATACCGCAGCACGCGACACAGCTTTGCAGACGATAAGTACAACCGTTTTAGAGAGAAGAGCGGCCAATGTTACGATCTGGCTTTAAGTCGATTCGATAACAAATGACGAAAACGGACGGATGTCTCAGGTTTTTACTACATATGAACAGTTTTCACATTCTCCCGTGCAACTCGGCTGCTAGTCCTCCTTTCATGCAGAATCGTAAGGTCCTAGCTCTTGTCCAAGGCACCAAAGCCAGCTAAAAAGTCAATAATCAATATCTAAAACTTGAATTGTACTACTTCTTACTGGCTATTACATCAACTTAGAAGCTTCATCTGTGTTCTACTATGGTGCTTTTAGTGTCTCCGTATATCGCAGCACTCGACATAGCTTTGCAGACGATAAGTACAACGGTTTCAGAGAGAAGAGCGGCAAATGTGACGATCTGGCTTTAAGTCGATTCGATAACAAATGACGCAAACGGACGGATTTCTCAGGTTTTTACTAGATATGAACACTTTTCACATTCTCCCGTGCAACTCGGCTGCTAGTCCTCCTTTCATGCATAATCTTAAGGTCATAGCTCATGTCCAAGGCACCAAAGCCAGCTAAAAAGTCAATAACGATATCTAAAACTTGAATTGTACTATTTCTTACTGGCTATTACATCATCTTAGAAGCTTCATCTGTGTTCTACTATGGTGCGTTTAGTGTCTCCGAATACCGCAGTACGCGACATAGCTTTGCAGACGATAAGTACAACCGTTCAGAGAGAAGAGCGGCCAATGTGACGATCTGGCTTTAAGTCGATTCGATAACAAATGACGAAAACGGACGGATTTCTTAGGTGTTTACTACATATGAACACTTTTCACATTCTCCCGTGCAACTCGGCTGCTAGTCCTCCTTTCATGCAGAATCTTAAGGTCCTAGCTCATGTCCATGTCACCAAAGCCAGCTAAAAAGTCAATAATCGATACCTAAAACTTGAATTGGACTACTTCTTACTCGCTATTACTGCAACTTAGATGCTTCATCTGTGTTCTACTATGGTGATTTTAGTGTCTCCGCATACCGCAGCACGCGACTTAGCTTTGCAGACGAGAAGTACAACCGTTTTAGAGAGAAGAGCGGCCAATGTTACGATCTGGCTTTAAGTCGATTCGATAACAAATGACGAAAACGGACGGATTTCTCAGGTTTTTACTACATATGAACACTTTTCACATTCTCCCGTGCAACTCGGCTGCTAGTCCTCCTTTCATGCAGAATCTTAAGGTCCTAGCTCATGTCCAAGGCACCAAAGCCAGCTAAAAAGTCAATAATCGATACCTAAAACTTGAATTGGACTACTTCTTACTGGCTATTACTTCAAATTAGAACCTTCATCAATGTTCCACTACGGTGCTTTTAGTTTCTCCGCATACCGCAGCACGCGACACAGCTTTGCAGACGATAAGTACAACCGTTTTAGAGAGAAGAGCGGCCAATGTTACGATCTGGCTTTAAGTCGATTCGATAACAAATGACGAAAACGGACGGATGTCTCAGGTTTTTACTACATATGAACAGTTTTCACATTCTCCCGTGCAACTCGGCTGCTAGTCCTCCTTTCATGCAGATTCGTAAGGTCCTAGCTCTTGTCCAAGGCACCAAAGCCAGCTAAAAAGTCAATAATCAATATCTAAAACTTGAATTCTACTACTTCTTACTGGCTATTACATCAACTTAGAAGCTTCATCTGTGTTCTACTATGGTGCTTTTAGTGTCTCCGCATATCGCAGCACGCGACATAGCTTTGCAGACGATAAGTACAACCGTTTCAGAGAGAAGAGCGGCCAATGTGACGATCTGGCTTTAAGTCGATTCGATAACAAATGACGCAAACGGACGGATTTCTCAGGTTTTTACTAGATATGAACACTTTTCACATTCTCCCGTGCAACTGGGTTGCTAGTCCTCCTTTCATGCAGAATCTTAAGGTCATAGCCCATGTCCAAGGCACCAAAGCCAGCTAAAAAGTCAAAAACGATATCTAAAACTTGAATTGTACTATTTCTTACTGGCTATTACATCATCTTAGAAGCTTTATCTGTGTTCTACTATGGTGCGTTTAGTGTCTCCGAATACCGCAGTACACGACATAGCTTTGCAGACGATAAGTACAACCGTTTCAGAGAGCAGAGCGGCCAATGTGACGATTTGGCTTTAAGTCGATTCGATAACAAATGACGAAAACGGACGGATTTCTCAGGTTTTTACTACATATAAACACTTATCACATTCTCCCGTGCAACTCGGCTGCTAGTGCTCCTTTCAGGCAGAATCTTAAGGTCCTAGCTCATGTTCAAGGCACCAAAGCCCACTAAAGAGTCAATAATCGATACCTAAAACTTGAATTGTACTAGTTCTTACTGGCTATTACATCAACTTAGAAGCTTTATCAGTGTTCTACTATGATGATTTTCGTGTCTCCGCATACCGCAGCACGCGACATAGCTTTGCAGACAATAAGTACAACCGTTTCAGAGAGAAGAGTGACCAATGTGACGATCTGGCTTTAAGTCGATTCGATAACAAATGAAGAAAACGGACGGATTTCTCAGGTTTTTACTAGATATGAACACTTTTCACATTCTCCCGTGCAACTCGGCTGCTAGTCCTCCTTTCATGCAGAATCTTAAGGTCATAGCCCATGTCCAAGGCACCAAAGCCAGCTAAAAAGTCAAAAACGATATCTAAAACTTTGAATTGTACTATTTCTTACTGGCTATTACATCATCTTAGAAGCTTCATCTGTGTTCTACTATGGTGCGTTTAGTGTCTCCGAATACCGCAGTACGCGACATAGCTTTGCAGACGATATGTACAACCGTTTCAGAGAGTAGAGCGGCCAATGTGACGATTTGGCTTTAAGTCGATTCGATAACAAATGACGAAAACGGACGGATTTCTTAGGTTTTTACTACATATGAACACTTTTCACATTCTCCCGTGCAACTCGGCTGCTAGTCCTCCTTTCATGCAGAATCTTAAGGTCCTAGCTCATGTCCATGTCACCAAAGCCAGCTAAAAAGTCAATAATGGATACCTAAAACTTGAATTGGACTACTTCTTACTCGCTATTACTTCAACTTAGATGCTTCATCTGTGTTCTACTATATTGATTTTAGTGTCTCCGCATACCGCAGCACGCGACATAGCTTTGCAGACGAGAAGTACAACCGTTTTAGAGAGAAGAGCGGCCAATGTTACGATCTGGCTTTAAGTCGATTCGATAACAAATGACGAAAACGGACGGATTTCTCAGGTTTTTACTACATATGAACACTTTTCACATTCTCCCGTGCAACTCGGCTGCTAGTCCTCCTTTCATGCAGAATCTTAAGGTCCTAGCTCATGTCCAAGGCACCAAAGCCAGCTAAAAAGTCAATAATCGATACCTAAAACTTGAATTGGACTACTTCTTACTGGCTATTACATCAAATTAGAACCTTCATCAATGTTCTACTACGGTGCTTTTAGTTTCTCCGCATACCGCAGCACGCGACACAGCTTTGCAGACGATAAGTACAACCGTTTTAGAGAGAAGAGCGGCCAATGTTACGATCTGGCTTTAAGTCGATTCGATAACAAATGACGAAAACGGACGGATGTCTCAGGTTTTTACTACATATGAACAGTTTTCACATTCTCCCGTGCAACTCGGCTGCTAGTCCTCCTTTCATGCAGAATCGTAAGGTCCTAGCTCTTGTCCAAGGCACCAAAGCCAGCTAAAAAGTCAATAATCAATATCTAAAACTTGAATTGTACTACATCTTACTGGCTATTACATCAACTTAGAAGCTTCATCTGTGTTCTACTATGGTGCTTTTAGTGTCTCCGTATATCGCAGCACGCGACATAGCTTTGCAGACGATAAGTACAACGGTTTCAGAGAGAAGAGCGGCAAATGTGACGATCTGGCTTTAAGTCGATTCGATAACAAATGACGCAAACGGACGGATTTCTCAGGTTTTTACTAGATATGAACACTTTTCACATTCTCCCGTGCAACTCGGCTGCTAGTCCTCCTTTCATGCATAATCTTAAGGTCATAGCTCATGTCCAAGGCACCAAAGCCAGCTAAAAAGTCAATAACGATATCTAAAACTTGAATTGTACTATTTCTTACTGGCTATTACATCATCTTAGAAGCTTCATCTGTGTTCTACTATGGTGCGTTTAGTGTCTCCGAATACCGCAGTACGCGACATAGCTTTGCAGACGATAAGTACAACCGTTCAGAGAGAAGAGCGGCCAATGTGACGATCTGGCTTTAAGTCGATTCGATAACAAATGACGAAAACGGACGTATTTCTTAGGTGTTTACTACATATGAACACTTTTCACATTCTCCCGTGCAACTCGGCTGCTAGTCCTCCTTTCATGCAGAATCTTAAGGTCCTAGCTCATGTCCATGTCACCAAAGCCAGCTAAAAAGTCAATAATCGATACCTAAAACTTGAATTGGACTACTTCTTACTCGCTATTACTGCAACTTAGATGCTTCATCTGTGTTCTACTATGGTGATTTTAGTGTCTCCGCATACCGCAGCACGCGACATAGCTTTGCAGACGAGAAGTACAACCGTTTTAGAGAGAAGAGCGGCCAATGTTACGATCTGGCTTTAAGTCGATTCGATAACAAATGACGAAAACGGACGGATTTCTCAGGTTTTTACTACATATGAACACTTTTCACATTCTCCCGTGCAACTCGGCTGCTAGTCCTCCTTTCATGCAGAATCTTAAGGTCCTAGCTCATGTCCAAGGCACCAAAGCCAGCTAAAAAGTCAATAATCGATACCTAAAACTTGAATTGGACTACTTCTTACTGGCTATTACATCAAATTAGAACCTTCATCAATGTTCTACTACGGTGCTTTTAGTTTCTCCGCATACCGCAGCACGCGACACAGCTTTGCAGACGATAAGTACAACCGTTTTAGAGAGAAGAGCGGCCAATGTTACGATCTGGCTTTAAGTCGATTCGATAACAAATGACGAAAACGGACGGATGTCTCAGGTTTTTACTACATATGAACAGTTTTCACATTCTCCCGTGCAACTCGGCTGCTAGTCCTCCTTTCATGCAGAATCGTAAGGTCCTAGCTCTTGTCCAAGGCACCAAAGCCAGCTAAAAAGTCAATAATCAATATCTAAAACTTGAATTGTACTACATCTTACTGGCTATTACATCAACTTAGAAGCTTCATCTGTGTTCTACTATGGTGCTTTTAGTGTCTCCGTATATCGCAGCACGCGACATAGCTTTGCAGACGATAAGTACAACGGTTTCAGAGAGAAGAGCGGCAAATGTGACGATCTGGCTTTAAGTCGATTCGATAACAAATGACGCAAACGGACGGATTTCTCAGGTTTTTACTAGATATGAACACTTTTCACATTCTCCCGTGCAACTCGGCTGCTAGTCCTCCTTTCATGCATAATCTTAAGGTCATAGCTCATGTCCAAGGCACCAAAGCCAGCTAAAAAGTCAATAACGATATCTAAAACTTGAATTGTACTATTTCTTACTGGCTATTACATCATCTTAGAAGCTTCATCTGTGTTCTACTATGGTGCGTTTAGTGTCTCCGAATACCGCAGTACGCGACATAGCTTTGCAGACGATAAGTACAACCGTTCAGAGAGAAGAGCGGCCAATGTGACGATCTGGCTTTAAGTCGATTCGATAACAAATGACGAAAACGGACGTATTTCTTAGGTGTTTACTACATATGAACACTTTTCACATTCTCCCGTGCAACTCGGCTGCTAGTCCTCCTTTCATGCAGAATCTTAAGGTCCTAGCTCATGTCCATGTCACCAAAGCCAGCTAAAAAGTCAATAATCGATACCTAAAACTTGAATTGGACTACTTCTTACTCGCTATTACTGCAACTTAGATGCTTCATCTGTGTTCTACTATGGTGATTTTAGTGTCTCCGCATACCGCAGCACGCGACATAGCTTTGCAGACGAGAAGTACAACCGTTTTAGAGAGAAGAGCGGCCAATGTTACGATCTGGCTTTAAGTCGATTCGATAACAAATGACGAAAACGGACGGATTTCTCAGGTTTTTACTAGATATGAAAACTTTTCACATTCTCCCGTGCAACTGGGTTGCTAGTCCTCCTTTCATGCAGAATCTTAAGGTCATAGCCCATGTCCAAGGCACCAAAGCCAGCTAAAAAGTCAAAAACGATATCTAAAACTTGAATTGTACTATTTCTTACTGGCTATTACATCATCTTAGAAGCTTTATCTGTGTTCTACTATGGTGCGTTTAGTGTCTCCGAATACCGCAGTACACGACATAGCTTTGCAGACGATAAGTACAACCGTTTCAGAGAGCAGAGCGGCCAATGTGACGATTTGGCTTTAAGTCGATTCGATAACAAATGACGAAAACGGACGGATTTCTCAGGTTTTTACTACATATAAACACTTTTCACATTCTCCCGTGCAACTCGGCTGCTAGTGCTCCTTTCAGGCAGAATCTTAAGGTCCTAGCTCATGTTCAAGGCACCAAAGCCCACTAAAGAGTCAATAATCGATACCTAAAACTTGAATTGTACTAGTTCTTACTGGCTATTACATCAACTTAGAAGCTTTATCAGTGTTCTACTATGATGATTTTCGTGTCTCCGCATACCGCAGCACGCGACATAGCTTTGCAGACAATAAGTACAACCGTTTCAGAGAGAAGAGTGACCAATGTGACGATCTGGCTTTAAGTCGATTCGATAACAAATGAAGAAAACGGACGGATTTCTCAGGTTTTTACTAGATATGAACACTTTTCACATTCTCCCGTGCAACTCGGCTGCTAGTCCTCCTTTCATGCAGAATCTTAAGGTCATAGCCCATGTCCAAGGCACCAAAGCCAGCTAAAAAGTCAAAAACGATATCTAAAACTTTGAATTGTACTATTTCTTACTGGCTATTACATCATCTTAGAAGCTTCATCTGTGTTCTACTATGGTGCGTTTAGTGTCTCCGAATACCGCAGTACGCGACATAGCTTTGCAGACGATATGTACAACCGTTTCAGAGAGTAGAGCGGCCAATGTGACGATTTGGCTTTAAGTCGATTCGATAACAAATGACGAAAACGGACGGATTTCTTAGGTTTTTACTACATATGAACACTTTTCACATTCTCCCGTGCAACTCGGCTGCTAGTCCTCCTTTCATGCAGAATCTTAAGGTCCTAGCTCATGTCCATGTCACCAAAGCCAGCTAAAAAGTCAATAATGGATACCTAAAACTTGAATTGGACTACTTCTTACTCGCTATTACTTCAACTTAGATGCTTCATCTGTGTTCTACTATATTGATTTTAGTGTCTCCGCATACCGCAGCACGCGACACAGCTTTGCAGACGATAAGTACAACCGTTTTAGAGAGAAGAGCGGCCAATGTTACGATCTGGCTTTAAGTCGATTCGATAACAAATGACGAAAACGGACGGATGTCTCAGGTTTTTACTACATATGAACAGTTTTCACATTCTCCCGTGCAACTCGGCTGCTAGTCCTCCTTTCATGCAGAATCGTAAGGTCCTAGCTCTTGTCCAAGGCACCAAAGCCAGCTAAAAAGTCAATAATCAATATCTAAAACTTGAATTGTACTACATCTTACTGGCTATTACATCAACTTAGAAGCTTCATCTGTGTTCTACTATGGTGCTTTTAGTGTCTCCGTATATCGCAGCACGCGACATAGCTTTGCAGACGATAAGTACAACGGTTTCAGAGAGAAGAGCGGCAAATGTGACGATCTGGCTTTAAGTCGATTCGATAACAAATGACGCAAACGGACGGATTTCTCAGGTTTTTACTAGATATGAACACTTTTCACATTCTCCCGTGCAACTCGGCTGCTAGTCCTCCTTTCATGCATAATCTTAAGGTCATAGCTCATGTCCAAGGCACCAAAGCCAGCTAAAAAGTCAATAACGATATCTAAAACTTGAATTGTACTATTTCTTACTGGCTATTACATCATCTTAGAAGCTTCATCTGTGTTCTACTATGGTGCGTTTAGTGTCTCCGAATACCGCAGTACGCGACATAGCTTTGCAGACGATAAGTACAACCGTTCAGAGAGAAGAGCGGCCAATGTGACGATCTGGCTTTAAGTCGATTCGATAACAAATGACGAAAACGGACGTATTTCTTAGGTGTTTACTACATATGAACACTTTTCACATTCTCCCGTGCAACTCGGCTGCTAGTCCTCCTTTCATGCAGAATCTTAAGGTCCTAGCTCATGTCCATGTCACCAAAGCCAGCTAAAAAGTCAATAATCGATACCTAAAACTTGAATTGGACTACTTCTTACTCGCTATTACTGCAACTTAGATGCTTCATCTGTGTTCTACTATGGTGATTTTAGTGTCTCCGCATACCGCAGCACGCGACATAGCTTTGCAGACGAGAAGTACAACCGTTTTAGAGAGAAGAGCGGCCAATGTTACGATCTGGCTTTAAGTCGATTCGATAACAAATGACGAAAACGGACGGATTTCTCAGGTTTTTACTACATATGAACACTTTTCACATTCTCCCGTGCAACTCGGCTGCTAGTCCTCCTTTCATGCAGAATCTTAAGGTCCTAGCTCATGTCCAAGGCACCAAAGCCAGCTAAAAAGTCAATAATCGATACCTAAAACTTGAATTGGACTACTTCTTACTGGCTATTACATCAAATTAGAACCTTCATCAATGTTCTACTACGGTGCTTTTAGTTTCTCCGCATACCGCAGCACGCGACACAGCTTTGCAGACGATAAGTACAACCGTTTTAGAGAGAAGAGCGGCCAATGTTACGATCTGGCTTTAAGTCGATTCGATAACAAATGACGAAAACGGACGGATGTCTCAGGTTTTTACTACATATGAACAGTTTTCACATTCTCCCGTGCAACTCGGCTGCTAGTCCTCCTTTCATGCAGATTCGTAAGGTCCTAGCTCTTGTCCAAGGCACCAAAGCCAGCTAAAAAGTCAATAATCAATATCTAAAACTTGAATTCTACTACTTCTTACTGGCTATTACATCAACTTAGAAGCTTCATCTGTGTTCTACTATGGTGCTTTTAGTGTCTCCGCATATCGCAGCACGCGACATAGCTTTGCAGACGATAAGTACAACGGTTTCAGAGAGAAGAGCGGCCAATGTGACGATCTGGCTTTAAGTCGATTCGATAACAAATGACGCAAACGGACGGATTTCTCAGGTTTTTACTAGATATGAACACTTTTCACATTCTCCCGTGCAACTGGGTTGCTAGTCCTCCTTTCATGCAGAATCTTAAGGTCATAGCCCATGTCCAAGGCACCAAAGCCAGCTAAAAAGTCAAAAACGATATCTAAAACTTGAATTGTACTATTTCTTACTGGCTATTACATCATCTTAGAAGCTTTATCTGTGTTCTACTATGGTGCGTTTAGTGTCTCCGAATACCGCAGTACACGACATAGCTTTGCAGACGATAAGTACAACCGTTTCAGAGAGCAGAGCGGCCAATGTGACGATTTGGCTTTAAGTCGATTCGATAACAAATGACGAAAACGGACAGATTTCTCAGGTTTTTACTACATATAAACACTTTTCACATTCTCCCGTGCAACTCGGCTGCTAGTCCTCCTTTCAGGCAGAATCTTAAGGTCCTAGCTCATGTTCAAGGCACCAAAGCCCACTAAAAAGTCAATAATCGATACCTAAAACTTGAATTGTACTAGTTCTTACTGGCTATTACATCAACTTAGAAGCTTTATCAGTGTTCTACTATGATGATTTTCGTGTCTCCGCATACCGCAGCACGCGACATAGCTTTGCAGACAATAAGTACAACCGTTTCAGAGAGAAGCGTGACCAATGTGACGATCTGGCTTTAAGTCGATTCGATAACAAATGAAGAAAACGGACGGATTTCTCAGGTTTTTACTAGATATGAACACTTTTCACATTCTCCCGTGCAACTCGGCTGCTAGTCCTCCTTTCATGCAGAATCTTAAGGTCATAGCCCATGTCCAAGGCACCAAAGCCAGCTAAAAAGTCAAAAACGATATCTAAAACTTGAATTGTACTATTTCTTACTGGCTATTACATCATCTTAGAAGCTTCATCTGTGTTCTACTATGGTGCGTTTAGTGTCTCCGAATACCGCAGTACGCGACATAGCTTTGCAGACGATAAGTACAACCGTTTCAGAGAGCAGAGCGGCCAATGTGACGATTTGGCTTTAAGTCGATTCGATAACAAATGACGAAAACGGACGGATTTCTCAGGTTTTTACTACATATAAACACTTTTCACATTCTCCCGTGCAACTCGGCTGCTAGTCCTCCTTTCATGCAGAATCTTAAGGTCCTAGCTCATGTCCAAGCCACCAAAGCCAGCTAAAATGTCAATAATCGATACCAAAAACTTCAATTGGACTACTTCTTACTGGCTATTACATCAACTTAGATGCTTCATCTGTGTTCTACTATGGTGATTTTAGTGTCTCCGCATACCGCAGCACGCGACATAGCTTTGCAGACGATAAGTACAACCGTTTCAGAGAGAAGAGCGGCCAATGTGACGATCTGGCTATAAGTCGATTCGATAACAAATGACGAAAACGCACGGATTTCTCAGGTTTTTACTACATGCGAACACTTTTCACATTCTCCCGTGCAACTCGGCTGCTAGTCCTCATTTCATGCAGAATCTTAAGGTCCTAGCTCATGTCCAAGGCACCAAAGCCAGCTAAAAAGTCAATAATCGATACCTAAAACTTGAATTGTACTACTTCTTACTGGCTATTACATCAACTTAGAAGCCTCATCTGTGTTCTACTATGGTGATTATAGTGTCTCCGCATACCGCAGCACGCGACATAGCTTTCAGACGATAAGTACAACCGTTTCAGAGAGCAGAGCGGCCAATGTGACGATCTGGCTTGAAGTCGATTCGATAACAAATGACGATAACGAACGGATTTCTCAGGTTTTTACTACATATGAACACTTTTCACATTCTCCCGTGCAACTCGGCAGCTAGTCCTCCTTTCATGCAGAATCTTAAGGTCCTAGCTCATGTCCAAGTCACCAAAGGCAGCTAAAAAGTCAATAACCGATACCTAAAACTTGAATTGTACTACTACTTACTGGCTATTACATCAACTTAGAAGCTTCATCTGTGTTCTACTATGGTGCGTTTAGTGTCTCCGAATACCGCAGTACGCGACATAGCTTTGCAGACGATATGTACAACCGTTTCAGAGAGCAGAGCGGCCAATGTGACGATTTGGCTTTAAGTCGATTCGATAACAAATGACGAAAACAGACGGATTTCTTAGGTTTTTACTACATATGAACACTTTTCACATTCTCCCGTGCAACTCGGCTGCTAGTCCTCCTTTCATGCAGAATCTTAAGGTCCTAGCTCATGTCCATGTCACCAAAGCCAGCTAAAAAGTCAATAATCGATACCTAAAACTTGAATTGGACTACTTCTTACTCGCTATTACTTCAACTTAGATGCTTCATCTGTGTTCTACTATATTGATTTTAGTGTCTCCGCATACCGCAGCACGCGACATAGCTTTGCAGACGAGAAGTACAACCGTTTTAGAGAGAAGAGCGGCCAATGTTACGATCTGGCTTTAAGTCGATTCGATAACAAATGACGAAAACGGACGGATTTCTCAGGTTTTTACTACATATGAACACTTTTCACATTCTCCCGTGCAACTCGGCTGCTAGTCCTCCTTTCATGCAGAATCTTAAGGTCCTAGCTCATGTCCAAGGCACCAAAGCCAGCTAAAAAGTCAATAATCGATACCTAAAACTTGAATCGGACTACTTCTTACTGGCTATTACATCAAATTAGAACCTTCATCAATGTTCTACTACGGTGCTTTTAGTTTCTCCGCATACCGCAGCACGCGACACAGCTTTGCAGACGATAAGTACAACCGTTTTAGAGAGAAGAGCGGCCAATGTTACGATCTCGCTTTAAGTCGATTCGATAACAAATGACGAAAACGGACGGATGTCTCAGGTTTTTACTACATATGAACAGTTTTCACATTCTCCCGTGCAACTCGGCTGCTAGTCCTCCTTTCATGCAGAATCTTAAGGTCCTAGCTCATGTCCATGTCACCAAAGCCATCTAAAAAGTCAATAATCGATACCTATAACTTGAATTGGACTACTTCTTACTCGCTATTACTGCAACTTAGATGCTTCATCTGTGTTCTACTATGGTGATTTTAGTGTCTCCGCATACCGCAGCACGCGACATAGCTTTGCAGACGAGAAGTACAACCGTTTTAGAGAGAAGAGCGGCCAATGTTACGATCTGGCTTTAAGTCGATTCGATAACAAATGACGAAAACGGACGGATTTCTCAGGTTTTTACTACATATGAACACTTTTCACATTCTCCCGTGCAACTCGGCTGCTAATCCTCCTTTCATGCAGAATCTTAAGGTCCTGGCTCATGTCCAAGGCACCAAAGCCAGCTAAAAAGTCAATAATCGATACCTAAAACTTGAATTGGACTACTTCTTACTGGCTATTACATCAAATTAGAACCTTCATCAATGTTCTACTACGGTGCTTTTAGTTTCTCCGCATACCGCAGCACGCGACACAGCTTTGCAGACGATAAGTACAACCGTTTTAGAGAGAAGAGCGGCCAATGTTACGATCTGGCTTTAAGTCGATTCGATAACAAATGACGAAAACGGACGGATGTCTCAGGTTTTTACTACATATGAACAGTTTTCACATTCTCCCGTGCAACTCGGCTGCTAGTCCTCCTTTCATGCAGATTCGTAAGGTCTTAGCTCTTGTCCAAGGCACCAAAGCCAGCTAAAAAGTCAATAATCAATATCTAAAACTTGAATTCTACTACTTCTTACTGGCTATTACATCAACTTAGAAGCTTCATCTGTGTTCTACTATGGTGCTTTTAGTGTCTCCGCATATCGCAGCACGCGACATAGCTTTGCAGACGATAAGTACAACGGTTTCAGAGAGAAGAGCGGCCAATGTGACGATCTGGCTTTAAGTCGATTCGATAACAAATGACGCAAACGGACGGATTTCTCAGGTTTTTACTAGATATGAACACTTTTCACATTCTCCCGTGCAACTGGGTTGCTAGTCCTCCTTTCATGCAGAATCTTAAGGTCATAGCCCATGTCCAAGGCACCAAAGCCAGCTAAAAAGTCAAAAACGATATCTAAAACTTGAATTGTACCATTTCTTACTGGCTATTACATCATCTTAGAAGCTTTATCTGTGTTCTACTATGGTGCGTTTAGTGTCTCCGAATACCGCAGTACACGACATAGCTTTGCAGACGATAAGTACAACCGTTTCAGAGAGCAGAGCGGCCAATGTGACGATTTGGCTTTAAGTCGATTCGATAACAAATGACGAAAACGGACGGATTTCTCAGGTTTTTACTACATATAAACACTTTTCACATTCTCCCGTGCAACTCGGCTGCTAGTCCTCCTTTCAGGCAGAATCTTAAGGTCCTAGCTCATGTTCAAGGCACCAAAGCCCACTAAAAAGTCAATAATCGATACCTAAAACTTGAATTGTACTAGTTCTTACTGGCTATTACATCAACTTAGAAGCTTTATCAGTGTTCTACTATGATGATTTTCGTGTCTCCGCATACCGCAGCACGCGACATAGCTTTGCAGACAATAAGTACAACCGTTTCAGAGAGAAGAGTGACCAATGTGACGATCTGGCTTTAAGTCGATTCGATAACAAATGAAGAAAACGGACGGATATCTCAGGTTTTTACTAGATATGAACACTTTTCACATTCTCCCGTGCAACTCGGCTGCTAGTCCTCCTTTCATGCAGAATCTTAAGGTCCTAGCCCATGTCCAAGGCACCAAAGCCAGCTAAAAAGTCAAAAACGATATCTAAAACTTGAATTGTACTATTTCTTACTGGCTATTACATCATCTTAGAAGCTTCATCTGTGTTCTACTATGGTGCGTTTAGTGTCTCCGAATACCGCAGTACGCGACATAGCTTTGCAGACGATAAGTACAACCGTTTCAGAGAGCAGAGCGGCCAATGTGACGATTTGGCTTTAAGTCGATTCGATAACAAATGACGAAAACGGACGGATTTCTCAGGTTTTTACTACATATAAACACTTTTCACATTCTCCCGTGCAACTCGGCTGCTAGTCCTCCTTTCATGCAGAATCTTAAGGTCCTAGCTCATGTCCAAGCCACCAAAGCCAGCTAAAATGTCAATAATCGATACCAAAAACTTCAATTGGACTACTTCTTACTGGCTATTACATCAACTTAGATGCTTCATCTGTGTTCTACTATGGTGATTTTAGTGTCTCCGCATACCGCAGCACGCGACATAGCTTTGCAGACGATAAGTACAACCGTTTCAGAGAGAAGAGCGGCCAATGTGAAGATCTGGCTATAAGTCGATTCGATAACAAATGACGAAAACGCACGGTTTTCTCAGGTTTTTACTACATGCGAACACTTTTCACATTCTCCCGTGCAACTCGGCTGCTAGTCCTCCTTTCATGCAGAATCTTAAGGTCCTAGCTCATGTCCAAGGCACCAAAGCCAGCTAAAAAGTCAATAATCGATACCTAAAACTTGAATTGTACTACTTCTTACTGGCTATTACATCAACTTAGAAGCCTCATCTGTGTTCTACTATGGTGATTATAGTGTCTCCGCATACCGCAGCACGCGACATAGCTTTCAGACGATAAGTACAACCGTTTCAGAGAGCAGAGCGGCCAATGTGACGATCTGGCTTGAAGTCGATTCGATAACAAATGACGATAACGAACGGATTTCTCAGGTTTTTACTACATATGAACACTTTTCACATTCTCCCGTGCAACTCGGCAGCTAGTCCTCCTTTCATGCAGAATCTTAAGGTCCTAGCTCATGTCCAAGTCACCAAAGGCAGCTAAAAAGTCAATAACCGATACCTAAAACTTGAATTGTACTACTACTTACTGGCTATTACATCAACTTAGAAGCTTTATCTGTGTTCTACTATGGTGCTTTTAGTGTCTCCGCATACCGCAGCACGCGACATAGCTTTGTAGACGATAAGTACAACCGTTTCAGAGAGGAGAGCGGCCAATGTGACGATCTGGCTTTAAGTCGATTCGATAACAAATGACGAAAACGGACGGATTTCTCAGGTTTTTATTACATATGAACACTTTTCACATTCTACCGTGCAACTCGGTTGCTAGTCCTCCTTTCATATAGAACCTTAAGGTCCTAGCTCATGTCCAAGTCACCAAAGCCAGCTAAAAAGGCAATAATCGATACGTAAAACATGAATTGTACTACTTCTTACTGGCTATTGCATCAACTTAGAAGCTTCATCTGTGTTCTACTATGGTGATTTTAGCGTCCCTGCATACCGCAGCACGCGACATAGCTTTGCAGACGATAAGTACAACCGTTTCAGAGAGAAGAGCGGCCAATGTGACGATCTGGCTATAAGTCGATTCGATAACAAATGACGAAAACGGATCGATTTCTCAGGTTTTTACTACATATGAACACTTTTCACATTCTCCCGTGCAACTCGGCTGCTAGTCATCCTTTCATGCAGAATCTTAAGGTGCTAGCTCATGTCCAAGGCACCAAAGCCAGCTAAAAAGTCAATAATCCATACCTAAAACTTGAATTGTACTACCTCTTACTGGCTATTACATCAACTTAGAAGCTTCATCTGTGTTCTACTATGGTGCTTTTAGTGTCTCCGCATACCGCAGCACGCGACATAGCTTTGCAATCGATAAGTACAACCGTTTCAGAGAGAAGAGCGGCCAATGTTACGATCTGGCTTTAAGTCGATTCGATAACAAATGACGAAAACGGACGGATGTCTCAGGTTTTTACTACATATGAACACTTTTCACATTCTCCCGTGCAACTCGGCTGCTTGTCCTCCTTTTATGCAGAATCTTAAGGTCCTAGCTCATGTCCAAGGCACCAAAGCCAGCTACAAAGTCAATAATCGATTCCTAAAACTTGAATTGGACTACTTCTTACTGGCTATTACATCAACTTAGAACCTTCATCTGTGTTCTACTACGGTGCTTTTAGTTTCTCCGCATACCGCAGCACGTGACATAGTTTTGCAGACGATAAGTACAACCGTTTCAGAGAGAAGAGCGGCCAATGTGACGATCTGGCTAAAAGTCGATTCGATAACAAATGACGCAAACGGACGGATTTCTCAGGTTTTTACTAGATATGAACACTTTTCACATTCTCCCGTGCAACTCGGCTGCTAGTCCTCCTTTCATGCATAATCTTAAGGTCATAGCTCATGTCCAAGGCACCAAAGCCAGCTAAAATGTCAATAACGATATCTAAAACTTGAATTGTACTATTTCTTACTGGCTATTACATCATCTTAGAAGCTTCATCTGTGTTCTACTATGGTGCGTTTAGTGTCTCCGAATACCGCAGTACGCGACATAGCTTTGCAGACGATAAGTACAACCGTTCAGAGAGAAGAGCGGCCAATGTGACGATCTGGCTTTAAGTCGATTCGATAACAAATGACGAAAACGGACGGATTTCTTAGGTTTTTACTACATATGAACACTTTTCACATTCTCCCGTGCAACTCGGCTGCTAGTCCTCCTTTCATGCAGAATCTTAAGGTCCTAGCTCATGTCCAAGTCACCAAAGCCAGCTAAAAAGTCAATAATCGATACCTAAAACTTGAATTGGACTACTTCTTACTGGCTATTACATCAACTTAGATGCTTCATCTGTGTTCTACTATGGTGATTTTAGTGTCTCCGCATACCGCAGCACGCACATAGCTTTGCAGACGAGAAGTACAACCGTTTTAGAGAGAAGAGCGGCCAATGTTACGATCTGGCTTTAAGTCGATTCGATAACAAATGACGAAAACGGACGGATTTCTCAGGTTTTTACTACATATGAACACTTTTCACATTCTCCCGTGCAACTCGGCTGCTAGTCCTCCTTTCATGCATAATCTTAAGGTCATAGCTCATGTCCAAGGCACCAAAGACAGCTAAAAAGTCAATAACGATATCTAAAACTTGAATTGTACTATTTCTTACTGGCTATTACATCATCTTAGAAGCTTCATCTGTGTTCTACTATGGTGCGTTTAGTGTCTCCGAATACCGCAGTACGCGACATAGCTTTGCAGACGATAAGTACAACCGTTCAGAGAGAAGAGCGGCCAATGTGACGATCTGGCTTTAAGTCGATTCGATAACAAATGACGAAAACGGACGGATTTCTTAGGTTTTTACTACATATGAACACTTTTCACATTCTCCCGTGCAACTCGGCTGCTAGTCCTCCTTTCATGCAGAATCTTAAGGTCCTAGCTAATGTCCAAGGCACCAAAGCCAGCTAAAAAGTCAATAATCGATACCTAAAACTTGAATTGGACTACTTCTTACTGGCTATTACATCAACTTAGATGCTTCATCTGTGTTCTACTATGGTGATTTTAGTGTCTCCGCATACCGCAGCACGCGACATAGCTTTGCAGACGAGAAGTACAACCGTTTTAGAGAGAAGAGCGGCCAATGTTACGATCTGGCTTTAAGTCGATTCGATAACAAATGACGAAAACGGACGGATTTCTCAGGTTTTTACTACATATGAACACTTTTCACATTCTCCCGTGCAACTCGGCTGGTAGTCCTCCTTTCATGCAGAATCTTAAGGTCCTAGCTCATGTCCAAGGCACCAAAGCCAGCTAAAAAGTCAATAATCGATACCTAAAACTTGAATTGGACTACTTCTTACTGGCTATTACATCAACTTAGAACCTTCATCAATGTTCTACTACGGTGCTTTTAGTTTCTCCGCATACCGCAGCACGCGACACAGCTTTGCAGACGATAAGTACAACCGTTTTAGAGAGAAGAGCGGCCAATGTTACGATCTGGCTTTAAGTCGATTCGATAACAAATGACGAAAACGGACGGATGTCTCAGGTTTTTACTACATATGAACAGTTTTCACATTCTCCCGTGCAACTCGGCTGCTAGTCCTCCTTTCATGCAGATCGTAAGGTCCTAGCTCTTGTCCAAGGCACCAAAGCCAGCTAAAAAGTCAATAATCAATATCTAAAACTTGAATTGTACTACTTCTTACTGGCTATTACATCAACTTAGAAGCTTCATCTGTGTTCTACTATGGTGCTTTTAGTGTCTCCGCATATCGCAGCACGCGACATAGCTTTGCAGACGATAAGTACAACGGTTTCAGAGAGAAGAGCGGCCAATGTGACGATCTGGCTTTAAGTCGATTCGATAACAAATGACGCAAACGGACGGATTTCTCAGGTTTTTACTAGATATGAACACTTTTCACATTCTCCCGTGCAACTGGGTTGCTAGTCCTCCTTTCATGCAGAATCTTAAGGTCATAGCCCATGTCCAAGGCACCAAAGCCAGCTAAAAAGTCAAAAACGATATCTAAAACTTGAATTGTACTATTTCTTACTGGCTATTACATCATCTTAGAAGCTTTATCTGTGTTCTACTATGGTGCGTTTAGTGTCTCCGAATCCCGCAGTACGCGACATAGCTTTGCAGACGATAAGTACAACCGTTTCAGAGAGCAGAGCGGCCAATGTGACGATTTGGCTTTAAGTCGATTCGATAACAAATGACGAAAACGGACGGATTTCTCAGGTTTTTACTACATATAAACACTTTTCACATTCTCCCGTGCAACTCGGCTGCTAGTCCTCCTTTCATGCAGAATCTTAAGGTCCTAGCTCATGTTCAAGGCACCAAAGCCCACTAAAAAGTCAATAATCGATACCTAAAACTTGAATTGTACTAGTTCTTACTGGCTATTACATCAACTTAGAAGCTTTATCTGTGTTCTACTATGATGATTTTCGTGTCTCCGCATACCGCAGCACGCGACATAGCTTTGCAGACAATAAGTACAACCGTTTCAGAGAGAAGAGTGACCAATGTGACGATCTGGCTTTAAGTCGATTCGATAACAAATGAAGAAAACGGACGGATTTCTCAGGTTTTTACTAGATATGAACACTTTTCACATTCTCCCGTGCAACTCGGCTGCTAGTCCTCCTTTCATGCAGAATCTTAAGGTCATAGCCAATGTCCAAGGCACCAAAGCCAGCTAAAAAGTCAAAAACGATATCTAAAACTTGAATTGTACTATTTCTTACTGGCTATTACATCTTCTTAGAAGCTTCATCTGTGTTCTACTATGGTGCGTTTAGTGTCTCCGAATACCGCAGTACGCGACATAGCTTTGCAGACGATAAGTACAACCGTTTCAGAGAGCAGAGCGGCCAATGTGACGATTTGGCTTTAAGTCGATTCGATAACAAATGACGAAAACGGACGGATTTCTCAGGTTTTTATTACATATAAACACTTTTCACATTCTCCCGTGCAACTCGGCTGCTAGTCCTCCTTTCATGCAGAATCTTAAGGTCCTAGCTCATGTCCAAGCCACCAAAGCCAGCTAAAATGTCAATAATCGATACCAAAAACTTCAATTGGACTACTTCTTACTGGCTATTACATCAACTTAGATGCTTCATCTGTGTTCTACTATGGTGATTTTAGTGTCTCCGCATACCGCAGCACGCGACATAGCTTTGCAGACGATAAGTACAACAGTTTCAGAGAGAAGAGCGGCCAATGTGACGATCTGGCTATAAGTCGATTCGATAACAAATGACGAAAACGCACGGATTTCTCAGGTTTTTACTACATGCGAACACTTTTCACATTCTCCCGTGCAACTCGGCTGCTAGTCCTCCTTTCATGCAGAATCTCAAGGTCCTAGCTCATGTCCAAGGCACCAAGGCAGCTAAAAGGTCAATAATCAATACTTAAAACTTGAATTGTACTACTTCTTACTGGCTATTACATCAACTTAGAAGCTTCATCTGTGTTCTACTATGGTGCCTTTAGTGTCTCAGCATACCGCAGCAGGCGACATAGCTTTGCAGACGATAAGTACAACCGTTTCAGAGAGAAGAGCGGTCAATGTGACGATCTGGCTTTAAGATGATTCGATAACAAATGACGAAAACGGACGGATTTCTTGGGTTTTTACTACATATGAACACTTTTCACATTCTCCCGTGCAACTCGGCAGCTAGTCTTCCTTTCATGCAGAATCTTAAGGTCCTAGCTCATGTCCAAGTCACCAAAGGCAGCTAAAAAGTCAATAACCGATACCTAAAACTTGAATTGTACTACTACTTACTGGCTATTACATCAACTTAGAAGCTTCATCTGTGTTCTACTATGGTGCTTTTAGTGTCTCCGCATACCGCAGCACGCGACATAGCTTTGTAGACGATAAGTACAACCGTTTCAGAGAGGAGAGCGGCCAATGTGACGATCTGGCTTTAAGTCGATTCGATAACAAATGACCAAAACGGACGGATTTCTCAGGTTTTTATTACATATGAACACTTTTCACATTCTACCGTGCAACTCGGTTGCTAGTCCTCCTTTCATATAGAACCTTAAGGTCCTAGCTCATGTCCAAGTCACCAAAGCCAGCTAAAAAGTCAATAATCGATACCTAAAACTTGAATTGGACTACTTCCTACTGGCTATTACATCAACTTAGATGCTTCATCTGTGTTCTACTATGGTGATTTTAGTGTCTCCGCATACCGCAGCACGCGACACAGCTTTGCAGACGATAAGTACAACCGTTTCAGAGAGAAGAGCGGCCAATGTGACGATCTGGCTAAAAGTCGATTCGATAACAAATGACGAAAACGGACGGATTTCTCAGGTTTTTACTACATGCGAACACTTTTCACATTCTCCCGTGCTACTCGGCTGCTAGTCCTCCTTTCATGCAGAATCTCAAGGTCCTAGCTCATGTCCAAGGCACCAAGGCAGCTAAAAGGTCAATAATCAATACTTAAAACTTGAATTGTACTACTTCTTACTGGCTATTACATCAACTTAGAAGCTTCATCTGTGTTCTACTATGGTGCTTTTAATGTCCTCGCATACCGCAGCATGCGACATAGCTTTGCAGACGATAAGTACAACCGTTTCAGAGAGAAGAGCGGTCAATGTGACGATCTGGCTTTAAGACGATTCGCTAACAAATGACGAAAACGGACGGATTTCTTGGGTTTTTACTACATATGAACACTTTTCACATTCTCCCGAGCAACTCGGCAGCTAGTCCTCCTTTCATGCAGAATCTTAAGGTCCTAGCTCATGTCCAAGCCACCAAAGCCAGCTAAAAAGTCAATAATCGATACCTAAATTTGAATTGGACTACTTCTTACTGGCTATTACATCAACCTAGATGCTTCATATGTGTTCTACTATGGTGATTTTAGTGTCTCCGCATACCGCAGCACGCGAAATAGCTTTGCAGACGATAAGTACAACCGTTTCAGAGAGAAGAGCGGCCAATGTGACGATCTGGCTTTAAGTCGATTCGATAACAAATGACGAAAACGGACGGATTTCCCAGGATTTTATTACATATGAACACTTTTCACATTCTCCCGTGCAACTCGGTTGCTAGTCCTCCTTTCATGCAGAATCTTAAGGTCCTAGCTCATGTCCAAGGCACCAAAGCCAGCTAAAAAGTCAATAATCAATACCTAAAACTTGCATTCTACTACTTCTTACTGGCTATTACATCAACTTAGAAGCTTCATCTCTGTTCTACTATGGTGCTTTTAGAGTCTCCACATACCGCAGCACGCGACATAGCTTTGCAGAAGATAAGTACAACGGTTTCAGAGAGAAGAGCGGCCAATGTGACGATCTTGCTAAAAGTCGATTCGATAACAAATGACGAAAACGGACGGATTTCTCAGGTTTTTACTACATATGAACACTTTTCACATTCTCCCGGGCAACTCGGCAGCTAGTCCTCCTTTCATGCAGAATCTTAAGGTCCTAGCTCATGTCCAAGTCACCAAAGCCAGCTAAAAAGTCAATAACCGATACCTAAAACATGAATTGTACTACTTCTTATTGGCTATTACATCAACTTAGAAGCTTCATCTGTGTTCTACTATGGTGCTTTTAGTGTCTCCGCATACCGCAGCACGCGACATTGCTTTGTAGACGATAAGTACAACCGTTTCAGAGAGAAGAGCGGCCAATGTGACGATCTGGCTTTTAGTCGATTCGATAACAAATGACGAAAACGGACGGATTTCTCAGGTTTTTATTACATATGAACACTTTTCACATTCTACCGTGCAACTCGGTTGCTAGTCCTCCTTTCTTATAGAACCTTAAGGTCCTAGCTCATGTCCAAGTCACCAAAGCCAGCTAAAAAGTCAATAATCGATACCTAAAACATGAATTGTGCTACTTCTTACTGGCTATTACATCAACTTAGAAGCTTCATCTGTGTTCTACTATGGTGCTTTTAGTGTCTCCGCATACCGCAGCACGCGACATAGTTTTGTAGACGATAAGTACAACCGTTTCAGAGAGAAGAGCGGCCAATGTGACGATCTGGCTTTAAGTCGATTCGATAACAAATGACGAAAACGGACGGATTTCTCAGGTTTTTACTACATATGAACACTTTTCACATTCTCCCGTGCAACTCGGCTGCTAGTCCTCCTTTCATGCAGAATCTTAAGGTCATAGCCCATGTCCAAGGCACCAAAGCCAGCTAAAAAGTCAATAACGATATCTAAAACTTGAATTGTACTATTTCTTACTGGCTATTACATCATCTTAGAAGCTTCATCTGTGTTCTACTATGGTGCTTTTAGTGTCTCCGCATAACGCAGCACGCGACATAGCTTTGCAGACGATAAGTACAACCGTTTCAGAGAGAAGAGCGGCCAATGTGACGATCTGGCTTTAAGTCGATTCGATAAAAAATGACGAAAACGGACGGATTTCTCAGGTTGGTTTTTACTACATATGAACAGTTTTCACATTCTCCCGTGCAACTGGGCTGCTAGTCCTCCTTTCATACAGAATCTTAAGGTCCTAGCTCACGTTCAAGGCACCAAAGCCAGCTAAAAATTCAATAACCGATACCTAAAACTTGAATTGTACTGCTTCTTACTAGCTATTATATCATCTTAGAAGCTTCATCTGTGTCGTACTATGGTGTTTTTAGTGTCTCCGAATACCGCAGTACGCGACATAGCTTTGCAGACGATAAGTACAACCGTTTCAGAGATAAAAGCGGCCAATGTGATGATCTGGCTTTACGTCGATTCGATAACAAATGACGAAAACGGACGGATTTCTCAGGTTTTTACTACATATGAACTCTTTTCACATTGTCCCGTGCAACTCGAGTGCTAGTCCTCCTTTCATGCAGAATCTCAAGGTCCTTGCTCATGTCCAAGGCACCAAAGCCAGCTACAAAGTCAATAATCGATACCTAGAACTTGAATTGTACTACTTCTTACTGGCTATTACATCAACTTAGAAGCTTCATCTGTGTTCTACTATGGTGCTTTTAGTGTCTCCGAATACCGCAGTACGCGACATAGCTTTGCAGACGATAAGTACAACCGTTTCAGAGAGCAGAGCTGCCAATGTGATGATTTGGCTTTAAGTCGGTTCGATAACAAATGACGAAAACGGACGGATTTCTCAGGTTGGTTTTTACTACATATGAACACTTTTCACATTCTCCCGTGCAACTCGGCTGCTAGTCCTTCTTTCATGCAGAATCTTAAGGTCCTAGGTCATGTCCAAGGCACCAAAGCCAGCTAAAAAGTCAATAATCAATATCTAAAACTTGAATTGTACTACTTCTTACTGGCTATTACATCAACTTAGAAGTTTCATCTGTGTTCTACTATGGTGCTTTTAGTGTCTCCATATACCGCAGCACGCGACATAGCTTTGCAGACGATAAGTACAACGGATTCAGAGAGAAGAACGGCAAATGTGACGATCTGGCTTTAAGTCGATTCGATAACAAATGACGAAAACGGACGGATTTCTCAGGTTTTTACTACATATGAACACTTTTCACATTCTCCCGGGCAACTCGGCAGCTAGTCCTCCTTTCATGCAGAATCTTAAGGTCATAGCTCATGTCCAAGGCACCAAAGCCAGCTAAAAAGTCAATAACTATACCTAAAACTTGAATTGTACTATTTCTTACTGGCTATTATATCATCTTAGAAGCTTCATCTGTGTTCTACTATGGTGCGTTTAGTGTCTCCGAATACCGCAGTACGCGACATAGCTTTGCAGACGATAAGTATAAACGTTTCAGAGAGCAGAGCGGCCAATGTGCCGATTTGGCTTTAAGTCGATTCGATAACAAATGACGAAAACGGACGGATTTCTCAGGTTTTTACTACATTTGAACACTTTTCACATTCTCCCGTGCAACTCGGCTGCTAGTCCTACTTTCATGCTGAATCTTAAAGTCCTAGCTCACGTCCAAGGCACCAAAGCCAGCTAAAAAGTCAATAATCGATACCTAAAACATGAATTGTACTACTTCTTACTGGCTATTACATCAACTTAGAAGCTTTATCTGTGTTCTACTATGATGATTTTCGTGTCTCCGCATACCGCAGCACGCGACATAACTTTGCAGACAATAAGTACAACCGTTCCAGAGAGAAGAGTGGCCAATGTGACGATCTGGCTTTAAGTCGATTCGATAACAAATGACGAAAACGGACGGATTTCTCAGGTTTTTACTACATATGAACACTTTTCACATTCTCCCGTGCAACTCGGCTGCTAGTCCTCCTTTCATGCAGAATCTTAAGGTCCTGGCTCATGTCCAAGGCACCAAAGCCAGCTAAAAAGTCAATAACCGATACCTAAAAATTGAATTGTACTACTTCTTACTGGCTATTACATCATCTTAAAAGCTTCATCTGTGTTCTACTATGGTGTTTTTAGTGTCTCCGAATATCGCAGTACGCGTCATAGCTTTGCAGACGATAAGTACAACCGTTTCAGAGAGAAGAGCGGCCAATGTGACGATCTGGCTTTAAGTCGATTCGATAACAAATGACGAAAACGGACGGATTTCTCAGGTTTTTACTACATATGAACACTTTTCACATTCTCCCGTGCAACTCGGCTGCTAGTCCTCCTTTCATGCAGAATCTTAAGGTCATAGCCCATGTCCAAGGCACCAAAGCCAGCTAAAAAGTCAATAACGATATCTAAAACTTGAATTGTACTATTTCTTACTGGCTATTTCATCATCTTAGAAGCTTCATCTGTGTTCTACTATGGTGCTTTTAGTGTCTCCGCATAACGCAGCACGCGACATAGCTTTGCAGACGATAAGTACAACCGTTTCAGTGAGAAGAGCGGTCAATGTGACGATCTGGCTTTAAGACGATTCGATAACAAATGACGAAAACGGACGGATTTCTTGGGTTTTTACTACATATGAACACTTTTCACATTCTCCCGTGCAACTCGGCAGCTAGTCCTCCTTTCATGTAGAATCTTAATGTCCTAGCTCATGTCCAAGGCACCAAAGCCAGTTAAAAAGTCAATAACCGATACCTAAAACTAGAATTGTACTACTTCTTACTGGCTATTACATCAACTTAGAAGCTTGATCTGTGTTGTACTATGGTGCTTTTAGTGTCTCAGCATACCGCAGCATGCGACATACCTTTGCAGACGATAAGTACAACCGTTTCAGAGAGAAGTGCGGCCAATGTGACGATCTGGCTTTTAGTCGATTCGATAACAAATGACGAAAACGGACGGATTTCTCAGGTTGGTTTTTACTACATATGAACAGTTTTCACATTCTCCCGTGCAACTGGGCTGCTAGTCCTCTTTTCATACAGAATCTTAAGGTCCTAGCTCATGTTCAAGGCACCAAAGCCAGCTAAAAATTCAATAACCGATACCTAAAACTTGAATTGTACTGCTTCTTACAGGCTATTATATAATCTTAGAAGCTTCATCTGTGTTCTACTATGGTGTTTTTAGTGTCTCCGAATACCGCAGTACGCGACATAGCTTTGCAGACGATAAGTACAACCGTTTCAGAGATAAGAGCGGCCAATGTGATGATCTGGCTTTAAGTCGATTCGATAACAAATGACGAAAACGGACGGATTTCTCAGGTTTTTACTACATTAGAACTCTTTTCACATTCTCCCGTGCAACTCGGCTGTTAGTCCTCCTTTCATGCAGAATCTCAAGGTCCTTGCTCATGTCCAAGGCACCAAAGCCAGCTAAAAAGTCAATAATCGATACCTAGAACTTGAATTGTACTACTTCTTACTGGCTATTACATCAACTTAGATGCTTCATCTGTGTTCTACTATGGTGCTTTTAGTGTCTCCGAATACCGCAGTACGCGACATAGCTTTGCAGACGATAAGTACAACCGTTTCAGAGAGCAGAGCTGCCAATGTGATGATTTGGCTTTAAGTCGGTTCGATAACAAATGACGAAAACGGACGGATTTCTCAGGTTGGTTTTTACTACATATGAACACTTTTCACATTCTCCCGTGCAACTAGGCTGCTAGTCCTTCTTTCATGCAGAATCTTAAGGTCCTAGATCATGTCCAAGGCACCAAAGCCAGCTAAAAAGTCAATAATCAATATCTAAAACTTGAATTGTACTACTTCTTACTGGCTATTACATCAACTTAGAAGTTTCATCTGTGTTCTACTATGGTGCTTTTAGTGTCTCCGCATACCGCAGCACGCGACATAGCTTTGCAGACGATAAGTACAACGGATTCAGAGAGAAGAGCACGCAAATGTGACGAACTGGCTTTAAGTCGATTCGAAAACAAATGACGAAAACGGACGGATTTCTGAGGTTTTTACTACATATGAACACTTTTCACATTCTCCCGTGCAACTCGAGTGCTAGTCCTCCTTTCATGCAGAATCTTAAGGTCATAGCTCATGTCCAAGGCACCAAAGCAAGCTAAAAAGTCAATAACTATACCTAAAACTTGAATTGTACTATTTCTTACTGGCTTTTATATCATCTTAGAAGCTTCATCTGTGTTCTACTATGGTGCGTTTAGTGTCTCCGAATACCGCAGTACGCGACATAGCTTTGCAGACGATAAGTACAAACGTTTCAGAGAGCAGAGCGGCCAATGTGCCGATTTGGCTTTAAGTCGATTCGATAACAAATGACGAAAATGGACGGATTTCTCAGGTTTTTACTACATTTGAACACTTTTCACATTCTGCCGTGCAACTCGGCTGCTAGTCCTACTTTCATGCTGAATCTTAAGGTCCTAGCTCACGTCCAAGGCACCAAAGCCAGCTAAAAAGTCAATAATCGATACCTAAAACTTGAATTGTACTATTTCTTACTGGCTATTACATCAACTTAGAAGCTTCATCCGTGTTCTACTTTGGTGATTTTAGTGTCTCCACATACCGCAGCACGCGACATAGCTCTGCAGACGATAAGTACAATCGTTTAAGAGAGAAGAGCGGCCAATGTGTCCATCTGGCTTTAAGTCGATTCGATAACAAATGACGA
Source organism: Schistocerca gregaria (assembly GCF_023897955.1). Taxonomy (NCBI): domain Eukaryota; kingdom Metazoa; phylum Arthropoda; class Insecta; order Orthoptera; family Acrididae; genus Schistocerca; species Schistocerca gregaria. The sequence goes on from NW_026061791.1 coordinate 2,905,563, forward strand.
AAACGGACGGATTTCTCAGGTTTTTACTACATAGGAACACTTTTCACATTCTCCCGTGCAACTCGGCTGCTAGTCCTCCTCTCATGCAGAATCTTAAGGTCCTAGCTCATATCCAAGGCACCGAAGCCAGCTAAAAAGTCAATAATCGGTACCTAAAACATGAATTGTACTACTTCTTACTGGCTATTGCATCAACTTAGAAGCTTCATCTGTGTTCTACTATGGTGATTTTAGCGTCCCTGCATACCGCAGCACGCGACATAGCTTTTCAGACGATAAGTACAACCGTTTCAGAGAGAAGAGCGGCCAATGTGACGATCTGGCTATAAGTCGATTCGATAACAAATGACGAAAACGGACCGATTTCTCAGGTTTTTACTACATATGAACACCTTTCACATTCTCCCGTGCAACTCGGCTGCTAGTCCTAATTTCATGCAGAATCTTAAGGTCCTAGCTCATGTCCAAGGCACCGAAGCCAGCTAAAAATCAATAATCGATACCTAGTACTTGAGATGTACTACTTCTTACTGGCTATTACATCTACTTAAAAGCTTCATCTGTGTTCTACTATGGTGATTTTAGTGTCTCCGCATACCGCACCACGCGACATAGCTTTGCAGACGATAAGTACAACCATTTTAGAGAGAAGAGCGGCCAATGTTACGATCTGGCTTTAAGTCGATTCGATAACAAATGACGAAAACGGACGGATGTCTCAGGTTTTTACTACATATGAACACTTTTCATATTCTCCCGTGCAACTCGGCTGCTAGTCCTCCTTTTATGCAGAATCTTAAGGTCCTAGCTCATGTCCAAGGCACCAAAGCCAGCTACAAAGTCAATAATTGATTCCTAAAACTTGAATTGGACTACTTCTTACTGGCTATTACATCAACTTAGAACCTTCATCTGTGTTCTACTACGGTGCTTTTAGGGTCTCCGCATACCGCAGCACGCGACATAGTTTTGCAGACGATAAGTACAACCGTTTCAGAGAGAAGAGCGGCCAATGTGACGACCTGGCTTTAAGTCGATTCGATAACAAATGACGAAAACGGACGGATTTCTCAGGTTTTTACTACATATGAACACTTTTCACATTCCCCCGTGCAACTCGGCTGCTAGTCCTTCTTTCATGCAGAATCTTAAGGTCCTAGATCATGTCCAAGGCCCCAAAGCCAGCAAAAGAGTCAATAATCAATATCTAAAACTTGAATTGTACTACTTCTTACTGGCTATTACATCAACTTAGAAGCTTCATCTGTGTTCTACTATGGTGCTTTTAGTGTCTCCGCATATCGCAGCACGCGACATAGCTTTGCAGACGATAAGTGCAACGGTTTCAGAGAGAAGAGCGGCAAATGTGACGATCTGGCTTTAAGTCGATTCGATAACAAATGACGCAAACGGACGGATTTCTCAGGTTTTTACTACATATGAACACTTTTTACATTCTCCCGTGAAACTCGGCTGCTAGTCCTCCTTTCATGCAGAATCTTAAGGTCCTAGCTCATGTCCAAGTCACCAAAGCCAGCTAAAAAGTCAATAATTGATACCTAAAACTTGAATTGGACTACTTCTTACTGGCTATTACATCAACTTAGATGCTTCATCTGTGTTCTACTATGGTGATTTTAGTGTCTCCGCATACCTCAGCACGCGACATAGCTTTGCAGACGATAAGTACAACCGTTTTAGAGAGAAAAGCGGCCAATATTACGATCTGGCTTTAAGTAGATTCGATAACAAATGACGAAAACGGACGGATTTCTCAGGTTTTTACTACATATGAACACTTTTCACATTCTCCCGTGCAACTCGGCTGCTAGTCCTCCTTTTATGCAGAATCTTAAGGTCCTAGCTCATGTCCAAGGCACCAAAGCCAGCTAAAAAGTCAATAATCGACACCTAAAACTTGAATTGGACTACTTCTTACTGGCTATTACATCAACTTAGAACCTTCATCAATGTTCTACTACGGTGCTTTTAGTTTCTCCGCATACCGCAGCACGCGACATAGTTTTGCAGACGATAAGTTCAACCGTTTCAGAGAGAAGAGCGGCCAATGTGACGATCTGGCTTTAAGTCGATTGGATAAATAAATGACGAAAACGGACGGATTTCTAAGGTTTTTACTACATATGAACACTTTTCACATTCTCCCGTGCAACTCGGCTGCTAGTCCTTCTTTCATGCAGATTCTTAAGGTCCTAGATCATGTCCAAGGCACCAAAGCCAGCTAAAAAGTCAATAATCAATATCTAAAACTTGAATTGGACTACTTCTTACTGGCTATTACATCAACTTAGAAGCTTCATCTGTGTTCTACTATGGTTCGTTTAGTGTCTCCGAATACCGCAGTACGCGACATAGCTTTGCAGACGATAAGTACAACCGTTTCAGAGAGCAGAGCGGCCAATGTGGCGATTTGGCTTTAAGTCGATTCGATAACAAATGACGAAAACGGACGGATTTCTCAGGTTTTTACTACATATAAACACTTTTCACATTCTCCCGTGCAACTCGGCTGCTAGTCCTCCTTTCATGCAGAATCGTAAGGTCCTAGCTCTTGTCCAAGGCACCAAAGCCAGCTAAAAAGTCAATAATCGATACCTAAAACTTGAATTGTACTAGTTCTTACTGGCTATTACATCAACTTAGAAGCTTCATCTGTGTTCTACTATGGTGCGTTTAGTGTCTCCGAATACCGCAGTACGCGACATAGCTTTGCAGACGATAAGTACAACCGTTTCAGAGAGCTGAGCGGCCAATGTGACGATTTGGCTTTAAGTCGATTCGATAACAAATGACGAAAACGGACGGAATCTCAGGTTTTTACTACATATAAACACTTTTCACATTCTCCCGTGCAACTCGGCTGCTAGTCTTCCTTTCATGCAGAATCGTAAGGTCCTAGCTCATGTCCAAGGCACCAAAGCCAGCTAAAAAGTCAATAATCGATACCTAAAACTTGAATTGTACTAGTTCTTACTGGCTATTACATCAACTTAGAAGCTTTATCTGTGTTCTACTATGATAATTTTCGTGTCTCCGCCTACCGCAGCACGCGACATAGCTTTGCAGACAATAAGTACAACCGTTTCAGAGAGAAGAGTGACCAATGTGACGATCTGGCTTTAAGTCGATTCGATAACAAATGACGAAAACGGACGGCTTTCTCAGGTTTTTACTACATATGAACACTTTTCACATTCTCCCGTGCAACTCTGCTCCTAGTCCTCCTTTCATGCAGAATCTTAAGGTCCTAGCTCATGTCCAAGGGACCAAAGCGAGAAAAAAAAAATCAATAACCGATACCTAAAAATTGAATTGTACAACTTCTTACTGGCTATTACATCATCTTAGAAGCTTCATCTGTGTTCTACTATGGTGTTTTTAGTGTCTCCGAATACCGCAGTACGTGACATATCTTTGCAGACGATAAGTACAACCGTTTCAGAGAGAAGAACGGCCAATGTGACCATCTGGCTTTAAGTCGATTCGATAACAAATGACGAAAACGGACGGATTTCTCAGGTTTTTACAACATATGAACACTTTCCACATTCTCCCGTGCAACTCGGCTGCTAGTCCTCCTTTCATGCAGAATCTTAAGGTCCTAGCTCATGTCCTTGGCACCGAAGCCAGCTAAAAAGTCAATAATCGATACATAAAATTTGAATTGTACTACTTCTTACTGGCTATTGCATCAACTTAGAAGCTTCATCTGTGTTCTACTATGGTGCTTTTAGTGTCTCCGCATACCGCAGCACGCGACATAGCTTTGCAGACGATAAGTACAACGGTTTCAGAGAGAAGAGCGGCCAATGTGACGATCTGGCTTTAAGTCGATTCGATAACAAATGACGAAAACGGACGGATTTCTCAGGTTTTTACTACGTATGAACACTTCTCACATTCACCCGTGCAACTCCTCTGCTAGTCCTCCTTTCATGCAGAATCTTAAGGTCCTAGCTCATGTCCAAGGCATCAAAGCCAGCTATAAAGTCAATAATCGATAACTAAAACTTGAATTGTACTACTTCTTACTGGCTATTACATCAACTTTGAAGCTTCATCTGTGTTCTACTATGAAGATTTTCTTGTCTCCGCATACCGCAGCACGCGACATAGCTTTGCAGACGATATGTACAACCGTTCAGAGAGAAGAGCGGCCAATGTGACGATCTGGCTTTAAGTCGATTCGATAACAAATGACGAAAACGGACGGATTTCTCAGGTTTTTACTACATGCGAACACTTTTCACATTCTCCCGTGCAACTCGGCTGCTAGTCCTCCTTTCATGCAGAATGTCAATTTCCTAGCTCATGTCCAAGGCACCAAGGCAGCTAAAAGGTCAATAATCAATACTTAAAACTTGAATTGTACTACTTCTTACTGGCTATTACATCAACTTAGAAGCTTCATCTGTGTTCTACTATGGTGCTTTTAGTGTCTCCGCATACCGCAGCAGGCGACATAGCTTTGCAGACGATAAGTACAACCGTTTCAGAGAGAAGAGCGGTCAATGTGACGATCTGGCTTTAAGACGATTCGATAACAAATGACGAAAACGGACGGATTTCTTGGGTTTTTACTACATATGAACACTTTTCACATTCTCCCGTGCAACTCGGCAGCTAGTCCTCCTTTCATGCAGAATCTTAAGGTCCTAGCTCATGTCCAAGTCACCAAAGCCAGCTAAAAAGTCAATAACCGATACCTAAAACTTGAATTGTACTACTTCTTACTGGCTATTACATCAACTTAGATGCTTCATCTGTGTTCTACTATGGTGATTTTAGTGTCTCCGCATACCGCAGCACGCGACATAGCTTTGCAGACGATAAGTACAACCGTTTCAGAGAGAAGAGCGGCCAATGTGACGATCTGGCTATAAGTCGATTCGATAACAAATGACGAAAACGGACGGATTTCTTAGGTTTTTACTACATGCGAACACTTTTCACATTCTCCCGTGCAACTCGGCTGGTAGTCCTCCTTTCATGCAGAATCTCAAGGTCCTAGCTCATGTCCAAGGCACCAAGGCAGCTAAAAGGTCAATAATCAATAGTTAAAACTTGAATTGTACTACTTCTTACTGGCTATTACATCAACTTAGAAGCTTCATCTGTGTTCTACTATGGTGCTTTTAGTGTCTTCACATACCGCAGCACGCGCCATAGCTTTGCAGAAGATAAGTACAACCGTTTCAGAGAGAAGAGCGGCCAATGTGACGATCTGGCTAAAAGTCGATTCGATAACAAATGACGAAAACGGACGGATTTCTCAGGTTTTTACTACATATGAACACTTTTCATATTCTCCCGGGCAATTTGGCTGCTAGTCCTTCTTTCATGCAGAATCTTAAGGTCCTAGATCATGTCCAAGGCACCAAAGCCAGCTAAAAAGTCAATAATCAATATTTAAAACTTGAATTGTACTACTTCTTACTGGCTATTACATTAACTTAGAAGCTTCATCTGTGTTCTACTATGGTGCTTTTAGTGTCTCCGCATATCGCAGCACGCGACATAGCTTTGCAGACGATAAGTACAACGGTTTCAGAGAGAAGAGCGGCAAATGTGACGATCTGGCTTTAAGTCGATTCGATAACAAATGACGCAAACGGACGGATTTCTCAGGTTTTTACTACATATGAACACTTTTCACATTCTCCCGTGCAACTCGGCTGCTAGTCCTCCTTTCATGCAGAATCTTAAGGTCATAGCCCATGTCCAAGACACCAAAGCCAGCTAAAAAGTCAATAACGATATCCAAAACTTGAATTGTACTATTTCTTACTGGCTATTACATCATCTTAGAAGCTTCATCCTTGTTCTACTATGGTGCATTAAGTGTCTCCGCATACCGCAGCACGCGACATAGCTTTGCAGACGATAAGTACAACCGTTTCAGAGAGAAGAGCGGGCAATGTGAGGATCTGGCTTTAAGACGATTCGATAACAAATGACGAAAACGGACGGATTTCTTGGGTTTTTACTACATATGAACACTTCTCACATTCTCCCGTGCAACTCGGCAGCTAGTCCTCCTTTCATGCAGAATCTTAAGGTCCTAGCTCATGTCCAAGGCACCAAAGCCAGCTAAAAAGTCAATAACCGATACCTAAAACTTGAATTGTACTACTTCTTACTGGCTATTACATCAACTTAGAAGCTTCATCTGTGTTCTACTATGGTGCTTTTAGTGTCTCCGCATACCGCAGCACGCGACATAGCTTTGTAGACGATAAGTACAACCGTTTCAGAGAGAAGAGCGGCCAATGTGACGATCTGGCTTTAAGTCGATTCGATAACAAATGACGAAAACGGACGGATTTCTCAGGTTTTTATTACATATGAACACTTTTCACAATCTCCCGTGCAACTCGGCTGCTAGTCCTCCTTTCATGCAGAATCTTAAGGTCATAGCCCATGTCCAAGACACCAAAGCCAGCTAAAAAGTCAATAACGATATCCAAAACTTGAATTGTACTATTTCTTACTGGCTATTACATCATCTTAGAAGCTTCATCCTTGTTCTACTATGGTGCATTAAGTGTCTCCGCATACCGCAGCACGCGACATAGCTTTGCAGACGATAAGTACAACCGTTTCAGAGAGAAGAGCGGGCAATGTGAGGATCTGGCTTTAAGACGATTCGATAACAAATGACGAAAACGGACGGATTTCTTGGGTTTTTACTACATATGAACACTTCTCACATTCTCCCGTGCAACTCGGCAGCTAGTCCTCCTTTCATGCAGAATCTTAAGGTCCTAGCTCATGTCCAAGGCACCAAAGCCAGCTAAAAAGTCAATAACCGATACCTAAAACTTGAATTGGACTACTTCTTACTGGCTATTACATCAACTAAGAAGCTTCATCTGTGTTCTACTACGGTGGTTTCAGTTTCTCCGCATACCGCAGCACGCGATATAGTCTTGCAGACGATAAGCGAAACCGTTTCAGAGAGAAGAGCGGCCAATGTGACGAACTGGCTAAAAGTCGATTCGATAACAAATGACGAAAACGGACGGATGTCTCAGGTTTTTACTACATATGAACACTTTTCATATTCTCCCATGTAACTCCGCTGCTAATCCTCCTTTCATGCAGAATCTTAAGGTCCTAGCTCATGTCCAAGGCACCAAAGCCAGCTAAAAAGTCAATAACCGATACCTAAAACTTGAATTGTACTACTTCTTACTGGCTATTACATCAACTTAGAAGCTTCATCTGTGTTCTACTATGGTGCTTTTAGTGTCTCCGCATACCGCAGCACGCGACATAGCTTTGTAGACGATAAGTACAACGGTTTCAGAGAGAAGAGCGGCCAATGTGACGATCTGGCTTTAAGTCGATTCGATAACAAATGACGAAAACGGACGGATTTCTCAGGTTTTTATTACATATGAACACTTTTCACATTCTCCCGTGCAACTCGGTTTCTAGTCCTCCTTTCATGCAGAATCTTAAGGTCCTAGCTCATGTCCAAGGCACCAAAGCCAGCTAAGAAGTAAATAATCGATACTTAAAACTAGAATTATACTACTTCTTACTGGCTATTACATCAACTTAGAAGCTTCATCTGTGTTCTACTATGGTGCTTTTAGTGCCTCCGATTAGCGCAGCACGCGACATAGCTTTGCAGACGATAAGTACAACCGTTTCAGAGAGAAGAGCGGCCAATGTGACGATCTGGCTGTAACTCGATTCGATAACAAATGACGAAAACGGACGGATTTCTCAGGTTTTTACTACATATGAACACTTTTCACATTCTCCAGTGCAAGTCGGCTGCTGGTCCTCCTTTCATGTAGAATCTTAAGGTCATAGCCCATGTCCAAGACACCAAAGCCAGCTAAAAAGTCAATATCGATATCCAAAACTTGAATTGTACTATTTCTTACTGGCTATTACATCATCTTAGAAGCTTCATCCTTGTTCTACTATGGTGCTTTTAGTGTCTCCGCATACCGCAGCACGCGACATAGCTTTGCAGACGATAAGTACAACCGTTTCAGAGAGAAGAGCGGTCAATGTGACGATCTGGCTTTAAGACGATTCGATAACAAATGACGAAAACGGACGGATTTCTTGGGTTTTTACTACATATGAACACTTCTCACATTCCCCCGTGCAACTCGGCAGCTAGTCCTCCTTTCATGCAGAATCTTAAGGTCCTAGCTCATGTCCAAGGCACCAAAGCCAGCTAAAAAGTCAATAACCGATACCTAAAACTTGACTTGTACTACTTCATACTGGCTATTACATCAACTTAGAAGCTTCATCTGTGTTCTACTATGGTGCTTTTAGTGCATCCGATTAGCGCAGCACGCGACATAGCTTTGCAGACGATAAGTACAACCGTTTCAGAGAGAAGAGCGGCCAATGTGACGGTCTGGCTGTAACTCGATTCGATAACAAATGACGAAAACGGACGGATTTCTTGGGTTTTTACTACATATGAACACTTCTCACATTCCCCCGTGCAACTCGGCAGCTAGTCCTCCTTTCATGCAGAATCTTAAGGTCCTAGCTCATGTCCAAGGCACCAAAGCCAGCTAAAAAGTCAATAATCAATACCTAAAACTTGAATTGGACTACTTCTTACTGGCTATTACATCAACTAAGAAGCTTCATCTGTGTTCTACTACGGTGCTTTCAGTTTCTCCGCATACCGCAGCACGCGATACAGTTTTGCAGACGATAAGCACAACCGTTTCATAGAGAAGAGCGGCCAATGTGACGATCTGGCTAAAAGTCGATTCGATAACAAATGACGAAAACGGACGGATTTCTCAGGTTTTTACTACATATGAACACTTTTCACACTCTCCCGTGCAACTCGGCTGCTAGTCCTCCTTTCACGCAGAATCTTAAGGTCCTAGCTCATGTCCAAGGCCCCAAAGCCAGCTAAAAGGTCAATATTCAATACCTAAAACTTGAATTGTACTACTTCTTACTGGCTATTACATCAACTTAGAAGCTTGATCTGTGTTGTACTATGGTGCTTTTAGTGTCTCAGCATACCGCAGCACGCGACATAGCTTTGCAGACGATAAGTACAACCGTTTCAGAGAGAAGAGCGGCCAATGTGACGATCTGGCTTTAAGTCGATTCGATAACAAATGAAGAAAACGGACGGATTTCTCAGGTTTTTACTACATGCGAACACTTTTCACATTCTCCCGTGCAACTCTGCTGCTAGTCCTCCATTCACGCAGAATCTCAAGGTCCTAGCTCATGTCCAAGGCACCAAAGCCAGCTAAAAAGTCAATAATCGATACCTAAAACTTGAATTGTACTACATCTTACTGGCTATTACATCAACTTAGAAGCTTCATCTGTGTTCTACCATGGTGCTTTTAGTGTCTCCGCATACCGCAGCACGCGACATAGCTTTGTAGACGATAAGTACAACCGTTTCAGAGAGAAGAGCGGCCAATGTGACGATCTGGCTTTAAGTCGATTCGATAACAAGTGACGAAAACGGACGGATTTACAAGGATTTTACTACATATGAACACTTTTCACATTCTCCCATGCAACTCGGCAGCTAGTCCTCCTTTCATGCAGAACGTTAAGGTCCTAGCTCATGTCCAATGCACCAAAGCCAGCTAAAAAGTCAATAATCGATACCTAAAACTTGAATTGGACTACTTGTTACTGGCTATTACATCAACTTTGAAGCTTCATATGTGTTCTACTATGGTGCTTTTACTGTCTCCGCATACCGCAGCACGCGACATAGCTTTGCAGACGATAAGTACAACCGTTTCAGAGAGAAGAGTGGCCAATGTGACGATCTGGCTTTAAGTCGATTCGATAACAAATGACGAAAACGGACGGATTTCTCAGGTTTTTACTACATATGAGCACTTTTCACATTCTCCCGTGCAACGGGGCTGCTAGTCCTCCTTTTATGCAGAATCTTAAGGTCCTAGCTCATGTCCAAGGCACCAAAGCCAGCTAAAAAGTCAATAATCGATACCTAACTTCTTACTGGCTATTACATCAACTTAGAAGCTTCATCTGTGTTCTACTACGGTGCTTTAAGTTTCTCCGTATACCGCAGCACGCGACACAGCTTTGCAGACGGTAAGTACAACCGTTTCAGAGATAAGAGCGGCCAATGTGACAATCTGTCTTTAAGTCGATTCGATAACAAATGACGAAAACGGACGGATTTCTCAGGTTTTTACTACATATGAACACTTTTCAAATTCTCCCGTGCAACTCGGCTGCTAGTCCTCCTCTCATGCAGAATCTTAAGGTAATAGCTCATGTCCAAGGCACCAAACCCAGCTAAGAAGTCAATAATCGATACCTAAAACTTGAATTGTACTACTTCTTACTGGCTATTACATCAACTTAGAATCTTCATCTGTGTTCTACTATGGTGCTTTTAGTGTCTCCGCATACCGCAGCACGCGACATAGCTTTGTAGAAGATAAGTACAACCGTTTCAGAGAGAAGAGCGGCCAAAGTGACGATCTGGCTTTAAGTCGATTCGATAACAAATGACGAAAACGGACGGATTTCTCAGGTTTTTATTACATATGAACACTTTTCACATTCTCCCGTGCAACTCGGTTGCTAGTCCTCCTTTCATGCAGAATCTTAAGGTCCTAGCTCATGTCCAAGGCACCAAAGCCAGTTAAAAAGTAAATAATCGATACCTAAAACTTGAATTCTACTTCTTCTTACTCCCTATTACATCAACTTAGAAGCTTCATCTCTGTTCTACTATGGTGCTATTAGTGTGTCCACATACCGCAGCACGCGACATAGCTTTGCAGAAGATAAGTACAACCGTTTCAGAGAGAAGAGCGGCCAATGTGACGATCTGGCTTTAAGTCGATTCGATAACAAATGACGAAAATGGACGGATTTCTCAGGTTTTTACTACATATGAACACTTTTCACATTCTCCAGTGCAAGTCGGCTGCTAGTCCTCCTTTCATGTAGAATCTTAAGGTAATAGCCCATGTCCAAGACACCAAAGCCAGCTAAAAAGTCAATAACGATATCCAAAACTTGAATTGTACTATTTCTTACTGGCTATTACATCATCTTAGAAGCTTCATCCTTGTTCTACTATGGTGCTTTTAGTGTCTCCGCATACCGCAGCACGCGACATAGCTTTGCAGACGATAAGTACAACCGTTTCAGAGAGAAGAGCGGTCAATGTGACGATCTGGCTTTAAGACGATTCGATAACAAATGACGAAAACGGACGGATTTCTTGGGTTTTTACTACATATGAACACTTCTCACATTCTCCCGTGCAACTCGGCAGCTAGTCCTCCTTTCATGCAGAATCTTAAGGTCCTAGCTCATGTCCAAGGCACCAAAGCCAGCTAAAAAGTCAATAACCGATACCTAAAACTTGAATTGTACTACTTCTTACTGGCTATTACATCAACTTAGAAGCTTCATCTGTGTTCTACTATGGTGCTTTTAGTGCATCCGATTAGCGCAGCACGCGACATAGCTTTGCAGACGATAAGTACAACCGTTTCAGAGAGAAGAGCGGCCAATGTAACGATCTGGCTTTAAGTCGATTCGATAACAAATGACGAGAACGGACGGATTTCTCAGGTTTTTATTACATATGAACACTTTTCACATTCTCCCGTGCAACTTGGCTGCTAGTCCTCCTTTCATGCAGAAACTTAAGGTCCTAGCTAATGTCCAAGGCACCAAAGCCAGCTAAAAAGTCAATAATCAATACCTAAAACTTGAATTGGACTACTTCTTACTGGCTATTACATCAACTAAGAAGTTTCATCTGTGTTCTACTACGGTGCTTTCAGTTTCTCCGCATACCGCAGCACGCGATATAGTTTTGCAGACGATAAGCACAACCGTTTCAGAGAGAAGAGCGGCCAATGTGACGATCTGGCTAAAAGTCGATTCGATAACAAATGACGAAAACGGACGGATTTACAAGGATTTTACTACATATGAACACTTTTCACATTCTTCCATGCAACTCGGCTGCTAGTCCTCCTTTCATGCAGAACGTTATGGTCCTAGCTCATGTCCAATGCACCAAAGCCAGCTAAAAAGTCAATAATCGATACCTAAAACTTGAATTGGACTACTTGTTACTGGCTATTACATCAACTTTGAAGCTTCATATGTGTTCTACTATGGTGCTTTTACTGTCTCCGCATACCGCAGCACGCGACATAGCTTTGCAGACGATAAGTACAACCGTTTCAGAGAGAAGAGCGGCCAATGTGACGATCTGGCTTTAAGTCGATTCGATAACAAATGAAGAAAACGGACGGATTTCTCAGGTTTTTGCTACATGCGAACACTTTTCACATTCTCCCGTGCAACTCTGCTGCTAGTCCTCCATTCACGCAGAATCTCAAGGTCGTAGCTCATGTCCAAGGCACCAAAGCCAGCTAAAAAGTCAATAATCGATACCTAAAACTTGAATTGTACTACATCTTACTGGCTATTACATCAACTTAGAAGCTTCATCTGTGTTCTACCATGGTGCTTTTAGTGTCTCGGCATACCGCAGCACGCGACATAGCTTTGTAGACGATAAGTACAACCGTTTCAGAGAGAAGAGCGGCCAACGTAACGATCTGGCTTTAAGTCGATTCGATAACAAATGACGAAAACGGACGGATTTCTCAGGTTTTTATTACATATGAACACTTTTCACATTCTCCCGTGCAACTCGGCTGCTAGTCCTCCTTTCATGCAGAATCTTAAGGTCCTAGCTAATGTCCAAGGCACCAAAGCCAGCTAAAAAGTCAATAATCAATACCTAAAACTTGAATTGGACTACTTCTTACTGGCTATTACATCAACTAAGAAGCTTCATCTGTGTTCTACTACGGTGCTTTCAGTTTCTCCGCATACCGCAGCACGCGATATAGTTTTGCAGACGATAAGCACAACCGTTTCAGAGAGAAGAGCGGCCAATGTGACGATCTGGCTTTAAGTCGATTCGATAACAAATGACGAAAACGGACGGATTTCTCAGGTTTTTACTACATGCGAACACTTTTCACATTCTCCCGTGCAACTCTGCTGCTAGTCCTCCTTTCACGCAGAATCTCAAGGTCCTAGCTCATGTCCAAAGCACCAAAGACAGCTAAAAAGTCAATAATCGATACGTAAAACTTGAATTGTACTACTTCTTACTGGCTATTACACCAACTTAGAAGCTTCATATGTGTTCTACTATGATGATTTTCGTGTCTCCGCATACCGCAGCACGCGACATAGCTTTGCAGACGATAAGTACAACCGTTTCACGGAGAAGAGTGGCCAATGTGACGATCTGGCTATAAGTCGATTCGATAACAAATGACGAAAACGGACGGATTTACAAGGATTTTACTACATATGAACACTTTTCACATTCTCCCATGCAACTCGGCAGCTAGTCCTCCTTTCATGCAGAACGTTAAGGTCCTAGCTCATGTCCAATGCACCAAAGCCAGCTAAAAAGTCAATAATCGATACCTAAAACTTGAATTGGACTACTTGTTACTGGCTATTACATCAACTTTGAAGCTTCATATGTGTTCTACTATGGTGCTTTTACTGTCTCCGCATACCGCAGCACGCGACATAGCTTTGCAGACGATAAGTACAACCGTTTCAGAGAGAAGAGCGGCCAATGTGACGATCTGGCTTTAAGTCGATTCGATAACAAATGACGAAAACGGACGGATTTCTCAGGTTTTTACTACATATGAGCACTTTTCACATTCTCCCGTGCAACTGGGCTGCTAGTCCTCCTTTTATGCAGAATGTTAAGGTCCTAGCTCATGTCCAAGGCACCAAAGCCAGCTAAAAAGTCAATAATCGATACCTAACTTCTTACTGGCTATTACATCAACTTAGAGGCTTCATCTGTGTTCTACTACGGTGCTTTAAGTTTCTCCGTATACCGCACCACGCGACACAGCTTTGCAGACGGTAAGTACAACCGTTTCAGAGATAAGAGCGGCCAATGTGACGATCTGGCTTTAAGTCGATTCGATAACAAATGACGAAAACGGACGGATTTCTCAGGTTTTTACTACATATGAACACTTTTCACAGTCTCCCGTGCAACTCGGCTGCTAGTCCTCCTCTCATGCAGAATCTTAAGGTAATAGCTCATGTCCAATGCACCAAAGCCAGCTAAGAAGTCAATAATCGATACCTAAAACTTGAATTGTACTACTTCTTACTGGCTATTACATCAACTTAGAAGCTTCATCTGTGTTCTACTATGGTGCTTTTAATGTCTCCGCATACCGCAGCACGCGACATAGCTTTGCAGACGATAAGTACAATCGTTTCAGAGAGAAGAGCGGTCAATGTGACGATCTGGCTTTAAGACGATTCGATAACAAATGACGAAAACGGACGGATTTCTTGGGGTTTTACTACATATGAACACTTTTCACATTCTCCCGTGCAACTCGGCAGCTAGTCCTCCTTTCATGCAGAACCTTAAGGTCCTAGCTCATGTCCAAGGCACCAAAGCCAGCTAAAAAGTCAATAACCGATACCTAAAACTTGAATTGTACTACTTCTTACTGGCTATTGCATCAACTTAGAAGCTTCATCTGTGTTCTACTATGGTGCTTTTAGTGTCTCCGCATACCGCAGCACGCGACATAGCTTTGTGGACGATAAGTACAACCGTTTCAGAAAGAAGAGCGGCCAATGTGACGATCTGGCTTTAAGTCGATTCGATAACAAATGACGAAAACGGACGGATTTCTCAGGTTTTTACTACATATGAACACTTTTCACATTCTCCAGTGCAAGTCGGCTGCTAGTCCTCCTTTCATGCAGAATCTTAAGGTCCTAGCTCATGCCCGAGGCACCAAAGCCAGCTAAAAAGTCAATAACCGATACCTACAACTTGAATTGTACTAATTCTTACTGGCTATTACATCATCTTAGGAGCTTCATCTGTGTTCTACTATGGTGCTTTTAGTGTCTCCGAATACCGCAGTACGCAACATAGCTTTGCAGACAATAAGTACAACCGTTTCAGAGAGCAGAGCGGCCAATGTGACGATCTGGCTTTAAGTCGATTCGATAACAAATGACGAAAACGGACGGATTTCTCAGGTTTTTACTACATATGAAAACTTTTCACATTCTCTCGTGCAACTCGGCTGCTAGTCCTCCTTTCATGCAGAATCTTAAGGTCCTAGCTCATGTCCAAGGCACCAAAGCCAGCTAAAAGGTCAATATTCATTACCTAAAACTTGAATTGTACTACTTCTTACTGGCTATTACATCATCTTAGGAGCTTCATCTGTGTTCTACTATGGTGCTTTTAGTGTCTCCGAATACCGCAGTACGCGACATAGCTTTGCAGACGATACGTACAACCGTTTCAGAGAGAAGAGCGGCCAATGTGACGATCTGGCTTTAAGTCGATTCGATAGCAAATGACGAAAACGGACGGATTTCTCAGGTTTTTACTACATATGAACACTTTTCACATTCTCTCGTGCAACTCGGCTGCTAGTCCTCCTTTCATGCAGAATGTTAAGGTCCTAGCTCATGTCCAAGGCACCAAAGCCAGCTAAAAAGTCAATAACCGATACCTAAAACTTGAATTGGACTACTTCTTACTGGCTATTACATCAACTTAGATGCTTCATCTGTGTTCTACTATAGTGATTTTAGTAACTCCGCATACCGCAGCACGCGACATAGCTTTGCAGACGATAAGTACAACCGTTTCAGAGAGAAGAGCGGCCAATGTGACGATCTGGCTATAAGTCGATTCGATAACAAATGACGAAAACGGACGGATTTCTTGGGTTTTTACTACATGCGAACACTTTTCACATTCTCCCGTGCAACTCGGCTGCTAGTCCTCCTTTCATGCAGAATCTCAAGGTCCTAGCTCATGACCAAGGCACCAAGGCAGCTAAAAAGTCAAAAATCGATACCTAAAACTTGAATTGTACTACTTCTTACTGGCTATTACATCAACTTAGAAGCTTCATCTGTGTTCTACTATGGTGCTTTTAGTGTCTCCGCATACCGCAGCACGCGACATAGCTTTGTAGACGATAAGTACAACCGTTTCAGAGAGAAGAGCGGCCAATGTGACGATCTGGCTTTAAGTCGATTCGATAGCAAATGACGAAAACGGACGGATTTCTCAGGTTTTTACTACATATGAACACTTTTCACATTCTCTCGTGCAACTCGGCTGCTAGTCCTCCTTTCATGCAGAATGTTAAGGTCCTAGCTCATGTCCAAGGCACCAAAGCCAGCTAAAAAGTAAATAATCGATACCTAAAACTTGAATTCTACTTCTTCTTACTGGCTATTACATCAACTTAGAAGCTTCATCTCTGTTCTACTATGGTGCTATTAGTGTGTCCACATACCGCAGCACGCGACAAAGCTTTGCAGAAGATAAGTACAACCGTTTCAGAGAGAAGAGCGGCCAATGTGACGATCTGGCTTTAAGTCGATTCGATAACAAATGACGAAAATGGACGGATTTCTCAGGTTTTTACTACATATGAACACTTTTCACAGTCTCCCGTGCAACTCGGCTGCTAGTCCTACTTTCATGCAGAATCTTAAGGTAATAGCTCATGTCCAAGGCACCAAGGCAGCTAAAAAGTCAATAATCGATACCTAAAACTTGAATTGTACTACTTCTTACTGACTATTACATCAACTTAGAAGCTTCATCTGTGTTCTACTATGGTGCTTTTAATGTCTCCGCATACCGCAGCACGCGACATAGCTTTGCAGACGATAAGTACAACCGTTTCAGAGAGAAGAGCGGTCAATGTGACGATCTGGCTTTAAGACGATTCGATAACAAATGACGAAAACGGACGGATTTCTCAGGTTTTTACTACATATGAACACTTTTCACATTCTCTCCTGCAACTCGGCTGCTAGTCCTGATTTCATGCAGAATGTTAAGGTCCTAGCTCATGTCCAAGGCACCAAAGCCAGCTAAAAAGTCAATAACCGATACCTAAAACTTGAATTGGACTACTTCTTACTGGCTATTACATCAACTTAGATGCTTCATCTGTGTTCTACTATGGTGATTTTAGTGTCTCCGCATACCGCAGCACGCGACATAGCTTTGCAGACGATAAGTACAACCGTTTCAGAGAGAAGAGCGGCCAATGTGACGATCTGGCTATAAGTCGATTCGATAACAAATGACGAAAACGGACGGATTTCTTAGGTTTTTACTACATGCGAACACTTTTCACATTCTCCTGTGCAACTCGGCTGCTAGTCCTCCTTTCATGCAGAATCTCAAGGTCCTAGCGCATGTCCAAGGCACCAAGGCAGCTAAAAGGTCAATAATCAATACTTAAAACTTGAATTGTACTACTTCTTACTGGCTATTACATCAACTTAGAAGCTTCATCTGTGTTCTACTATGGTGCTTTTAATGTCTCCGCATACCGCAGCACGCGACATAGCTTTGCAGACGATAAGTACAACCGTTTCAGAGAGAAGAGCGGTCAATGTGACGATCTGGCTTTAAGACGATTCGATAACAAATGACGAAAACGGACGGATTTCTTGGGGTTTTACTACATATGAACACTTTTCACATTCTCCCGTGCAACTCGGCAGCTAGTCCTCCTTTCATGCAGAATCTTAAAGTCCTAGCTCATGTCCAAGGCACCAAAGCCAGCTAAAAAGTCAATAACCGATACCTAAAACTTGAATTGTACTACTTCTTACTGGCTATTGCATCAACTTAGAAGCTTTATCTGTGTTCTACTATGGTGCTTTTAGTGTCTCCGCATACCGCAGCACGCGACATAGCTTTGTAGACGATAAGTACAACCGTTTCAGAGAGAAGAGCGACCAATGTGACGATCTGGCTTTAAGTCGATTCGATAACAAATGACGAAAACGGACTTATTTCTCAGGTTTTTATTACATATGAACACTTTTCACATTCTCCCGTGCAACTCGGTTGCTAGTCCTCCTTTCATGCAGAATCTTAAGGTCCTAGCTCATGTCCAAGGCACCAAAGCCAGCTAAAAAGTAAATAATCGATACCTAAAACTTGAATTCTACTTCCTCTTACTGGCTATTACATCAACTTAGAAGCTTCATCTCTGTTCTACTATGGTGCTATTAGTGTGTCCACATACCGCAGCACGCGACATAGCTTTGCAGAAGATAAGTACAACCGTTTCAGAGAGAAGAGCGGCCAATGTGACGATCTGGCTTTAAGTCGATTCGATAACAAATGACGAAAATGGACGGATTTCTCAGGTTTTTACTACATATGAACACTTTTCACAGTCTCCCGTGCAACTCGGCTGCTAGTCCTACTTTCATGCAGAATCTTAAGGTAATAGCTCATGTCCAAGGCACCAAAGCCAGCTAAGAAGTCAATAATCGATACCTAAAACTAGAATTGTACTACTTCTTACTGGCTATTACATCAACTTAGAAGCTTCATCTGTGTTCTACTATGGTGCTTTTAGTGCCTCCGATTAGCGCAGCACGCGACATAGCTTTGCAGACGATACGTACAACCGTTTCAGAGAGAAGAGCGGCCAATGTGACGATCTGGCTTTAACTCGATTCGATAACAAATGACGAATACGGACGGATTTCTCAGGTTTTTACTACATATGAACACTTTTCACATTCTCCAGTGCAAGTCGGCTGCTAGTCCTCCTTTCATGCAGAATCTTAAGGTCCTAGCTCATGTCCGAGGCACCAAAGCCAGCTAAAAAGTCAATTACCGATACCTAAAACTTGAATTGTACTAATTCTTACTGGCTATTACATCATCTTAGGAGCTTCATCTACTATGGTGCTTTTAGTGTCTCCGAATACCGCAGTACGCAACATAGCTTTGCAGACAATAAGTACAACCGTTTCAGAGAGAAGAGCGGCCAATGTGACGATCTGGCTTTAAGTCGATTCGATAGCAAATGACGAAAACGGACGGATTTCTCAGGTTTTTACTACATATGAACACTTATCACATTCTCTCGTGCAACTCCGCTGCTAGCCATACTTACATGCAGAATCTTAAGGTCCTAGCTCATGTCCAAGGCACCAAAGCCAGCTAAAAGGTCAATATTCATTACCTAAAACTTGAATTGTACTACTTCTTACTGGCTATTACATCATCTTAGGAGCTTCATCTGTGTTCTGCTATGGTGCTTTTAGTGTCTCCGAATACCGCAGTACGCGACATAGCTTTGCAGACGATACGTACAACCGTTTCAGAGAGAAGAGCGGCCAATGTGACGATCTGGCTTTAAGTCGATTCGATAGCAAATGACGAAAACGGACGGATTTCTCAGGTTTTTACTACATATGAACACTTATCACATTCTCTCGTGCAACTCCGCTGCTAGTCCTCCTTTCATGCAGAATGTTAAGGTCCTAGCTCATGTCCAAGGCACCAAAGCCAGCTAAAAAGTCAATAACCGATACCTAAAACTTGAATTGGACTACTTCTTACTGGCTATTACATCAACTTAGATGCTTCATCTGTGTTCTACTATAGTGATTTTAGTGTCTCCGCATACCGCAGCACGCGACATAGCTTTGCAGACGATAAGTACAACCGTTTCAGAGAGAGGAGCGGCCAATGTGACGATCTGGCTATAAGTCGATTCGATAACAAATGACCAAAACGGACGGATTTCTTAGGTTTTTACTACATGCGAACACTTTTCACATTCTCCCGTGCAACTCGGCTGCTAGTCCTCCTTTCATGCAGAATCTCAAGGTCCTAGCTCATGTCCAAGGCACCAAGGCAGCTAAAAAGTCAATAATCGATACCTAAAACTTGAATTGTACTACTTCTTACTGGCTATTACATCAACTTAGAAGCTTCATCTGTGTTCTACAATGGTGCTTTTAATGTCTCCGCATACCGCAGCACGCGACATAGCTTTGCAGACGATAAGTACAACCGTTTCAGAGAGAAGAGCGGTCAATGTGACGATCTGGCTTTAAGACGATTCGATAACAAATGACGAAAACGGACGGATTTCTTGGGGTTTTACTACATATGAACACTTTTCACATTCTCCCGTGCAACTCGGCAGCTAGTCTTCCTTTCATGCAGAATCTTAAGGTCCTAGCTCATGTCCAAGGCACCAAAGCCAGCTAAAAAGTCAATAACCGATACCTAAAACTTGAATTGTACTACTTCTTACTGGCTATTACATCAACTTAGAAGCTTCATCTGTGTTCTACTATGGTGCTTTTAGTGTCTCCGCATACCGCAGCACGCGACATAGCTTTGTAGATGATAAGTACAACCGTTTCAGAGAGAAGAGCGGCCAATGTGACGATCTGGCTTTAAGTCGATTCGATAGCAAATGACGAAAACGGACGGATTTCTCAGGTTTTTACTACATATGAACACTTTTCACATTCTCTCGTGCAACTCGGCTGCTAGTCCTCCTTTCATGCAGAATGTTAAGGTCCTAGCTCATGTCCAAGGCACCAAAGCCAGCTAAAAAGTCAATAACCGATACCTAAAACTTGAATTGGACTACTTCTTATTGGCTATTACATCAACTTAGATGCTTCATCTGTGTTCTACTATAGTGATTTTAGTGTCTCCGCATAACGCAGCACGCGACATAGCTTTGCAGACGATAAGTACAACCGTTTCAGAGAGAAGAGCGGCCAATGTGACGATCTGGCTATAAGTCGATTCGATAACAAATGACGAAAACGGACGGATTTCTTAGGTTTTTACTACATGCGAACACTTTTCACATTCTCCCGTGCAACTCGGCTGCTAGTCCTCCTTTCATGCAGAATCTCAAGGTCCTAGCTCATGTCCAAGGCACCAAGGCAGCTAAAAAGTCAATAATCGATACCTAAAACTTGAATTGTACTACTTCTTACTGGCTATTACATCAACTTAGAAGCTTCATCTGTGTTCTACTATGGTGCTTTTAATGTCTCCGCATACCGCAGCACGCGACATAGCTTTGCAGACGATAAGTACAACCGTTTCAGAGAGAAGAGCGGTCAATGTGACGATCTGGCTTTAAGACGATTCGATAACAAATGACGAAAACGGACGGATTTCTTGGGGTTTTACTACATATGAACACTTTTCACATTCTCCCGTGCAACTCGGCAGCTAGTCCTCCTTTCATGCAGAATCTTAAGGTCCTAGCTCATGTCCAAGGCACCAAAGCCAGCAAAAGTCAATAACCGATACCTAAAACTTGAATTGTACTACTTCTTACTGGGTATTGCATCAACTTAGAAGCTTCATCTGTGTTCTACTATGGTGCTTTTAGTGTCTCCGCATACCGCAGCACGCGACATAGCTTTGTAGACGATAAGTACAACCGTTTCAGAGAGAAGAGCGGCCAATGTGACGATCTGGCTTTAAGTCGATTCGATAACAAATGATGAAACGGACTTATTTCTCTGGTTTTTATTACATATGAACACTTTTCACATTCTCCCGTGCAACTCGGTTGCTAGTCCTCCTTTCATGCAGAATCTTAAGGTCATAGCTCATGTCCAAGTCACCAAAGCCAGCTAAAAAGTCAATAATCGATACCTAAATTTGAATTGGACTACTTCTTACTGGCTATTACATCAACTTAGATGCTTCATCTGTGTTCTACTATGGTGATTTTAGTGTCTCCGCATACCGCAGCACGCGAAATAGCTTTGCAGACGATAAGTACAACCGTTTCAGGGAGCAGAGCGGCCGATGTGACGATCTGGCTTTAAGTCGATTCGATAACAAATGACGAAAACGGACGCATTTCTCAGGATTTTATTACATATGAACACTTTTCACATTCTCCCGTGCAACTCGGCTGCTAGTCCTCCTTTCATGCAGAATCTTAAGGTCCTAGCTCATGTCCAAGGCACCAAAGCCAGCTAAAAAGTCAATAATCAATACCTAAAACTTGAATTCTACTACTTCTTACTGGCTATTACATCAACTTAGAAGCTTCATCTCTGTTCTACTATGGTGCTTTTAGTGTCTTCACATACCGCAGCACGCGCCATAGCTTTGCACAAGATAAGTACAACCGTTTCAGAGAGAAGAGCGGCCAATGTGACGATCTGGCTAAAAGTCGATTCGATAACAAATGCCGAAAACGGACGGATTTCTCAGGTTTTTACTACATATGAACACTTTTCACATTCTCCCGTGCAACTCGGCAGCTAGTCCTCCTTTCATGTAGAATCTTAAGGTCCTAGCTCATGTCCAAGGCACCTAAGGCAGCTAAAAAGTCAATAACCGATACCTAAAACTTGAATTGGACTACTTCTTACTGGCTATTACATCAACTTAGATGCTTCATCTGTGTTCTACTATGGTGATTTTAGTGTCTCCGCATACCGCAGCACGCGACATAGCTTTGCAGACGATAAGTACAACCGTTTCAGAGAGAAGAGCGGCCAATGTGACGATCTGGCTATAAGTCGATTCGATAACAAATGACGAAAACGGACGGATTTCTTAGGTTTTTACTACATGCGAACACTTTTCACATTCTCCTGTGCAACTCGGCTGCTAGTCCTCCTTTCATGCAGAATCTCAAGGTCCTAGCGCATGTCCAAGGCACCAAGGCAGCTAAAAGGTCAATAATCAATACTTAAAACTTGAATTGTACTACTTCTTACTGGCTATTACATCAACTTAGAAGCTTCATCTGTGTTCTACTATGGTGCTTTTAATGTCTCCGCATACCGCAGCACGCGACATAGCTTTGCAGACGATAAGTACAACCGTTTCAGAGAGAAGAGCGGTCAATGTGACGATCTGGCTTTAAGACGATTCGATAACAAATGACGAAAACGGACGGATTTCTTGGGGTTTTACTACATATGAACACTTTTCACATTCTCCCGTGCAACTCGGCAGCTAGTCCTCCTTTCATGCAGAATCTTAAAGTCCTAGCTCATGTCCAAGGCACCAAAGCCAGCTAAAAAGTCAATAACCGATACCTAAAACTTGAATTGTACTACTTCTTACTGGCTATTGCATCAACTTAGAAGCTTTATCTGTGTTCTACTATGGTGCTTTTAGTGTCTCCGCATACCGCAGCACGCGACATAGCTTTGTAGACGATAAGTACAACCGTTTCAGAGAGAAGAGCGACCAATGTGACGATCTGGCTTTAAGTCGATTCGATAACAAATGACGAAAACGGACTTATTTCTCAGGTTTTTATTACATATGAACACTTTTCACATTCTCCCGTGCAACTCGGTTGCTAGTCCTCCTTTCATGCAGAATCTTAAGGTCCTAGCTCATGTCCAAGGCACCAAAGCCAGCTAAAAAGTAAATAATCGATACCTAAAACTTGAATTCTACTTCCTCTTACTGGCTATTACATCAACTTAGAAGCTTCATCTCTGTTCTACTATGGTGCTATTAGTGTGTCCACATACCGCAGCACGCGACATAGCTTTGCAGAAGATAAGTACAACCGTTTCAGAGAGAAGAGCGGCCAATGTGACGATCTGGCTTTAAGTCGATTCGATAACAAATGACGAAAATGGACGGATTTCTCAGGTTTTTACTACATATGAACACTTTTCACAGTCTCCCGTGCAACTCGGCTGCTAGTCCTACTTTCATGCAGAATCTTAAGGTAATAGCTCATGTCCAAGGCACCAAAGCCAGCTAAGAAGTCAATAATCGATACCTAAAACTAGAATTGTACTACTTCTTACTGGCTATTACATCAACTTAGAAGCTTCATCTGTGTTCTACTATGGTGCTTTTAGTGCCTCCGATTAGCGCAGCACGCGACATAGCTTTGCAGACGATACGTACAACCGTTTCAGAGAGAAGAGCGGCCAATGTGACGATCTGGCTTTAACTCGATTCGATAACAAATGACGAAAACGGACGGATTTCTCAGGTTTTTACTACATATGAACACTTTTCACATTCTCCAGTGCAAGTCGGCTGCTAGTCCTCCTTTCATGCAGAATCTTAAGGTCCTAGCTCATGTCCGAGGCACCAAAGCCAGCTAAAAAGTCAATTACCGATACCTAAAACTTGAATTGTACTAATTCTTACTGGCTATTACATCATCTTAGGAGCTTCATCTACTATGGTGCTTTTAGTGTCTCCGAATACCGCAGTACGCAACATAGCTTTGCAGACAATAAGTACAACCGTTTCAGAGAGAAGAGCGGCCAATGTGACGATCTGGCTTTAAGTCGATTCGATAGCAAATGACGAAAACGGACGGATTTCTCAGGTTTTTACTACATATGAACACTTATCACATTCTCTCGTGCAACTCCGCTGCTAGCCATACTTACATGCAGAATCTTAAGGTCCTAGCTCATGTCCAAGGCACCAAAGCCAGCTAAAAGGTCAATATTCATTACCTAAAACTTGAATTGTACTACTTCTTACTGGCTATTACATCATCTTAGGAGCTTCATCTGTGTTCTGCTATGGTGCTTTTAGTGTCTCCGAATACCGCAGTACGCGACATAGCTTTGCAGACGATACGTACAACCGTTTCAGAGAGAAGAGCGGCCAATGTGACGATCTGGCTTTAAGTCGATTCGATAGCAAATGACGAAAACGGACGGATTTCTCAGGTTTTTACTACATATGAACACTTATCACATTCTCTCGTGCAACTCCGCTGCTAGTCCTCCTTTCATGCAGAATGTTAAGGTCCTAGCTCATGTCCAAGGCACCAAAGCCAGCTAAAAAGTCAATAACCGATACCTAAAACTTGAATTGGACTACTTCTTACTGGCTATTACATCAACTTAGATGCTTCATCTGTGTTCTACTATAGTGATTTTAGTGTCTCCGCATACCGCAGCACGCGACATAGCTTTGCAGACGATAAGTACAACCGTTTCAGAGAGAGGAGCGGCCAATGTGACGATCTGGCTATAAGTCGATTCGATAACAAATGACCAAAACGGACGGATTTCTTAGGTTTTTACTACATGCGAACACTTTTCACATTCTCCCGTGCAACTCGGCTGCTAGTCCTCCTTTCATGCAGAATCTCAAGGTCCTAGCTCATGTCCAAGGCACCAAGGCAGCTAAAAAGTCAATAATCGATACCTAAAACTTGAATTGTACTACTTCTTACTGGCTATTACATCAACTTAGAAGCTTCATCTGTGTTCTACAATGGTGCTTTTAATGTCTCCGCATACCGCAGCACGCGACATAGCTTTGCAGACGATAAGTACAACCGTTTCAGAGAGAAGAGCGGTCAATGTGACGATCTGGCTTTAAGACGATTCGATAACAAATGACGAAAACGGACGGATTTCTTGGGGTTTTACTACATATGAACACTTTTCACATTCTCCCGTGCAACTCGGCAGCTAGTCTTCCTTTCATGCAGAATCTTAAGGTCCTAGCTCATGTCCAAGGCACCAAAGCCAGCTAAAAAGTCAATAACCGATACCTAAAACTTGAATTGTACTACTTCTTACTGGCTATTACATCAACTTAGAAGCTTCATCTGTGTTCTACTATGGTGCTTTTAGTGTCTCCGCATACCGCAGCACGCGACATAGCTTTGTAGATGATAAGTACAACCGTTTCAGAGAGAAGAGCGGCCAATGTGACGATCTGGCTTTAAGTCGATTCGATAGCAAATGACGAAAACGGACGGATTTCTCAGGTTTTTACTACATATGAACACTTTTCACATTCTCTCGTGCAACTCGGCTGCTAGTCCTCCTTTCATGCAGAATGTTAAGGTCCTAGCTCATGTCCAAGGCACCAAAGCCAGCTAAAAAGTCAATAACCGATACCTAAAACTTGAATTGGACTACTTCTTATTGGCTATTACATCAACTTAGATGCTTCATCTGTGTTCTACTATAGTGATTTTAGTGTCTCCGCATAACGCAGCACGCGACATAGCTTTGCAGACGATAAGTACAACCGTTTCAGAGAGAAGAGCGGCCAATGTGACGATCTGGCTATAAGTCGATTCGATAACAAATGACGAAAACGGACGGATTTCTTAGGTTTTTACTACATGCGAACACTTTTCACATTCTCCCGTGCAACTCGGCTGCTAGTCCTCCTTTCATGCAGAATCTCAAGGTCCTAGCTCATGTCCAAGGCACCAAGGCAGCTAAAAAGTCAATAATCGATACCTAAAACTTGAATTGTACTACTTCTTACTGGCTATTACATCAACTTAGAAGCTTCATCTGTGTTCTACTATGGTGCTTTTAATGTCTCCGCATACCGCAGCACGCGACATAGCTTTGCAGACGATAAGTACAACCGTTTCAGAGAGAAGAGCGGTCAATGTGACGATCTGGCTTTAAGACGATTCGATAACAAATGACGAAAACGGACGGATTTCTTGGGGTTTTACTACATATGAACACTTTTCACATTCTCCCGTGCAACTCGGCAGCTAGTCCTCCTTTCATGCAGAATCTTAAGGTCCTAGCTCATGTCCAAGGCACCAAAGCCAGCAAAAGTCAATAACCGATACCTAAAACTTGAATTGTACTACTTCTTACTGGGTATTGCATCAACTTAGAAGCTTCATCTGTGTTCTACTATGGTGCTTTTAGTGTCTCCGCATACCGCAGCACGCGACATAGCTTTGTAGACGATAAGTACAACCGTTTCAGAGAGAAGAGCGGCCAATGTGACGATCTGGCTTTAAGTCGATTCGATAACAAATGATGAAACGGACTTATTTCTCTGGTTTTTATTACATAT
Source organism: Schistocerca gregaria (assembly GCF_023897955.1). Taxonomy (NCBI): domain Eukaryota; kingdom Metazoa; phylum Arthropoda; class Insecta; order Orthoptera; family Acrididae; genus Schistocerca; species Schistocerca gregaria. The sequence continues at coordinate 2,932,282 of NW_026061791.1, forward strand.
GAACACTTTTCACATTCTCCCGTGCAACTCGGTTGCTAGTCCTCCTTTCATGCAGAATCTTAAGGTCATAGCTCATGTCCAAGTCACCAAAGCCAGCTAAAAAGTCAATAATCGATACCTAAATTTGAATTGGACTACTTCTTACTGGCTATTACATCAACTTAGATGCTTCATCTGTGTTCTACTATGGTGATTTTAGTGTCTCCGCATACCGCAGCACGCGAAATAGCTTTGCAGACGATAAGTACAACCGTTTCAGGGAGCAGAGCGGCCGATGTGACGATCTGGCTTTAAGTCGATTCGATAACAAATGACGAAAACGGACGCATTTCTCAGGATTTTATTACATATGAACACTTTTCACATTCTCCCGTGCAACTCGGCTGCTAGTCCTCCTTTCATGCAGAATCTTAAGGTCCTAGCTCATGTCCAAGGCACCAAAGCCAGCTAAAAAGTCAATAATCAATACCTAAAACTTGAATTCTACTACTTCTTACTGGCTATTACATCAACTTAGAAGCTTCATCTCTGTTCTACTATGGTGCTTTTAGTGTCTTCACATACCGCAGCACGCGCCATAGCTTTGCACAAGATAAGTACAACCGTTTCAGAGAGAAGAGCGGCCAATGTGACGATCTGGCTAAAAGTCGATTCGATAACAAATGCCGAAAACGGACGGATTTCTCAGGTTTTTACTACATATGAACACTTTTCACATTCTCCCGTGCAACTCGGCAGCTAGTCCTCCTTTCATGTAGAATCTTAAGGTCCTAGCTCATGTCCAAGGCACCAAAGCCAGCTAAAAAGTCAATAACCGATACCTAAAACTAGAATTGTACTACTTCTTACTGGCTATTACATCAACTTAGAAGCTTTATCTGTGTTGTACTATGGTGCTTTTAGTGTCTCAGCATACCGCAGCACGCGACATAGCTTTGCAGACGATAAGTACAACCGTTCAGAGAGAAGAGCGGACAATGTGACGATCTGGCCTTAAGTCGATTCGATAACAAATGACAAAAACGGACGGATTTCTCAGGTTATTACTACATATGAACACTTTTCACATTCTCCCGTGGAACTCGGCAGCTAGCCCTCTTTTCATGCAGAATCTTAAGGTCCTAGCTCATGTCCAAGGCACCTAAGGCAGCTAAAAAGTCAATAATCGATACCTACAACTTGAATTGTACTACTTCTTACTGGCTATTGCATCAACTTAGAAGCTTCATCTCTGTTCTACTATGGTGACTTTAGTGTATCCGCATACCGCAGCACGCGACATAGCTTTGCAGACGATAAGTACATCCGTTTCAGAGAGAAGAGCGGCCAATGTTACGATCTGGCTTTAAGTCGATTCGATAACAAATGACGAAAACGGACGGATTTCTCAGGTTTTTACTACATATGAACAGTTTTCACATTCTCCCGTGCAACTCGGCTGCTAGTCCTGCTTTCATGCAGAATCTTAAGGTCCAAGCTCATGTCCAAGGCATCAAAGCCAGCTACAAAGTCAGTAATCGATAACTAAAACTTCAATTGTACTACTTCTTACTGGCTATTACATCTACTTAGAAGCTTCATCTGTGTTCTACTATGGTGCTTTTAGTGTCTCCGCATACCCCAGCACGCGACATAGATTTGCAGACGATAAGTACAACCGTTTCAGAGAGAAGAGCGGTCAATGTGACGATCTGGCTTTAAGACGATTCGATAACAAATGACGAAAACGGACGGATTTCTTGGGTTTTTACTACATATGAACACTTCTCACATTCTCCCGTGCAACTCGGCAGCTAGTCCTCCTTTCATGCAGAATCTTAAGGTCCTAGCTCATGTCCAAGGCACCAAAGCCAGCTAAAAAGTCAATAACCGATACCTAAAACTTGAATTGTACTACTTCTTACTGGCTATTACATCAACTTAGAAGCTTCATCTGTGTTCTACTATGGTGCTTTTAGTGTCTCCGCATACCGCAGCACGCGACATAGCTTTGTAGACGATAAGTACAACCGTTTCAGAGAGAAGAGCGGCCAATGTGACGATCTGGCTTTAAGTCGATTCGATAACAAATGACGAAAACGGACGGATTTCTCAGGTTTTTATTACACATGAACACTTTTCACATTCTCCCGTGCAACTCGGCTGCTAGTCCTCCTTTCATGCAGAATCTTAAGGTCCTAGCTAATGTCCAAGGCACCAAAGCCAGCTAAAAAGTCAATAATCAATACCTAAAACTTGAATTGGACTACTTCTTACTGGCTATTACATCAACTAAGAAGCTTCATCTGTGTTCTACTACGGTGCTTTCAGTTTCTCCGCATACCGCAGCACGCGATATAGTTTTGCAGACGATAAGCACAACCGTTTCAGAGAGAAGAGCGGCCAATGTGACGATCTGGCTAAAAGTCGATTCGATAACAAATGACGAAAACGGACGGATTTCTCAGGTTTTTACTACATATGAACACTTTTCACACTCTCCCGTGCAACTCGGCTGTTAGTCCTCCTTTCACGCAGAATCTTAAGGTCCTAGCCCATGTCCAAGGCACCAAAGCCAGCTAAAAGGTCAATATTCAATACCTAAAACTTGAATTGTACTACTTCTTACTGGCTATTACATCAACTTAGAAGCTTGATCTGTGTTGTACTATGGTGCTTTTAGTGTCTCAGCATACCGCAGCACGCGACATAGCTTTGCAGACGATAAGTACAACCGTTTCAGAGAGAAGAGCGGCCAATCCGACGATCTGGCTTTAAGTCGATTCGATAACAAATGGAGAAAACGGACGGATTTCTCAGGTTTTTACTACATGCGAACACATTTCACATTCTCCCGTGCAACTCTGCTGCTAGTCCTCCATTCACGCAGAATCTCAAGGTCGTAGCTCATGTCCAAGGCACCAAAGCCAGCTAAAAAGTCAATAATCGATACCTAAAACTTGAATTGTACTACTTCTTACTGGCTATTACATCAACTTAGAAGGTTCATCTGTGTTCTACTATGGTGCTTTTAGTGTCTCCGCATACCGCAGCACGCGACATAGCTTTGTAGACGATAAGTACAACCGTTTCAGAGAGAAGAGCGGCCAATGTGACGATCTGGCTTTAAGTCGATTCGATAACAAATGACGAAAACGGACGGATTTCTCAGGTTTTTATTACATATGAACACTTTTCACATTCTAACGTGCAACTCGGTTTCTAGTCCTCCTTTCATGCAGAATCTTAAGGTCCTAGCTCATGTCCAAGTCACCAAAGCCAGCTAAAAAGTCAATAATCGATACCTAAAAGTTGAACTGTACTACTTCTTACTGGCTATTACATCAACTTAGAAGCTTCATCTGTGTTCTACTATGGTGCTTTTAGTGTCTCCGCATACCGCAGCACGCGACATAGCTTTGTAGACGATAAGTACAACCGTTTCACGGAGAAGAGTGGCCAATGTGACGATCTGGCTATAAGTCGATTCGATAACAAATGACGAAAACGGACGGATTTACAAGGATTTTACTACATATGAACACTTTTCACATTCTCCCATGCAACTCGGCTGCTAGTCCTCCTTTCATGCAGACCGTTAAGGTCCTAGCTCATGTCCAATGCACCAAAGCCAGCTAAAAAGTCAATAATCGATACCTAAACTTGAATTGGACTACTTGTTACTGGCTATTACATCAACTTTGAAGCTTCATATGTGTTCTACTATGGTGCTTTTACTGTCTCGGCATACCGCAGCACGCGACATGGCTTAGCAGACGATAAGTACAACCGTTTCAGAGAGAAGAGCGGCCAATGTGACGATCTGGCTTTAAGTCGATTCGATAACAAATGACGAAAACGACGGATTTCTCAGGTTTTTACTACATATGAGCACTTTTCACATTCTCCCGTGCAACTGGGCTGCTAGTCCTCCTTTCATGCAGAATCTTAAGGTCCTAGCTCATGTCCAAGTCACCAAAGCTAGCTAAAAAGTCAATAATCGATACCTAAAACTTGAATTGGACTACTTCTTACTGGCTATTACATCAACTTAGATGCTTCATCTGTGTTCTACTATGGTGCTTTTAGTGTCTCAGCATGCAGCAGCACGCGACATAGCTGTGCAGACGATAAGTACAAACGTTTCAGAGAGAAGAGCGGCCAATGTGACGATCTGGCTTTAAGTCGATTCGATAACAAATGACGAAAACGGACGGATTTCTCAGGTTTTTACTACATATGAGCACTTTTCACATTCTCCCGTGCAACTGGGCTGCTAGTCCTCCTTTCATGCAGAATCTTAAGGTCCTAGCTCATGTCCAAGTCACCAAAGCCAGCTAAAAAGTCAATAATCGATACCTAAAACTTGAATTGGACTACTTCTTACTGGCTATTACATCAACTTAGATGCTTCATCTGTGTTCTACTATGGTGCTTTTAGTGTCTCCGAATACCGCAGTACGCGACATAGCTTTGCAGACAATAAGTACAACCGTTTCAGAGAGCAGAGCGGCCAATGTGACGATCTGGCTTTAAGTCGATTCGATAACAAATGACGAAAACGGACGGATTTCTCAGGTTTTTACTACATATGAAAACTTTTCACATTCTCACGTGCAACTCGGCTGCTAGTCCTCCTTTCATGTAGAATCTTAAGGTCCTAGCCCATGTCCAAGGCACCAAAGCCAGCTAAAAGGTCAATATTCATTACCTAAAACTTGAATTGTACTACTTCTTACTGGCTATTACATCATCTTAGGAGCTTCATCTGTGTTCTACTATGGTGCTTTTAGGATCTCCGAATACCGCAGTACGCGACATAGCTTTGCAGACGATACGTACAACCGTTTCAGAGAGAAGAGCGGCCAATGTGACGATCTGGCTTTAAGTCGATTCGATAGCAAATGACGAAAACGGACGGATTTCTCAGGTTTTTACTATATATGAACACTTTTCACATTCTCTCGTGCAACTCGGCTGCTAGTCCTCCTTTCATGCAGAATGTTAAGGTCCTTGCTCATGTCCAAGGCACCAAAGCCAGCTAAAAAGTCAATAATCGATACTTAACTTCTTACTCGCTATTACATCAACTTAGAAGCTTTATCTGTGTTCTACTACGGTGCTTTTAGTTTCTCCGCATACCGCAGCACGCGACACAGCTTTGCAGACGATAAGAACAACCGTTTCAGAGAGAAGAGCGGCCAATGTGACGATCTGGCTTTAAGTCGATTCGATAACAAATGACGAAAACGGACGGATTTCTCAGGTTTTTACTACATATGAACACTTTTCACATTCTCCCGTGCAACTCGGCTGCTAGTCCTACTTTCATGCAGAATCTTAAGGTAATAGCTCATGACCAAGCACCAAAGCCAGCTAAGAAGTCAATAATCGATACCTAAAACTTGAATTGTACTACTTCTTACTGGCTATTACATCAACTTAGAAGCTTCATCTGTGTTCTACTATGGTGCATTTAGTGCCTCCGCGTAGCGCAGCACGCGACATAGCTTTGCAGACGATAAGTACAACCGTTTCAGAGAGAAGAGCAGCCAATGTGACGATCTGGCTTTAAATCGATTCGATAACAAATGACGAAAACGGACGGATTTCTCAATTTTTTACTACATATGAACACTTTTCACATTCTCCCGTGCAAGTCGGCTGCTAGTCCTCCTTTCATGCAGAATCTTAAGGTCCTAGCTAATGTCCAAGGCACCAAAGCCAGCAAAAAAGTCAATATCCGATACCTACAACTTGAATTGTACTACTTCTTACTGGCTATTACATCAACTTAGAAGCTTCATCTGTGTTCTACTATGGTGCTTTTAGTGTCTCCGCATACCGCAGCACGCGACATAGCTTTGTAGACGATAAGTACAACCGTTTCAGAGAGAAGAGCGGCCAATGTGACGATCTGGCTTTAAGTCGATTCGATAACAAAAGACGAAAACGGACGGATTTCTCAGGTTTTTATTACACATGAACACTTTTCACATTCTCCCGTGCAACTCGGCTGCTAGTCCTCCTTTCATGCAGAATCTTAAGGTCCTAGCTAATGTCCAAGGCACCAAAGCCAGCTAAAAAGTCAATAATCAATACCTAAAACTTGAATTGGACTACTTCTTACTGGCTATTACATCAACTAAGAAGCTTCATCTGTGTTCTACTACGGTGCTTTCAGTTTCTCCGCATACCGCAGCACGCGATATAGTTTTGCAGACGATAAGCACAACCGTTTCAGAGAGAAGAGCGGCCAATGTGACGATCTGGCTAAAAGTCGATTCGATAACAAATGACGAAAACGGACGGATTTCTCAGGTTTTTACTACATATGAACACTTTTCACACTCTCCCGTGCAACTCGGCTGTTAGTCCTCCTTTCACGCAGAATCTTAAGGTCCTAGCCCATGTCCAAGGCACCAAAGCCAGCTAAAAGGTCAATATTCAATACCTAAAACTTGAATTGTACTACTTCTTACTGGCTATTACATCAACTTAGAAGCTTGATCTGTGTTGTACTATGGTGCTTTTAGTGTCTCAGCATACCGCAGCACGCGACATAGCTTTGCAGACGATAAGTACAACCGTTTCAGAGAGAAGAGCGGCCAATCCGACGATCTGGCTTTAAGTCGATTCGATAACAAATGGAGAAAACGGACGGATTTCTCAGGTTTTTACTACATGCGAACACATTTCACATTCTCCCGTGCAACTCTGCTGCTAGTCCTCCATTCACGCAGAATCTCAAGGTCGTAGCTCATGTCCAAGGCACCAAAGCCAGCTAAAAAGTCAATAATCGATACCTAAAACTTGAATTGTACTACTTCTTACTGGCTATTACATCAACTTAGAAGGTTCATCTGTGTTCTACTATGGTGCTTTTAGTGTCTCCGCATACCGCAGCACGCGACATAGCTTTGTAGACGATAAGTACAACCGTTTCAGAGAGAAGAGCGGCCAATGTGACGATCTGGCTTTAAGTCGATTCGATAACAAATGACGAAAACGGACGGATTTCTCAGGTTTTTATTACATATGAACACTTTTCACATTCTAACGTGCAACTCGGTTTCTAGTCCTCCTTTCATGCAGAATCTTAAGGTCCTAGCTCATGTCCAAGTCACCAAAGCCAGCTAAAAAGTCAATAATCGATACCTAAAAGTTGAACTGTACTACTTCTTACTGGCTATTACATCAACTTAGAAGCTTCATCTGTGTTCTACTATGGTGCTTTTAGTGTCTCCGCATACCGCAGCACGCGACATAGCTTTGTAGACGATAAGTACAACCGTTTCACGGAGAAGAGTGGCCAATGTGACGATCTGGCTATAAGTCGATTCGATAACAAATGACGAAAACGGACGGATTTACAAGGATTTTACTACATATGAACACTTTTCACATTCTCCCATGCAACTCGGCTGCTAGTCCTCCTTTCATGCAGACCGTTAAGGTCCTAGCTCATGTCCAATGCACCAAAGCCAGCTAAAAAGTCAATAATCGATACCTAAACTTGAATTGGACTACTTGTTACTGGCTATTACATCAACTTTGAAGCTTCATATGTGTTCTACTATGGTGCTTTTACTGTCTCGGCATACCGCAGCACGCGACAAGGCTTAGCAGACGATAAGTACAACCGTTTCAGAGAGAAGAGCGGCCAATGTGACGATCTGGCTTTAAGTCGATTCGATAACAAATGACGAAAACGGACGGATTTCTCAGGTTTTTACTACATATGAGCACTTTTCACATTCTCCCGTGCAACTGGGCTGCTAGTCCTCCTTTCATGCAGAATCTTAAGGTCCTAGCTCATGTCCAAGTCACCAAAGCCAGCTAAAAAGTCAATAATCGATACCTAAAACTTGAATTGGACTACTTCTTACTGGCTATTACATCAACTTAGATGCTTCATCTGTGTTCTACTATGGTGCTTTTAGAGCCTCCGCATACCGCAGCACGCGACATAGCTTTGCAGACGATAAGTACAACCGGTTCCGAGAGCAGAGCGGCCAATGTGACGATCTGGCTTTAAGTCGATTCGATAACAAATGACGCAAACGGACGGATTTCTCAGGTTTTTACTACATATGAACACTTTTCACATTCTCCAGTGCAACTCGGCTGCTAGTCCTCCTTTCATGCAGAATCTTAAGGTCATAGATCATGTCCAAGACACCAAAGCCAGCTAAAAAGTCAATAACGATATCCAAAACTTGAATTGTACTATTTCTTACTGGCTATTACATCATCTTAGAAGCTTCATCCTTGTTCTACTATGGTGCTTTTAGTGTCTCCGCATACCGCAGCACGCGACATAGCTTTGCAGACGATAAGTACAACCGTTTCAGAGAGAAGAGCGGTCAATGTGTTGATCTGGCTTTAGGACGATTCGATAACAAATGACGAAAACGGACGGATATCTTGGGTTTTACTACATATGAACAATTTTCACATTCTCCCGTGCAACTCGGCAGCTAGTCCTCCTTTCATGTAGAATCTTAAGGTCCTAGCTCATGTCCAAGGCACCAAAGCCAGCTAAAAAGTCAATAACCGATACCTAAAACTAGAATTGTACTACTTCTTACTGGCTATTACATCAACTTAGAAGCTTTATCTGTGTTGTACTATGGTGCTTTTAGTGTCTCAGCATACCGCAGCACGCGACATAGCTTTGCAGACGATAAGTACAACCGTTCAGAGAGAAGAGCGGCCAATGTGACGATCTGGCCTTAAGTCGATTCGATAACAAATGACAAAAACGGACGGATTTCTCAGGTTATTACTACATATGAACACTTTTCACATTCTCCCGTGGAACTCGGCTGCTAGCCCTCTTTTCATGCAGAATCTTAAGGTCCTAGCTCATGTCCAAGGCACCTAAGGCAGCTAAAAAGTCAATAATCGATACCTACAACTTGAATTGTACTACTTCTTACTGGCTATTGCATCAACTTAGAAGCTTCATCTCTGTTCTACTATGGTGATTTTAGTGTATCCGCATACCGCAGCACGCGACATAGCTTTGCAGACGATAAGTACATCCGTTTCAGAGAGAAGAGCGGCCAATGTTACAATCTGGCTTTAAGTCGATTCGATAACAAATGACGAAAACGGACGGATTTCTCAGGTTTTTACTACATATGAACAGTTTTCACATTCTCCCGTGCAACTCGGCTGCTAGTCCTCCTTTCATGCAGAATCTTAAGGTCCAAGCTCATGTCCAAGGCATCAAAGCCAGCTACAAAGTCAGTAATCGATAACTAAAACTTCAATTGTACTACTTCTTACTGGCTATTACATCTACTTAGAAGCTTCATCTGTGTTCTACTATGGTGCTTTTAGTGTCTCCGCATACCCCAGCACGCGACATAGATTTGCAGACGATAAGTACAACCGTTTCAGAGAGAAGAGCGGTCAATGTGACGATCTGGCTTTAAGACGATTCGATAACAAATGACGAAAACGGACGGATTTCTTGGGTTTTTACTACATATGAACACTTCTCACATTCTCCCGTGCAACTCGGCAGCTAGTCCTCCTTTCATGCAGAATCTTAAGGTCCTAGCTCATGTCCAAGGCACCAAAGCCAGCTAAAAAGTCAATAACCGATACCTAAAACTTGAATTGTACTACTTCTTACTGGCTATTACATCAACTTAGAAGCTTCATCTGTGTTCTACTATGGTGCTTTTAGTGTCTCCGCATACCGCAGCACGCGACATAGCTTTGTAGACGATAAGTACAACCGTTTCAGAGAGAAGAGCGGCCAATGTGACGATCTGGCTTTAAGTCGATTCGATAACAAATGACGAAAACGGACGGATTTCTCAGGTTTTTATTACACATGAACACTTTTCACATTCTCCCGTGCAACTCGGCTGCTAGTCCTCCTTTCATGCAGAATCTTAAGGTCCTAGCTAATGTCCAAGGCACCAAAGCCAGCTAAAAAGTCAATAATCAATACCTAAAACTTGAATTGGACTACTTCTTACTGGCTATTACATCAACTAAGAAGCTTCATCTGTGTTCTACTACGGTGCTTTCAGTTTCTCCGCATACCGCAGCACGCGATATAGTTTTGCAGACGATATGCACAACCGTTTCAGAGAGAAGAGCGGCCAATGTGACGATCTGGCTAAAAGTCGATTCGATAACAAATGACGAAAACGGACGGATTTCTCAGGTTTTTACTACATATGAACACTTTTCACACTCTCCCGTGCAACTCGGCTGTTAGTCCTCCTTTCACGCAGAATCTTAAGGTCCTAGCCCATGTCCAAGGCACCAAAGCCAGCTAAAAGGTCAATATTCAATACCTAAAACTTGAATTGTACTACTTCTTACTGGCTATTACATCAACTTAGAAGCTTGATCTGTGTTGTACTATGGTGCTTTTAGTGTCTCAGCATACCGCAGCACGCGACATAGCTTTGCAGACGATAAGTACAACCATTTCAGAGAGAAGAGCGGCCAATCCGACGATCTGGCTTTAAGTCGATTCGATAACAAATGGAGAAAACGGACGGATTTCTCAGGTTTTTACTACATGCGAACACATTTCACATTCTCCCGTGCAACTCTGCTGCTAGTCCTCCATTCACGCAGAATCTCAAGGTCGTAGCTCATGTCCAAGGCACCAAAGCCAGCTAAAAAGTCAATAATCGATACCTAAAACTTGAATTGTACTACTTCTTACTGGCTATTACATCAACTTAGAAGGTTCATCTGTGTTCTACTATGGTGCTTTTAGTGTCTCCGCATACCGCAGCACGCGACATAGCTTTGTAGACGATAAGTACAACCGTTCCAGAGAGAAGAGCGGCCAATGTGACGATCTGGCTTTAAGTCGATTCGATAACAAATGACGAAAACGGACGGATTTCTCAGGTTTTTATTACATATGAACACTTTTCACATTCTAACGTGCAACTCGGTTTCTAGTCCTCCTTTCATGCAGAATCTTAAGGTCCTAGCTCATGTCCAAGTCACCAAAGCCAGCTAAAAAGTCAATAATCGATACCTAAAAGTTGAACTGTACTACTTCTTACTGGCTATTACATCAACTTAGAAGCTTCATCTGTGTTCTACTATGGTGCTTTTAGTGTCTCCGCATACCGCAGCACGCGACATAGCTTTGTAGACGATAAGTACAACCGTTTCACGGAGAAGAGTGGCCAATGTGACGATCTGGCTATAAGTCGATTCGATAACAAATGACGAAAACGGACGGATTTACAAGGATTTTACTACATATGAACACTTTTCACATTCTCCCATGCAACTCGGCTGCTAGTCCTCCTTTCATGCAGACCGTTAAGGTCCTAGCTCTTGTCCAATGCACCAAAGCCAGCTAAAAAGTCAATAATCGATACCTAAACTTGAATTGGACTACTTGTTACTGGCTATTACATCAACTTTGAAGCTTCATATGTGTTCTACTATGGTGCTTTTACTGTCTCGGCATACCGCAGCACGCGACAAGGCTTAGCAGACGATAAGTACAACCGTTTCAGAGAGAAGAGCGGCCAATGTGACGATCTGGCTTTAAGTCGATTCGATAACAAATGACGAAAACGGACGGATTTCTCAGGTTTTTACTACATATGAGCACTTTTCACATTCTCCCGTGCAACTGGGCTGCTAGTCCTCCTTTCATGCAGAATCTTAAGGTCCTAGCTCATGTCCAAGTCACCAAAGCCAGCTAAAAAGTCAATAATCGATACCTAAAACTTGAATTGGACTACTTCTTACTGGCTATTACATCAACTTAGATGCTTCATCTGTGTTCTACTATGGTGCTTTTAGAGCCTCCGCATACCGCAGCACGCGACATAGCTTTGCAGACGATAAGTACAACCGGTTCCGAGAGCAGAGCGGCCAATGTGACGATCTGGCTTTAAGTCGATTCGATAACAAATGACGCAAACGGACGGATTTCTCAGGTTTTTACTACATATGAACACTTTTCACATTCTCCAGTGCAACTCGGCTGCTAGTCCTCCTTTCATGCAGAATCTTAAGGTCATAGATCATGTCCAAGACACCAAAGCCAGCTAAAAAGTCAATAACGATATCCAAAACTTGAATTGTACTATTTCTTACTGGCTATTACATCATCTTAGAAGCTTCATCCTTGTTCTACTATGGTGCTTTTAGTGTCTCCGCATACCGCAGCACGCGACATAGCTTTGCAGACGATAAGTACAACCGTTTCAGAGAGAAGAGCGGTCAATGTGTTGATCTGGCTTTAGGACGATTCGATAACAAATGACGAAAACGGACGGATATCTTGGGTTTTACTACATATGAACAATTTTCACATTCTCCCGTGCAACTCGGCAGCTAGTCCTCCTTTCATGTAGAATCTTAAGGTCCTAGCTCATGTCCAAGGCACCAAAGCCTGCTAAAAAGTCAATAACCGATACCTAAAACTAGAATTGTACTACTTCTTACTGGCTATTACATCAACTTAGAAGCTTTATCTGTGTTGTACTATGGTGCTTTTAGTGTCTCAGCATACCGCAGCACGCGACATAGCTTTGCAGACGATAAGTACAACCGTTCAGAGAGAAGAGCGGCCAATGTGACGATCTGGCCTTAAGTCGATTCGATAACAAATGACAAAAACCGTCGGATTTCTCAGGTTATTACTACATATGAACACTTTTCACATTCTCCCGTGGAACTCGGCTGCTAGCCCTCTTTTCATGCAGAATCTTAAGGTCCTAGCTCATGTCCAAGGCACCTAAGGCAGCTAAAAAGTCAATAATCGATACCTACAACTTGAATTGTACTACTTCTTACTGGCTATTGCATCAACTTAGAAGCTTCATCTCTGTTCTACTATGGTGATTTTAGTGTATCCGCATACCGCAGCACGCGACATAGCTTTGCAGACGATAAGTACATCCGTTTCAGAGAGAAGAGCGGCCAATGTTACGATCTGGCTTTAAGTCGATTCGATAACAAATGACGAAAACGGACGGATTTCTCAGGTTTTTACTACATATGAACAGTTTTCACATTCTCCCGTGCAACTCGGCTGCTAGTCCTCCTTTCATGCAGAATCTTAAGGTCCAAGCTCATGTCCAAGGCATCAAAGCCAGCTACAAAGTCAGTAATCGATAACTAAAACTTCAATTGTACTACTTCTTACTGGCTATTACATCTACTTAGAAGCTTCATCTGTGTTCTACTATGGTGCTTTTAGTGTCTCCGCATACCCCAGCACGCGACATAGATTTGCAGACGATAAGTACAACCGTTTCAGAGAGAAGAGCGGTCAATGTGACGATCTGGCTTTAAGACGATTCGATAACAAATGACGAAAACGGACGGATTTCTTGGGTTTTTACTACATATGAACACTTCTCACAATCTCCCGTGCAACTCGGCAGCTAGTCCTCCTTTCATGCAGAATCTTAAGGTCCTAGCTCATGTCCAAGCACCAAAGCCAGCTAAAAAGTCAATAACCGATACCTAAAACTTGAATTGTACTACTTCTTACTGGCTATTACATCAACTTAGAAGCTTCATCTGTGTTCTACTATGGTGCTTTTAGTGTCTCCGCATACCGCAGCACGCGACATAGCTTTGTAGACGATAAGTACAACCGTTTCAGAGAGAAGAGCGGCCAATGTGACGATCTGGCTTTAAGTCGATTCGATAACAAATGACGAAAACGGACGGATTTCTCAGGTTTTTATTACAGATGAACACTTTTCACATTCTCCCGTGCAACTCGGCTGCTAGTCCTCCTTTCATGCAGAATCTTAAGGTCCTAGCTAATGTCCAAGGCACCAAAGCCAGCTAAAAAGTCAATAATCAATACCTAAAACTTGAATTGGACTACTTCTTACTGGCTATTACATCAACTAAGAAGCTTCATCTGTGTTCTACTACGGTGCTTTCAGTTTCTCCGCATACCGCAGCACGCGATATAGTTTTGCAGACGATAAGCACAACCGTTTCAGAGAGAAGAGCGGCCAATGTGACGATCTGGCTAAAAGTCGATTCGATAACAAATGACGAAAACGGACGGATTTCTCAGGTTTTTACTACATATGAACACTTTTCACACTCTCCCGTGCAACTCGGCTGTTAGTCCTCCTTTCACGCAGAATCTTAAGGTCCTAGCCCATGTCCAAGGCACCAAAGCCAGCTAAAAGGTCAATATTCAATACCTAAAACTTGAATTGTACTACTTCTTACTGGCTATTACATCAACTTAGAAGCTTGATCTGTGTTGTACTATGGTGCTTTTAGTGTCTCAGCATACCGCAGCACGCGACATAGCTTTGCAGACGATAAGTACAACCGTTTCAGAGAGAAGAGCGGCCAATCCGACGATCTGGCTTTAAGTCGATTCGATAACAAATGGAGAAAACGGACGGATTTCTCAGGTTTTTACTACATGCGAACACATTTCACATTCTCCCGTGCAACTCTGCTGCTAGTCGTCCATTCACGCAGAATCTCAAGGTCGTAGCTCATGTCCAAGGCACCAAAGCCAGCTAAAAAGTCAATAATCGATACCTAAAACTTGAATTGTACTACTTCTTACTGGCTATTACATCAACTTAGAAGGTTCATCTGTGTTCTACTATGGTGCTTTTAGTGTCTCCGCATACCGCAGCACGCGACATAGCTTTGTAGACGATAAGTACAACCGTTTCAGAGAGAAGAGCGGCCAATGTGACGATCTGGCTTTAAGTCGATTCGATAACAAATGACGAAAACGGACGGATTTCTCAGGTTTTTATTACATATGAACACTTTTCACATTCTAACGTGCAACTCGGTTTCTAGTCCTCCTTTCATGCAGAATCTTAAGGTCCTAGCTCATGTCCAAGTCACCAAAGCCAGCTAAAAAGTCAATAATCGATACCTAAAAGTTGAACTGTACTACTTCTTACTGGCTATTACATCAACTTAGAAGCTTCATCTGTGTTCTACTATGGTGCTTTTAGTGTCTCCGCATACCGCAGCACGCGACATAGCTTTGTAGACGATAAGTACAACCGTTTCACGGAGAAGAGTGGCCAATGTGACGATCTGGCTATAAGTCGATTCGATAACAAATGACGAAAACGGACGGATTTACAAGGATTTTACTACATATGAACACTTTTCACATTCTCCCATGCAACTCGGCTGCTAGTCCTCCTTTCATGCAGACCGTTAAGGTCCTAGCTCATGTCCAATGCACCAAAGCCAGCTAAAAAGTCAATAATCGATACCTAAACTTGAATTGGACTACTTGTTACTGGCTATTACATCAACTTTGAAGCTTCATATGTGTTCTACTATGGTGCTTTAACTGTCTCGGCATACCGCAGCACGCGACATGGCTTAGCAGACGATAAGTACAACCGTTTCAGAGAGAAGAGCGGCCAATGTGACGATCTGGCTTTAAGTCGATTCGATAACAAATGACGAAAACGACGGATTTCTCAGGTTTTTACTACATATGAGCACTTTTCACATTCTCCCGTGCAACTGGGCTGCTAGTCCTCCTTTCATGCAGAATCTTAAGGTCCTAGCTCATGTCCAAGTCACCAAAGCCAGCTAAAAAGTCAATAATCGATACCTAAAACTTGAATTGGACTACTTCTTACTGGCTATTACATCAACTTAGATGCTTCATCTGTGTTCTACTATGGTGCTTTTAGTGTCTCAGCATGCAGCAGCACGCGACATAGCTGTGCAGACGATAAGTACAAACGTTTCAGAGAGAAGAGCGGCCAATGTGACGATCTGGCTTTAAGTCGATTCGATAACAAATGACGAAAACGGACGGATTTCTCAGGTTTTTACTACATATGAGCACTTTTCACATTCTCCCGTGCAACTGGGCTGCTAGTCCTCCTTTCATGCAGAATCTTAAGGTCCTAGCTCATGTCCAAGTCACCAAAGCCAGCTAAAAAGTCAATAATCGATACCTAAAACTTGAATTGGACTACTTCTTACTGGCTATTACATCAACTTAGATGCTTCATCTATGTTCTACTATGGTGCTTTTAGTGTCTCCGAATACCGCAGTACGCGACATAGCTTTGCAGACAATAAGTACAACCGTTTCAGAGAGCAGAGCGGCCAATGTGACGATCTGGCTTTAAGTCGATTCGATAACAAATGACGAAAACGGACGGATTTCTCAGGTTTTTACTACATATGAAAACTTTTCACATTCTCACGTGCAACTCGGCTGCTAGTCCTCCTTTCATGTAGAATCTTAAGGTCCTAGCTCATGTCCAAGGCTCCAAAGCCAGCTAAAAGGTCAATATTCATTACCTAAAACTTGAATTGTACTACTTCTTACTGGCTATTACATCATCTTAGGAGCTTCATCTGTGTTCTACTATGGTGCTTTTAGGATCTCCGAATACCGCAGCACGCGACATAGCTTTGCAGACGATACGTACAACCGTTTCAGAGAGAAGAGCGGCCAATGTGACGATCTGGCTTTAAGTCGATTCGATAGCAAATGACGAAAACGGACGGATTTCTCAGGTTTTTACTATATATGAACACTTTTCACATTCTCTCGTGCAACTCGGCTGCTAGTCCTCCTATCATGCAGAATGTTAAGGTCCTTGCTCATGTCCAAGGCACCAAAGCCAGCTAAAAAGTCAATAATCGATACTTAACTTCTTACTGGCTATTACATCAATTAGAAGCTTTATCTGTGTTCTACTACGGTGCTTTTAGTTTCTCCGCATACCGCAGCACGCGACACAGCTTTGCAGACGATAAGTACAACCGTTTCAGAGAGAAGAGCGGCCAATGTGACGATCTGGCTTTAAGTCGATTCGATAACAAATGACGAAAACGGACGGATTTCTCAGGTTTTTACTACATATGAACACTTTTCACATTCTCCCGTGCAACTCGGCTGCTAGTCCTACTTTCATGCAGAATCTTAAGGTAATAGCTCATGACCAAGCACCAAAGCCAGCTAAGAAGTCAATAATCGATACCTAAAACTTGAATTGTACTACTTCTTACTGGCTATTACATCAACTTAGAAGCTTCATCTGTGTTCTACTATGGTGCATTTAGTGCCTCCGCGTAGCGCAGCACGCGACATAGCTTTGCAGACGATAAGTACAACCGTTTCAGAGAGAAGAGCAGCCAATGTGACGATCTGGCTTTAAATCGATTCGATAACAAATGACGAAAACGGACGGATTTCTCAATTTTTTACTACATATGAACACTTTTCACATTCTCCCGTGCAAGTCGGCTGCTAGTCCTCCTTTCATGCAGAATCTCAAGGTCCTAGCTCATGACCAAGGCACCAAGGCAGCTAAAAAGTCAAAAATCGATACCTAAAACTTGAATTGTACTACTTCTTACTGGCTATTACATCAACTTAGAAGCTTCATCTGTGTTCTACTATGGTGCTTTTAGTGCCTCCGATTAGCGCAGCACGCGACATAGCTTTGCAGACGATAAGTACAACCGTTTCAGAGAGAAGAGCGGCCAATGTGACGATCTGGCTTTAACTCGATTCGATAACAAATGACGAAAACGGACGGATTTCTCAGGTTTTTACTACATATGAACACTTTTCACATTCTCCAGTGCAAGTCGGCTGCTAGTCCTCCTTTCATGCAGAATCTTAAGGTCCTAGCTCATGTCCAAGGCACCAAAGCCAGCTAAAAAGTCAATAACCGATACCTACAACTTGAATTGTACTAATTCTTACTGGCTATTACATCATCTTAGGAGCTTCATCTGTGTTCTACTATGGTGCTTTTAGTGTCTCCGAATACCGCAGTACGCGACATAGCTTTGCAGACAATAAGTACAACCGTTTCAGAGAGCAGAGCGGCCAATGTGACGATCTGGCTTTAAGTCGATTCGATAACAAATGACGAAAACGGACGGATTTCTCAGGTTTTTACTACATATGAAAACTTTTCACATTCTCTCGTGCAACTCGGCTGCTAGTCCTCCTTTCATGCAGAATCTTAAGGTCCTAGCTCATGTCCAAGGCACCAAAGCCAGCTAAAAGGTCAATATTCATTACCTAAAACTTGAATTGTACTACTTCTTACTGGCTATTACATCATCTTAGGAGCTTCATCTGTGTTCTACTATGGTGCTTTTAGTGTCTCCGAATACCGCAGTACGCGACATAGCTTTGCAGACGATACGTACAACCGTTTCAGAGAGAAGAGCGGCCAATGTGACGATCTGGCTATAAGTCGATTCGATAGCAAATGACGAAAACGGACGGATTTCTCAGGTTTTTACTACATATGAACACTTTTCACATTCTCTCGTGCAACTCGGCTGCTAGTCCTCCTTTCATGCAGAATGTTAAGGTCCTAGCTCATGTCCAAGGCACCAAAGCCAGCTAAAAAGTCAATAATCGATACCTAACTTCTTACTGGCTATTACATCAACTTAGAAGCTTCATCTGTGTTCTACTACGGTGCTTTTAGTTTCTCCGCATACCGCAGCACGCGACACAGCTTTGCAGACTATAAGTACAACCGTTTCAGAGAGAAGAGCGGCCAATGTGACGATCTGGCTTTAAGTCGATTCGATAACAAATGACGAAAACGGACGGATTTCTCAGGTTTTTACTAAATATGAACACTTTTCAAATTCTCCCGTGCAACTCGGCTGCTAGTCCTACTTTCATGCAGAATCTTAAGGTAATAGCTCATGTCCAAGGCACCAAAGCCAGCTAAGAAGTCAATAATCGATACCTACAACTTGAATTGTACTACTTCTTACTGGCTATTACATCAACTTAGAAGCTTCATCTGTGTTCTACTATGGTGCTTTTAGTGCCTCCGATTAGCGCAGCACGCGACATAGCTTTGCAGACGATAAGTACAACCGTTTCAGAGAGAAGAGCGGCCAATGTGACGATCTGGCTTTAACTCGATTCGATAACAAATGACGAAAACGGACGGATTTCTCAGGCTTTTACTACATATGAACACTTTTAACATTCTCCAGTGCAGGTCGGCTGCTAGTCCTCCTTTCATGCAGAATCTTAAGGTCCTAGCTCATGTCCAAGGCACCAAAGCCAGCTAAAAAGTCAATAACCGATACCTACAACTTGAATTGTACTAATTCTTACTGGCTATTACATCACCTTAGGAGCTTCATCTGTGTTCTACTATGGTGCTTTTAGTGTCTCCGAATACCGCAGTACGCGACATAGCTTTGCAGACAATAAGTACAACCGTTTCAGAGAGCAGAGCGGCCAATGTGACGATCTGGCTTTAAGTCGATTCGATAACAAATGACGAAAACGGACGGATTTCTCAGGTTTTTACTACATATGAAAACTTTTCACATTCTCTCGTGCAACTCGGCTGCTAGTCCTCCTTTCATGTAGAATCTTAAGGTCCTAGCTCATGTCCAAGGCACCAAAGCCAGCTAAAAGGTCAATATTCAGTACCTAAAACTTGAATTGTACTACATCTTACTGGCTATTACATCATCTTAGGAGCTTCATCTGTGTTCTACTATGGTGCTTTTAGTATCTCCGAATACCGCAGTACGCGACATAGCTTTGCAGACGATACGTACAACCGTTTCAGAGAGAAGAGCGGCCAATGTGACGATCTGGCTTTAAGTCGATTCGATAGCAAATGACGAAAACGGACGGATTTCTCAGGTTTTTACTACATATGAACACTTTTCACATTCTCTCGTGCAACTCGGCTGCTAGTCCTCCTTTCATGCAGAATGTTAAGGTCCTTGCTCATGTCCAAGGCACCAAAGCCAGCTAAAAAGTCAATAATCGATACCTAACTTCTTACTGGCTATTACATCAACTTAGAAGCTTCATCTGTGTTCTACTACGGTGCTTTTAGTTTCTCCGCATACCGCAGCACGCGACACAGCTTTGCAGACGATAAGTACAACCGTTTCAGAGAGAAGAGCGGCCAATGTGACGATCTGGCTTTAAGTCGATTCGATGACAAATGACGAAAACGGACGGATTTCTCAGGTTTTTACTACATATGAACACTTTTCACATTCTCCCGTGCAACTCGGCTGCTAGTCCTACTTTCAGGCAGAATCTTAAGGTAATAGCTCATGACCAAGCACCAAAGCCAGCTAAGAAGTCAATAATCGATACCTAAAACTTGAATTGTACTACTTCTTACTGGCTATTACATCAACTTAGAAGCTTCATCTGTGTTCTACTATGGTGCTTTTAGTGCCTCCGCGTAGCGCAGCACGCGACATAGCTTTGCAGACGATAAGTACAACCGTTTCAGAGAGAAGAGCAGCCAATGTGACGATCTGGCTTTAACTCGATTCGATAACAAATGACGAAAACGGACGGATTTCTCAATTTTTTACTACATACGAACACTTTTCACATTCTCCCGTGCAAGTCGGCTGCTAGTCCTCCTTTCATGCAGAATCTTAAGGTCCTAGCTCATGTCCAAGGCACCAAAGCCAGCAAAAAGTCAATATCCGATACCTACAACTTGAATTGTACTACTTCTTACTGGCTATTACATCAACTTAGAAGCTTCATCTGTGTTCTACTATGGTGCTTTTAGTGCCTCCGATTAGCGCAGCACGCGACATAGCTTTGCAGACGATAAGTACAACCGTTTCAGAGAGAAGAGCGGCCAATGTGACGATCTGGCTTTAAGTCGATTCGATAACAAATGACGAAAATGGACGGATTTCTCAGGTTTTTTACTACATATGAACACTTTTCACAGTCTCCAGTGCAAGTCGGCTGCTAGTCCACCTTTCATGCAGAATCTTAAGGTCCTAGCTCATGTCCAAGGCACCAAAGCCAGCTAAAAAGTCAATAATCGATACCTAAAACTTGAATTGGACTACTTCTTACTGGCTATTACATCAACTTAGATGCTTCATCTGTGTTCTACTATGGTGCTTTTAGTGTCTCAGCATACAGCAGCACGCGACATAGCTGTGCAGACGATAAGTACAACCGTTTCAGAGAGAAGAGCGGCCAATGTGGCGATCTGGCTTTAAGTCGATTCGATAACAAATGACGAAAACGGACGGATTTCTCAGGTTTTTACTACATATGAACACTTTTCACATTCTCCCGTGCAACTCGGCTGCTAGTCCTCCTTTCATGCAGAATCTTAAGGTCCTAGCTCATGTCCAAGGCACCAAAGCTAGCTAAAAAGTCAATAATCGATACCTAAAACTTGAATTCTACTTCTTATTACTGGCTATTACATCAACTTAGAAGCTTCATCTCTGTTCTACTATGGTGCTATTAGTGTGTCCACATACCGCAGCACGCGACATAGCTTTGCAGAAGATAAGTACAACCGTTTCAGAGAGAAGAGCGGCCAAAGTGACGATCTGGCTTTAAGTCGATTCGATAACAAATGACGAAAACGGACGGATTTCTCAGGTTTTTATTACATATGAACACTTTTCACATTCTCCCGTGCAACTCGGCTGCTAGTCCTACTTTCATGCAGAATCTTAAGGTAATAGCTCATGTCCAAGGCACCAAAGCCAGCTAAGAAGTCAATAATCGATACCTAAAACTTGAATTGTACTACTTCTTACTGGCTATTACATCAACTTAGAAGCTTCATCTGTGTTCTACTATGGTGCTTTTAATGCCTCCGATTAGCGCAGCACGCGACATAGCTTTGCAGACGATAAGTACAACCGTTTCAGAGCGAAGAGCGGCCAATGTGACGATCTGGCTTTAACTCGATTCGATAACAAATGACGAAAACGGACGGATTTCTCAGGTTTTTACTACATATGAACACTTTTCACATTCTCCAGTGCAAGTCGGCTGCTAGTCCTCCTTTCATGCAGAATCTTAAGGTCCTAGCTCATGTCCAAGGCACCAAAGCCAGCTAAAAAGTCAATAACCGATACCTACAACATGAATTATACTAATTCTTACTGGGTATTACATCATCTTAGGAGCTTCATCTGTGTTCTACTATGGTGCTTTTAGTGTCTCCGAATCTCGCAGTACGCGACATAGCTTTGCAGACAATAAGTACAACCGTTTCAGAGAGAAGAGCGGCCAATGTGACGATCTGGCTTTAAGTCGATTCGATAACAAATGACGAAAACGGACGGATTTCTCAGGTTTTTACTACATATGAAAAGTTTTCACATTCTCTCGTGCAACTCGGCTGCTAGTCCTCCTTTCATGCAGAATCTTAAGGTCCTAGCTCATGTCCAAGGCACCAAAGCCAGCTAAAAGGTCAATATTCATTACCTAAAACTTGAATTGTAGTACTTCTTACTGGCTATTACATCATCTTAGGAGCTTCATCTGTGTTCTACTATGGTGCTTTTAGTGTCTCCGAATACCGCAGTACGCGACATAGCTTTGCAGACGATACGTACAACCGTTTCAGAGAGAAGAGCGGCCAATGTGACGATCTGGCTTTAAGTCGATTAGATAGCAAATGACGAAAACGGACGGATTTCTCAGGTTTTTACTACATATGAACACTTTTCACATTCTCTCGTGCAAGTCGGCTGCTAGTCCTCCTTTCATGCAGAATGTTAAGGTCCTAGCTCATGTCCAAGGCACCAAACCCAGCTAAAAAGTCAATAATCGATACCTAACTTCTTACTGGCTATTACATCAACTTAGAGGCTTCATCTGTGTTCTACTACGGTGCTTTTAGTTTCTCCGCATACCGCAGCACGCGACACAGCTTTGCAGACGATAAGTACAACCGTTTCAGAGAGAAGAGCGGCCAATGTGACGATCTGGCTTAAAGTCGATTCGATAACAAATGACGAAAACGGACGGATTTCTCAGGTTTTTACTACATATGAACACTTTTCAAATTCTCCCGTGCAACTCGGCTGCTATTCCTCCTTTCATGCAGAATGTTAAGGTCCTAGCTCATGTCCAAGGCACCAAAGCCAGCTAAAAAGTCAATAATCGATAACTAAAACTTGAATTGTACTACTTCTTACTGGCTAATACATCATCTTAGAAGCTTCATCTGTGTTCTACTATGGTGCCTTTAGTTTCTCCGGATACCGCAGCACGCGACATAGTTTTGCAGACGATAAGCACAACCGTTTCAGAGAGAAGAGCGGCCAATGTGACGATCTGGCTTTAAGTCGATTCGATAACAAATGACGAAAACGGACGGATTTCTCAGGTTTTTACTGCATATGAACACTTTTCACATTCTCCCGTGCAACTGGGCTGCTAGTCCTCCTTTTATGCAGAATCTTAAGGTCCTAGCTCTTGTCCAAGGTACCGAAGCCAGCTAAAAAGTCAATAATCGATACCTAAATCTTGAATTGGACTACTTCTTACTGGCTATTGCATCAACTTAGTAGCTTCACCTGTGTTCTACTATGGTGATTTTAGTGTCTCCGAATACCGCAGCACGCGACATAGCTTTGCAGACGATAAGTACAACCGTTTCAGAGAGAAGAGCGGCCAATGTGACGACCTGGCTTTAAGTCGATTCGATAACAAATGACGAAAACGGACGGATTTCTCAGGTTTTTACTACATATGAACACTTTTCAAATTCTCCCGTGCAACTCGGCTGCTAGTCCTCCTTTCATTCAGAATGTTAAGGTCCTAGCTCATGTCCAAGGCACCAAAGCCAGCTAAAAAGTCAATAATTGATACCTAAAACTTGAATTCTACTTCTTCTTACTATCTATTACATCAACTTAGAAGCTTCATCTCTGTTCTACTATGGTGCTATTAGTGTGTCCACATACCGCAGCACGCGACATAGCTTTGCAGAAGATAAGTACAACCGTTTCAGAGAGAAGAGCGGCCAATGTGACGATCTGGCTTTAAGTCGATTCGATAACAAATGACGAAAATGGACGGATTTCTCAGGTTTTTACTACATATGAACACTTTTCACAGTCTCCCGTGCAACTCGGCTGCTAGTCCTACTTTCATGCAGAATCTTAAGGTAATGGCTCATGTCCAAGGCACCAAAGCCAGCTAAGAAGTCAATAATAGATACCTAAAACTTGAATTGTAGTACTTCTTACTGGCTATTACATCAACTTCGAAGCTTCATCTGTGTTCTACTATGGTGCTTTTAGTGCATCCGATTAGCGCAGCACGCGACATAGCTTTGCAGACGATAAGTACAACCGTTTCAGAGAGAAGAGCGGCCAATGTGACGATCTGGCTTTAACTCGATTCGATAACAAATGACGAAAACGGACGGATTTCTCAGGTTTTTACTACATATTAACACTTTTCACATTCTCCAGTGCAAGTCGGCTGCTAGTCCTCCTTTCATGCAGAATCTTAAGGTCCTAGCTCATGTCCAAGGCACCAAAGCCAGCTAAAAAGTCAATAACCGATACCTACAACATGAATTGTACTAATTCTTACTGGCTATTACATCATCTTAGGAGCTTCATCTGTGTTCTACTATGGTGCTTTTAGTGTCTCCGAATACCGCAGTACGCGACATAGCTTTGCAGACAATAAGTACAACCGTTTCAGAGAGCAGAGCGGCCAATGTGACGATCTGGCTTTAAGTCGATTCGATAACAAATGACGAAAACGGACGGATTTCTCAGGTTTTTACTACATATGAAAACTTTTCACATTCTCTCGTGCAACTCGGCTGCTAGTCCTCCTTTCATGCAGAATCTTAAGGTCCTAGCTCATGTCCAAGGCACCAAAGCCAGCTAAAAGGTCAATATTCATTACCTAAAACTTGAATTGTACTACTTCTTACTGGCTATTACATCATCTTAGGAGCTTCATCTGAGTTCTACTATGGTGCTTTTAGTGTCTCCGAATACCGCAGTACGCGACATAGCTTTGCAGACGATACGTACAACCGTTTCAGAGAGAAGAGCGGCCAATGTGACGATCTGGCTTTAAGTCGATTCGATAGCAAATGACGAAAACGGACGGATTTCTCAGGTTTTTACTACATATGAACACATTTCACATTCTCTCGTGCAACTCGGCTGCTAGTCCTCCTTTCATGCAGAATGTTAAGGTCCTAGCTCATGTCCAAGGCACCAAAGCCAGCTAAAAAGTCAATAATCGATACCTAAAACTTGAATTCTACTTCTTCTTACTGGCTATTACATCAACTTAGAAGCTTCATCTCTGTTCTACTATGGTGCTATTAGTGTGTCCACATACCGCAGCACGCGACATAGCTTTGCAGATGATAAGTACAACCGTTTCAGAGAGAAGAGCGGCCAAAGTGACGATCTGGCTTTAAGTCGATTCGATAACAAATGACGAAAACGGACGGATTTCTCAGGTTTTTATTACATATGAACACTTTTCACATTCTCCCGTGCAACTCGGCTGCTAGTCCTACTTTCATGCAGAATCTTAAGGTAATAGCTCATGTCCAAGGCACCAAAGCCAGCTAAGAAGTCAATAATCGATACCTAAAACTTGAATTGTACTTCTTCTTACTGGCTATTACATCAACTTAGAAGCTTCATCTGTGTTCTACTATGGTGCTTTTAATGCCTCCGATTAGCGCAGCACGCGACATAGCTTTGCAGACGATAAGTACAACCGTTTCAGAGAGAAGATCGGCCAATGTGACGATCTGGCTTTAAGTCGATTCGATAACAAATGAGGAAAACGGACGGATTTCTCAGGTTTTTACTACATATGAAAACTTTTCACATTCTCTCGTGCAACTCGGCTGCTAGTCCTCCTTTCATGCAGAATCTTATGGTCCTAGCTCATGTCCAAGGCACCAAAGCCAGCTAAAAGGTCAATATTCATTACCTAAAACTTGAATTGTACTACTTCTTACTGGCTATTACATCATCTTAGGAGCTTCATCTGTGTTCTACTATGGTGCTTTTAGTGTCTCCGAATACCGCAGTACGCGACATAGCTTTGCAGACGATACGTACAACCGTTTCAGAGAGAAGAGCGGCCAATGTGACGATCTGGCTTTAAGTCGATTAGATAGCAAATGACGAAAACGGACGGATTTCTTAGGTTTTTACTACATATGAACACTTTTCACATTCTCTCGTGCAAGTCGGCTGCTAGTCCTCCTTTCATGCAGAATCTTAAGGTCCTAGCTCATGTCCAAGGCACCAAAGCCTTGGATTCCAGCGGCTATCTGATTTGGTGAAGGCTGCCGGTCTTGCTTACGAGATGAAGGCAGAGCTCACCATCTGCAGCATCGTTGACAGAACCGACTGCGGACCTTTGGTGCAGAGCCGGGTGGAGGGTCTGAATCAGAGGCTCAGACGGTTTTGCGACCGTATTGGCTGCAAATTCCTTGACTTGCGCCATAGGGTGGTGGGGTTTCGGGTTCCGCTGAATAGGTCAGGAGTTCACTACACTCAGCTGGCGGCTACACGGGTAGCGGAGGCTGTGTGGCGTGGACTGGGCGGTTTTTTAGGTTAGAAGGCCTCGGGAAAGTGCGGGATGGGCTGCAATGTCAAAGGGTGCTTGGCAATTACAGGACGTGCTTGGATCAAGGAACAGTCGGAATTATAGTTGTAAATTGTTGTAGTTGCGCTGGAAAAGTCCCTGAGCTTCAAGCGCTAATAGAAAGCACAGAAGCTGATATCGTTATAGGTACAGAAAGCTGGCTAAAGCCTGAAATAAGTTCTGCAGAAATTTTTACGAAGTCTCAGACGGTGTTCAGGAAAGATAGATTAGGCAGAATTGGTGGTGGAGTGTTGGTGTCTGTCAGTAGTGGTTTATCTTGTAGTGAAGTCGAAGTAGATACTCTGTGCGAATTGGTGTGGGTGGAGGTTATACTTAACAGCCGAATTAAGTTAATAATTGGCTCCTTCTACCGACCCCCAGACTCCGATGATACAGTTGCGGAACAGTTCAGAGAAAGTTTGAGTCTCGTAACAAATAAATACCCCACTCATACGGTTATAGTTGGTGGGGACTTCAACCTACCCTCGGTATGTTGGCAAAAATACTTGTTCAAAACCGGTGGTAGGCACAAAACGTCTTCCGAGATTGTCCTAAATGCATTCTCCGAAAATTATTTAGAGCAGTTAGTCCACGAACCCACGCGAATTGTAAATGGTTGCGAAAACACACTTGACCTCTTGGCCACAAACAATCCAGAGCTGATAGAGAGCATCATGACTGATACAGGGATTAGTGATCACAAGGTCATTGTAGCTAGGCTCAATACCATTTCTTCCAAATCCATCAGAAACAAACGCAAAATAATTTTATTTAAAAAAGCGGATAAAGTACCACTAGAAGCCTTCCTAAAAGACAATTTCCATTCCTTCCGAACTGACTATGCGAATGTAGACGAGATGTGGCTCAAATTCAAAGATATAGTAGCAACAGCAATTGAGATATTCATACCTCATAAATTGGTAAGAGATGGAACGGATCCCCCGTGGTACACAAAAAAGGTCCGAACGCTGTTGCAGAGGCAACGGAAAAAGCATGCGAAGTTCAGAAGAACGCGAAATCCTGAAGATGGGCTAAAATTTACAGACGCGCGAAATTTGGCACGTACTTCGATGCGAGATGCCTTTAATAGGTTCCACAACGAAACATTGTCTCGAAATTTGGTAGAAAATCCGAAGAAATTCTGGTCGTATGTAAAGTACACAAGCGGCAAGACGCAGTCAATACCTTCGCTGCGCAGTGCCGATGGTACTGTTATCGACGACTGCGCCGCTAAAGCGGAGTTATTGAACGCAGTTTTCCGAAATTCCTTCACCAGGGAAGACGAATGGAATATTCCAGAATTTGAAACACGAACATCTGCTAGCATGAGTTTCTTAGAAGTAGATACCTTAGGGGTTGCGAAGCAACTCAAATCGCTTGATACGGGCAAGTCTTCAGGTCCAGATTGTATACCGATTAGGTTCCTTTCAGATTACGCTGATACTATAGCTCCCTACTTAGCACTCATATACAACCGCTCGCTCACCGATAGATCTGTACCTACAGATTGGAAAATTGCGCAGGTCGCACCAGTGTTCAAGAAGGGTAGTAGGAGTAATCCATTTAACTACAGACCTATATCATTGACGTCGGTTTGCAGTAGGGTTTTGGAGCATATACTGTATTCAAACATTATGAATCACCTCGAAGGGAACGATCTATTGACACGTAATCAGCATGGCTTCAGAAAACATCGCTCTTGTGCAACGCAGCTAGCTCTTTATTCGCACGAAGTAATGGCCGCTATCGACAGGGGATCTCAAGTTGATTCCGTATTTCTAGATTTCCGGAAAGCTTTTGACACCGTTCCTCACAAGCGACTTCTAATCAAGCTGCGGAGCTATGGGGTATCGTCTCAGTTGTGCGACTGGATTCGTGATTTCCTGTCAGGAAGGTCGCAGTTCGTAGTAATAGACGGCAAATCATCGAGTAAAACTGAAGTGATATCAGGTGTTCCCCAGGGAAGCGTCCTGGGACCTCTACTGTTCCTGATCTATATAAATGACCTGGGTGACAATCTGAGCAGTTCTCTTAGGTTGTTCGCAGATGATGCTGTAATTTACCGTCTAGTAAGGTCATCCGAAGACCAGTATCAGCTGCAAAGCGATTTAGAAAAGATTGCTGTATGGTGTGTCAGGTGGCAGTTGACGCTAAATAACGAAAAGTGTGAGATGATCCACATGAGTTCCAAAAGAAATCCGTTGGAATTCGATTACTCGATAAATAGTACAATTCTCAAGGCTGTCAATTCAACTAAGTACCTGGGTGTTAAAATTACAAACAACTTCAGTTGGAAGGACCACATAGATAATATTGTCGGGAAGGCGAGCCAAAGGTTGCGTTTCATTGGCAGGACACTTAGAAGATGCAACAAGTCCACTAAAGAGACAGCTTACACTACACTCGTTCGTCCTCTGTTAGAATATTGCTGCGCGGTGTGGGATCCTTACCAGGTGGGATTGACGGAGGACATCGAGAGGGTGCAAAGAAGGGCAGCTCGTTTTGTATTTTCGCGTTATAGGGGAGAGAGTGTGGCAGATATGATACACGAGTTGGGATGGAAGTCATTACAGCATAGACGTTTTTCGTCGCGGCGAGACCTTTTTACGAAATTTCAGTCACCAACTTTCTCTTCCGAATGCGAAAATATTTTGTTGAGCCCAACCTACATAGGTAGGAATGATCATCAAAATAAAATAAGAGAAATCAGAGCTCGAACAGAAAGGTTTAGGTGTTCGTTTTTCCCGCTCGCTGTTCGGGAGTGGAATAGTAGAGAGATAGTATGATTGTGGTTCGATGAACCCTCTGCCAAGCACTTAAATGTGAATTGCAGAGTAGTCATGTAGATGTAGAAAGCCAGCTAAAAAGTCAATAATCGATACCTAACTTCTTACTGGCTATTACATCAACTTAGAGGCTTCATCTGTGTTCTACTACGGTGCTTTTAGTTTCTCCGCATACCGCAGCACGCGACACAGCTTTGCAGACGATAAGTACAACCGTTTCAGAGAGAAGAGCGGCCAATGTGACGATCTGGCTTTAAGTCGATTCGATAACAAATGACGAAAACGGACGGATTTCTCAGGTTTTTACTACATATGAACACTTTTCAAATTTTCCCGTGCAACTCTGCTGCTAGTCCTACTTTCATGCAGAATCTTAAGGTAATAGCTCATGTCCAAGGCACCAAAGCCAGCTAAGAAGTCAATAATCGATACCTAAAACTTGAATTGTACTACTTCTTACTGGCTATTACATCAACTTAGAAGCTTCATCTGTGTTCTACTATGGTGGTTTTAGTGCCTCCGCGTAGCACAGCACGCGACATAGCTTTGCAGACGATAAGTACAACCGTTTCAGAGAAAAGAGCAGCCAATGTGACGATCTGGCTTTAACTCGATTCGGTAACAAATGACGAAAACGGACGGATTTCTCAGGTTTTTACTACATATGAACACTTTTCATATACTCCCGTGCAAGTCGGCTGCTAGTCCTCCTTTCATGCAGAATCTTAAGGTCCTAGCTCATGTCCAAGGCACCAAAGCCAGCTAAAAAGTAAATAACCGATACCTACAACTTGAATTGTACTACATCTTACTGGCTATTACATCATCTTAGGAGCTTCATCTGTGTTCTACTATGGTGCTTTTAGTTTCTCCGGATACCGCAGCACGCGACATAGTTTTGCAGACGTTAAGCACAACCGTTTCAGAGAGAAGAGTGGCCAATGTGACGATCTGGCTTTAAGTCGATTCGATAACAAATGACGAAAACGGACGGATTTCTCAGGTTTTTACTGCTTATGAACACTTTTCACATTCTCCCGTGCAACTCGGCTGCTAGTCCTCCTTTCATGCAGAATGTTAAGGTCCTAGCTCATGTCCAAGGCACCAAAGCCAGCTAAAAAGTCAATAATCGATAACTAAAACTTGAATTGTACTACTTCTTACTGGCTAATACATCATCTTAGAAGCTTCATCTGTGTTCTACTATGGTGCTTTTAGTTTCTCCGGATACCGCAGCACGCGACATAGTTTTGCAGACGATAAGCACAACCGTTTCAGAGAGAAGAGCGGCCAATGTGACGATCTGGCTTTAAGTCGATTCGATAACAAATGACGAAAACGGACGGATTTCTCAGGTTTTTACTGCATATGAACACTTTTCACATTCTCCCGTGCAACTGGGCTGCTAGTCCTCCTTTTATGCAGAATCTTAAGGTCCTAGCTCTTGTCCAAGGTACCGAAGCCAGCTAAAAAGTCAATAATCGATACCTAAATCTTGAATTGGACTACTTCTTACTGGCTATTGCATCAACTTAGTAGCTTCACCTGTGTTCTACTATGGTGATTTTAGTGTCTCCGAATACCGCAGCACGCGACATAGCTTTGCAGACGATAAGTACAACCGTTTCAGAGAGAAGAGCGGCCAATGTGACGATCTGGCTTTAAGTCGATTCGATAACAAATGACGAAAACGGACGGATTTCTCAGGTTTTTACTACATATGAACACTTTTCAAATTCTCCCCTGCAACTCGGCTGCTAGTCCTCCTTTCATGCAGAATGTTAAGGTCCTAGCTCATGTCCAAGGCACCAAAGCCAGCTAAAAAGTCAATAATCGATACCTAAAACTTGAATTCTACTTCTTCTTACTGGCTATTACATCAACTTAGAAGCTTCATCTCTGTTCTACTATGGTGCTATTAGTGTGTCCACATACCGCAGCACGCGACATAGCTTTGCAGAAGATAAGTACAACCGTTTCAGAGAGAAGAGCGGCCAATGTGACGATCTGGCTTTAAGTCGATTCGATAACAAATGACGAAAATGGACGGATTTCTCAGGTTTTTACTACATATGAACACTTTTCACAGTCTCCCGTGCAACTCGGCTGCTAGTCCTACTTTCATGCAGAATCTTAAGGTAATGGCTCATGTCCAAGGCACCAAAGCCAGCTAAGAAGTCAATAATCGATACCTAAAACTTGAATTGTACTACTTCTTACTGGCTATTACATCAACTTCGAAGCTTCATCTGTGTTCTACTATGGTGCTTTTAGTGCATCCGATTAGCGCAGCACGCGACATAGCTTTGCAGACGATAAGTACAACCGTTTCAGAGAGAAGAGCGGCCAATGTGACGATCTGGCTTTAACTCGATTCGATAACAAATGACGAAAACGGACGGATTTCTCAGGTTTTTACTACATATTAACACTTTTCACATTCTCCAGTGCAAGTCGGCTGCTAGTCCTCCTTTCATGCAGAATCTTAAGGTCCTAGCTCATGTCCAAGGCACCAAAGCCAGCTAAAAAGTCAATAACCGATACCTACAACATGAATTGTACTAATTCTTACTGGCTATTACATCATCTTAGGAGCTTCATCTGTGTTCTACTATGGTGCTTTTAGTGTCTCCGAATACCGCAGTACGCGACATAGCTTTGCAGACAATAAGTACAACCGTTTCAGAGAGCAGAGCGGCCAATGTGACGATCTGGCTTTAAGTCTATTCGATAACAAATGACGAAAACGGACGGATTTCTCAGGTTTTTACTACATATGAAAACTTTTCACATTCTCTCGTGCAACTCGGCTGCTAGTCCTCCTTTCATGCAGAATCATAAGGTCCTAGCTCATGTCCAAGGCACCAAAGCCAGCTAAAAAGTCAATAATCGATACCTAACTTCTTACTGGCTATTACATCAACTTAGAGGCTTTAT
Organism: Schistocerca gregaria; assembly: GCF_023897955.1. Taxonomy (NCBI): domain Eukaryota; kingdom Metazoa; phylum Arthropoda; class Insecta; order Orthoptera; family Acrididae; genus Schistocerca; species Schistocerca gregaria. The sequence continues at coordinate 2,964,382 of NW_026061791.1, forward strand.
CTGTGTTCTACTACGGTGCTTTTAGTTTCTCCGCATACCGCAGCACGCGACACAGCTTTGCAGACGATAAGTACAACCGTTTCAGAGAGAAGAGCGGCCAATGTGACGATATGGCTTTAAGTCGATTCGATAACAAATGACGAAAACGGACGGATTTCTCAGGTTTTTACTACATATGAACACTTTTCAAATTCTCCCGTGCAACTCGGCTGCTAGTCCTACTTTCATGCAGAATCTTAAGGTAATAGCTCATGTCCAAGGCACCAAAGCCAGCTAAGAAGTCAATAATCGATACCTAAAACTTGAATTGTACTACTTCTTACTGGCTATTACATCAACTTAGAAGCTTCATCTGTGTTCTACTATGGTGGTTTTAGTGCCTCCGCGTAGCGCAGCACGCGACATAGCTTTGCAGACGATAAGTACAACCGTTTCAGAGAAAAGAGCAGCCAATGTGATGATCTGGCTTTAACTCGATTCGATAACAAATTACGAAAACGGACGGATTTCTCAGGTTTTTACTACATATGAACACTTTTCACATACTCCCGTGCAAGTCGGCTGCTAGTCCTCCTTACATGCAGAATCTTAAGGTCCTAGCTCATGTCCAAGGCACCAAAGCCAGCTAAAAAGTAAATAACCGATACCTACAACTTGAATTGTACTACTTCTTACTGGCTATTACATCATCTTAGGAGCTTCATCTGTGTTCTACTATGGTGCTTTTAGTGTCTCCGAATACCGCAGTACGCGACATAGCTTTGCAGATGATACGTACAACCGTTTCAGTGAGAAGAGCGGCTTATGTGACGATCTGGCTTTAAGTCGATTCGATAACAAATGACGAAAACGGACGGATTTCTCAGGTTTTTACTACATATTAACACTTTTCACATTCTCCAGTGCAAGTCGGCTGCTAGTCCTCCTTTCATGCAGAATCTTAAGGTCCTAGCTCATGTCCAAGGCACCAAAGCCAGATAAAAAGTCAATAACCGATACCTACAACATGAATTGTACTAATTCTTACTGGCTATTACATCATCTTAGGAGCTTCATCTGTGTTCTACTATGGTGCTTTTAGTGTCTCCGAATACCGCAGTACGCGACATAGCTTTGCAGACAATAAGTACAACCGTTTCAGAGAGCAGAGCGGCCAATGTGACGATCTGGCTTTAAGTCTATTCGATAACAAATGACGAAAACGGACGGATTTCTCAGGTTTTTACTACATATGAAAACTTTTCACATTCTCTCGTGCAACTCGGCTGCTAGTCCTCCTTTCATGCAGAATCTTAAGGTCCTAGCTCATGTCCAAGGCACCAAAGCCAGCTAAAAAGTCAATAATCGATACCTAACTTCTTACTGGCTATTACATCAACTTAGAGGCTTTATCTGTGTTCTACTACGGTGCTTTTAGTTTCTCCGCATACCGCAGCACGCGACACAGCTTTGCAGACGATAAGTACAACCGTTTCAGAGAGAAGAGCGGCCAATGTGACGATATGGCTTTAAGTCGATTCGATAACAAATGACGAAAACGGACGGATTTCTCAGGTTTTTACTACATATGAACACTTTTCAAATTCTCCCGTGCAACTCGGCTGCTAGTCCTACTTTCATGCAGAATCTTAAGGTAATAGCTCATGTCCAAGGCACCAAAGCCAGCTAAGAAGTCAATAATCGATACCTAAAACTTGAATTGTACTACTTCTTACTGGCTATTACATCAACTTAGAAGCTTCATCTGTGTTCTACTATGGTGGTTTTAGTGCCTCCGCGTAGCGCAGCACGCGACATAGCTTTGCAGACGATAAGTACAACCGTTTCAGAGAAAAGAGCAGCCAATGTGATGATCTGGCTTTAACTCGATTCGATAACAAATTACGAAAACGGACGGATTTCTCAGGTTTTTACTACATATGAACACTTTTCACATACTTCCGTGCAAGTCGGCTGCTAGTCCTCCTTACATGCAGAATCTTAAGGTCCTAGCTCATGTCCAAGGCACCAAAGCCAGCTAAAAAGTAAATAACCGATACCTACAACTTGAATTGTACTACTTCTTACTGGCTATTACATCATCTTAGGAGCTTCATCTGTGTTCTACTATGGTGCTTTTAGTGTCTCCGAATACCGCAGTACGCGACATAGCTTTGCAGATGATACGTACAACCGTTTCAGAGAGAAGAGCGGCCAATGTGACGATCTGGCTTTAAGTCGATTCGATAGCAAATGACGAAAACGGACGGATTTCTCAGGTTTTTACAACATATGAACACTTTTCACATTCTCCCGTGCAACTCGGCTGCTAGTCCTCCTTTCATGCAGATTCTTAAGGTCCTTGCTCATGTCCAAGTCACCAAAGAAGGGTAAAAAGTCAATAATCGATACCTAAATCTTGAATTGTACTACTTCTTACTGGCTATTACATCAACTTAGAAGTTTCATCTCTGTTCTACTATGGTGCTTTTAGTGTCTCCGCATAGCGCAGCACGCGACATAGCTTTGCAGACGATAAATACAACCGTTTCAGAGAGAAGAGCGGCCTATGTGACGATCTGGCTTTAAGTCGATTCGATAACAAATGACGAAAACGGACGGATTTCTCAGGTTTTTAATACATATGAACACTTTTCACATTCTCCCGTGCAACTCGGCTCCTAGTCCTCCTTTCATGCAGAATCTTAAGGTCCTAGCTCATGTCCAAGGCACCAAAGCCAGCTAAAAGGTCAATATTCATTACCTAAAACTTGAATTGTACTTCTTCTTACTGGCTATTACATCATCTTAGGAGCTTCATCTGTGTTCTACTATGGTGCTTTTAGTGTCTCCGAATACCGCAGTACGCGACATAGCTTTGCAGACGATAAGTACAACCGTTTCAGAGAGCAGAGCGGCCAATGTGATGATCTGGCTTTAAGTCGATTCGATAACAAATGACGAAAACGGACGGATTTCTCAGGTTTTTACTACATATGAACACTTTTCACATTCTCCCGTGCAACTCGGCTGCTAGTCCACCTTTCATGCAGAATCTTAAGGTCCTTGCTCATGTCCAAGGCACCAAAGCCAGCTAAAAGGTCAATATTCAATACCTAAATCTTGAATTGGACTACTTCTTACTGGCTATTGCATCAACTTAGTAGCTTCATCTGTGTTCTACTATGGTGATTTTAGTGTCTCCGCATACCGCAGCACGCGACATAGCTTTGTAGACGATAAGTACAACCGTTTCAGAGAGACGAGCGGCCAATGTGACGATCTGGCTTTAAGTCGATTCGATAACAAATGACGAAAACGGACGGATTTCTCAGGTTTTTACTACATATGAACACTTTTCACATTCTCCCGTGCAACTCGGCTGCTAGTCCTCCTTTCATGCAGAATATTAAGGTCCTAGCTCATGTCCAAGGCACCAAAGCCAGCTAAATATTCAATATACAGTTCCTAAAACTTGAATTGTACTACTTCTTACTGGCTATTACATCAACTTACAAGCTTCATCTCTGTTCTACTATGGTGCTTTTAGTGTCTCCACATACCGCAGCACGCGACATAGTTTTGCAGAAGATAAGTACAACCGTTTCAGAGAGAAGAGCGGCCAATGTGACGATCTGGCTTTAAGTCGATTCGATTACAAATGAAGAAAACGGACGGATTTCTCTGGTTTTTACTACATGCGAACACTTTTCACATTCTCCCGTGCAACTCTGCTGCTAGTCCTCCATTCACGCAGAATCTCAAGGTCGTAGCTCATGTCCAAGGCACCAAAGCCAGCTAAAATTCAATAATCGATACCTAAAACTTGAATTGTACTACTTCTTACTGGCTATTACATCAACTTAGAAGCTTCATCTCTGTTCTACTATGGTGCTTTTAGTGTCTCCACATACTGCAGCACGCGACATAGCTTTGCAGAAGATAAGTACAACCGTTTCAGAGAGAAGAGCGGCCAATGTGAAGATCTGGCTTTAAGTCGATTCGATAACAAATGACGAAAATGGACGGATTTCTAAAGTTTTTACTACATATGAACACTTTTCACATTCTCCCGTGCAACTCGGCTGATAGTCCTCCTTTCATGCAGAATCTTAAGGTCCTAGCTCATGTCCAAGGCATCAAAGACAGCTAAAAAGTCAATAATTGATACCTAAAACTTGAACTGTACTACTTCTTACTGGCTATTGCATCAACTTAGAAGCTTCATCTGTGTTCTACTACGGTGCTTTTAGTTTCTCCGCATACCGCAGCACGCGACATAGTTTTGCAGACGATAAGGACAACCGTTTCAGAGAGAAGAGCGGCCAATGTGACGATCTGGCTTTAAGTCGATTCGATAACAAATGACGAAAACGGACGGATTTCTCAGGTTTTTACTACATGCGAACACTTTTCACATTCTCCCGTGCCACTCTGCTGCTAGTCCTCCTTTCACGCAGAATCTCAAGGTCCTAGCTCATGTCCAAAGCACCAAAGCCAGCTAAAAAGTCTATAATCAATACCTAAAACTTGAATTGTACTACATCTTACTGGCTATTACATCAACTTAGAAGCTTCATCTGTGTTCTACTATGATGATTTTCGTGTCTCCGCATACCGCAGCACGCGACATAGCTTTGCAGACGATAAGTACAACCGTTTCAGAGAGACGAGGGGCCAATGTGACGATCTGGCTTTAAGTCGATTCGATAACAAATGACGAAAACGGACGGATTTCTCAGGTTTTTACTACATATGAGCACTTTTCACATTCTCCCGTGCAACTGGGCTGCTAGTCCTCCTTTTATGCAGAATCTTAAAGTCCTAGCTCATGTCCAAGGCACCAAAGCCAGCTAAAAAGTCAATAATCGATACCTAAAACTTGAATTCGACTACTTCTTACTGGCTATTACATCAACTTAGAAGCTTCATCTGTGTTCTACTATGGTGCTTTTAGTGTCTCAGCATACCGCAGCACGCGACATAGCTTTGCAGACGATAAGTACAACCGTTTCAGAGAGAAGAACGTCCAATGTGACGATCTGGCTTTAACTCGATTCGATAACAAATGACGAAACCGGACGGATTTCTCAGGTTTTTACTACATATGAACACTTTTCACATTCTCCCGAGCAACGCGGCTGCTAGTCCTCCTTTCATGCAGAATGTTAAGGTCCTAGCTCATGTCCAATGCACCAAAGCCAGCTAAAAAGTCAATAATCGATACCTATCTTCTTACTGGCTATTACATCAACTTAGAAGCTTCATCTGTGTTCTACTACGGTGCTTTTAGTTTCTCCGCATACCGCAGCACGCGACACAGCTTTGCAGACGATAAGTACAACCGTTTCAGAGAGAAGAGCGGCCAATGTGACGATCTGGCTTTAAGTCAATTCGATAACAAATGACGAAAACGGACGGATTTCTCAGGTTTTTACTACATATGAACACTTTTCACATTCTCTCGTGCAACTCGGCTGCTAGTCCTCCTTTCATGCAGAATCTTAAGGTCCTAGCTCATGTCCAAGGCACCAAAGCCAGCTAAAAGGTCAATATTCAATACCTAAAACTTGAAGTGTACTACTTCTTACTGGCTATTACATCAACTTAGAAGTTTGATCTGTGTTCTACTATGGTGCTTTTAGTGTCTCCGCATACCGCAGCACGCGACATAGCTTTGCAGACGATAAATACAACCGTTTCAGAGAGAAGAGCGGCCAATGTGACGATCTGGCTTTAAGTCGATTCGATAACAAATGACGAAAAAGGACGGATTTCTCAGGTTATTACTACATATGAACACTTTTCACATTCTCCCGTGCAACTCGGCTGCTAGTCCTCCTTTCATGCAGAATCTTAAGGTCCTAGCTCATGTCCAAGGCACCAAAGCCAGCTAAAAGGTCATTATTCATTACCTAAAACTTGAATTCTACTACTTCTTAATGGCTATTACATCATCTTAGGAGCTTCATCTGTGTTCTACTATGGTGCATTTAGTGTCTCCGAATACCGTAGTACGCGACATAGCTTTGCAGACGATAAGTACAAGCGTTTCAGAGAGAAGAGCGGCCAATGTGACGATCTGGCTTTAAGTCGATTCGATAACAAATGACGAAAACGGACGGATTTCTCAGGTTTTTACTGCATATGAACACTTTTCACATTCTCCCGTGCAACTGGGCTGCTAGTCCTCCTTTTATGCAGAATCTTAAGGTCCTAGCTCATGTCCAAGGCACCGAAGCCAGCTAAAAAGTCAATAATCGATACCTAAATCTTGAATTGGACTACTTCTTACTGGCTATTACATCAACTTAGTAGCTTCATCTGTGTTATACTATGGTGATTTTAGTGTCTCCGCATACCGCAGCACGCGACATAGCGTTGCAGACGATAAGTACAAGCGTTTCAGAGAGAAGAGCGGCCAATGTGACGATTTGGCTTTCAGTCGATTCGATAACAAATGACGAAAACGGACGAATTTCTCCGGTTTTTACTACATATAAACACATTTCACATTCTCCCGTGCAACTCGGCTGCTACTCCTCCTTTCATGCAGAATCTTAAGGTCCTAGCTCATGTACAAGGCACCAAAGCCAGCTAAGAAGTCAATAATCGATACCTAAAACTTGAATTGTACTACTTCTTACTGGCAATTACATCAACTTAGAAGCTTCATCTGTGTTCTACTATGGTGCTTTTAGTGTCTCCGCATAGCGCAGCACGCGACATAGCTTTGCAGACGATAAATACAACCGTTTCAGAGAGAAGAGCGGCCAATGTGACGATCTGGCTTTAAGTCGATTCGATAACAAATGACAAAGACGGACGGATTTCTCAGGTTTTTACTACATATGAACACTTTTCACATTCTCCCGTGCAACTCGGCTGATACTCCTCTTTTCATGCAGAATATTAAGGTCCTAGCTCATGTCCAAGGCACCAAAGCCAGCTAAAAATTCAATGTTCAGTACCTTATACTTGAATTTTACTATTTCTTACTGGCTATTACATCAACTTAGGAGCTTGATCTGTGTTCTACTATGGTGCTTTTAGTGTCTCAGCATACCGCAGCACGCGACATAGCTTTGCAGACGATAAGTACAACCGTTTCAGAGAGAAGAGCGGCCAATGTGACGATCTGGCTTTAAGTCGATTCGATAACAAATGACGAAAACGGACGGATTTCTAAGGTTTTTACTACATATGAACACTTTTCACATTCTCCCGTGCAACTCGGTTGCAAGTCCTCCTTTCATGCAGAATCTTAAGGTCCTAGCTCATGTCCAAGGCACCAAAGCCAGCTAAAAAGTCAATAATCGATACCTAATACTCGAATTGGACTACTTCTTACTGGATATTACATCAACTTAGAAGCTTCATCTGTGTTCTACTGTGGTGATTTTAGTGTCTCCGCATACCGCAGCACGTGACATAGCTTTGCAGACGATAAGTACAACCGTTTCAGAGAGAAGAGCGGCCAATGTGACGATCTGGCTTTAAGTCGATTCGATAACAAATGACGAAAACGGACGGATTTCTCAGGTTTTTACTACATTTGAACAGTTTTCACATTCTCCCGTGCAACTCGGCTGCTAGTCCACCTTTCATGCAGAATATTATGGTCCTAGCTCATGTCCAATGCACCAAAGCCAGCTAAAAAGTCAATAATCGATACCTAAAACTTGAATTGTACTACTTCTTACTGGATATTACATCAACTTAGAAGCTTCATCTGTGTTCTACTGTGGTGATTTTAGTGTCTCCGCATACCGCAGCACGTGACATAGCTTTGCAGACGATAAGTACAACCGTTTCAGAGAGAAGAGCGGCCAATGTGACGATCTGGCTTTAAGTCGATTCGATAACAAATGACGAAAACGGACGGATTTCTAAGGTTTTTACTACATATGAACACTTTTAACAATCTCCCGTGCAACTGGGCTGCTAGTCCTCCTTTTATGCAGAATCTTAAAGTCCTAGCTCATGTCCAAGGCACGAAAGCCAGCTAAAAAGTCAATAATCGATACCTAAATCTTGAATTGGACTACTTCTTACTGGCTATTACATCAACTTAGAAGATTCATCTGTGTTCTACTATGGTGCTTTTCCTGTTTCCGCCTACGGCAACACGCGACATAGCTTTGCAGACTATAAGCACAGCCGTTTCACAGAGAAGGGCGGCCAATGTGACGATCTGGCTTTAAGTCGATTCGAGTACAAATGACGAAAAAGGACGGATTTCTCAGGTTATTACTACATATGAACATTTTTCACATTCTCCCGTGCAACTCGGCTGCTATTCCTCCTTTCATGCAGAATGTTAAGGTCCTAGCTCATGTCCAAGGCACCAAAGCCAGCTAAAAAGTCAATAATCGATAACTAAAACTTGAATTGTACTACTTCTTACTGGCTAATACATCATCTTAGAAGCTTCATCTGTGTTCTACTATGGTGCTTTTAGTTTCTCCGGATACCGCAGCACGCGACATAGTTTTGCAGACGATAAGCACAACCGTTTCAGAGAGAAGAGCGGCCAATGTGACGATCTGGCTTTAAGTCGATTCGATAACAAATGACGAAAACGGACGGATTTCTCAGGTTTTTACTGCATATGAACACTTTTCACATTCTCCCGTGCAACTGGGCTGCTAGTCCTCCTTTTATGCAGAATCTTAAGGTCCTAGCTCTTGTCCAAGGTACCGAAGCCAGCTAAAAAGTCAATAATCGATACCTAAATCTTGAATTAGACTACTTCTTACTGGCTATTGCATCAACTTAGTAGCTTCACCTGTGTTCTACTATGGTGATTTTAGTGTCTCCGCATACCGCAGCACGTGACATAGCTTTGCAGACGATAAGTACAACCGTTTCAGAGAGAAGAGCGGCCAATGTGACGATCTGGCTTTAAGTCGATTCGATAACAAATGACGAAAACGGACGGATTTCTAAGGTTTTTACTACATATGAACACTTTTCACATTCTCCCGTGCAACTCGGCTGCTAGTCCTCCTTTCATGAAGAATGTTAAGGTCCTAGCTCATGTCCAAGGGACCAAAGCCAGCTAAAAAGTCAATAATCGATACCGAAATCTTGAATTGGACTACTTCTTACTGGCTATTACATCAACTTAGAAGATTCATCTGTGTTCTACTATGGTGCTTTTCCTGTTTCCGCCTACGGCAACACGCGACATAGCTTTGCAGACGATAAGTACAACCGTTTCAGAGAGAAGAACGTCCAATGTGACGATCTGGCTTTAACTCGATTCGATAACAAATGACGAAACCGGACGGATTTCTCAGGTTTTTACTACATATGAACACTTTTCACATTCTCTCGTGCAACTCGGCTGCTAGTCCTCCTTTCATGCAGAATCTTAAGGTCCTAGCTCATGTCCAAGGCACCAAAGCCAGCTAAAAGGTCAATATTCAATACCTAAAACTTGAAGTGTACTACTTCTTACTGGCTATTACATCAACTTAGAAGTTTGATCTGTGTTCTACTATGGTGCTTTTAGTGTCTCCGCATATCGCAGCACGCGACATAGCTTTGCAGACGATAAATACAACCGTTTCAGAGAGAAGAGCGGCCAATGTGACGATCTGGCTTTAAGTCGATTCGATAACAAATGACGAAAACGGACGGATTTCTCAGGTTTTTACTACATATGAACACTTTTCACATTCTCCCGTGCAACTCGGCTGCTAGTCCTCCTTTCATGCAGAATCTTAAGGTCCTAGCTCATGTCCAAGGCACCAAAGCCAGCTAAAAGGTCGTTATTCATTACCTAAAACTTGAATTCTACTACTTCTTACTGGCTATTACATCATCTTAGGAGCTTCATCTGTGTTCTACTATGGTGATTTTAGTGTCTCCGCATACCGCAGCACGCGACATAGCGTTGCAGACGATAAGTACAAGCGTTTCAGAGAGAAGAGCGGCCAATGTGACGATTTGGCTTTCAGTCGATTCGATAACAAATGACGAAAACGGACGAATTTCTCCGGTTTTTACTACATATAAACACATTTCACATTCTCCCGTGCAACTCGGCTGCTACTCCTCCTTTCATGCAGAATCTTAAGGTCCTAGCTCATGTACAAGGCACCAAAGCCAGCTAAGAAGTCAATAATCGATACCTAAAACTTGAATTGTACTACTTCTTACTGGCAATTACATCAACTTAGAAGCTACATCTGTGTTCTACTATGGTGCTTTTAGTGTCTCCGCATAGCGCAGCACGCGACATAGCTTTGCAGACGATAAATACAACCGTTTCAGAGAGAAGAGCGGCCAATGTGACGATCTGGCTTTAAGTCGATTCGATAACAAATGACAAAGACGGACGGATTTCTCAGGTTTTTACTACATATGAACACTTTTCACATTCTCCCGTGCAACTCGGCTGATACTCCTCTTTTCATGCAGAATATTAAGGTCCTAGCTCATGTCCAAGGCACCAAAGCCAGCTAAAAATTCAATGTTCAGTACCTTATACTTGAATTTTACTACTTCTTACTGGCTATTACATCAACTTAGGAGCTTGATCTGTGTTCTACTATGGTGCTTTTAGTGACTCAGCATACCGCAGCACGCGACATAGCTTTGCAGACGATAAGTACAACCGTTTCAGAGAGAAGAGCGGCCAGTGTGACGATCTGGCTTTAAGTCGATTCGATAACAAATGACGAAAACGGACGGATTTCTAAGGTTTTTACTACATATGAACACTTTTCACATTCTCCCGTGCAACTCGGTTGCAAGTCCTCCTTTCATGCAGAATCTTAAGGTCCTAGCTCATGTCCAAGGCACCAAAGCCAGCTAAAAAGTCAATAATCGATACCTAATACTCGAATTGGACTACTTCTTACTGGATATTACATCAACTTAGAAGCTTCATCTGTGTTCTACTGTGGTGATTTTAGTGTCTCCGCATACCGCAGCACGTGACATAGCTTTGCAGACGATAAGTACAACCGTTTCAGAGAGAAGAGCGGCCAATGTGACGATCTGGCTTTAAGTCGATTCGATAACAAATGACGAAAACGGACGGATTTCTCAGGTTTTTACTACATTTGAACAGTTTTCACATTCTTCCGTGCAACTCGGCTGCTAGTCCACCTTTCATGCAGAATATTAAGGTCCTAGCTCATGTCCAATGCACCAAAGCCAGCTAAAAAGTCAATAATCGATACCTAAAACTTGAATTGTACTACTTCTTACTGGATATTACATCAACTTAGAAGCTTCATCTGTGTTCTACTGTGGTGATTTTAGTGTCTCCGCATACCGCAGCACGTGACATAGCTTTGCAGACGATAAGTACAACCGTTTCAGAGAGAAGAGCGGCCAATGTGACGATCTGGCTTTAAGTCGATTCGATAACAAATGACGAAAACGGACGGATTTCTAAGGTTTTTACTACATATGAACACTTTTAACAATCTCCCGTGCAACTGGGCTGCTAGTCCTCCTTTTATGCAGAATCTTAAAGTCCTAGCTCATGTCCAAGGCACGAAAGCCAGCTAAAAAGTCAATAATCGATACCTAAATCTTGAATTGGACTACTTCTTACTGGCTATTACATCAACTTAGAAGATTCATCTGTGTTCTACTATGGTGCTTTTCCTGTTTCCGCCTACGGCAACACGCGACATAGCTTTGCAGACTATAAGCACAACCGTTTCACAGAGAAGAGCGGCCAATGTGACGATCTGGCTTTAAGTCTATTCGATTACAAATGACGAAAAAGGACGGATTTCTCAGGTTATTACTACATATGAACATTTTTCACATTCTCCCGTGCAACTCGGCTGCTAGTCCTCCTTTCATGCAGAATCTTAAGGTCCTAGCTCATGTCCAAGGCACCAAAGCCAGCTAAATGGTCCATATTCAATACCTAAAACTTAAATTGTACTACTTCTTACTGGCTATTACATCAACTTAGAAGCTTGATCTGTGGTCTACTATGGTGCTTTTAGTGTCTCAGCATGCCGCAGCACGCGACATAGCTTTGCAGACGATAAGTACAACCGTTTCAGAGAGAAGAGCGGCCAATGTGACGATCTGGCTTTAAGTCGATTCGATAACAAATGACGAAAACGGACGTATTTCTCAGGTTTTACTACATATGAACACTTTTCACATTCTCCCGTGCAACTCGGCTGCTTGTCCTCCTTTCACGCAGAATCTTAATGTCCTAGCTCATGTCCACGGCACCAAAGCCAGCTAAAAAGTCAATAATCAATACGTAAAACTTGAATTGTACTACTTCTTACTAGCTATTACATCATCTTAGAAGCTTCATCTGTGTTCTACTACGTTGCTTTTAGTTTCTCCGCATACCGCAGCACGCGACATAGTTTTGCAGACGATAAGTACAACCGTTTCTGAGAGAAGAGCGGCCAATCCGACGATCTGGCTTTAAGTCGATTCGATAACAAATGACGAAAACGGACGGATTTCTCAGGTTTTTACTACATTTGAACAGTTTTCACATTCTCCCGTGCAACTCGGCTGCTAGTCCACCTTTCATGCAGAATATTAAGGTCCTAGCTCATGTCCAATGCACCAAAGCCAGCTAAAAAGTCAATAATCGATACCTAAAACTTGAATTGTACTACTTTTTACTGGATATTACATCAACTTAGAAGCTTCATCTGTGTTCTACTGTGGTGATTTTAGTGTCTCCCCATACCGCAGCACGTGACATAGCTTTGCAGACGATAAGTACAACCGTTTCAGAGAGAAGAGCGGCCAATGTGACGATTTGGCTTTAAGTCGATTCGATAACAAATGACGAAAACGGACGGATTTCTCAGGTTTTTACTACATATGAACACTTTTAACAATCTCCCGTGCAACTGGGCTGCTAGTCCTCCTTTTATGCAGAATCTTAAAGTCCTAGCTCATGTCCAAGGCACGAAAGCCAGCTAAAAAGTCAATAATCGATACCTAAATCTTGAATTGGACTACTTCTTACTGGCTATTACATCAACTTAGAAGATTCATCTGTGTTCTACTATGGTGCTTTTCCTGTTTCCGCCTACGGCAACACTCGACATAGCTTTGCAGACTATAAGCACAACCGTTTCATAGAGAAGAGCGGCCAATGTGACGATCTGGCTTTAAGTCGATTCGATTACAAATGACGAAAAAGGACGGATTTCTCAGGTTATTACTACATATGAACATTTTTCACATTCTCCCGTGCAACTCGGCTGCTAGTCCTCCTTTCATGCAGAATCTTAAGGTCCTAGCTCATGTCCAAGGCACCAAAGCCAGCTAAATGGTCCATATTCAATACCTAAAACTTAAATTGTACTACTTCTTACTGGCTATTACATCAACTTAGAAGCTTGATCTGTGGTCTACTATGGTGCTTTTAGTGTCTCAGCATGCCGCAGCACGCGACATAGCTTTGCAGACGATAAGTACAACCGTTTCAGAGAGAAGAGCGGCCAATGTGACGATCTGGCTTTAAGTCGATTCGATAACAAATGACGAAAACGGACGGATTTCTCAGGTTTTTACTACATATGAGCACTTTTCACATTCTCCCGTGCAACTGGGCTGCTAGTCCTCCTTTTATGCAGAATCTTAAAGTCCTAGCTCATGTCCAAGGCACCAAAGCCAGCTAAAAAGTCAATAATCGATACCTAAAACTTGAATTCGACTACTTCTTACTGGCTATTACATCAACTTAGAAGCTTCATCTGTGTTCTACTATGGTGCTTTTAGTGTCTCAGCATACCGCAGCACGCGACATAGCTTTGCAGACGATAAGTACAACCGTTTCAGAGAGAAGAACGTCCAATGTGACGATCTGGCTTTAACTCGATTCGATAACAAATGACGAAACCGGACGGATTTCTCAGGTTTTTACTACATATGAACACTTTTCACATTCTCCCGAGCAACGCGGCTGCTAGTCCTCCTTTCATGCAGAATGTTAAGGTCCTAGCTCATGTCCAATGCACCAAAGCCAGCTAAAAAGTCAATAATCGATACCTATCTTCTTACTGGCTATTACATCAACTTAGAAGCTTCATCTGTGTTCTACTACGGTGCTTTTAGTTTCTCCGCATACCGCAGCACGCGACACAGCTTTGCAGACGATAAGTACAACCGTTTCAGAGAGAAGAGCGGCCAATGTGACGATCTGGCTTTAAGTCGATTCGATAACAAATGACGAAAAAGGACGGATTTCTCAGGTTATTACTACATATGAACACTTTTCACATTCTCCCGTGCAACTCGGCTGCTAGTCCTCCTTTCATGCAGAATCTTAAGGTCCTAGCTCATGTCCAAGGCACCAAAGCCAGCTAAAAGGTCAATATTCAATACCTAAAACTTGAAGTGTACTACTTCTTACTGGCTATTACATCAACTTAGAAGTTTGATCTGTGTTCTACTATGGTGCTTTTAGTGTCTCCGCATACCGCAGCACGCGACATAGCTTTGCAGACGATAAATACAACCGTTTCAGAGAGAAGAGCGGCCAATGTGACGATCTGGCTTTAAGTCGATTCGATAACAAATGACGAAAAAGGACGGATTTCTCAGGTTATTACTACATATGAACACTTTTCACATTCTCCCGTGCAACTCGGCTGCTAGTCCTCCTTTCATGCAGAATCTTAAGGTCCTAGCTCATGTCCAAGGCACCAAAGCCAGCTAAAAGGTCATTATTCATTACCTAAAACTTGAATTCTACTACTTCTTACTGGCTATTACATCATCTTAGGAGCTTCATCTGTGTTCTACTATGGTGCATTTAGTGTCTCCGAATACCGTAGTACGCGACATAGCTTTGCAGACGATAAGTACAAGCGTTTCAGAGAGAAGAGCGGCCAATGTGACGATCTGGCTTTAAGTCGATTCGATAACAAATGACGAAAACGGACGGATTTCTCAGGTTTTTACTGCATATGAACACTTTTCACATTCTCCCGTGCAACTGGGCTGCTAGTCCTCCTTTTATGCAGAATCTTAAGGTCCTAGCTCATGTCCAAGGTACCGAAGCCAGCTAAAAATTCAATAATCGATACCTAAATCTTGAATTGGACTACTTCTTACTGGCTATTACATCAACTTAGTAGCTTCATCTGTGTTATACTATGGTGATTTTAGTGTCTCCGCATACCGCAGCACGCGACATAGCGTTGCAGACGATAAGTACAAGCGTTTCAGAGAGAAGAGCGGCCAATGTGACGATTTGGCTTTCAGTCGATTCGATAACAAATGACGAAAACGGACGAATTTCTCCGGTTTTTACTACATATAAACACATTTCACATTCTCCCGTGCAACTCGGCTGCTACTTCTCCTTTCATGCAGAATCTTAAGGTCCTAGCTCATGTACAAGGCACCAAAGCCAGCTAAGAAGTCAATAATCGATACCTAAAACTTGAATTGTACTACTTCTTACTGGCAATTACATCAACTTAGAAGCTTCATCTGTGTTCTACTATGGTGCTTTTAGTGTCTCCGCATAGCGCAGCACGCGACATAGCTTTGCAGACGATAAATACAACCGTTTCAGAGAGAAGAGCGGCCAATGTGACGATCTGGCTTTAAGTCGATTCGATAACAAATGACAAAGACGGACGGATTTCTCAGGTTTTTACTACATATGAACACTTTTCACATTCTCCCGTGCAACTCGGCTGATACTCCTCTTTTCATGCAGAATATTAAGGTCCTAGCTCATGTCCAAGGCACCAAAGCCAGCTAAAAATTCAATGTTCAGTACCTTATACTTGAATTTTACTATTTCTTACTGGCTATTACATCAACTTAGGAGCTTGATCTGTGTTCTACTATGGTGCTTTTAGTGTCTCAGCATACCGCAGCACGCGACATAGCTTTGCAGACGATAAGTACAACCGTTTCAGAGAGAAGAGCGGCCAATGTGACGATCTGGCTTTAAGTCGATTCGATAACAAATGACGAAAACGGACGGATTTCTAAGGTTTTTACTACATATGAACACTTTTCACATTCTCCCGTGCAACTCGGTTGCAAGTCCTCCTTTCATGCAGAATCTTAAGGTCCTAGCTCATGTCCAAGGCACCAAAGCCAGCTAAAAAGTCAATAATCGATACCTAATACTCGAATTGGACTACTTCTTACTGGATATTACATCAACTTAGAAGCTTCATCTGTGTTCTACTGTGGTGATTTTAGTGTCTCCGCATACCGCAGCACGTGACATAGCTTTGCAGACGATAAGTACAACCGTTTCAGAGAGAAGAGCGGCCAATGTGACGATCTGGCTTTAAGTCGATTCGATAACAAATGACGAAAACGGACGGATTTCTCAGGTTTTTACTACATTTGAACAGTTTTCACATTCTCCCGTGCAACTCGGCTGCTAGTCCACCTTTCATGCAGAATATTAAGGTCCTAGCTCATGTCCAATGCACCAAAGCCAGCTAAAAAGTCAATAATCGATACCTAAAACTTGAATTGTACTACTTCTTACTGGATATTACATCAACTTAGAAGCTTCATCTGTGTTCTACTGTGGTGATTTTAGTGTCTCCGCATACCGCAGCACGTGACATAGCTTTGCAGACGATAAGTACAACCGTTTCAGAGAGAAGAGCGGCCAATGTGACGATCTGGCTTTAAGTCGATTCGATAACAAATGACGAAAACGGACGGATTTCTAAGGTTTTTACTACATATGAACACTTTTAACAATCTCCCGTGCAACTGGGCTGCTAGTCCTCCTTTTATGCAGAATCTTAAAGTCCTAGCTCATGTCCAAGGCACGAAAGCCAGCTAAAAAGTCAATAATCGATACCTAAATCTTGAATTGGACTACTTCTTACTGGCTATTACATCAACTTAGAAGATTCATCTGTGTTCTACTATGGTGCTTTTCCTGTTTCCGCCTACGGCAACACGCGACATAGCTTTGCAGACTATAAGCACAACCGTTTCACAGAGAAGAGCGGCCAATGTGACGATCTGGCTTTAAGTCGATTCGATTACAAATGACGAAAAAGGACGGATTTCTCAGGTTATTACTACATATGAACATTTTTCACATTCTCCCGTGCAACTCGGCTGCTATTCCTCCTTTCATGCAGAATGTTAAGGTCCTAGCTCATGTCCAAGGCACCAAAGCCAGCTAAAAAGTCAATAATCGATAACTAAAACTTGAATTGTACTACTTCTTACTGGCTAATACATCATCTTAGAAGCTTCATCTGTGTTCTACTATGGTGCTTTTAGTTTCTCCGGATACCGCAGCACGCGACATAGTTTTGCAGACGATAAGCACAACCGTTTCAGAGAGAAGAGCGGCCAATGTGACGATCTGGCTTTAAGTCGATTCGATAACAAATGACGAAAACGGACGGATTTCTCAGGTTTTTACTGCATATGAACACTTTTCACATTCTCCCGTGCAACTGGGCTGCTAGTCCTCCTTTTATGCAGAATCTTAAGGTCCTAGCTCTTGTCCAAGGTACCGAAGCCAGCTAAAAAGTCAATAATCGATACCTAAATCTTGAATTAGACTACTTCTTACTGGCTATTGCATCAACTTAGTAGCTTCACCTGTGTTCTACTATGGAGATTTTAGTGTCTCCGCATACCGCAGCACGTGACATAGCTTTGCAGACGATAAGTACAACCGTTTCAGAGAGAAGAGCGGCCAATGTGACGATCTGGCTTTAAGTCGATTCGATAACAAATGACGAAAACGGACGGATTTCTAAGGTTTTTACTACATATGAACACTTTTCACATTCTCCCGTGCAACTCGGCTGCTAGTCCTCCTTTCATGAAGAATGTTAAGGTCCTAGCTCATGTCCAAGGGACCAAAGCCAGCTAAAAAGTCAATAATCGATACCGAAATCTTGAATTGGACTACTTCTTACTGGCTATTACATCAACTTAGAAGATTCATCTGTGTTCTACTATGGTGCTTTTCCTGTTTCCGCCTACGGCAACACGCGACATAGCTTTGCAGACGATAAGTACAACCGTTTCAGAGAGAAGAGCGGCCAATGTGACGATCTGGCTTTAAGTCGATTCGATAACAAATGACGAAAACGGACGGATTTCTCAGGTTTTTACTACATATGAACACTTTTCACATTCTCCCGTGCAACTCGGCTGCTAGTCCTCCTTTCATGCAGAATCTTAAGGTCCTAGCTCATGTCCAAGGCACCAAAGCCAGCTAAAAGGTCGTTATTCATTACCTAAAACTTGAATTCTACTACTTCTTACTGGCTATTACATCATCTTAGGAGCTTCATCTGTGTTCTACTATGGTGATTTTAGTGTCTCCGCATACCGCAGCACGCGACATAGCGTTGCAGACGATAAGTACAAGCGTTTCAGAGAGAAGAGCGGCCAATGTGACGATTTGGCTTTCAGTCGATTCGATAACAAATGACGAAAACGGACGAATTTCTCCGGTTTTTACTACATATAAACACATTTCACATTCTCCCGTGCAACTCGGCTGCTACTTCTCCTTTCATGCAGAATCTTAAGGTCCTAGCTCATGTACAAGGCACCAAAGCCAGCTAAGAAGTCAATAATCGATACCTAAAACTTGAATTGTACTACTTCTTACTGGCAATTACATCAACTTAGAAGCTACATCTGTGTTCTACTATGGTGCGTTTAGTGTCTCCGCATAGCGCAGCACGCGACATAGCTTTGCAGACGATAAATACAACCGTTTCAGAGAGAAGAGCGGCCAATGTGACGATCTGGCTTTAAGTCGATTCGATAACAAATGACAAAGACGGACGGATTTCTCAGGTTTTTACTACATATGAACACTTTTCACATTCTCCCGTGCAACTCGGCTGATACTCCTCTTTTCATGCAGAATATTAAGGTCCTAGCTCATGTCCAAGGCACCAAAGCCAGCTAAAAATTCAATGTTCAGTACCTTATACTTGAATTTTACTATTTCTTACTGGCTATTACATCAACTTAGGAGCTTGATCTGTGTTCTACTATGGTGCTTTTAGTGTCTCAGCATACCGCAGCACGCGACATAGCTTTGCAGACGATAAGTACAACCGTTTCAGAGAGAAGAGCGGCCAATGTGACGATCTGGCTTTAAGTCGATTCGATAACAAATGACGAAAACGGACGGATTTCTAAGGTTTTTACTACATATGAACACTTTTCACATTCTCCCGTGCAACTCGGTTGCAAGTCCTCCTTTCATGCAGAATCTTAAGGTCCTAGCTCATGTCCAAGGCACCAAAGCCAGCTAAAAAGTCAATAATCGATACCTAATACTCGAATTGGACTACTTCTTACTGGATATTACATCAACTTAGAAGCTTCATCTGTGTTCTACTGTGGTGATTTTAGTGTCTCCGCATACCGCAGCACGTGACATAGCTTTGCAGACGATAAGTACAACCGTTTCAGAGAGAAGAGCGGCCAATGTGACGATCTGGCTTTAAGTCGATTCGATAACAAATGACGAAAACGGACGGATTTCTCAGGTTTTTACTACATTTGAACAGTTTTCACATTCTCCCGTGCAACTCGGCTGCTAGTCCACCTTTCATGCAGAATATTAAGGTCCTAGCTCATGTCCAATGCACCAAAGCCAGCTAAAAAGTCAATAATCGATACCTAAAACTTGAATTGTACTACTTCTTACTGGATATTACATCAACTTAGAAGCTTCATCTGTGTTCTACTGTGGTGATTTTAGTGTCTCCGCATACCGCAGCACGTGACATAGCTTTGCAGACGATAAGTACAACCGTTTCAGAGAGAAGAGCGGCCAATGTGACGATCTGGCTTTAAGTCGATTCGATAACAAATGACGAAAACGGACGGATTTCTAAGGTTTTTACTACATATGAACACTTTTAACAATCTCCCGTGCAACTGGGCTGCTAGTCCTCCTTTTATGCAGAATCTTAAAGTCCTAGCTCATGTCCAAGGCACGAAAGCCAGCTAAAAAGTCAATAATCGATACCTAAATCTTGAATTGGACTACTTCTTACTGGCTATTACATCAACTTAGAAGATTCATCTGTGTTCTACTATGGTGCTTTTCCTGTTTCCGCCTACGGCAACACGCGACATAGCTTTGCAGACTATAAGCACAACCGTTTCACAGAGAAGAGCGGCCAATGTGACGATCTGGCTTTAAGTCGATTCGATTACAAATGACGAAAAAGGACGGATTTCTCAGGTTATTACTACATATGAACATTTTTCACATTCTCCCGTGCAACTCGGCTGCTATTCCTCCTTTCATGCAGAATGTTAAGGTCCTAGCTCATGTCCAAGGCACCAAAGCCAGCTAAAAAGTCAATAATCGATAACTAAAACTTGAATTGTACTACTTCTTACTGGCTAATACATCATCTTAGAAGCTTCATCTGTGTTCTACTATGGTGCTTTTAGTTTCTCCGGATACCGCAGCACGCGACATAGTTTTGCAGACGATAAGCACAACCGTTTCAGAGAGAAGAGCGGCCAATGTGACGATCTGGCTTTAAGTCGATTCGATAACAAATGACGAAAACGGACGGATTTCTCAGGTTTTTACTGCATATGAACACTTTTCACATTCTCCCGTGCAACTGGGCTGCTAGTCCTCCTTTTATGCAGAATCTTAAGGTCCTAGCTCTTGTCCAAGGTACCGAAGCCAGCTAAAAAGTCAATAATCGATACCTAAATCTTGAATTAGACTACTTCTTACTGGCTATTGCATCAACTTAGTAGCTTCACCTGTGTTCTACTATGGAGATTTTAGTGTCTCCGCATACCGCAGCACGTGACATAGCTTTGCAGACGATAAGTACAACCGTTTCAGAGAGAAGAGCGGCCAATGTGACGATCTGGCTTTAAGTCGATTCGATAACAAATGACGAAAACGGACGGATTTCTAAGGTTTTTACTACATATGAACACTTTTCACATTCTCCCGTGCAACTCGGCTGCTAGTCCTCCTTTCATGAAGAATGTTAAGGTCCTAGCTCATGTCCAAGGGACCAAAGCCAGCTAAAAAGTCAATAATCGATACCGAAATCTTGAATTGGACTACTTCTTACTGGCTATTACATCAACTTAGAAGATTCATCTGTGTTCTACTATGGTGCTTTTCCTGTTTCCGCCTACGGCAACACGCGACATAGCTTTGCAGACGATAAGTACAACCGTTTCAGAGAGAAGAGCGGCCAATGTGACGATCTGGCTTTAAGTCGATTCGATAACAAATGACGAAAACGGACGGATTTCTCAGGTTTTTACTACATATGAACACTTTTCACATTCTCCCGTGCAACTCGGCTGCTAGTCCTCCTTTCATGCAGAATCTTAAGGTCCTAGCTCATGTCCAAGGCACCAAAGCCAGCTAAAAGGTCGTTATTCATTACCTAAAACTTGAATTCTACTACTTCTTACTGGCTATTACATCATCTTAGGAGCTTCATCTGTGTTCTACTATGGTGATTTTAGTGTCTCCGCATACCGCAGCACGCGACATAGCGTTGCAGACGATAAGTACAAGCGTTTCAGAGAGAAGAGCGGCCAATGTGACGATTTGGCTTTCAGTCGATTCGATAACAAATGACGAAAACGGACGAATTTCTCCGGTTTTTACTACATATAAACACATTTCACATTCTCCCGTGCAACTCGGCTGCTACTTCTCCTTTCATGCAGAATCTTAAGGTCCTAGCTCATGTACAAGGCACCAAAGCCAGCTAAGAAGTCAATAATCGATACCTAAAACTTGAATTGTACTACTTCTTACTGGCAATTACATCAACTTAGAAGCTACATCTGTGTTCTACTATGGTGCGTTTAGTGTCTCCGCATAGCGCAGCACGCGACATAGCTTTGCAGACGATAAATACAACCGTTTCAGAGAGAAGAGCGGCCAATGTGACGATCTGGCTTTAAGTCGATTCGATAACAAATGACAAAGACGGACGGATTTCTCAGGTTTTTACTACATATGAACACTTTTCACATTCTCCCGTGCAACTCGGCTGATACTCCTCTTTTCATGCAGAATATTAAGGTCCTAGCTCATGTCCAAGGCACCAAAGCCAGCTAAAAATTCAATGTTCAGTACCTTATACTTGAATTTTACTACTTCTTACTGGCTATTACATCAACTTAGGAGCTTGATCTGTGTTCTACTATGGTGCTTTTAGTGTCTCAGCATACCGCAGCACGCGACATAGCTTTGCAGACGATAAGTACAACCGTTTCAGAGAGAAGAGCGGCCAATGTGACGATCTGGCTTTAAGTCGATTCGATAACAAATGACGAAAACGGACGGATTTCTAAGGTTTTTACTACATATGAACACTTTTCACATTCTCCCGTGCAACTCGGTTGCAAGTCCTCCTTTCATGCAGAATCTTAAGGTCCTAGCTCATGTCCAAGGCACCAAAGCCAGCTAAAAAGTCAATAATCGATACCTAATACTCGAATTGGACTACTTCTTACTGGATATTACATCAACTTAGAAGCTTCATCTGTGTTCTACTGTGGTGATTTTAGTGTCTCCGCATACCGCAGCACGTGACATAGCTTTGCAGACGATAAGTACAACCGTTTCAGAGAGAAGAGCGGCCAATGTGACGATCTGGCTTTAAGTCGATTCGATAACAAATGACGAAAACGGACGGATTTCTCAGGTTTTTACTACATTTGAACAGTTTTCACATTCTCCCGTGCAACTCGGCTGCTAGTCCACCTTTCATGCAGAATATTAAGGTCCTAGCTCATGTCCAAAGCACCAAAGCCAGCTAAAAAGTCAATAATCGATACCTAAAACTTGAATTGTACTACTTCTTACTGGATATTACATCAACTTAGAAGCTTCATCTGTGTTCTACTGTGGTGATTTTAGTGTCTCCGCATACCGCATCACGCGACATAGCTTTGCAGGCGATAAGTACAACCGTTTCAGAGAGAAGAGCGGCCAATGTGACGATCTGGCTTTAAGTCGATTCGATAACAAATGACGAAAACGGACGGATTTCTAAGGTTTTTACTACATATGAACACTTTTAACAATCTCCCGTGCAACTGGGCTGCTAGTCCTCCTTTTATGCAGAATCTTAAAGTCCTAGCTCATGTCCAAGGCACGAAAGCCAGCTAAAAAGTCAATAATCGATACCTAAATCTTGAATTGGACTACTTCTTACTGGCTATTACATCAACTTAGAAGATTCATCTGTGTTCTACTATGGTGCTTTTCCTGTTTCCGCCTACGGCAACACGCGACATAGCTTTGCAGACTATAAGCACAACCGTTTCACAGAGAAGAGCGGCCAATGTGACGATCTGGCTTTAAGTCGATTCGATTACAAATGACGAAAAAGGACGGATTTCTCAGGTTATTACTACATATGAACATTTTTCACATTCTCCCGTGCAACTCGGCTGCTAGTCCTCCTTTCATGCAGAATCTTAAGGTCCTAGCTCATGTCCAAGGCACCAAAGCCAGCTAAATGGTCCATATTCAATACCTAAAACTTAAATTGTACTACTTCTTACTGGCTATTACATCAACTTAGAAGCTTGATCTGTGGTCTACTATGGTGCTTTTAGTGTCTCAGCATGCCGCAGCACGCGACATAGCTTTGCAGACGATAAGTACAACCGTTTCAGAGAGAAGAGCGGCCAATGTGACGATCTGGCTTTAAGTCGATTCGATAACAAATGACGAAAACGGACGTATTTCTCAGGTTTTACTACATATGAACACTTTTCACATTCTCCCGTGCAACTCGGCTGCTTGTCCTCCTTTCACGCAGAATCTTAATGTCCTAGCTCATGTCCACGGCACCAAAGCCAGCTAAAAAGTCAATAATCAATACGTAAAACTTGAATTGTACTACTTCTTACTGGCTATTACATCATCTTAGAAGCTTCATCTGTGTTCTACTACGTTGCTTTTAGTTTCTCCGCATACCGCAGCACGCGACATAGTTTTGCAGACGATAAGTACAACCGTTTCAGAGAGAAGAGCGGCCAATCCGACGATCTGGCTTTAAGTCGATTCGATAACAAATGACGAAAACGGACGGATTTCTCAGGTTTTTACTACATTTGAACAGTTTTCACATTCTCCCGTGCAACTCGGCTGCTAGTCCACCTTTCATGCAGAATATTAAGGTCCTAGCTCATGTCCAATGCACCAAAGCCAGCTAAAAAGTCTATAATCGATACCTAAAACTTGAATTGTACTACTTTTTACTGGATATTACATCAACTTAGAAGCTTCATCTGTGTTCTACTGTGGTGATTTTAGTGTCTCCCCATACCGCAGCACGTGACATAGCTTTGCAGACGATAAGTACAACCGTTTCAGAGAGAAGAGCGGCCAATGTGACGATCTGGCTTTAAGTCGATTCGATAACAAATGACGAAAACGGACGGATTTCTAAGGTTTTTACTACATATGAACACTTTTCACATTCTCCCGTGCAACTCGGCTGCTAGTCCTCCTTTCATGAAGAATGTTAAGGTCCTAGCTCATGTCCAAGGGACCAAAGCCAGCTAAAAAGTCAATAATCGATACCTTAAACTTGAATTGTACTACTTCTTACTGGCTATTACATCAACTTAGAAGCTTCATCTGTGTTCTACTATGGTGTTTTTAGTGTCTCCCCATACCGCAGCACGCGACATAGCTTTGCAGACGATAAGTACAACCGTTTCAGAGAGAAGAGCGGCCAATGTGACGATTTGGCTTTAAGTCGATTCGATAACAAATGACGAAAACGGACGGATTTCTCAGGTTTTTACTACATATGAACACTTTTAACAATCTCCCGTGCAACTGGGCTGCTAGTCCTCCTTTTATGCAGAATCTTAAAGTCCTAGCTCATGTCCAAGGCACGAAAGCCAGCTAAAAAGTCAATAATCGATACCTAAATCTTGAATTGGACTACTTCTTACTGGCTATTACATCAACTTAGAAGATTCATCTGTGTTCTACTATGGTGCTTTTCCTGTTTCCGCCTACGGCAACACTCGACATAGCTTTGCAGACGATAAGCACAACCGTTTCATAGAGAAGAGCGGCCAATGTGACGATCTGGCTTTAAGTCGATTCGATTACAAATGACGAAAAAGGACGGATTTCTCAGGTTATTACTACATATGAACATTTTTCACATTCTCCCGTGCAACTCGGCTGCTAGTCCTCCTTTCATGCAGAATCTTAAGGTCCTAGCTCATGTCCAAGGCACCAAAGCCAGCTAAATGGTCCATATTCAATACCTAAAACTTAAATTGTACTACTTCTTACTGGCTATTACATCAACTTAGAAGCTTGATCTGTGGTCTACTATGGTGCTTTTAGTGTCTCAGCATGCCGCAGCACGCGACATAGCTTTGCAGACGATAAGTACAACCGTTTCAGAGAGAAGAGCGGCCAATGTGACGATCTGGCTTTAAGTCGATTCGATAACAAATGACGAAAACGGACGTATTTCTCAGGTTTTACTACATATGAACACTTTTCACATTCTCCAGTGCAACTCGGCTGCTTGTCCTCCTTTCACGCAGAATCTTAATGTCCTAGCTCATGTCCACGGCACCAAAGCCAGCTAAAAAGTCAATAATCAATACGTAAAACTTGAATTGTACTACTTCTTACTGGCTATTACATCATCTTAGAAGCTTCATCTGTGTTCTACTACGTTGCTTTTAGTTTCTCCGCATACCGCAGCACGCGACATAGTTTTGCAGACGATAAGTACAACCGTTTCAGAGAGAAGAGCGGCCAATCCGACGATCTGGCTTTAAGTCGATTCGATAACAAATGACGAAAACGGACGGATTTCTCAGGTTTTTACTACATATGAACACTTTTCACATTCTCCCGTGGAACTCGGCTGCTAGTCCACCTTTCAGGCAGAATCTTAAGGTCCTAGCTCATGTCCAATGCACCAAAGCCAGCTGAAAAGTCAATAACCGATACCTAAAACTTGAATTGTACTTCTTCTTACTGGCTATTACATCATCTTAGAAGCTTCATCTGTGTTCTACTATCGTGCGTTTAGTGTCTCCGAATACCGCAGTACGCGACATGGCTTTGCAGACGATAAGTACAACCGTTTCAGAGAGAAGAGCGGCCAATGTGACGATCTGGCTTTAAGTCGATTCGATAACAAATGACGATAACGAACGGATTTCTCAGGTTTTTACTACATATGAACACTTTTCACATTCTCCCGTGGAACTCGGCTGCTAGTCCTCCTTTCATGCAGAATCTTAAGGTCCTAGCTCATGTCCAAGGCACCAAAGCCAGCTAAAAAGTCAATATTCGATACCTAAAACTTGAATTGTCTTACTTCTTATTGGGTATTACATCAACTTAGAAGCTTCATCTGTGTTCTATTAAGGTGCTTTTAGTGTCTCCACATACCGCAGCACGCGACATAGCTTTGCCGACGATAAGTACACCCGTTTCAGTGAGAAGAGCGGCCAATGTGACGATCTGGCTTTAAGTCAATTCGATAACAAATGACGAAAACGGACGGATTTCTCAGGTTTTTACTACATTTGAACACTTTTCACATTCTCCCGTGCAGCTCGGCTGCTAGTCCTCCTTTCATGCAGAATCTTGAGGTCCTAGCTCATGTCCAAGGCACAAAAGCCAGCTAAAAGGTCAATATTCCATACCTAAAACTTGAATTGTACTACTTCTTACTGGCTATTACATCAACTTCGAAGCTTCATCTGTGTTCTACTATGGTGATTTTAGGTTGTCAGCATACCGCAGCACGCGACATAGCTTAGCAGACGATAAGTACAACCGTTTCAGAGAGAAGAGCGGCCAATGTGACGATCTGGCTATAAGTCGATTCGATAACAAATGACGAAAACGGACGTATTTCTCAGGTTTTACTACATATGAACACTTTTCACATTCTCCCGTGCAACTCGACTGCTAGTCCTCCTTTCATGCAGAATCTTAAGGTCCTAGCTCATGTCCAAGGCACCAAAGCCAGCTAAAAAGTCAATAACCGATACCTAAAACTTGAATTGTACTTCTTCTTACTGGCTATTACATCATCTTAGAAGCTTCATCTGTGTTCTACTATCGTGCTTTTAGTGTCTCCGAATACCGCAGTACGCGACATGGCTTTGCAGACGATAAGTACAACCGTTTCAGAGAGAAGAGCGGCCAATGTGACGATCTGGCTTTAAGTCGATTCGATAACAAATGACGATAACGAACGGATTTCTCAGGTTTTTACTACATATGAACACTTTTCACATTCTCCCGTGCAACTCAGCTGCTAGTCCTCCTTTCATGCAGAATCTTAAGGTCCTAGCACATGTCCAAGGCACCAAAGCCAGCAAAAAGTTCAATATTCAATACCTAAAACTTGAATTGTACTACTTCTTACTGGCTATTACATCAACTTAGAAGCTTCATCAGTGTTCTACTGTGGTGATTTTAGTGTCTCCGCATACCGCAGCACGTGACATAGCTTTGCAGACGACAAGAACCACCGTTTCAGAGAGAAGAGCGACCAATGTGACGATCTGGCTTTAAGTCGATTCGATAACAAATGACGAAAACGGACGGATTTCTAAGGTTTTTACTACATATGAACACTTTTCACATTCTCCCGTGCAACTCGGCTGCTAGTTCTCCTTTCATGCAGAATATTAAGGTCCTAGCTCATATCCAAGGCACCAAAACCAGCTAAAAAGTCAATAATCAATACATAAAACTTGAATTGTACTACTTCTTACTGGCTATTACATCAACTTAGAAGCTTCATCTGTGTTCTACAACGGTGCTTTTAGTTTCTCCGCATACCGCAGCACGCGACATTGTTTTGCAGACGATAAGTACAACCGTTTCAGAGAGAAGAGCGGCCAATGTGATGATGTGGCTTTAAGTCGATTCGATAACAAATGACGAAAACGGACGGATGTCTCATTTTTTTACTACATATGAACATTTTTCACATTCTCCCGTGGAACTCGGCTGCTAGTCCACCTTTCATGCAGAATCTTAAGGTCCTAGCTCATGTCCAATGCACCAAAGCCAGCTGAAAAGTCAATAATCGATACCTAAAACTTGAATTGTACTACTTCTTACTGGATATTACATCATCTTAGAAGCTTCATCTGTGTTCTACTGCGGTGATTTTAGTGTCACCACATACCGCAGCACGTGACATAGCTTTGCAGACGATAAGTACAACCGCTTCAGAGAGAAGAGCGGCCAATGTGACGATCTGGCTTTAAGTCGATTCGATAACAAATGACGAAAAAGGACGGATTTCTCAGGTTATTACTACATATGAACACTTTTTACATTCTCCCGTGCAACTCGGCTGCTAGTCCTCCTTTCATGCAGAATCTTAAGGTCCTAGCTCATGTCCAAGGCACCAAAGCCAGCTAAAAGGTCAATATTCAATACCTAAAACTTGAATCGTACTACTTCTTACTGGCTATTACATCAACTTCGAAGCTTCATCTGTGTTCTACTATGGTGCTTTTAGTGTCTCAGCATACTGCAGCACGCGACATAGCTTTGCAGACGATAAGTACAACCGTTTCAGAGAGAAGAGCGGCCAATGTGATGATCTCGCTTTAAGTCGATTCGATAACAAATGACGAAAACGGACGGATTTCTCAAGTTTGTACTACATATGAACACTTTTCACATTCTCCCGTGCAACTCGGCTGCTAGTCCTCCTTTCTTGCAGAATCTTAAGGTCCTAGCTCATGTCCAAGGCACCAAAGCCAGCTAAAAAGTCAATAATCGATACCTAAAACTTGAATTGGACTACTTCTTACTGGCTATTACATCAACTTAGAAGCTTCATCTGTGTTCTATTATGGTGCTTTTCCTGTTTCCGCCTACGGCAACACGCGACATAGCTTTGCAGACGATAAGTATAACCATTTCAGAGAGAAGATCGGCCAATGTGACGATCTGGCTGTAAGTCGATTCGATAACAAATGACGAAAACGGACGGATTTCTCTGGTTTTTACTACATATGAACACTTTTCACATTCTCCCGTGCAACTCGGCTGCTAGTCCTCCTTTCATGCAGAATCTTAAGGTCCTAGCTCATGTCCACGGCACCAAAGCCAGCTAAAAAGTCAATAATCAATACGTAAAATTTGAATTGTACTACTTCTTACTGGCTATTACATCATCTTAGAAGCTTCATCTGTGTTCTACTACGTTGCTTTTAGTTTCTCCGCATACCGCAGCTCGCGACATAGTTTTGCAGACGATAAGTACAACCGTTTCAGAGAGAAGAGCGGCCAATCCGACGATCTGGCTTTAAGTCGATTCGATAACAAATGACGAAAACGGACGGATTTCTCAGGTTTTTACTACATATGAACACTTTTCACATTCTCCCGTGCAACTCGGCTGCTAGTCCTCCTTTCATGGAGAATCTTAAGGTCCTAGCTCATGTCCAATGCACCAAAGCCAGCTGAAAAGTCAATAATCGATACCTAAAACTTGAATTGTACTACTTCTTACTGGATATTACATCATCTTAGAAGCTTCATCTGTGCTCTACTGCGGTGATTTTAGTGTCACCACATGCCGCAGCACGTGATATAGCTTTGCAGACGATAAGTACAACCGTTTCAGAGAGAAGAGCGGCCAATGTGACGATCTGGCTTTAAGTCGATTCGATAACAAATGACGAAAAAGGACGGATTTCTCAGGTTTTTACTACATATGAACACTTTTCACATTCTCCCGTGCAACTCGGCTGCTAGTCCTCCTTTCATGCAGAATCTTAAGGTCCTAGCTCATGTCCAAGGTACCAAAGCCAGCTAAAAAGTCAATATTCGATACCTAAAACTTGAATTGTACTACTTCTTATTGGGTATTACATCAACTTAGAAGCTTCATCTGTGTTCTACTATCGTGCTTTTAGTGTCTCCGAATACCGCAGTACGCGACATGGCTTTGCAGACGATAAGTACAACCGTTTCAGAGAGAAGAGCGGCCAATGTGACGATCTGGCTTTAAGTCGATTCGATAACAAATGACGATAACGAACGGATTTCTCAGGTTTTTACTACATATGAACACTTTTCACATTCTCCCGTGCAACTCAGCTGCTAGTCCTCCTTTCATGCAGAATCTTAAGGTCCTAGCACATGTCCAAGGCACCAAAACCAGCAAAAAGTTCAATATTCAATACCTAAAACTTGAATTGTACTACTTCTTACTGGCTATTACATCAACTTAGAAGCTTCATCAGTGTTCTACTGTGGTGATTTTAGTGTCTCCGCATACCGCAGCACGTGACATAGCTTTGCAGACAATAAGTACAACCGTTTCAGAGAGAAGAGCGACCAATGTGACGATCTGGCTTTAAGTCGATTCGATAACAAATGACGAAAACGGACGGATTTCTAAGGTTTTTACTACATATGAACACTTTTCACATTCTCCCGTGCAACTCGGCTGCTAGTCCTCCTTTCATGCAGAATATTAAGGTCCTAGCTCATGTCCAAGGCACCAAAACCAGCTAAAAAGTCAATAATCAATACCTAAAACTTGAATTGTACTACTTCTTACTGGCTATTACATCAACTTAGAAGCTTCATCTGTGTTCTACTACGGTGCTTTTAGTTACTCCGCATACCGCAGCACGCGACATAGTTTTGCAGACGATAAGTACAACCGTTTCAGAGAGAAGAGCGGCCAATGTGATGATGTGGCTTTAAGTCGATTCGATAACAAATGACGAAAACGGACGGATGTCTCATTTTTTTACTACATATGAACATTTTTCACATTCTCCCGTGGAACTCGGCTGCTAGTCCACCTTTCATGCAGAATCTTAAGGTCCTAGCTCATGTCCAATGCACCAAAGCCAGCTGAAAAATCAATAATCGATACCTAAAACTTGAATTGTACTACTTCTTACTGGATATTACATCATCTTAGAAGCTTCGTCTGTGTTCTACTGCGGTGATTTTAGTGTCACCACATACCGCAGCACGTGACATAGCTTTGCAGACGATAAGTACAACCGCTTCAGAGAGAAGAGCGGCCAATGTGACGATCTGGCTTTAAGTCGATTCGATAACAAATGACGAAAAAGGACGGATTTCTCAGGTTATTACTACATATGAACACTTTTCACATTCTCCCGTGCAACTCGGCTGCTAGTCCTCCTTTCATGCAGAATCTTAAGGTCCTAGCTCATGTCCAAGGCACCAAAGCCAGCTAAAAAGTCAATATTCGATACCTAAAACTTGAATTGTACTACTTCTTATTGTGTATTACATCAACTTAGAAGCTTCATCTGTGTTCTATTAAGGTGCTTTTAGTGTCTCCACATACCGCAGCACGCGACATAGCTTTGCCGACGATAAGTACAACCGTTTCAGTGAGAAGAGCGGCCAATGTGACGATCTGGCTTTAAGTCAATTCGATAACAAATGACGAAAACGGACGGATTTCTCAGGTTTTTACTACAAATGAACACTTTTCACATTCTCCCGTGCAGCTCGGCTGCTAGTCCTCCTTTCATGCAGAATCTTGAGGTCCTAGCTCATGTCCAAGGCACAAAAGCCAGCTAAAAGGTCAATATTCAATACCTAAAACTTGAATTGTACTACTTCTTACTGGCTATTACATCAACTTCGAAGCTTCATCTGTGTTCTACTATGGTGATTTTAGTGTGTCAGCATACCGCAGCACGCGACATAGCTTAGCAGACGATAAGTACAACCGTTTCAGAGAGAAGAGCGGCCAATGTGACGATCTGGCTATAAGTCGATTCGATAACAAATGACGAAAACGGACGTATTTCTCAGGTTTTACTACATATGAACACTTTATGAACTTTTCACATTCTCCCGTGCAACTCGGCTGCTAGTCCTCCTTTCATGCAGAATCTTAAGGTCCTAGCTCATGTCCAAGGCACCAAAACCAGCTAAAAAGTCAATAACCGATACCTAAAACTTGAATTGTGCTTCTTCTTACTGGCTATTACATCAACTTAGAAGCTTCATCTGTGTTCTACTATGGTGCTTGTAGTGTCTCAGCATACCGCAGCACGCGACAGAGCTTTGCAGACGATAAGTACAACCGTTTCAGAGAGAAGAGCGGCCAATATGTCGATATGGCTTTAAGTCGATGCGATAACAAATGACGAAAACGGACGGATTTCTCTGGTTTTTACTACATATGAACACTTTTCACATTCTCCCGTGCAACTCGGCTGCTAGTCCTCCTGTCATGCAGAATCTTAAGGTCCTAGCTCATGTCCAAGGCACCAAAGCCAGCTAAAAAGTCAATAACCGATACGTAAAACTTGAATTGTACTACTTCTTACTGGCTATTACATCATTTTAGAAGCTTCATCTGTGTTCTACTATGGTGCTTTTAGTGTCTCCGAATACCGCAGTACGCGAAATAGCTTTGCAGACGATAAGTACAACCGTTTCAGAGAGAAGAGCGGCCAATGTGACGATCTGGCTTTAAGTCGATTCGATAACAAATGACGAAAACGGACGGATTTCTCAGGTTTTTACTACATATGAACACTTTTCACATTCTCCCGTGCAACTCGGCTGCTAGTCCTCCTTTCATGCAGAATCTTAAGGTCCTAGCTCATGACCAAGGCACCAAAGCCAGCTGAAAAGTCAATAATCAATACCTAAAACTTGAATTGTACTGCTTCTTACTGGCTATTACATCAACTTAGAAGCTTCATCTGTGTTCTACTACGGTGCTTTTAGTTTCTCCGAATGCCGCAGCACGCGACATAGTTTTGCAGACGATAAGTACAACCGTTTCAGAGAGAAGAGCGGCCAATGTGACGATCTGGCTTTAAGTCGATTCGATAACAAATGACGAAAACGGACGGATTTCTCAGGTTTTTATTACATATGAACACTTTTCACATTCTCCCGTGCAACTCGGCTGCTAGTCCTCCTTTCATGCAGAATCTTAAGCTCTTAGCTCATGTTCACGGCACCAAAGCCAGCTAAAAAGTCAATAATCGATACCCAAAACTTGAATTGGATTACTTCTTACTGGCTATTACATCAACTTAGAAGCTTCATCTGTTCCTACTATGGTGATTTTAGTTTCTCCGCATACCGCAGCACGCGACATGGTTTTGCAGACGATAAGTACAACCGTTTCAGAGAGAAGAGCGGCCAATGTGACGATCTGGCTTTAAGTCGATTCGATATCAAATGACGAAAACGGACGGATTTCTCAGGTTTTTACTACATATGAACACTTTTCACATTCTCCCGTGCAACTTGGCTGCTAGTCCTCCTTTCATGCAGAATCTTAAGGTCCTAGCTCATGTCCAAGGCACCAAAGCCAGCTAAAAAGTCAATAATCAATACCTAAAACTTGAATTGTACTACTTCTTACTGGCTAATACATCAACTTAGAAGCTTCATCTCTGTTCTACTACGGTGCTTTTAGTTTCTCCACATACCGCAGCACGCGACATAGTTTTGCAGACGATAAGTACAACCGTTTCAGAGATAAGAGCGGCCAATTTGACGATCTGGCTTTAAGTCGATTCGATAACAAATGACGAAAACGGACGAATTTCTCAGGTTTTTACTACATATGAACACTTTTCACATTCTCCCGTGCAACTCAACTGCTAGTCCTCCTTTCATGCAGAATCTTAAGGTCCTATCTCATGTCCAAGGCACCAAAGCCAGCTAAAAAGTCAATAATCAATACCTAAAACTTAAATTGTACTAATTCTTACTGGGTATTACATCATCTTAGGAGCTTCATCTGAGTTCTACTATGGTGCTTTTAGTGTCTCCGCATACCGCAGCACGCGACATAGCTTTGCAGACGATAAGTACAACCGTTTCAGAGAGAAGAGCGGCCAATGTGACGATCTGATTTAAGTCGATTCGATAACAAATGACGAAAACAGACGTATTTCTCAGGTTTTTACTACATTTGAACACTTTTCACATTCTCTCATGCAACTCGGCTGCAAGTCCTCCTTTCATGCAGAATATTAAGGTCCTAGCTCATGTCCAAGGCACCAAATCCAGCTAAAAGGTCAATATTCAATACCTAAAACTTGAATCGTACTACTTCTTACTGGCTATTACATCAACTTCGAAGCTTCATCTGTGTTCTACTATGGTGCTTTTAGTGTCTCAGCATACTGCAGCACGCGACATAGCTTTGCAGACGATAAGTACAACCGTTTCAGAGAGAAGAGCGGCCAATGTGATGATCTCGCTTTAAGTCGATTCGATAACAAATGACGAAAACGGACGGATTTCTCAAGTTTGTACTACATATGAACACTTTTCACATTCTCCCGTGCAACTCGGCTGCTAGTCCTCCTTTCTTGCAGAATCTTAAGGTCCTAGCTCATGTCCAAGGCACCAAAGCCAGCTAAAAAGTCAATAATCGATACCTAAAACTTGAATTCTACTATTTCTTACTGGCTATTACATCAACTTAGAAGCTTTATCTGTGTTCTACTACGGTGCTTTTAGTTTCTCCGAATACCGCAGCACGCGACATGGTTTTGCAGACGATAAGTACAACCGTTTCGGAGAGAAGAGCGGCCAATCTGACGATCTGGCTTTAAGTCGATTCGATAACAAATGACGAAAACGGACGGATTTCTCAGGTTTTTACTACATATGAACCCTTTTCACATTCTCCCGTGCAACTTGGCTGCTAGTCCTCCTTTCATGCAGAATCTTAAGGTCCTAGCTCATGTCCAAGGCACCAAAGCCAGCTAAAAAGTCAATAATCAATACCTAAAACTTGAATTGTACTACTTCTTAGTGGCTAATACATCAACTTAGAAGCTTCATCTGTGTTCTACTACGGTGCTTTTAGTTTCTCCGCATACCGCAGAACGCGACATAGTTTTGCAGACGATAAGTACAACCGTTTCAGAGAGAAGAGCGGCCAATGTGACGATGTGGCTTTACGTCGATTCGATAACAAATGACGAAAACGGACGGATGTGTCATGTTTTTACTACATTTGAACACTTTTCACATTCTCCCGTGCAACTCGGCTGCTAGTCCTCCTTTCATGCAGAATCTTAAGGTCCTAGCTCATGTCCAAGGCACCAAAGCCAGCTAAAAGGTCAATATTCAATACCTAAAACTTGAATTGTACTACTTCTTACTGGCTATTACATCAACTTAGAAGCTTGATCTGTGTTCTACTATGGTGCTTTCAGTGTCTCCGCATACCGCAGCACGCGACGTAGCTTTGCAGACGGTAAGTACAACCGTTTCAGAGAGAAGAGCGGCCAATTTGACGATCTGGCTTTAAGTCGATTCGATAACAAATGACGAAAACGGACGGATTTCTCAGGTTTTTACTACATATGAACACTTTTCACATTCTCCCGTGCAACTCGGCTGCTAGTCCTCCTTTCGTGCAGAAACTTAAGGTCCTAGCTCATGTCCAAGGCACCAAAGCCAGCTAAAAAGTCAATAATCGATTCCTAAAACTTGAATTGTACTACTTCTTACTGGATATTACATCAACTTAGAAGCTTCATCTGTGTTCTACTGTGGTGCTTTTAGTGTCTCCGAATACCGCAGTACGCGACATAGCTTTGCAGACGATAAGTACAACCGTTTCAGAGAGCAGGGCGGCCAATGTGACGATCTGGCTTTAAGTCGATTCGATAACAAATGACGAAAACGGACGGATTTCTCAGGTTTTTACTACATATGAACACTTTTCACATTCTCCCGTGCAACTCGGCTGCTAGTCCTCCTTTCATGCAGAATCTTAAGGTAACAGCTCATGTCCAAGACACCAAAGCCAGCTAAAAAGTCAATAATCGATACCTAAAACTTGAATTATACTACTTCTTACTGGATATTACATCAACTTAGAAGCTACATCTGTGTTCTACTGTGGTGCTTTTAGTTTCTCCGAATACCGCAGTACGCGACATAACTTTGCAGACGATAAGTACAACCGTTTCAGAGAGAAGAGCTGTTAATGTGACGATCTGGCTTTACATCGATTCAATAACAAATGACGAAAACGGACGGATATCTCAGGCTTTTACTACATATGAACACTTTTCACATTCTCCCGTGCAACTCGGCTGCTAGTCCTCCTTTCATGCAGAATCTTAAGGTCCTAGCTCATGTCCAAGGCACCAAAGCCAGCTAAAAGGTCAATATTCAATACCTATAACATGAATTGTACTACCTCTTACTGGCTATTACATCAACTTAGAAGCTTCATCTGTGTTCTACTATGGTGCTTGTAGTGTCTCCGCATACCGCAGCACGCGACAGAGCTTTGCAGACGATAAGTACAACCGTTTCAGAGAGAAGAGCGGCCAATGTGTCGATATGGCTTTAAGTCGATTCGATAACAAATGACGAAAACGGACGGATTTCTCAGGTTTTTACTACATATGAACACTTTTCACATTCTCCCGTGCAACTAGGCTGCTAGTCCTCCTTTCATGCAGAATCTTAAGGTCCTAGCTCATGTCCAAGGCACCAAAGCCAGCTGAAAAGTCAATAATCAATACCTAAAACTTGAATTGTACTGCTTCTTACTGGCTATTACATCAACTTAGAAGCTTCATCTGTGTTCTACTACGGTGCTTTTAGTTTCTCCGAATGCCGCAGCACGCGACATAGTTTTGCAGACGATAAGTACAACCGTTTCAGAGAGAAGAGCGGCCAATCTGACGATCTGGCTTTAAGTCGATTCGATAACAAATGACGAAAACGGACGGATTTCTCAGGTTTTTACTACATATGAACCCTTTTCACATTCTCCCGTGCAACTTGGCTGCTAGTCCTCCTTTCATGCAGAATCTTAAGGTCCTAGCTCATGTCCAAGGCACCAAAGCCAGCTAAAAAGTCAATAGTCAATACCTAAAACTTGAATTGTACTACTTCTTACTGGCTAATACATCAACTTAGAAGCTTCATCTGTGTTCTACTACGGTGCTTTTAGTTTCTCCGCATACCGCAGCACGCGACATAGTTTTGCAGACGATAAGTACAACCGTTTCAGAGAGAAGAGCGGCCAATGTGACGATGTGGCTTTAAGTCGATTCAATAACAAATGACGAAAACGGACGGATGTGTCATGTTTTTACTACATTTGAACACTTTTCACATTCTCCCGTGCAACTCGGCTGCTAGTCCTCCTTTCATGCAGAATCTTAAGGTCCTAGCTCATGTCCAAGGCACCAAAGCCAGCTAAAAGGTCAATATTCAATACCTAAAACTTGAATTGTACTACTTCTTACTGGCTATTACATCAACTTAGAAGCTTGATCTGTGTTCTACTATGGTGCTTTCAGTGTCTCCGCATACCGCAGCACGCGACGTAGCTTTGCAGACGATAAGTACAACCGTTTCAGAGAGAAGAGCAGCCAATTTGACGATCTGGCTTTAAGTCGATTCGATAACAAGTGACGAAAACGGACGGATTTCTCAGGTTTTTACTACATATGAACACTTTTCACATTCTCCCGTGCAACTCGGCTGCTAGTCCTCCTTTCGTGCAGAAACTTAAGGTCCTAGCTCATGTCCAAGGCACCAAAGCCAGCTAAAAAGTCAATAATCGATTCCTAAAACTTGAATTGTACTACTTCTTACTGGATATTACATCAACTTAGAAGCTTCATCTGTGTTCTACTGTGGTGCTTTTAGTGTCTCCGAATACCGCAGTACGCGACATAGCTTTGCAGACGATAAGTACAACCGTTTCAGAGAGCAGAGCGGCCAATGTGACGATCTGGCTTTAAGTCGATTCGATAACAAATGACGAAAACGGACGGATTTCTCAGGTTTTTACTACATATGAACACTTTTCACATTCTCCCGTGCAACTCGGCTGCTAGTCCTCCTTTCATGCAGAATCTTAAGGTAACAGCTCATGTCCAAGACACCAAAGCCAGCTAAAAAGTCAATAATCGATACCTAAAACTTGAATTGTACTACTTCTTACTGGATATTACATCAACTTAGAAGCTACATCTGTGTTCTACTGTGGTGCTTTTAGTTTCTCCGAATACCGCAGTACGCGACATAACTTTGCAGACGATAAGTACAACCGTTTCAGAGAGAAGAGCTGCCAATGTGACGATCTGGCTTTACATCGATTCAATAACAAATGACGAAAACGGACGGATATCTCAGGTTTTTACTACATATGAACACTTTTCACATTCTCCCGTGCAACTCGGCTGCTAGTCCTCCTTTCATGCAGAATCTTAAGGTCCTAGCTCATGTCCAAGGCACCAAAGCCAGCTAAAAAGTCAATAGTCAATACCTAAAACTTGAATTGTACTACTTCTTACTGGCTAATACATCAACTTAGAAGCTTCATCTGTGTTCTACTACGGTGCTTTTAGTTTCTCCGCATACCGCAGCACGCGACATAGTTTTGCAGACGATAAGTACAACCGTTTCAGAGAGAAGAGCGGCCAATGTGACGATGTGGCTTTAAGTCGATTCGATAACAAATGACGAAAACGGACGGATGTGTCATGTTTTTACTACATTTGAACACTTTTCACATTCTCCCGTGCAACTCGGCTGCTAGTCCTCCTTTCATGCAGAATCTTAAGGTCCTAGCTCATGTCCAAGGCACCAAAGCCAGCTAAAAGGTCAATATTCAATACCTAAAACTTGAATTGTACTACTTCTTACTGGCTATTACATCAACTTAGAAGCTTGATCTGTGTTCTACTATGGTGCTTTCAGTGTCTCCGCATACCGCAGCACGCGACGTAGCTTTGCAGACGATAAGTACAACCGTTTCAGAGAGAAGAGCAGCCAATTTGACGATCTGGCTTTAAGTCGATTCGATAACAAGTGACGAAAACGGACGGATATCTCAGGTTTTTACTACATATGAACACTTTTCACATTCTCCCGTGCAACTCGGCTGCTAGTCCTCCTTTCATGCAGAATCTTAAGGTCCTAGCTCATGTCCAAGGCACCAAAGCCAGCTAAAAGGTCAATATTCAATACCTATAACATGAATTGTACTACCTCTTACTGGCTATTACATCAACTTAGAAGCTTCATCTGTGTTCTACTATGGTGCTTGTAGTGTCTCCGCATACCGCAGCACGCGACATAGGTTTGCAGACGATAAGTACAACCGTTTCAGAGAGAAGAGCGGCCAATGTGTCGATATGGCTTTAAGTCGATGCGATAACAAATGACGAAAACGGACGGATTTCTCAGGTTTTTACTACATATGAACACTTTTCACATTCTCCCGTGCAACTAGGCTGCTAGTCGTCCTTTCATGCAGAATCTTAAGGTCCTAGCTCATGTCCAAGGCACCAAAGCCAGCTGAAAAGTCAATAATCAATACCTAAAACTTGAATTGTACTGCTTCTTACTGGCTATTACATCAACTTAGAAGCTTCATCTGTGTTCTACTACGGTGCTTTTAGTTTCTCCGAATGCCGCAGCACGCGACATAGTTTTGCAGACGATAAGTACAACCGTTTCAGAGAGAAGAGCGGCCAATGTGACGATCTGGCTTTAAGTCGATTCGATAACAAATGACGAAAACGGACGGATTTCTCAGGTTTTTATTACATATGAACAATTTTCACATTCTCCCGTGCAACTCGGCTGCTAGTCCTCCTTTCATGCAGAATCTTAAGCTCTTAGCTTATGTCCACGGCACCAAAGCCAGCTAAAAAGTCAATAATCGATACCCAAAACTTGAATTGGATTACTTCTTACTGGCTATTACATCAACTTAGATGCTTCATCTGTTCCTACTATGGTGATTTTAGTGTCTCCGCATACCACAGCTCGCGACATAGCTTTGCAGACGATAAGTACAACCGTTTCAGAGAGAAGAGCGGCTAATGTGACGATCTGGCTTTAAGTCGATTCGATAACAAATGAGGAAAATGGACGGATTTCTCAGGTTTTTACTACATATGACCACTTTTCAGATCCTCCCGTGCAACTCGGCTGCTAGTCCTCCTTTCATGCAGAATCTTAAGGTCCTAGCTCATGTCCACGGCACCAAAGCCAGCTAAAAAGTCAATAATCGATACCTAAAACTTGAATTCTACTACTTCTTACTGGCTATTACATCAACTTAGAAGCTTCATCTGTGTTCTACTACGGTGCTTTTAGTTTCTCCGCCTACCGCAGCACGCGACATGGTTTTGCAGACGATAAGTACAACCGTTTCAGAGAGAAGAGCGGCCAATCTGACGATCTGGCTTTAAGTCGATTCGATAACAAATGACGAAAACCGACGGATATCTCAGGTTCTTACTACATATGAACACTTTTCACATTCTCCCGTGCAAATTGGCTGCTAGTCTTCCTTTCATGCAGAATCTTAAGGTCCTAGCTCATGTCCAAGGCACCAAAGCCAGCTAAAAAGTCAATAATCAATACCTAAAACTTGAATTGTACTACTTCTTACTGGGTAATACATCAACTTAGAAGCTTCATCTGTGTTCTACTACGGTGCTTTTAGTTTCTCCGCATACCGCAGCACGCGACATAGTTTTGCAGACGATAAGTACAACCGTTTCAGAGAGAAGAGCGGCCAATGTGACGATGTGGCTTTAAGTCGATTCGATAACAAATGACGAAAACGGACGGATGTGTCAGGTTTTTACTACATTTGAACACTTTTCACATTCTCCCGTGCAACTCGGCTGCTAGTCCTCCTTTCATGCAGAATCTTAAGGTCCTAGCTCATGTCCAAGGCACCAAAGCCAGCTAAAAGGTCAATATTCAATACCTAAAACTTGAATTGTACTACTTCTTACTGGCTATTACATCAACTTAGAAGCTTGATCTGTGTTCTACTATGGTGCTTTCAGTGTCTCCGCATACCGCAGCACGCGACATAGCTTTGCAGACAATAAGTACAACAGTTTCAGAGAGAAGAGCGGCCAATGGACGATCTGGCTTTAAGTCGATTCGATAACAAATGACGAAAACAGACGTATTTCTCAGGTTTTTACTACATTTGAACACTTTTCACATTCTCTCATGCAACTGGGCTGCAAGGCCTCCTTCATGCAGAATCTTAAGGTCCTAGCTCATGTCCAAGGCACCAAAGCCAGCTAAAAATTCAATATTCAATACCTAAAATTGAATTGTACTACTTCTTACTGGCAATTACATCAACTTAGAAGCTTCATCTGTGTTCTACTATGGTCCTTGTAGTGTGTCAGCATACCGCAGCAGGCGACATAGCTTTGCAGACGATAAGTACAACCGTTTCAGAGAGAAGAGCGGCCAATGTGACGATCTGGCTTTAAGTCGATTCGATAACAAATGACGAAAACGGACGGATGTCTCATGTTTTTCCTGCATATGGACACTTTTCACATTCTCCCGTGCAACTCGGCTGCTAGTCCTTCTTTCATGCAGAATCTTAAGGTCCTAGCTCATGTCCAAGGCACAAAAGCCAGCAAAAAAGTCAATAATCGATACCTAAAACTTGAATTGTACTACTTCTTACTGGCTATTACATTAACTTAGAAGCTTCATCTGTGTTCTACTGTGGTGCTTTTAGTGTCTCCGAATACCGCAGTACGCGACATAGCTTTGCAGACGATAAGTACAACCGTTTCAGAGAGCAGAGCGGCCAATGTGACGATCTGGCTTTAAGTCGATTCGATAACAAATGACGAAAACGGACGGATTTCTCAGGTTTTTACTACATATGAACACTTTTCACATTCTCCCGTGCAACTCGGCTGCTAGTCCTCCTTTCATGCAGAATGTTAAGGTCCTAGCTCATGTCCAAGACACCAAAGCCAGCTAAAAAGTCAATAATCGATACCTAAAACTTGAATTGTACTACTTCTTACTGGATATTACATCAACTTAGAAGCTACATCTGTGTTCTACTGTGGTGCTTTTAGTTTCTCCGAATACCGCAGTACGCGACATAACTTTGCAGACGATAAGTACAACCGTTTCAGAGAGAAGAGCTGCCAATGTGACGATCTGGCTTTACATCGATTCAATAACAAATGACGAAAACGGACGGATATCTCAGGTTTTTACTACATATGAACACTTTTCACATTCTCCCGTGCAACTCGGCTGCTAGTCCTCCTTTCATGCAGAATCTTAAGGTCCTAGCTCATGTCCAAGGCACCAAAGCCAGCTAAAAGGTCAATATTCAATACCTATAACATGAATTGTACTACCTCTTACTGGCTATTACATCAACTTAGAAGCTTCATCTGTGTTCTACTATGGTGCTTGTAGTGTCTCCGCATACCGCAGCACGCGACAGAGCTTTGCAGACGATAAGTACAACCGTTTCAGAGAGAAGAGCGGCCAATGTGTCGATATGGCTTTAAGTCGATGCGATAACAAATGACGAAAACGGACGGATTTCTCAGGTTTTTACTACATATGAACACTTTTCACATTCTCCCGTGCAACTAGGCTGCTAGTCCTCCTTTCATGCAGAATCTTAAGGTCCTAGCTCATGTCCAAGGCACCAAAGCCAGCTGAAAAGTCAATAATCAATACCTAAAACTTGAATTGTACTGCTTCTTACTGGCTATTACATCAACTTAGAAGCTTCATCTGTGTTCTACTACGGTGCTTTTAGTTTCTCCGAATGCCGCAGCACGCGACATAGTTTTGCAGACGATAAGTACAACCGTTTCAGAGAGAAGAGCGGCCAATGTGACGATCTGGCTTTAAGTCGATTCGATAACAAATGACGAAAACGGACGGATTTCTCAGGTTTTTATTACATATGAACACTTTTCACATTCTCCCGTGCAACTCGGCTGCTAGTCCTCCTTTCATGCAGAATCTTAAGCTCTTAGCTTATGTCCACGGCACCAAAGCCAGCTAAAAAGTCAATAATCGATACCCAAAACTTGAATTGGATTACTTCTTACTGGCTATTACATCAACTTAGATGCTTCATCTGTTCCTACTATGGTGATTTTAGTGTCTCCGCATACCACAGCTCGCGACATAGCTTTGCAGACGATAAGTACAACCGTTTCAGAGAGAAGAGCGGCTAATGTGACGATCTGGCTTTAAGTCGATTCGATAACAAATGAGGAAAATGGACGGATTTCTCAGGTTTTTACTACATATGACCACTTTTCAGATCCTCCCGTGCAACTCGGCTGCTAGTCCTCCTTTCATGCAGAATCTTAAGGTCCTAGCTCATGTCCACGGCACCAAAGCCAGCTAAAAAGTCAATAATCGATACCTAAAACTTGAATTCTACTACTTCTTACTGGCTATTACATCAACTTAGAAGCTTCATCTGTGTTCTACTACGGTGCTTTTAGTTTCTCCGCCTACCGCAGGACGCGACATGGTTTTGCAGACGATAAGTACAACCGTTTCAGAGAGAAGAGCGGCCAATGTGACGATCTGGCTTTAAGTCGATTCGATAACAAATGACGAAAACAGACGTATTTCTCAGGTTTTTACTACATTTGAACACTTTTCACATTCTCTCATGCAACTCGGCTGCAAGTCCTCCTTTCATGCAGAATATTAAGGTCCTAGCTCATGTCCAAGGCACCAAAGCCAGCAAAAAATTCAATATTCAATACCTAAACTTGAATTGTACTACTTCTTACTGGCAATTACATCAACTTAGAAGCTTCATCTGTGTTCTACTATGGTCCTTGTAGTGTGTCAGCATACCGCAGCAGGCGACATAGCTTTGCAGACGATAAGTACAACCGTTTCAGAGAGAAGAGCGGCCAATGTGACGATCTGGCTTTAAGTCGATTCGATAACAAATGACGAAAACGGACGGATGTCTCAGGTTTTTCCTGCATATGAACACTTTTCACATTCTCCCGTGCAACTCGGCTGCTAGTCCTCCTTTCATGCAGAATCTTAAGATCCTAGCTCATGTCCAAGGCACCAAAGCCAGCTAAAAAGTCAATAATCAATACCTAAAACTTAAATTGTACTAATTCTTACTGGGTATTACATCAACTTAGAAGCTTCATCTGTGTTCTACTATGGTGCTTTTAGTGTCTCCGCATACCGCAGCACGCGACATAGCTTTGCTGACGATAAGTACAACCGTTTCAGAGAGAAGAGCGGCCAATGTGACGATCTGGCTTTAAGTCGATTCGATAACAAATGACGAAAACAGACGTATTTCTCAGGTTTTTACTACATATGAACACTTTTCACATTCTCCCGTGCAACTCGGCTGCTAGTCCTCCTTTCATGCAGAATCTTAAGATCCTAGCTCATGTCCAAGGCACCAAAGCCAGCTAAAAAGTCAATAATCAATACCTAAAACTTGAATTGTACTAATTCTTACTGGGTATTACATCAACTTAGAAGCTTCATCTGTGTTCTACTATGGTGCTTTTAGTGTCTCCGCATACCGCAGCACGCGACATAGCTTTGCTGACGATAAGTACAACCGTTTCAGAGAGAAGAGCGGCCAATGTGACGATCTGGCTTTAAGTCGATTCGATAACAAATGACGAAAACAGACGTATTTCTCAGGTTTTTACTACATTTGAACACTTTTCA
The DNA here is from genome assembly GCF_023897955.1 of Schistocerca gregaria. NCBI lineage: Eukaryota > Metazoa > Arthropoda > Insecta > Orthoptera > Acrididae > Schistocerca > Schistocerca gregaria. The sequence continues at coordinate 3,008,870 of NW_026061791.1, forward strand.
CATTCTCTCATGCAACTCGGCTGCAAGTCCTCCTTTCATGCAGAATATTAAGGTCCTAGCTCATGTCCAAGGCACCAAAGCCAGCTAAAAATTCAATATTCAATACCTAAACTTGAATTGTACTACTTCTTACTGGCAATTACATCAACTTAGAAGCTTCATCTGTGTTCTACTATGGTCCTTGTAGTGTGTCAGCATACCGCAGCAGGCGACATAGCTTTGCAGACGATAAGTACAACCGTTTCAGAGAGAAGAGCGGCCAATGTGACGATCTGGCTTTAAGTCGATTCGATAACAAATGACGAAAACGGACGGATGTCTCAGGTTTTTCCTGCATATGAACACTTTTCACATTCTCCCGTGCAACTCGGCTGCTAGTCCTCCTTTCATGCAGAATCTTAAGGTCCTAGCTCATGTCCAAGGCACAAAAGCCAGCTAAAAAGTCAATAATCGATACCTAAAACTTGAATTGTACTACTTCTTACTGGCTATTACATTAACATAGAAGCTTCATCTGTGTTCTACTATGGTGCTTTTAGTGTCTCCGCATACCGCAGCACGCGACATAGCTTTATAGACGATAAGTACAACCGTTTCAGAGAGAAGAGCGGCCAATGTGACGATCTGGTTTTAAGTCGATTCGATAACAAATGACGAAAACGGACGGATTTCTCAGGTTTTTATTACATATGAACACTTCTCTCATTCTCCTTTGCAACTCGGCTGCTAGTCCTCCTTTCATGCTGAATCTTAAGCTCTTAGCTCATGTCCAATGCACCAAAGCCAGCTAAAAAGTCAATAATCGATACCCAAAACTTGAAATCGATTACTTCTTACTGGCTATTACATCAACTTAGATGCTTCATCTGTTCCTACTTCGGTGATTTTAGTGTCTCCGCATACCACAGCTCGCGACATAGCTTTGCAGACGATAAGTACAACCGTTTCAGAGAGAAGAGCGGCTAATGTGACGATATGGCTTTAAGTCGATTCGATACAAATGAGGAAAACGGACGGATTTCTCAGGTTTTTACTACATATGAACACTTTTCACATCCTCCCGTGCAACTTGGCTGCTAGTCCTCCTTTCATGCAGAATCTTAAGGTCCTAGCTCATGTCCACGGCACCAAAGCCAGCTAAAGAGTCAATAATCGATACCTAAAACTTGAATTCTACTACTTCTTACTGGCTATTACATCAACTTAGAAGCTTCATCTGTGTTCTACTACGGTGCTTTTAGTTTCTCCGCATACCGCAGCACGCGACATGGTTTTGCAGACGATAAGTACAACCGTTTCAGAGAGAAGAGCGGCCAATCTGACGATCTGGCTTTACATCGATTCAATAACAAATGACGAAAACGGACGGATATCTCAGGTTTTTACTACATATGAACACTTTTCACATTCTCCCGTGCAACTCGGCTGCTAGTCCTCCTTTCATGCAGAATCTTAAGGTCCTAGCTCATGTCCAAGGCACCAAAGCCAGCTAAAAGGTCAATATTCAATACCTATAACATGAATTGTACTACCTCTTACTGGCTATTACATCAACTTAGAAGCTTCATCTGTGTTCTACTATGGTGCTTGTAGTGTCTCCGCATACCGCAGCACGCGACAGAGCTTTGCAGACGATAAGTACAACCGTTTCAGAGAGAAGAGCGGCCAATGTGTCGATATGGCTTTAAGTCGATGCGATAACAAATGACGAAAACGGACGGATTTCTCAGGTTTTTACTACATATGAACACTTTTCACATTCTCCCGTGCAACTAGGCTGCTAGTCCTCCTTTCATGCAGAATCTTAAGGTCCTAGCTCATGTCCAAGGCACCAAAGCCAGCTGAAAAGTCAATAATCAATACCTAAAACTTGAATTGTACTGCTTCTTACTGGCTATTACATCAACTTAGAAGCTTCATCTGTGTTCTACTACGGTGCTTTTAGTTTCTCCGAATGCCGCAGCACGCGACATAGTTTTGCAGACGATAAGTACAACCGTTTCAGAGAGAAGAGCGGCCAATGTGACGATCTGGCTTTAAGTCGATTCGATAACAAATGACGAAAACGGACGGATTTCTCAGGTTTTTATTACATATGAACACTTTTCACATTCTCCCGTGCAACTCGGCTGCTAGTCCTCCTTTCATGCAGAATCTTAAGCTCTTAGCTTATGTCCACGGCACCAAAGCCAGCTAAAAAGTCAATAAACGATACCCAAAACTTGAATTGGATTACTTCTTACTGGCTATTACATCAACTTAGATGCTTCATCTGTTCCTACTATGGTGATTTTAGTGTCTCCGCATACCACAGCTCGCGACATAGCTTTGCAGACGATAAGTACAACCGTTTCAGAGAGAAGAGCGGCTAATGTGACGATCTGGCTTTAAGTCGATTCGATAACAAATGAGGAAAATGGACGGATTTCTCAGGTTTTTACTACATATGACCACTTTTCAGATCCTCCCGTGCAACTCGGCTGCTAGTCCTCCTTTCATGCAGAATCTTAAGGTCCTAGCTCATGTCCACGGCACCAAAGCCAGCTAAAAAGTCAATAATCGATACCTAAAACTTGAATTCTACTACTTCTTACTGGCTATTACATCAACTTAGAAGCTTCATCTGTGTTCTACTACGGTGCTTTTAGTTTCTCCGCCTACCGCAGGACGCGACATGGTTTTGCAGACGATAAGTACAACCGTTTCAGAGAGAAGAGCGGCCAATGTGACGATCTGGCTTTAAGTCGATTCGATAACAAATGACGAAAACGGACTAATTTCTCAGGTTTTTACTACATATGAACACTTTTCACATTCTCCCGTGCAACTTGGCTGCTAGTCCTCCTTTCATGCAGAATCTTAAGGTCCTAGCTCATGTCCAAGGCACCAAAGCCAGCTAAAAAGTCAATAATGAATACCTAAAACTTGAATTGTACTACTTCTTACTGGCTAATACATCAACTTAGAAGCTTCATCTGTGTTCTACTACGGTGCTTTTAGTTTCTCCGCATACCGCAGCACGCGACATAGCTTTGCTGACGATAAGTACAACCGTTTCAGAGAGAAGAGCGGCCAATGTGACGATCTGGCTTTAAGTCGATTCGATAACAAATGACGAAAACAGACGTATTTCTCAGGTTTTTACTACATTTGAACACTTTTCACATTCTCTCATGCAACTCGGCTGCAAGTCCTCCTTTCATGCAGAATATTAAGGTCCTAGCTCATGTCCAAGGCACCAAAGCCAGCAAAAAATTCAATATTCAATACCTAAACTTGAATTGTACTACTTCTTACTGGCAATTACATCAACTTAGAAGCTTCATCTGTGTTCTACTATGGTCCTTGTAGTGTGTCAGCATACCGCAGCAGGCGACATAGCTTTGCAGACGATAAGTACAACCGTTTCAGAGAGAAGAGCGGCCAATGTGACGATCTGGCTTTAAGTCGATTCGATAACAAATGACGAAAACGGACGGATGTCTCAGGTTTTTCCTGCATATGAACACTTTTCACATTCTCCCGTGCAACTCGGCTGCTAGTCCTCCTTTCATGCAGAATCTTAAGATCCTAGCTCATGTCCAAGGCACCAAAGCCAGCTAAAAAGTCAATAATCAATACCTAAAACTTAAATTGTACTAATTCTTACTGGGTATTACATCAACTTAGAAGCTTCATCTGTGTTCTACTATGGTGCTTTTAGTGTCTCCGCATACCGCAGCACGCGACATAGCTTTGCTGACGATAAGTACAACCGTTTCAGAGAGAAGAGCGGCCAATGTGACGATCTGGCTTTAAGTCGATTCGATAACAAATGACGAAAACAGACGTATTTCTCAGGTTTTTACTACATATGAACACTTTTCACATTCTCCCGTGCAACTCGGCTGCTAGTCCTCCTTTCATGCAGAATCTTAAGATCCTAGCTCATGTCCAAGGCACCAAAGCCAGCTAAAAAGTCAATAATCAATACCTAAAACTTGAATTGTACTAATTCTTACTGGGTATTACATCAACTTAGAAGCTTCATCTGTGTTCTACTATGGTGCTTTTAGTGTCTCCGCATACCGCAGCACGCGACATAGCTTTGCTGACGATAAGTACAACCGTTTCAGAGAGAAGAGCGGCCAATGTGACGATCTGGCTTTAAGTCGATTCGATAACAAATGACGAAAACAGACGTATTTCTCAGGTTTTTACTACATTTGAACACTTTTCACATTCTCTCATGCAACTCGGCTGCAAGTCCTCCTTTCATGCAGAATATTAAGGTCCTAGCTCATGTCCAAGGCACCAAAGCCAGCTAAAAATTCAATATTCAATACCTAAACTTGAATTGTACTACTTCTTACTGGCAATTACATCAACTTAGAAGCTTCATCTGTGTTCTACTATGGTCCTTGTAGTGTGTCAGCATACCGCAGCAGGCGACATAGCTTTGCAGACGATAAGTACAACCGTTTCAGAGAGAAGAGCGGCCAATGTGACGATCTGGCTTTAAGTCGATTCGATAACAAATGACGAAAACGGACGGATGTCTCAGGTTTTTCCTGCATATGAACACTTTTCACATTCTCCCGTGCAACTCGGCTGCTAGTCCTCCTTTCATGCAGAATCTTAAGGTCCTAGCTCATGTCCAAGGCACAAAAGCCAGCTAAAAAGTCAATAATCGATACCTAAAACTTGAATTGTACTACTTCTTACTGGCTATTACATTAACATAGAAGCTTCATCTGTGTTCTACTATGGTGCTTTTAGTGTCTCCGCATACCGCAGCACGCGACATAGCTTTATAGACGATAAGTACAACCGTTTCAGAGAGAAGAGCGGCCAATGTGACGATCTGGATTTAAGTCGATTCGATAACAAATGACGAAAACGGACGGATTTCTCAGGTTTTTATTACATATGAACACTTCTCTCATTCTCCTTTGCAACTCGGCTGCTAGTCCTCCTTTCATGCTGAATCTTAAGCTCTTAGCTCATGTCCAATGCACCAAAGCCAGCTAAAAAGTCAATAATCGATACCCAAAACTTGAAATCGATTACTTCTTACTGGCTATTACATCAACTTAGATGCTTCATCTGTTCCTACTATGGTGATTTTAGTGTCTCCGCATACCACAGCTCGCGACATAGCTTTGCAGACGATAAGTACAACCGTTTCAGAGAGAAGAGCGGCTAATGTGACGATATGGCTTTAAGTCGATTCGATACAAATGAGGAAAACGGACGGATTTCTCAGGTTTTTACTACATATGAACACTTTTCACATCCTCCCGTGCAACTTGGCTGCTAGTCCTCCTTTCATGCAGAATCTTAAGGTCCTAGCTCATGTCCACGGCACCAAAGCCAGCTAAAGAGTCAATAATCGATACCTAAAACTTGAATTCTACTACTTCTTACTGGCTATTACATCAACTTAGAAGCTTCATCTGTGTTCTACTACGGTGCTTTTAGTTTCTCCGCATACCGCAGCACGCGACATGGTTTTGCAGACGATAAGTACAACCGTTTCAGAGAGAAGAGCGGCCAATCTGACGATCTGGCTTTAAGTCGATTCGATAACAAATGACGAAAACCGACGGATATCTCAGGTTTTTACTACATATGAACACTTTTCACATTCTCCCGTGCAAATTGGCTGCTAGTCCTCCTTTCATGCAGAATCTTAAGGTCCTAGCTCATGTCCAAGGCACCAAAGCCAGCTAAAAAGTCAATAATCAATACCTAAAACTTGAATTGTACTACTTCTTACTGGGTAATACATCAACTTAGAAGCTTCATCTGTGTTCTACTACGGTGCTTTTAGTTTCTCCGCATACCGCAGCACGCGACATAGTTTTGCAGACGATAAGTACAACCGTTTCAGAGAGAAGAGCGGCCAATGTGACGATGTGGCTTTAAGTCGATTCGATAACAAATGACGAAAACGGACGGATGTGTCAGGTTTTTACTACATTTGAACACTTTTCACATTCTCCCGTGCAACTCGGCTGCTAGTCCTCCTTTCATGCAGAATCTTAAGGTCCTAGCTCATGTCCAAGGCACCAAAGCCAGCTAAAAGGTCAATATTCAATACCTAAAACTTGAATTGTACTACTTCTTACTGGCTATTACATCAACTTAGAAGCTTGATCTGTGTTCTACTATGGTGCTTTCAGTGTCTCCGCATACCGCAGCACGCGACATAGCTTTGCAGACAATAAGTACAACAGTTTCAGAGAGAAGAGCGGCCAATGGACGATCTGGCTTTAAGTCGATTCGATAACAAATGACGAAAACAGACGTATTTCTCAGGTTTTTACTACATTTGAACACTTTTCACATTCTCTCGTGCAACTCGGCTGCAAGGCCTCCTTCATGCAGAATCTTAAGGTCCTAGCTCATGTCCAAGGCACCAAAGCCAGCTAAAAATTCAATATTCAATACCTAAAATTGAATTGTACTACTTCTTACTGGCAATTACATCAACTTAGAAGCTTCATCTGTGTTCTACTATGGTCCTTGTAGTGTGTCAGCATACCGCAGCAGGCGACATAGCTTTGCAGACGATAAGTACAACCGTTTCAGAGAGAAGAGCGGCCAATGTGACGATCTGGCTTTAAGTCGATTCGATAACAAATGACGAAAACGGACGGATGTCTCAGGTTTTTCCTGCATATGAACACTTTTCACATTCTCCCGTGCAACTCGGCTGCTAGTCCTTCTTTCATGCAGAATCTTAAGGTCCTAGCTCATGTCCAAGGCACAAAAGCCAGCAAAAAAGTCAATAATCGATACCTAAAACTTGAATTGTACTACTTCTTACTGGCTATTACATTAACTTAGAAGCTTCATCTGTGTTCTACTATGGTGCTTTTAGTGTCTCCGCATACCGCAGCACGCGACATAGCTTTGTAGACGATAAGTACAACCGTTTCAGAGAGAAGAGCGGCCAATGTGACGATCTGGCTTTAAGTCGATTCGATAACAAATGACGAAAACCGACGGATGTCTCAGGTTTTTCCTGCATATGAACACTTTTCACATTCTCCCGTGCAACTCGGCTGCTAGTCCTCCTTTCATGCTGAATCTTAAGCTCTTAGCTCATGTCCAATGCACCAAAGCCAGCTAAAAAGTCAATAATCGATACCCAAAACTTGAAATCGATTACTTCTTACTGGCTATTACATCAACTTAGATGCTTCATCTGTTCCTACTATGGTGATTTTAGTGTCTCCGCATACCACAGCTCGCGACATAGCTTTGCAGACGATAAGTACAACCGTTTCAGAGAGAAGAGCGGCTAATGTGACGATATGGCTTTAAGTCGATTCGATACAAATGAGGAAAACGGACGGATTTCTCAGGTTTTTACTACATATGAACACTTTTCACATCCTCCCGTGCAACTTGGCTGCTAGTCCTCCTTTCATGCAGAATCTTAAGGTCCTAGCTCATGTCCACGGCACCAAAGCCAGCTAAAGAGTCAATAATCGATACCTAAAACTTGAATTCTACTACTTCTTACTGGCTATTACATCAACTTAGAAGCTTCATCTGTGTTCTACTACGGTGCTTTTAGTTTCTCCGCATACCGCAGCACGCGACATGGTTTTGCAGACGATAAGTACAACCGTTTCAGAGAGAAGAGCGGCCAATCTGACGATCTGGCTTTAAGTCGATTCGATAACAAATGACGAAAACCGACGGATATCTCAGGTTTTTACTACATATGAACACTTTTCACATTCTCCCGTGCAAATTGGCTGCTAGTCCTCCTTTCATGCAGAATCTTAAGGTCCTAGCTCATGTCCAAGGCACCAAAGCCAGCTAAAAAGTCAATAATCAATACCTAAAACTTGAATTGTACTACTTCTTACTGGGTAATACATCAACTTAGAAGCTTCATCTGTGTTCTACTACGGTGCTTTTAGTTTCTCCGCATACCGCAGCACGCGACATAGTTTTGCAGACGATAAGTACAACCGTTTCAGAGAGAAGAGCGGCCAATGTGACGATGTGGCTTTAAGTCGATTCGATAACAAATGACGAAAACGGACGGATGTGTCAGGTTTTTACTACATTTGAACACTTTTCACATTCTCCCGTGCAACTCGGCTGCTAGTCCTCCTTTCATGCAGAATCTTAAGGTCCTAGCTCATGTCCAAGGCACCAAAGCCAGCTAAAAGGTCAATATTCAATACCTAAAACTTGAATTGTACTACTTCTTACTGGCTATTACATCAACTTAGAAGCTTGATCTGTGTTCTACTATGGTGCTTTCAGTGTCTCCGCATACCGCAGCACGCGACATAGCTTTGCAGACAATAAGTACAACAGTTTCAGAGAGAAGAGCGGCCAATGGACGATCTGGCTTTAAGTCGATTCGATAACAAATGACGAAAACAGACGTATTTCTCAGGTTTTTACTACATTTGAACACTTTTCACATTCTCTCGTGCAACTCGGCTGCAAGGCCTCCTTCATGCAGAATCTTAAGGTCCTAGCTCATGTCCAAGGCACCAAAGCCAGCTAAAAATTCAATATTCAATACCTAAAATTGAATTGTACTACTTCTTACTGGCAATTACATCAACTTAGAAGCTTCATCTGTGTTCTACTATGGTCCTTGTAGTGTGTCAGCATACCGCAGCAGGCGACATAGCTTTGCAGACGATAAGTACAACCGTTTCAGAGAGAAGAGCGGCCAATGTGACGATCTGGCTTTAAGTCGATTCGATAACAAATGACGAAAACGGACGGATGTCTCAGGTTTTTCCTGCATATGAACACTTTTCACATTCTCCCGTGCAACTCGGCTGCTAGTCCTTCTTTCATGCAGAATCTTAAGGTCCTAGCTCATGTCCAAGGCACAAAAGCCAGCAAAAAAGTCAATAATCGATACCTAAAACTTGAATTGTACTACTTCTTACTGGCTATTACATTAACTTAGAAGCTTCATCTGTGTTCTACTATGGTGCTTTTAGTGTCTCCGCATACCGCAGCACGCGACATAGCTTTGTAGACGATAAGTACAACCGTTTCAGAGAGAAGAGCGGCCAATGTGACGATCTGGTTATAAGTCGATTCGATAACAAATGACGAAAACGGACGGATTTCTCAGGTTTTTATTACATATGAACACTTCTCTCATTCTCCCGTGCAACTCGGCTACTAGTCCTCCTTTCATGTAGAATCTTAAACTCTTAGCTCATGTCCAAGGCACCAAAGCCAGCTAAAATGTCAATAATCGATACCCAAAACTTGAATTGGATTACTTCTTACTGGCTATTACATCAACTTAGATGCTTCATCTGTTCCTACTATGGTGATTTTAGTGTCTCCGCATACCACAGCTCGCGACATAGCTTTGCAGACGATAAGTACAACCGTTTCAGAGAGAAGAGCGGCTAATGTGACGATATGGCTTTAAGTCGATTCGTTACAAATGAGGAAAACGGACGGATTTCTCAGGTTTTTACTACATATGAACACTTTTCACATCCTCCCGTGCAACTTGGCTGCTAGTCCTCCTTTCATGCAGAATCTTAAGGTCCTAGCTCATGTCCACGGCACCAAAGCCAGCTAAAAAGTCAATAATCGATACCTAAAACTTGAATTCTACTACTTCTTACTGGATATTACATCAACTTAGAAGCTTCATCTGTGTTCTACTACGGTGCTTTTAGTTTCTCCGCATACCGCAGCACGCGACATGGTTTTGCAGACGATAAGTACAACCGTTTCAGAGAGAAGAGCGGCCAATCTGACGATCTGGCTTTAAGTCGATTCGATAACAAATGACGAAAACGGACGGATTTCTCAGGTTTTTACTACATATGTACACTTTTCACATTCTCCCGTGCAACTTGGCTGCTAGTCCTCCTTTCATGCAGAATCTTAAGGTCCTAGCTCATGTCCAAGGCACCAAAGCCAGCTAAAAAGTCAATAATCAATACCTAAAACTTGAATTGTACTACTTCTTACTGGCTAATACATCAACTTAGAAGCTTCATCTGTGTTCTACTACGGTGCTTTTAGTTTCTCCGCATACCGCAGCACGCGACATAGTTTTGCAGACGATAAGTACAACCGTTTCAGAGAGAAGAGCGGCCAATGTGACGATGTGGCTTTAAGTCGATTCGATAACAAATGACGAAAACGGACGGATGTCTCAGGTTTTTACTACATTTGAACACTTTTCACATTCTCCTGTGCAACTCAGCTGCTAGTCCTCCTTTCATGCAGAATCTTAAGGTCCTAGCTCATGTCCAAGGCACCAAAGCCAGCTAAAAGGTCAATATTCAGTACCTAAAACTTGAATTGTACTACTTCTTACTGGCTATTACATCAACTTAGAAGCTTGATCTGTGTTCTACTATGGTGCTCTCAGTGTCTCCGCATACCGCAGCATGCGACATAGCTTTGCTGACGATAAGTACAACCGTTTCAGAGAGAAGAGCGGCCAATTTGACGATCTGGCTTTAAGTCGATTCGATAACAAATGACGAAAACGGACGGATTTCTCAGGTTTTTACTACATATGAACACTTTTCACATTCTCCCGTGCAACTCGGCTGCTAGTCCTCCTTTCATGCAGAAACTTAAGGTCCTAGCTCATGTCCAAGCCACCAAAGCCAGCTAAAAAGTCAATAATCGATTCCTAAAACTTGAATTGTACTACTTCATACTGGATATTACATCAACTTAGAAGCTTCATCTGTGTTCTACTGTGGTGCTTTTAGTGTCTCCGAATACCGCAGTACGCGACATAGCTTTGCAGACGATAAGTACAACCGTTTCAGAGAGCAGAGCGGCCAATGTGACGATCTGGCTTTAAGTCGATTCGATAACAAATGACGAAAACGGACGGATTTCTCAGGTTTTTACTACATATGAACACTTTTCACATTCTCCCGTGCAACTCGGCTGCTAGTCCTCCTTTCATGCAGAATCTTAAGGTCCTAGCTCATGTCCAAGGCACCAAAGCCAGCTAAAAAGTCAATAATCAATACCTAAAACTTGAATTGTACTACTTCTTACTGGCTATTACATCAACTTAGAAGCTTCATGTGTGTTCTACTACGGTGGTTTTAGTTTCTCCGCATACCGCAGCACGCCACATAGTTTTGCAGACGATAAGTACAACCGTTTCAGAGAGAAGAGCGGCCAATGTGACGATCTGGCTTTAAGTCGATTCGATAACAAATGACGAAAACGGATGGATGTCTCAGGTTTTTACTACATATGAACAATTTTCACATTCTCCCGTGCAACTCGGCTGCTAGTCCTCCTTTCATGCAAAATCTTAAGGTCCTAGCTCATGTCCAAGGCACCAAAGCCAGATAAAAGGTCAATATTCAGTACCTAAAACTTGAATTGTACTACCTCTTACTGGCTAGTACATCAACTTAGAAGCTTCATCTGTGTTCTATTATGGTGCTTGTAGTGTCTCAGCATACCGCAGCACGCGACATAGCTTTGCAGACGATAAGTACAACCGTTTCAGAGAGAAGAGCGGCCAATGTGTCGATCTGGCTTTAAGTCGATTCGATAACAAATGACGAAAACGGACGGATTTCTCAGGTTTTTACTACATATGAAAACTTTTCACATTCTCCCGTGCAACTCGGCTGCTAGGCCTCCTTTCATGCAGAATCTTAAGGTCCTAGCTCAAGTCCAAGGCACCAAAGCCAGCTAAAAAGTCAATAATCGATACCCAAAACTTGAATTGGATTACTTCTTACTGGCTATTACATCAACTTAGATGCTTCATCTGTTTCCTACTATGGTGCTTTTAGTGTCTCCACATACCGCAGCACGCAACATAGCTTTGCAGACGATAAGTACAACCGTTTCAGAGAGAAGAGCGGCCAATGTGACGATCTGGCTTTAAGTCGATTCGATAACAAATGACGAAAACGGACGGATTTCTAAGGTTTTTACTACATATGAACACTTTTCACATTCTCCCGTGCAACTCGGCTGCTAGTCCTCCTTTCATGCAGAATGTTAAGGTCCTAGCTCATGTCCAAGGCACCAAAGCCAGCTAAAAAGTCAATAATCGATACCTAAAACTTGAATTGTACTACTTCTTACCTGCTATTACATGAACTTAGAAGCTTCATCTGTGTTCTACTATGGTGATTTTAGTGTCTCCGCATACCGCAGCACGCGACATAGCTTTGCAGACGATAAGTACAACCGTTTCAGAGAGAAGAGCGGCCAATGTGACGATCTGGCTTTAAGTCGATTCGATAACAAATGACGAAAACGGACGGATTTCTCAGGTTTTTAATACATATGAACACTTTTCACATTCTCCCGTGCCACTCGATTGCTAGTCCTCCTTTCATGCAGAATATTAAGGTCCTAGCTCATGTCCAAGGCACCAAAGCCAGCTAAAAAGTCAATAATCGATACCTAAAACTTGAATGCTACTACTTCTTACTGGCTATTACATCAACTTAGAAGCTTCATCTGTGTTCTACTATGGTGCTTTTAGTGTCTCCACATACCGCAGCACGCGACATAGCTTTGCAGACGATAACTACAACCGTTTCAGAGAAAAGAGCGGCCAATGTGACGATCTGGCTTTAAGTCGATTCGATAACAAATGACGAGAACGGACAGATTTCTAAGGTTTTTACTACATATGAACACTTTTCACATTCTCCCGTGCAACTCGGCTGCTAGTCCTCCTTTCATGCAGAATGTTAAGGTCCTAGCTCATGTCCAAGGCACCAAAGCCAGCTAAAAAGTCAATAATCCGTACCTAAAACTTGAATTGTACTACTTCTTACTGGCTATTACATCAACTTAGAAGCTTCATCTGTGTTCTACTATGGTGCTTTTAGTGTCTCCGCATACCGCAGCACGCGACATAGCTTTGCAGACGATAAGTACAACCGTTTCAGAGAGAAGAGCGGCCAATGTGACGATCTGGCTTTAAGTCGATTCGATAACAAATGACGAAAACGGACGGATTTCTCAGGTTTTTACTACATATGAACACTTTTCACATTCTCCCATGCAACTCGGCTGCTAGTCCTCCTTTCATGCAGAATCTTAAGGTCCTAGCTCATGTCCAAGGTACCAAAGCCAGCTAAAAAGTCAATAATCGATACCTGAAACTTGAATTGTACTACTTCTGACTGGCTATTACATCAACTTAGAAGCTTCATCTGTGTTCTACTATGGTGCTTTTAGTGTCTCAGCATACCGCAGCACGCGACATAGCTTTGCAAACGAAAAGTACAAGCGTTTCAGAGAGAAGAGCGGCCATAGTGACGATCTGGCTTTAAGTCAATTCGATAACGAATGACAAAAACGAACGGATTTCTCAGGTTTTTACTACATATGAACACTTTTTACATTCTCCCCTGCAACTCTGCTGCAACTCTCCTTTCATGCAGAATCGTAAGGTCCTAGCTCATGTCCAAGGCACCAAAGCCAGCTAAAAAGTCAATAATCGATACCTAAAACTTGAATTGTACTACTTCTTACTTGCTATTACATCAACTGAGAAGCTTGATCTGTGTTCTACTATGATGCTTTTCCTGTTTCCGCCTACGGCAACACGCGACATAGCTTTGCAGACGATAAGTACAAGCGTTTCCGAGAGCAGAACGGCCAATGTGACGAACTGCCTTTAAGTTGATTCGATAACAAATGACGAAAACGGACGGATTTCTCTGGTTTTTACTACATATGAACACTTTTAACATTCTCCCGTGCAACTCGGCTGCTAGTCTTCCTTTCATGCAGAATCTTAAGGTCCTAGCTCATGTCCAAGGCACCAAAGCCAGCTAAAAAGTCAATAATCGATACCTAAAACTAGAATTGTACTACTTCTTACTGGCTATTACATCAACTTAGAAGCTTGATCTATGTTCTACTATGGTGATTTTAGTGTCTCCGCATACCGCAGCACGCGACATAGCTTTGCAGACGATAAGTACAACCGTTTCAGAGAGAAGGGCGGCCAATGTGACGATCTGGCTTTAAGTCGATTCGATAACAAATGACCAAAACGGACGGATTTCTCAGGTTTTTACTACATATCAACACTTTTCACATTCTCCCCTGCAACTCGGCTGCTAGTCCTCCTTTCATGCAGAATCTTCAGGTCCTAGCTCATGTCCAAGGCACCAAAGCCAGCTAAAAAGTCAATAATCGATACCTAAAACTTGAATTGGACTACTTCTTACTGGCTATTACATCAACTTAGAAGCTTCATCTGTGTTCTACTATGGTGCTTTTCCTGTTTCCGCCTACGGCAACACGCGACATAGCTTTGCAGACGATAAGTACAACCGTTTCAGAGAGAAGAGCGGCCAAAGTGACGATCTGGCTTTAAGTCGATTCGATAACAAATGACGAAAACGGACGGATTTCTCAGGTTTTTACAACATATGAACGCTTTTCACATTCTCCCCTGCAACTCGGCTGCCAGTCCTCCTTTCATGCAGAATCGTAAGGTCCTAGCTCATGTCCAAGGCACCAAAGCCAGCTAAAAAGTCAATAATCGATACTTAAACTTGAAATGGACTACTTCTTACTGGCTATTACATCAACTTAGAAGCTTCATCTGTGTTCTACTATGATGCTTTTCCTGTTTCCGCCTACGGCAACACGCGACATAGCTTTGCAGACGATAAGTACAAGCGTTTCCGAGAGCAGAACGGCCAATGTGACGATCTGGCTTTAAGTCGATTCGATAACAAATGACGAAAACGGACGGATTTCTCTGGTTTTTACTACATATGAACACTTTTAACATTCTCCCGTGCAACTCGGCTGCTAGTCCTCCTTTCATGCAGAATCTTAAGGTCCTAGCTCATGTCCAAGGCACCAAAGCCAGCTAAAAAGTCAATATCGATACCTAAAACTAGAATTGGACTACTTCTTACTGGCTATTACATCAACTTAGAAGCTTGATCTATGTTCTACTATGGTGATTTTAGTGTCTCCGCATACCGCATCACGCGACATAGCTTTGCAGACGATAAGTACAACCGTTTCAGAGAGAAGGGCCGCCAATGTGACGATCTGGCTTTAAGTCGATTCGATAACAAATGACCAAAACGGACGGATTTCTCATGTTTTTACTACATATGAACACTTTTCACATTCTCCCCTGCAACTCGGCTGCTAGTCCTCCTTTCATGCAGAATCTTCAGGTCCTAGCTCATGTCCAAGGCACCAAAGCCAGCTAAAAAGTCAATAATCGATACCTAAAACTTGAATTGGACTACTTCTTACTGGCTATTACATCAACTTAGAAGCTTCATCTGTGTTCTACTATGGTGCTTTTCCTGTTTCCGCCTACGGCAACACGCGACATAGCTTTGCAGACGATAAGTACAACCGTTTCCGAGAGCAGAGCGGCCAATGTGACGATCTGGCTTTAAGTCGATTCGATAACAAATGACGAAAACGGACGGATTTCTCAGGTTTTTACTACATATGAACACTTTTCACATTCTCCCCTGCAACTCGGCTGCTAGTCCTCCTTTCATGCAGAATCTTAAGGTCCTAGCTCATGTCCAAGGCACCAAAGCCAGCTAAAAAGTCAATAATCGATACCTAAAACTTGAATTCTACTACTTCTTACTGCCTATTACATCAACTTAGAAGCTTGAACTGTGTTCTACTATGGTGAGTGCATTGTCTCCGGATACCGCAGCACGCGACATAGCTTTGCAGACGGTAAGTACAAGTGTTTCGGAGAGAAGAGCGGCCAATGTGACGATCTGGCTTTAAGTCGATTCGATAACAAATGACGAAAATGGACGGATTTCTAAGATTTTTACTACATATGAACACTTTTCACATTCTCCCGTGCAACTCGGCTGCTAGTCCTCCTTTCATGCAGAATGTTAAGGTCCTAGCTCATGTCCAAGGCAACAAAGCCAGCTAAAAAGTCAATAATCGATAACTAAAACATGAATTGTACTACTTCTTACTGGCTATTACATCAACTTAAAAGCTTCATCTGTGTTCTACTATGGTGATTTTAGTGTCTCCGCATACCGCAGCACGCGACATAGCTTTGCAGACGATAAGTACAAGCGTTTCAGAGAGAAGAGCGGCCAATGTGACGATCTGGCTTTAAGTCGATTCGATAACAAATGACGAAAACGGACGGATTTCTAAGGTTTTTACTACATACGAGCACTTTTAACAATTTCCCGTGCAACTCGGCTGCTAGTCCTCCTTTCATGCAGAATGTTAAGGTCCTAGCTCATGTCCAAGGCACCAAAGCCAGCTAAAAAGTCAATAATCGATACCTAAAACTTGAATTGTACTACTTCTTACTGGCAATTACATCAACTTAGAAGCTTCATCTGTGTTCTACTATGGTGCTTTTAGTGTCTCCACATACCGCAGCACGCGACATAGCTTTGCAGACGATAAGTACAAGCGTTTCAGAGAGAAGAGCGGCCAATGTGACGATCTGGCTTTAAGTCGATTCCATAACAAATGACGAAAACGGACTGATTTCTCAGGATTTTACTACATATGAACACTTTTCACATTCTCCCGTGCAACTCGGCTGCTAGTCCTCCTTTCATGCAGAATCTTAAGGTCCTAGCTCATGTCCAAGGCACCAAAGCCACCTAAAAAGTCAATAATCGATACCTAAAACTTGCATTGGATTACTTCTTACTGGCTATTACATCAACTTAGATGCTTCATCTCTGTTCTACTATGGTGATTTTAGTGTCTCCGCTTACCGCAGCACGCGACATAGCATTGCAGACGATAAGTACAACCGTTTTAGAGAGAAGAGCGGCCAATGTGACGATCTGGCTTTAAGTCGATTCGATAACAAATGACGAAAATGGACGGATTTCTAAGGTTTTAACTACATATGAACAATTTTCACATTCTCCCGTGCAACGCGGCAGCTAGTCCTCCTTTCATGCAGAATGTTAAGGTCCTAGCTCATGTCCAAGGAACCAAAGCCAGCTAAAAAATCAATAATCGATACCTAAAACTTGGATTGGACTACTTCTTACTGGCTATTACATCAACTTAGAAGCTTCATCTGTGTTCTACAACGGTGCTTTTCCTGTTTCCGCCTACGGCAACACGCGATATAGCTTTGCAGACGATAAGTACAACCGTTTCCGAGAGCACAGCGGGCAATGTGACGATCTGGCTTTAAGTCGATTCGATAACAAATAACGAAAACGGACGGATTTTTTAGGTTTTTACTACTTATGATCACTTTTCACATTCTCCCCTGCAACTCGGCTGCCAGTCCTCCTTTCATGCAGAATCGTAAGGTCCTAGCTCAAGTCCAAGGCACCAAAGCCAGCTGAAAAGTCAATAATCGATACCTAAAACTTGAAATGGACTACTTCTTACTGGCTATTACATCAACTTAGAAGCTTCATCTGTGTTCTGCTATGATGCTTTTCCTGTTTCCGCCTACGGCAACACGCGACATAGCTTTGCAGACGATAAGTACAAGCGTTTCAGAGAGAAGAGCGGCCAATGTGACGATCTGGCTTTAAGTCGATTCGATAACAAATGACGAAAACGGACGGATTTCTAAGGTTTTTACTACATATGAACACTTTTAACATTCTCCCGTGCAACTCGGCTTCTAGTGCTCCTTTCATGCAGAATGTTAAGGTCCAAGCTCATGTCCAAGGCACCAAAGCCAGCTAAAAAGTCAATAATCGATAACTAAAACATGAATTGTACTACTTCTTACTGGCTATTACATCAACTTAAAAGCTTCATCTGTGTTCTACTATGGTGATTTTAGTGTCTCCGCATACCGCAGCACGCGACATAGCTTTGCAGACGATAAGTACAAGCGTTTCAGAGAGAAGAGCGGCCAATGTGACGATCTGGCTTTAAGTCGATTCGATAACAAATGACGAAAACGGACGGATTTCTAAGGTTTTTACTACATACGAACACTTTTAACATTCTCCCGTGCAACTCGGCTGCTAGTCCTCCTTTCATGCAGAATGTTAAGGTCCTAGCACATGTCCAAGGCACCAAAGCCAGCTAAAAAGTCAATAATCGATACCTAAAACTTGAATTGTACTACTTCTTACTGGCTATTACATCAACTTAGAAGCTTCATCTGTGTTCTACTATGGTGCTTTTAGTGTCTCCACATACCGCAGCACGCGACATAGCTTTGCAGGCGATAAGTACAAGCGTTTCAGAGAGAAGAGCGGCCAATGTGACGATCTGGCTTTAAGTCGATTCGATAACAAATGACGAAAACGGACTGATTTCTCAGGATTTTACTACATATGAACACTTTTCACATTCTCCCGTGCAACTCGGCTGCTAGTCCTCCTTTCATGCAGAATCTTAAGGTCCTAGCTCATGTCCAAGGCACCAAAGCCAGCTAAAAAGTCAATAATCGATACCTAAAACTTGAATTGGACTACTTCTTACTGGCTATTACATCAACTTAGAAGCTTCATCTGTGTTCTACAACGGTGCTTTTCCTGTTTCCGCCTACGGCAACACGCGATATAACTTTGCAGACGATAAGTACAACCGTTTCCGAGAGCAGAACGGCCAATGTGACGATCTGGCTTTAAGTCGATTCGATAACAAATGACGAAAATGGACGGATTTTTTAGGTTTTTACTACATATGATCACTTTTCACATTCTCCCCTGCAACTCGGCTGCCAGTCCTCCTTTCATGCAGAATCGTAAGGTCCTAGCTCAAGTCCAAGGCACCAAAGCCAGCTGAAAAGTCAATAATCGATACCTAAAACTTGAAATGGACTACTTCTTACTGGCTATTACATCAACTTAGAAGCTTCATCTGTGTTCTGCTATGATGCTTTTCCTGTTTCCGCCTACGGCAACACGCGACATAGCTTTGCAGACGATAAGTACAAGCGTTTCCGAGAGCAGAACGGCCAATGTGACGATCTGGCTTTAAGTCGATTCGATAACAAATGACGAAAATGGACGGATTTCTGTGGTTTTTACTACATATGAACATTTTTCACATTCTTCCCTGCAACTCGGCTGCTAGTCCTCCTTTCATGCAGAATCTTAAGGTCCTAGCTCATGTCCAAGGCACCAAAGCCAGCTAAAAAGTCAATAATCGATACCTAAATCATGAATTGTACTACATCTCACTGGCTATTACATCAACTTAAAAGCTTCATCTGTGTTCTACTATGGTGATTTTAGTGTCTCCGCATACCGCAGCACGCGACATAGCTTTGCAGACGATAAGTACAACCGTTTCAGAGAGAAGGGCGGCCAATGTGACGATCTGGCTTTAAGACGATTCGATAACAAATGACGAAAACGGAAGGATTTCTAAGGTTTTTACTACATATGAACATTTTTCACATTCTCCCGTGCAACGCGGCTGCTAGTCCTCCTTTCATGCAGGAATTTAAGGTCCTAGCTCATGTCCAAGGCAACAAAGCCAGCTAAAAAGTCAATAATCGATACCTAAAACTTGAATTGGACTACTTCTTACTGGC
This sequence comes from Schistocerca gregaria, assembly GCF_023897955.1. Lineage (NCBI taxonomy): Eukaryota > Metazoa > Arthropoda > Insecta > Orthoptera > Acrididae > Schistocerca > Schistocerca gregaria. The sequence continues at coordinate 3,028,347 of NW_026061791.1, forward strand.
TATTACATCAACTTAGAAGCTTCATCTGTGTTCTACTATGGTGATTTTAGTGTCTCCACATACCGCAGCACGCGACATAGCTTTGCAGACGATAAGTACAACCGTTTCAGAGAGAAGAGCGGCCAATGTGACGATCTGGCTTTAAGTCGATTCGATAACAAATGACGAAAACGGACGGATTTCTCAGGTTTTTACTACATATGAACACTTTTCACATTCTCCCGTGCAACTCGGCTGCTAGTCCTCCTTTCATGCAGAATCTTAAGGTCCTACCTCATGTCCAAGGCACCAAAGCCAGCTAAAAAGTCAATAATCGATACCTAAAACTTGAATTCCACTACTTCTTACTGGCTATTACATCAACTTAGAAGCTTCATCTGTGTTCTACTATGGTGCTTTTAGTGTCTCCACATACCGCAGCACGCGACATAGCTTTGCAGACGATAAGTACAAGCGTTTCAGAGAGAAGAGCGGCCAATGTGACGATCTGGCTTTAAGTCGATTCGATAACAAATGACGAAAACGGACGGATTTCTCAGGTTTTTACTACATATGAACACTTTTCACATTCTCCCCTGCAACTCGGCTGCTAGTCCTCCTTTCATGCAGAATCTTAAGGTCCTAGGTCTTGTCCAAGGCACCAAAGCCAGCTAAAAAGTCAATAATCGATACCTAAAACTTGAATAGGATTACTTCTTACTGGCTATTACATCAACTTAGATGCTTCATCTGTGTTCTACTATGGTAGTTTTAGTGTCTCCACATACCGCAGCACGCGACATAGCTTTGCAGACGATAAGTACAAGCGTTTCAGAGAGAAGAGCGGCCAATGTGACGATCTGGCTTTAAGTCGATTCGATAACAAATGACGAAAACGGACGGATTTCTCAGGTTTTTACTACATATGAACACTTTTCACATTCTCCCCTGCAACTCGGCTGCTAGTCCTCCTTTCATGCAGAATCTTAAGGTCCTAGGTCATGTCCAAGGCACCAAAGCCAGCTAAAAAGTCAATAATCGATACCTAAAACTTGAATTGTACTACTTCTTACTGGCTATTAAATCAGTTTAGAAGGTTCATCTGTGTTCTACTATGGTGCTTTTAGTGTCTATACATACCGCAGTAAGCGACATAGCTTTGCAGACGATAAGTACAACCGTTTCAGAGAGAAGAGCGGCCAATGTGACGATCTGGCTTTAAGTCGATTCGATAACAAATGACGAAAACGGACGGATTTCTCTGGTTTTTAATACATATGAACACTTTTCACATTCTCCCGTGCAACTGGGCTACTAGTCCTCCTTTTATGCAGAATCTTAAAGTCCTAGCTCATGTCCAAGGCACCAAAGCCAGCTAAAAAGTCAATAATCGATACCTAAATCTTGAATTGGACTACTTCTTACTGGCTATTACATCAACTTAGAAGCATCATCTGTGTTCTACTATGGTGCTTTTAGTGTCTCCGCATATTGCAGCACGCGACATAGCTCTGTAGACGATAAGTACAACCGTTTCAGAGAGAAGAGCGGCCAATGTGACGATCTGGCTTTAAGTCGATTCGATAACAAATGACGAAAACGGACGGATTTCTCGGGTTTTTACTACATATGAACACTTTTCACATTCTCCCGTGCAACTCGGCTGCTAGTACTCCTTCATGCAAAATCTTAATTTCCTAGCTCGTGTCCAAGGCACCAAAGAAGGGTAAAAAGTCATTAACCGATACCTAAAACTTTAATTGTACTACTTCTTACTGGCTATTACATCAACTTAGAAGCTTCATCTGTGTTCTAATATGGTGCTTTTAGTGTCTCCGCATACCGCAGCACGCGACATAGCTTTGCAGACGATAAGTACAACTTTTTCAGAGAGAAGAGCGGCCAATGTGACGATCTGGCTTTAAGTCGATTCGATAACAAATGACGAAAGTGGACGGATTTCTCAGGTTTTTACTACATATGAACACTTTTCACATTCTCCCATGCAACTCGGCTGCTAGTCCTCCTTTCATGCAGATTATTAAGGTCCTAGCTCATGTCCAAGGCACCAATGCCAGCTTAAAATTCAATATTCAATACCTAAAACTTGAATTGTACTACTTCTTACTGGCTATTACATCAACTTAGAAGCTTGATCTGTGTTCTACTATGGTGCTTATAGTGTCTCAGCATACCGCAGCACGCGACATAGCTTTGCAAACGACAAGTACAACCGTTTCAGAGAGAAGAGCGGCCAATGTGACGATCTGGCTTTAAGTCGATTCGATAACAAATGACTAAAACGGACGGATGTGTCAGGTTTTTACTACATATGAACACTTTTCACATTCTCCCATGCAAATCGGCTGCTAGTCCTCCTTTCGTGCAAAATGTTAAGGTCCTAGCTCATGTCCAAGGCACCAAAGCCAGCTAAAAAGTCAATAATCGATACTTAAAACTTGAATTGTACTACTTCTTCCTGGCTGTTACGTCAACTTAGAAGCTTCATCTGTGTTCTACTATGGTGCTTTTAGTGTCTCCGCATACCGCAACACGCGACATAGCTTTGCAATCGATAAGTACAACCGTTTCAGTGAGAAGAGCGGCTAATGTGACGATCTGGCTTTAAGTCGATTCGATAACAAATGACGAAAACGGACGGATTTCTCGGGTTTTTACTACATATGAACACTTTTCACATTCTCCCATGCAAATCGGCTGCTAGTCCTCCTTTCATGCAGAATGTTAAGGTCCTAGCTCATGTCCAAGGCACCAAAGCCAGCTAAAAAGTCAATAATCGATACCTAAAACTTAAATTGTACTACTTCTTCCTGGCTATTACATCAGCTTAGAAGCCTCATCTGTGTTCTACTATGGTGATTTTAGTGTCTCCGCATACCGCAGCACGCGACGTAGCTTTGTAGACGATTAGTATAACCTTTTCAGAGAGAAGAGCGACCAATGTGGCGATCTGGCTTTAAGTCGATTCGATTACAAATGACGAAAACGGACGGATTTCTCAAGTATTTCTTTACATATGAACACTTTTCACATTCTCCCGTGCAACTCGGCTGCTAGTCCTTCTTTCATGCAGAATCATAAGGCCGTAGCTCATGTCCAAGGCACCAAAGCCAGCTAAAAAGTCAATAATCGATACCTAAAACTTGAATTGTACTATTTCTTACTGGCTATTACATCAACTTAGAAGCTTCATCTGTGTTCTACTATGGTGCTTTTAGTGAGACCGCATACCGCAGCACGCGACATAGCTTTGCAGACGATAAGTACAACTTTTTCAGAGAGAAGAGCGGCCAATGTGACGATCTGGCTTTAAGTCGATTCGATAACAAATGACGAAAACGGACGGATTTCTCAGGTTTTTACTACATATGAACACTTTTCACATTCTCCCGTGCATCTCGACCGCTAGTACTCCTTTCATGCAGGATCTTAAGGTCCTAGCTCATGTCCAAGGTACCAAAGCCAGCTAAAAAGTCAATAATCGATACCTAAAACTTGAATTCTACTTCTTCCTACTGGCTATTACATCAACTTAGAAGCTTCATCTGTGTTCTACTATGGTGCTTTTAGTGTCTCCGCATACCGCAGCACGCGACATAGCTTTGCAGACGATAAGTACAACCATTTCAGAGAGAAGAGCGGCCAATGTGACGATCTGGCTTTAAGTCGATTCGATAACAAATGACGAAAACGGACGAATTTCTCAGGTTTTTGATACATATGAACACTTTTCACATTCTCCCGTGCTACTCGGCTGCTAGTCCTCCTTTCATGCAGAATGTTAAGGTCCTAGCTCATGTCCAAGTCACCAAAGCCAGCTAAAAACTCAATAGTCGATACCTAAAACTTGAATTCCACTACTTCTTACTGGCTATTACATCAACTTAGAAGCTTCATCTGTGTTCTACTATGGTGCTTTTAGTGTCTCCACATACCGCAGCACGCGACATAGCTTTGCAGACGATAATTACAAGCGTTTCAGAGAGAAGAGCGGCCAATGTGACGATCTGGCTTTAAGTCGATTCGATAACAAATGACGAAAACGGACGGATTTCTCAGGTTTTTACTACATATGAACACTTTTCACATTCTCCCCTGCAACTCGGCTGCTAGTCCTCCTTTCATGCAGAATCTTAAGGTCCTAGGTCTTGTCCAAGGCACCAAAGCCAGCTAAAAAGTCAATAATCGATACCTAAAACTTGAATAGGATTACTTCTTACTGGCTATTACATCAACTTAGATGCTTCATCTGTGTTCTACTATGGTAATTTTAGTGTCTCCACATACCGCAGCACGCGACATAGCTTTGCAGACGATAAGTACAAGCGTTTCAGAGAGAAGAGCGGCCAATGTGACGATCTGGCTTTAAGTCGATTCGATAACAAATGACGAAAACGGACGGATTTCTCAGGTTTTTACTACATATGAACACTTTTCACATTCTCCCCTGCAACTCGGCTGCTAGTCCTCCTTTCATGCAGAATCTTAAGGTCCTAGGTCATGTCCAAGGCACCAAAGCCAGCTAAAAAGTCAATAATCGATACCTAAATCATGAATTGTACTACATCTCACTGGCTATTACATCAACTTAAAAGCTTCATCTGTGTTCTACTATGGTGATTTTAGTGTCTCCGCATACCGCAGCACGCGACATAGCTTTGCAGACGATAAGTACAACCGTTTCAGAGAGAAGAGCGGCCAATGTGACGATCTGGCTTTAAGTCGATTCGATAACAAATGACGAAAACGGAAGGATTTCTAAGGTTTTTACTACATATGAACACTTTTCACATTCTCCCGTGCAACGCGGCTGCTAGTCCTCCTTTCATGCAGGAATTTAAGGTCCTAGCTCATGTCCAAGGCAACAAAGCCAGCTAAAAAGTCAATAATCGATACCTAAAACTTGAATTGGACTACTTCTTACTGGCTATTACATCAACTTAGAAGCTTCATCTGTGTTCTACTATGGTGATTTTAGTGTCTCCACATACCGCAGCACGCGACATAGCTTTGCAGACGATAAGTACAACCGTTTCAGAGAGAAGAGCGGCCAATGTGACGATCTGGCTTTAAGTCGATTCGATAACAAATGACGAAAACGGACGGATTTCTCAGGTTTTTACTACATATGAACACTTTTCACATTCTCCCGTGCAACTCGGCTGCTAGTCCTCCTTTCATGCAGAATCTTAAGGTCCTAGCTCATGTCCAAGGCACCAAAGCCAGCTAAAAAGTCAATAATCGATACCTAAAACTTGAATAGGATTACTTCTTACTGGCTATTACATCAACTTAGATGCTTCATCTGTGTTCTACTATGGTAATTTTAGTGTCTCCACATACCGCAGCACGCGACATAGCTTTGCAGACGGTAAGTACACCCGTTTCAGAGAGAAGAGCGGCCAATGTGACGATCTGGCTTTAAATCGATTCGATAACAAATAACGAAAACGGACGGATTTCTCAGGTTTTTACTACATATGAACCCTTTTCACATTCTCCCGTGCAACTCGGCTGGTAGTTCTCCTTTCATGAACAATCTTAAGGTCCTAGCTCATGTCCAAGGCACCAAAGCCAGTTAAAAAGTCAATAATCGATACCTAAAACTTGAATTGTACTACTTCTTACTGGCTATTAAATCAGTTTAGAAGGTTCATCTGTGTTCTACTATGGTGCTTTTAGTGTCTATACATACCGCAGTAAGCGACATAGCTTTGCAGACGATAAGTACAACCGTTTCAGAGAGAAGAGCGGCCAATGTGACGATCTGGCTTTAAGTCGATTCGATAACAAATGACGAAAACGGACGGATTTCTCTGGTTTTTAATACATATGAACACTTTTCACATTCTCCCGTGCAACTGGGCTACTAGTCCTCCTTTTATGCAGAATCTTAAAGTCCTAGCTCATGTCCAAGGCACCAAAGCCAGCTAAAAAGTCAATAATCGATACCTAAATCTTGAATTGGACTACTTCTTACTGGCTATTACATCAACTTAGAAGCATCATCTGTGTTCTACTATGGTGCTTTTAGTGTCTCCGCATATTGCAGCACGCGACATAGCTCTGTAGACGATAAGTACAACCGTTTCAGAGAGAAGAGCGGCCAATGTGACGATCTGGCTTTAAGTCGATTCGATAACAAATGACGAAAACGGACGGATTTCTCGGGTTTTTACTACATATGAACACTTTTCACATTCTCCCGTGCAACTCGGCTGCTAGTACTCCTTCATGCAAAATCTTAATTTCCTAGCTCGTGTCCAAGGCACCAAAGAAGGGTAAAAAGTCATTAACCGATACCTAAAACTTTAATTGTACTACTTCTTACTGGCTATTACATCAACTTAGAAGCTTCATCTGTGTTCTAATATGGTGCTTTTAGTGTCTCCGCATACCGCAGCACGCGACATAGCTTTGCAGACGATAAGTACAACTTTTTCAGAGAGAAGAGCGGCCAATGTGACGATCTGGCTTTAAGTCGATTCGATAACAAATGACGAAAGTGGACGGATTTCTCAGGTTTTTACTACATATGAACACTTTTCACATTCTCCCATGCAACTCGGCTGCTAGTCCTCCTTTCATGCAGATTATTAAGGTCCTAGCTCATGTCCAAGGCACCAATGCCAGCTTAAAATTCAATATTCAATACCTAAAACTTGAATTGTACTACTTCTTACTGGCTATTACATCAACTTAGAAGCTTGATCTGTGTTCTACTATGGTGCTTATAGTGTCTCAGCATACCGCAGCACGCGACATAGCTTTGCAAACGACAAGTACAACCGTTTCAGAGAGAAGAGCGGCCAATGTGACGATCTGGCTTTAAGTCGATTCGATAACAAATGACTAAAACGGACGGATGTGTCAGGTTTTTACTACATATGAACACTTTTCACATCTCCCATGCAAATCGGCTGCTAGTCCTCCTTTCGTGCAAAATGTTAAGGTCCTAGCTCATGTCCAAGGCACCAAAGCCAGCTAAAAAGTCAATAATCGATACTTAAAACTTGAATTGTACTACTTCTTCCTGGCTGTTACGTCAACTTAGAAGCTTCATCTGTGTTCTACTATGGTGCTTTTAGTGTCTCCGCATACCGCAACACGCGACATAGCTTTGCCATCGATAAGTACAACCGTTTCAGTGAGAAGAGCGGCTAATGTGACGATCTGGCTTTAAGTCGATTCGATAACAAATGACGAAAACGGACGGATTTCTCGGGTTTTTACTACATATGAACACTTTTCACATTCTCCCATGCAAATCGGCTGCTAGTCCTCCTTTCATGCAGAATGTTAAGGTCCTAGCTCATGTCCAAGGCACCAAAGCCAGCTAAAAAGTCAATAATCGATACCTAAAACTTAAATTGTACTACTTCTTCCTGGCTATTACATCAGCTTAGAAGCCTCATCTGTGTTCTACTATGGTGATTTTAGTGTCTCCGCATACCGCAGCACGCGACGTAGCTTTGTAGACGATTAGTATAACCTTTTCAGAGAGAAGAGCGACCAATGTGGCGATCTGGCTTTAAGTCGATTCGATTACAAATGACGAAAACGGACGGATTTCTCAAGTATTTCTTTACATATGAACACTTTTCACATTCTCCCGTGCAACTCGGCTGCTAGTCCTTCTTTCATGCAGAATCATAAGGCCGTAGCTCATGTCCAAGGCACCAAAGCCAGCTAAAAAGTCAATAATCGATACCTAAAACTTGAATTGTACTATTTCTTACTGGCTATTACATCAACTTAGAAGCTTCATCTGTGTTCTACTATGGTGCTTTTAGTGAGACCGCATACCGCAGCACGCGACATAGCTTTGCAGACGATAAGTACAACTTTTTCAGAGAGAAGAGCGGCCAATGTGACGATCTGGCTTTAAGTCGATTCGATAACAAATGACGAAAACGGACGGATTTCTCAGGTTTTTACTACATATGAACACTTTTCACATTCTCCCGTGCAACTCGACCGCTAGTACTCCTTTCATGCAGGATCTTAAGGTCCTAGCTCATGTCCAAGGTACCAAAGCCAGCTAAAAAGTCAATAATCGATACCTAAAACTTGAATTCTACTTCTTCCTACTGGCTATTACATCAACTTAGAAGCTTCATCTGTGTACTACTATGGTGCTTTTAGTGTCTCCGCATACCGCAGCACGCGACATAGCTTTGCAGACGATAAGTACAACCATTTCAGAGAGAAGAGCGGCCAATGTGACGATCTGGCTTTAAGTCGATTCGATAACAAATGACGAAAACGGACGAATTTCTCAGGTTTTTGATACATATGAACACTTTTCACATTCTCCCGTGCTACTCGGCTGCTAGTCCTCCTTTCATGCAGAATGTTAAGGTCCTAGCTCATGTCCAAGTCACCAAAGCCAGCTAAAAACTCAATAGTCGATACCTAAAACTTGAATTGTACTACTTCTTCCTGGCTATTACGTCAACTTAGAAGCTTCATCTGTGTTCTACTATGGTGCTTTTAGTGTCTCCGCATACCGCAACACGCGACATAGCTTTGCAATCGATAAGTACAACCGTTTCAGTGAGAAGAGCGGCTTATGTGACGATCTGGCTTTAAGTCGATTCGATAACAAATGACGAAAACGGACGGATTTCTCAGGTTTTTACTCCATATGAACACTTTTCACATTCTCCCGTGCAACTCGCCTGCTTGTCCTCCTTTCATGCAGAATCTTAAGGTCCTAGCTCATGTCCAAGGCACCAAAGCCAGCTAAAAAGTCAATAATCAATACCTAAAACTTGAATTGTACTACTTCTTACTGGCTATTACATCAACTTAGAAGCATCATCTGTGTTCTACTATGGTGCTTTTAGTGTCTCCGCATACTGCAGCACGCGACATAGCTCTGTAGACGATAAGTACAACCGTTTCAGAGAGAAGAGCGGCCAATGTGACGATCTGGCTTTAAGTCGATTCGATAACAAATGACGAAAACGGACGGATTTCTCGGGTTTTTACTACATATGAACACTTTTCACATTCTCCCGTGCAACTCGGCTGCTAGTACTCCTTCATGCAAAATCTTAATTTCCTAGCTCGTGTCCAAGGCACCAAAGAAGGGTAAAAAGTCATTAACCGATACCTAAAACTTTAATTGTACTACTTCTTACTGGCTATTACATCAACTTAGAAGCTTCATCTGTGTTCTAATATGGTGCTTTTAGTGTCTCCGCATACCGCAGCACGCGACATAGCTTTGCAGACGATAAGTACAACTTTTTCAGAGAGAAGAGCGGCCAATGTGACGATCTGGCTTTAAGTCGATTCGATAACAAATGACGAAAGTGGACGGATTTCTCAGGTTTTTACTACATATGAACACTTTTCACATTCTCCCGTGCAACTCGACCGCTAGTACTCCTTTCATGCAGGATCTTAAGGTCCTAGCTCATGTCCAAGGTACCAAAGCCAGCTAAAAAGTCAATAATCGATACCTAAAACTTGAATTCTACTTCTTCCTACTGGCTATTACATCAACTTAGAAGCTTCATCTGTGTTCTACTATGGTGCTTTTAGTGTCTCCGCATACCGCAGCACGCGACATAGCTTTGCAGACGATAAGTACAACCATTTCAGAGAGAAGAGCGGCCAATGTGACGATCTGGCTTTAAGTCGATTCGATAACAAAAGACGAAAACGGACGAATTTCTCAGGTTTTTGATACATATGAACACTTTTCACATTCTCCCGTGCTACTCGGCTGCTAGTCCTCCTTTCATGCAGAATGTTAAGGTCCTAGCTCATGTCCAAGTCACCAAAGCCAGCTAAAAACTCAATAGTCGATACCTAAAACTTGAATTGTACTACTTCTTCCTGGCTATTACGTCAACTTAGAAGCTTCATCTGTGTTCTACTATGGTACTTTTAGTGTCTCCGCATACCGCAACACGCGACATAGCTTTGCAATCGATAAGTACAACCGTTTCAGTGAGAAGAGCGGCTTATGTGACGATCTGGCTTTAAGTCGATTCGATAACAAATGACGAAAACGGACGGATTTCTCAGGTTTTTACTCCATATGAACACTTTTCACATTCTCCCGTGCAACTCGGCTGCTTGTCCTCCTTTCATGCAGAATCTTAAGGTCCTAGCTCATGTCCAAGGCACCAAAGCCAGCTAAAAAGTCAATAATCAATACCTAAAACTTGAATTGTACTACTTCTTACTGGCTATTACATCAACTTAGAAGCTTCATCTGTGTTCTACTATGCTGCTTGTAGTGTCTCAGCATACCGCAGCATGCGACATAGCTTTGCAGACGATAAGTACAAGCGTTTCAGAGAGAAGAGCGGCCAATGTGACGATCTGGCTTTAAATCGATTTGAAAACAAATGACGAAAACGGACGAATTTCTCAGGTTTTTACTACTTATGAACACTTTTCACATTCTCCCGTGCAACTCGGCTGCTAGTCCTCCTTTCATGCAGAATCTTAAGGTCCTAGCTCATGTCCAAGGCACCAAAGCTAGCTAAAAAGTCAATAATCGATACCTAAAACTTGAATTGTACTACTTCTTACTGGCTATTACATCAACTTAGAAGCTTCATCTGTGTTCTACTATGGTGCTTTTAGTGAGACCGCATACCGCAGCACGCGACATAGCTTTGCAGACGATAAGTACAACTTTTTCAGAGAGAAGAGCGGCCAATGTGACGATCTGGCTTTAAGTCGATTCGATAACAAATGACGAAAACGGACGGATTTCTCAGGTTTTTACTACATATGAACACTTTTCACATTCTCCCGTGCAACTCGACCGCTAGTACTCCTTTCATGCAGGATCTTAAGGTCCTAGCTCATGTCCAAGGTACCAAAGCCAGCAAAAAAGTCAATAATCGATACCTAAAACTTGAATTCTACTTCTTCCTACTGGCTATTACATCAACTTAGAAGCTTCATCTGTGTTCTACTATGGTGCTTTTAGTGTCTCCGCATACCGCAGCACGCGACATAGCTTTGCAGACGATAAGTACAAGCGTTTCAGAGAGAAGAGCGGCCAATGTGACGATCTGGCTTTAAGTCGATTCGATAACAAATGACGAAAACGGACGAATTTCTCAGGTTTTTGATACATATGAACACTTTTCACATTCTCCCGTGCTACTCGGCTGCTAGTCCTCCTTTCATGCAGAATGTTAAGGTCCTAGCTCATGTCCAAGTCACCAAAGCCAGCTAAAAACTCAATAGTCGATACCTAAAACTTGAATTGTACTACTTCTTCCTGGCTATTACGTCAACTTAGAAGCTTCATCTGTGTTCTACTATGGTGCTTTTAGTGTCTCCGCATACCGCAACACGCGACATAGCTTTGCAATCGATAAGTACAACCGTTTCAGTGAGAAGAGCGGCTTATGTGACGATCTGGCTTTAAGTCGATTCGATAACAAATGACGAAAACGGACGGATTTCTCAGGTTTTTACTCCATATGAACACTTTTCACATTCTCCCGTGCAACTCGCCTGCTTGTCCTCCTTTCATGCAGAATCTTAAGGTCCTAGCTCATGTCCAAGGCACCAAAGCCAGCTAAAAAGTCAATAATCAATACCTAAAACTTGAATTGTACTACTTCTTACTGGCTATTACATCAACTTAGAAGCATCATCTGTGTTCTACTATGGTGCTTTTAGTGTCTCCGCATATTGCAGCACGCGACATAGCTCTGTAGACGATAAGTACAACCGTTTCAGAGAGAAGAGCGGCCAATGTGACGATCTGGCTTTAAGTCGATTCGATAACAAATGACGAAAACGGACGGATTTCTCGGGTTTTTACTACATATGAACACTTTTCACATTCTCCCGTGCAACTCGGCTGCTAGTACTCCTTCATGCAAAATCTTAATTTCCTAGCTCGTGTCCAAGGCACCAAAGAAGGGTAAAAAGTCATTAACCAATACCTAAAACTTTAATTGTACTACTTCTTACTGGCTATTACATCAACTTAGAAGCTTCATCTGTGTTCTAATATGGTGCTTTTAGTGTCTCCGCATACCGCAGCACGCGACATAGCTTTGCAGACGATAAGTACAACTTTTTCAGAGAGAAGAGCGGCCAATGTGACGATCTGGCTTTAAGTCGATTCGATAACAAATGACGAAAGTGGACGGATTTCTCAGGTTTTTACTACATATGAACACTTTTCACATTCTCCCGTGCAACTCGACCGCTAGTACTCCTTTCATGCAGGATCTTAAGGTCCTAGCTCATGTCCAAGGTACCAAAGCCAGCTAAAAAGTCAATAATCGATACCTAAAACTTGAATTCTACTTCTTCCTACTGGCTATTACATCAACTTAGAAGCTTCATCTGTGTTCTACTATGGTGCTTTTAGTGTCTCCGCATACCGCAGCACGCGACATACCTTTGCAGACGATAAGTACAACCATTTCAGAGAGAAGAGCGGCCAATGTGACGATCTGGCTTTAAATCGATTTGAAAACAAATGACGAAAACGGACGAATTTCTCAGGTTTTTACTACTTATGAACACTTTTCACATTCTCCCGTGCAACTCGGCTGCTAGTCCTCCTTTCATGCAGAATCTTAAGGTCCTAGCTCATGTCCAAGGCACCAAAGCTAGCTAAAAAGTCAATAATCGATACCTAAAACTTGAATTGTACTACTTCTTACTGGCTATTACATCAACTTAGAAGCTTCATCTGTGTTCTACTATGCTGCTTGTAGTGTCTCAGCATACCGCAGCATGCGACATAGCTTTGCAGACGATAAGTACAAGCGTTTCAGAGAGAAGAGCGGCCAATGTGACGATCTGGCTTTAAATCGATTTGAAAACAAATGACGAAAACGGACGAATTTCTCAGGTTTTTACTACTTATGAACACTTTTCACATTCTCCCGTGCAACTCGGCTGCTAGTCCTCCTTTCATGCAGAATCTTAAGGTCCTAGCTCATGTCCAAGGCACCAAAGCTAGCTAAAAAGTCAATAATCGATACCTAAAACTTGAATTGTACTACTTCTTACTGGCTATTACATCAACTTAGAAGCTTCATCTGTGTTCTACTATGATGCTTTTAGTGCCTCCGCATACCGCAGCACGCGACATAGCTTTGCAGACGATAAGTACAAGCGTTTCAGAGAGAAGAGCGGCCAATGTGACGATCTGGCTTTAAGTCGATTCGATAACAAATGACGAAAATGGACGGATATCTCAGGTTTTTACTACAAATGAACACTTTTCACATTCTCCCGTGCAACTCGGCTGCTAGCCCTCCTTTCATGCAGAATATTAAGGTCCTAGCTCATGTCCAAGGCACCAAAGCCAGCTAAAAATTCCATATTCAATACCTAAAACTTGAATTGTACTACTTCTTACTGGCTATTACATCAACTTAGAAGCTTGATCTGTGTTCTACTATGGTGCTTTTAGTGTCTCAGCATACCGCAGCACGCGACTTAGCTTTGTAGACGATAAGTACAACCGTTTCAGAGAGAAGAGCGGCCAATGTGACGATCTGGCTTTAAGTCGATTCGATAACAAATGAAGAAAACGGACCGATTTCTCAGGTTTTTACTACATATGAACACTTTTCACATTCTCCCTTGCAACTAGGCTGCTAGTCCTCCATTCATGCAGAATCTTAAGGTCCTAGCTCATGTCCAAGGCACCAAAGCCAGCTAAAAAGTCAATAATCAATACCTAAAACTTGAATTGTACTACTTCTTCCTGGCTATTACGTCAACGTAGAAGCTACATCTGTGTTCTACTACGGTGCTTTTAGTTTCTCCGCATACCGCAGCACGCGACATAGTTTTGCAGACGATAAGTACAACCGTTTCAGAGAGAAGAGCGGCCATTGTGACGATCTGGCTTTAAGTCGATTCGATAACAAATGACGAAAACGGACGGATTTCTCATGATTTTACTACATATGAACACTTTTCACATTCTCCCGTGCAACTCGGCTGCTAGCCCTCCTTTCATGCAGAATATTAAGGTCCTAGCTCATGTCCAAGGCACCAAAGCCAGCTAAAAATTCCATATTCAATACCTAAAACTTGAATTGTACTACTTCTTACTGGCTATTACATCAACTTAGAAGCTTGATCTGTGTTCTACTATGGTGCTTTTAGTGTCTCAGCATACCGCAGCACGCGACTTAGCTTTGTAGACGATAAGTACAACCGTTTCAGAGAGAAGAGCGGCCAATGTGACGATCTGGCTTTAAGTCGATTCGATAACAAATGAAGAAAACGGACCGATTTCTCAGGTTTTTACTACATATGAACACTTTTCACATCCTCCCATGCAAATCGGCTGCTAGTCCTCCTTTCATGCAAAATGTTAAGGTCCTAGCTCATGTCCAAGGCACCAAAGCCAGCTAAAAAGTTATAAATCGATACCTAAAACTTGAATTGTACTACTTCTTCCTGGCTATTACGTCAACTTAGAAGCTTCATCTGTGTTCTACTATGGTGCTTTTAGTGTCTCCGCATACCGCAACACGCGACATAGCTTTGCAATCGGTAAGTACAACCGTTTCAGTGAGAAGAGCGGCTTATGTGACGATCTGGCTTTAAGTCGATTCGATAACAAATGACGAAAACGGACGGATTTCTCGGGTTTTTACTACATATGAACACTTTTCACATTCTCCCATGCAAATCGGCTGCTAGTCCTCCTTTCATGCAGAATGTTAAGGTCCTAGCTCATGTCCAAGGCAATAAAGCCAGCTAAAAGTCAATAATCGATACCTAAAACTTGAATTGTACTACTTCTTCCTGGCTATTACATCAGCTTAGAAGCCTCATCTGTGTTCTACAATGGTGATTTTAGTGTCTCCGCATACCGCAGCACGCGACGTAACTTTGTAGACGATAAGTATAACCTTTTCAGAGAGAAGAGCGACCAATGTGACGATCTGGCTTTAAGTCGATTCGATAACAAATGACGAAAACGGACGGATTTCTCAAGTATTTCTTTACATATGAACACTTTTCACATTCTCCCGTGCAACTCGGCTGCTAGTCCTTCTTTCATGCAGAATCTTAAGGCCGTAGCTCATGTCCAAGGCACCAAAGCCAGCTAAAAAGTCAATAATCGATACTTAAAACTTGAATTGTACTACTTCTTACTGGCTATTACATCAACTTAGAAGCTTCATCTTTGTTCTACTACGGTGATTTTAGTCTCTCCGCATACCGCAGCACGCGACATAGTTTTACAGACGATAAGTACAGCCGTTTCAGAGAGAAGAGCGGCCAATGTGACGATCTGGCTTTAAGTCGATTCGATAACAAATGACGAAAACGGACGGATTTCTCAGGTTTTTACTCCATATGAACACTTTTCACATTCTCCCGTGCAACTCGGCTGCTTGTCCTTCTTTCATGCAGAATCTTAAGGTCCTAGCTCATGTCCAAGGCACCAAAGCCAGCTAAAAAGTCAATAATCAATACCTAAAACTTGAATTGTACTACTTCTTACTGGCTATTACATCAACTTAGAAGCTTCATCTGTGTTCTACTATGGTGCTTTTAGTGTCTCCGCATACCGCAGCACGCGACATAGCTTTGCAGACGATAAGTACAAGCGTTTCAGAGAGAAGAGCGGCCAATGTGACGATCTGGCTTTAAGTCGATTCGAAAACAAATGACGAAAACGGACGAATTTCTCAGGTTTTTACTACTTATGAACACTTTTCACATTCTCCCGTGCAACTCGGCCGCTAGTCCTCCTTTCATGCAGGATCTTAAGGTTCTAGCTCATGTCCAAGGTACCAAAGCCAGCTAAAAAGTCAATAATCGATACCTAAAACTTGAATTCTACTTCTTCCTACTGTCTATTCCATCAACTTAGAAGCTTCATCTGTGTTCTACTATGGTGCTTTTAGTGTCTCCGCATACCGCAGCACGCGACATAGCTTTGCAGACGATAAGTACAACTTTTTCAGAGAGAAGAGCGGCCAATGTGACGATCTGGCTTTAAGTCGATTCGATAACAAATGACGAAAACGGACGGATTTCTCAAGTATTTCTTTACATATGAACACTTTTCACATTCTCCCGTGCAACTCGGCTGCTAGTCCTTCTTTCATGCAGAATCTTAAGGCCGTAGCTCATGTCCAAGGCACCAAAGCCAGCTAAAAAGTCAATAATCGATACTTAAAACTTGAATTGTACTACTTCTTACTGGCTATTACATCAACTTAGAAGCTTCATCTTTGTTCTACTACGGTGATTTTAGTCTCTCCGCATACCGCAGCACGCGACATAGTTTTACAGACGATAAGTACAGCCGTTTCAGAGAGAAGAGCGGCCAATGTGACGATCTGGCTTTAAGTCGATTCGATAGCAAATGACGAAAACGGACGGATTTCTCAGGTTTTTACTACATATGAACACTTTTCACATTCTTCCTTGCAACTCGGCTGATAGTCCTCCTTCATGCAAAATCTTAATTTCCTAGCTCGTGTCCAAGGCACCAAAGAAGGGTAAAAGTCATTAACCGATACCTAAAACTTTAATTGTACTACTTCTTACTGGCTATTACATCAACTTAGAAGCTTCATCTGTGTTCTACTATGGTGCTTTTAGTGAGTCCGCATACCGCAGCACGCGACATAGCTTTGCAGACGATAAGTACAACTTTTTCAGAGAGAAGAGCGGCCAATGTGACGATCTGGCTTTAAGTCGATTCGATAACATATGACGAAAACGGACGGATTTCTCAGGTTTTTACTACATATGAACTCTTTTCACATTCTCCCGTGCAACTCGGCCGCTAGTCCTCCTTTCATGCAGGATCTTAAGGTTCAAGCTCATGTCCAAGGTACCAAAGCCAGCTAAAAAGTCAATAATCGATACCTAAAACTTGAATTCTACTTCTTCCTACTGGCTATTCCATCAACTTAGAAGCTTCATCTGTGTTCTACTATGGTGCTTTTAGTGTCTCCGCATACCGCAGCACGCGACATAGCTTTGCAGACGATAAGTACAAGCGTTTCAGAGAGAAGAGGTGACAATGTGACGATCTGGCTTTAAGTCGATTCGAAAACAAATGACGAAAACGGACGAATTTCTCAGGTTTTTACTACTTATGAACACTTTTCACATTCTCCCGTGCAACTCGGCTGCTAGTCCTCCTTTCATGCAGAATCTTAAGGTCCTAGCTCATGTCCAAGGCACCAAAGCCAGCTAAAAAGTCAATAATCGATACCTAAAACTTGAATTGTACTACTTCTTACTGGCTATTACATCAACTTAGAAGCTTCATCTGTGTTCTACTATGATGCTTTTAGTGCCTCCGCATACCGCAGCACGCGACATAGCTTTGCAGACGATAAGTACAAGCGTTTCAGAGAGAAGAGCGGCCAATGTGACGATCTGGCTTTAAGTCGATTCGATAACAAATGACGAAAACGGACGGATGTCTCAGGTTTTTACTACATATGAACACTTTTCACATTCTTCCGTGCAACTCGGCTGATAGTCCTAATTCATGCAAAATCTTAATTTCCTAGAACGTGTCCAAGGCACCAAAGAAGGGTAAAAAGTCATTAACTGATACCTAAAACTTTAATTGTACTACTTCTTACTGGCTATTACATCAACTTAGAAGCTTCATCTGGGTTCTACTATGGTGCTTTTAGTGTGTCCGCATACCGCAGCACGAGACATAGCTTTGCAGACGATAAGTACAACTTTTTCAGAGAGAAGAGCGGCCAATGTGACGATCTGGCTTTAAGTCGATTCGATAACAAATGACGAAAATGGACGGATATCTCAGGTTTTTACTACAAATGAACACTTTTCACATTCTCCCGTGCAACTCGGCTGCTAGCCCTCCTTTCATGCAGAATATTAAGGTCCTAGCTCATGTCCAAGGCACCAAAGCCAGCAAAAATTCAATATTCAATACCTAAAACTTGAATTGTACTACTTCTTACTGGCTATTACATCAACTTAGAAGCTTGATCTGTGTTCTACTATGGTGCTTTTGGTGTCTCAGCATACCGCAGCACGCGACATAGCTTTGCAGACGATAAGTACAACTTTTTCAGAGAGAAGAGCGGCCAATGTAACGATCTGGCTTTAAGTCGATTCGATAACAAATGACGAAAACGGACGGATTTCTCGGGTTTTTACTACATATGAACACTCTTCAAATTCTCCCATGCAAATCGGCTGCTAGTCCTCCTTTCATGCAGAATGTTAAGGTCCTAGCTCATGTCCAAGGCACCAAAGCCAGCTAAAAAGTCAATAATCGATACCTAAAACTTGAATTGTACTACTTCTTTCTGGCTATTACATCAGCTTAGAAGCCTCATCTGTGTTCTACTATGGTGATTTTAGTGCCTCCGCATACCGCAGCACGCGACGTAGCTTTGTAGACGATAAGTATAACCTTTTCAGAGAGAAGAGCGACCAATGTGACGATCTGGCTTTAAGTCGATTCGATAACAAATGACGAAAACGGACGGATTTCTCAAGTATTTCTTTACATATGAACACTTTTCACATTCTCCCGTGCAACTCGGCTGCTAGTCCTTCTTTCATGCAGAATCTTAAGGCCGTAGCTCAAGTCCAAGGCACCAAAGCCAGCTAAAAAGTCAATAATCGATACCTAAAACTTGAAATGTACTACTTCTTACTGGCTATTACATCAACTTAGAAGCTTCATCTTTGTTCTACTACGGTGATTTTAGTTTCTCCGCATACCGCAGCACGCGACATAGTTTTACAGACGATAAGTACAGCCGTTTCAGAGAGAAGAGCGGCCAATGTGACAATCTGGGTTTAAGTCGATTCGATAGCAAATGACGAAAACGGACGGATTTCTCAGGTTTTTACTACATATGAACACTTTTCACATTCTTCCGTGCAACTCGGCTGATAGTCCTCCTTCATGCAAAATCTTAATTTCCTAGCTCGTGTCCAAGGCACCAAAGAAGGGTAAAAGTCATTAACCGATACCTAAAACTTTAATTGTACTACTTCTTACTGGCTATTACATCAACTTAGAAGCTTCATCTGGGTTCTACTATGGTGCTTTTAGTGTGTCCGCATACCGCAGCACGCGACATAGCTTTGCAGACGATAAGTACAACTTTTTCAGAGAGAAGAGCGGCCAATGTGACGATCTGGCTTTAAGTCGATTCGATAACAAATGACGAAAATGGACGGATATCTCAGGTTTTTACTACAAATGAACACTTTTCACATTCTCCCGTGCAACTCGGCTGCTAGCCCTCCTTTCATGCAGAATATTAAGGTCCTAGCTCATGTCCAAGGCACCAAAGCCAGCTAAAAATTCAATATTCAATACCTAAAACTTGAATTGTACTACTTCTTACTGGCTATTACATCAACTTAGAAGCTTGATCTGTGTTCTACTATGGTGCTTTTAGTGTCTCAGCATACCGCAGCACGCGACATAGCTTTGCAGACGATAAGTACAACCGTTTCAGAGAGAAGAGCGGCCAATGTGACGATCTAGCTTTAAGTCGATTCGATAACAAATGGCGAAAATGGACGGATTTCTCAGGTTTTTACTACATATGAACACTTTTCACATACTCCCGTGCAACGCGGCCGCTAGTCCTCGTTTCATGCAGAATTATAAGGTCCTAGCTCATGTCCAAGGCACCAAAGCCAGCTAAAAAGTCAATAATCGATACCTAAATCTTGAATTGTACTACTTCTTCCTGGCTATTACGTCAACGTAGAAGCTACATCTGTGTTCTACTACGGTGCTTTTAGTTTCTCCGCATACCGCAGCACGCGACATAGTTTTGCAGACGATAAGTACAACCGTTTCAGAGAGAAGAGCGGCCATTGTGACGATCTGGCTTTAAGTCGATTCGATAACAAATGACGAAAACGGACGGATTTCTCAGGTTTTTACTACATATGAACACTTTTCACATTCTCCCGTGCAACTCGGCTGCTAGTCCTCCTTTCATGCAGAATCATAAGGTCCTAGCTCATGTCCAAGGCACCAAAGCTAGCTAAATGTCAATAATCGATACCTAAAACTTGAATTGTACTACTTCTTACTGGCTATTACATCAACTTAGAAGCTTCATCTGTGTTCTACTACGGTGCTTTTAGTGTCTCCGCATACCGCAGCGCGCGACATAGCTTTGCAATCGATAAGTACAACCGTTTTAGAGTGAAGAGCGGCTAATGTGACGATCTGGCTTTAAGACGATTCGATAACAAATGACGAAAACGGACGGATTTCTCGGGTTTTTACTACATATGAACACTTTTCACATTCTCCCATGCAAATCGGCTGCTAGTCCTCCTTTCATGCAAAATGTTAAGGTCCTAGCTCATGTCCAAGGCACCAAAGCCAGCTAAAAAGTCAATAATGGATACCTAAAACTTGAATTGTACTACTTCTACCTGGCTATTACGTCAACTTAGAAGCTTCATCTGTGTTCTACTATGGTGCTTTTAGTGTCTCCGCATACCGCAACACGCGACATAGCTTTGCAATCGATAAGTACAACCGTTTCAGTGAGAAGAGCGGCTTATGTGACGATCTGGCTTTAAGTCGATTCGATAACAAATGACGAAAACGGACGGATTTCTCGGGTTTTTACTACATATGAACACTTTTCACATTCTCCCATGCAAATCGGCTGCTAGTCCTCCTTTCATGCAGAATGTTAAGGTCCTAGCTCATGTCCAAGGCACCAAAGCCAGCTAAAAAGTCAATAATCGATACCTAAAACTTGAATTGTACTACTTCTTTCTGGCTATTACATCAGCTTAGAAGCCTCATCTGTGTTCTACTATGGTGATTTTAGTGCCTCCGCATACCGCAGCACGCGACGTAGCTTTGTAGACGATAAGTATAACCTTTTCAGAGAGAAGAGCGACCAATGTGACGATCTGGCTTTAAGTCGATTCGATAACAAATGACGAAAACGGACGGATTTCTCAAGTATTTCTTTACATATGAACACTTTTCACATTCTCCCGTGCAACTCGGCTGCTAGTCCTTCTTTCATGCAGAATCTTAAGGCCGTAGCTCAAGTCCAAGGCACCAAAGCCAGCTAAAAAGTCAATAATCGATACCTAAAACTTGAAATGTACTACTTCTTACTGGCTATTACATCAACTTAGAAGCTTCATCTTTGTTCTACTACGGTGATTTTAGTTTCTCCGCATACCGCAGCACGCGACATAGTTTTACAGACGATAAGTACAGCCGTTTCAGAGAGAAGAGCGGCCAATGTGACAATCTGGGTTTAAGTCGATTCGATAGCAAATGACGAAAACGGACGGATTTCTCAGGTTTTTACTACATATGAACACTTTTCACATTCTTCCGTGCAACTCGGCTGATAGTCCTCCTTCATGCAAAATCTTAATTTCCTAGCTCGTGTCCAAGGCACCAAAGAAGGGTAAAAGTCATTAACCGATACCTAAAACTTTAATTGTACTACTTCTTACTGGCTATTACATCAACTTAGAAGCTTCATCTGGGTTCTACTATGGTGCTTTTAGTGTGTCCGCATACCGCAGCACGCGACATAGCTTTGCAGACGATAAGTACAACTTTTTCAGAGAGAAGAGCGGCCAATGTGACGATCTGGCTTTAAGTCGATTCGATAACAAATGACGAAAATGGACGGATATCTCAGGTTTTTACTACAAATGAACACTTTTCACATTCTCCCGTGCAACTCGGCTGCTAGCCCTCCTTTCATGCAGAATATTAAGGTCCTAGCTCATGTCCAAGGCACCAAAGCCAGCTAAAAATTCAATATTCAATACCTAAAACTTGAATTGTACTACTTCTTACTGGCTATTACATCAACTTAGAAGCTTGATCTGTGTTCTACTATGGTGCTTTTAGTGTCTCAGCATACCGCAGCACGCGACATAGCTTTGCAGACGATAAGTACAACCGTTTCAGAGAGAAGAGCGGCCAATGTGACGATCTAGCTTTAAGTCGATTCGATAACAAATGACGAAAATGGACGGATTTCTCAGGTTTTTACTACATATGAACACTTTTCACATACTCCCGTGCAACGCGGCCGCTAGTCCTCGTTTCATGCAGAATTATAAGGTCCTAGCTCATGTCCAAGGCACCAAAGCCAGCTAAAAAGTCAATAATCGATACCTAAATCTTGAATTGTACTACTTCTTCCTGGCTATTACGTCAACGTAGAAGCTACATCTGTGTTCTACTACGGTGCTTTTAGTTTCTCCGCATACCGCAGCACGCGACATAGTTTTGCAGACGATAAGTACAACCGTTTCAGAGAGAAGAGCGGCCATTGTGACGATCTGGCTTTAAGTCGATTCGATAACAAATGACGAAAACGGACGGATTTCTCAGGTTTTTACTACATATGAACACTTTTCACATTCTCCCGTGCAACTCGGCTGCTAGTCCTCCTTTCATGCAGAATCATAAGGTCATAGCTCATGTCCAAGGCACCAAAGCTAGCTAAATGTCAATAATCGATACCTAAAACTTGAATTGTACTACTTCTTACTGGCTATTACATCAACTTAGAAGCTTCATCTGTGTTCTACTACGGTGCTTTTAGTGTCTCCGCATACCGCAGCGCGCGACATAGCTTTGCAATCGATAAGTACAACCGTTTTAGAGTGAAGAGCGGCTAATGTGACGATCTGGCTTTAAGACGATTCGATAACAAATGACGAAAACGGACGGATTTCTCGGGTTTTTACTACATATGAACACTTTTCACATTCTCCCATGCAAATCGGCTGCTAGTCCTCCTTTCATGCAAAATGTTAAGGTCCTAGCTCATGTCCAAGGCACCAAAGCCAGCTAAAAAGTCAATAATCGATACCTAAAACTTGAATTGTACTACTTCTACCTGGCTATTACGTCAACTTAGAAGCTTCATCTGTGTTCTACTATGGTGCTTTTAGTGTCTCCGCATACCGCAACACGCGACATAGCTTTGCAATCGATAAGTACAACCGTTTCAGTGAGAAGAGCGGCTTATGTGACGATCTGGCTTTAAGTCGATTCGATAACAAATGACGAAAACGGACGGATTTCTCGGGTTTTTACTACATATGAACACTTTTCACATTCTCCCATGCAAATCGGCTGCTAGTCCTCCTTTCATGCAGAATGTTAAGGTCCTAGCTCATGTCCAAGGCACCAAAGCCAGCTAAAAAGTCAATAATCGATACCTAAAACTTGAATTGTACTACTTCTTCCTGGCTATTACATCAGCTTAGAAGCCTCATCTGTGTTCTACTATGGTGATTTTAGTGTCTCCGCATACCGCAGCACGCGACGTAGCTTTGTAGACGATAAGTATAAACTTTTCAGAGAGAAGAGCGACCAATGTGACGATCTGGCTTTAAGTCGATTCGATAACAAATGACGAAAACGGACGGATTTCTCAAGTATTTCTTTACATATGAACACTTTTCACATTCTCCCGTGCAACTCGGCTGCTAGTCCTTCTTTCATGCAGAATCTTAATGCCGTAGCTCATGTCCAAGGCACCAAAGCCAGCTAAAAAGTCAATAATCGATACTTAAAACTTGAATTGTACTACTTCTTACTGGCTATTACATCAACTTAGAAGCTTCATCTTTGTTCTACTACGGTGATTTTAGTCTCTCCGCATACCGCAGCACGCGACATAGTTTTACAGACGATAAGTACAGCCGTTTCAGAGAGAAGAGCGGCCAATGTGACGATCTGGCTTTAAGTCGATTCGATAACAAATGACGAAAACGGACGAATTTCTCAGGTTTTTACTACTTATGAACACTTTTCACATTCTCCCGTGCAACTCGGCTGCTAGTCCTCCTTTCATGCAGAATCTTAAGGTCCTAGCTCATGTCCAAGGCACCAAAGCTAGCTAAAAAGTCAATAATCGATACCTAAAACTTGAATTGTACTACTTCTTACTGGCTATTACATCAACTTAGAAGCTTCATCTGTGTTCTACTATGATGCTTTTAGTGCCTCCTCATACCGCAGCACGCGACATAGCTTTGCAGACGATAAGTACAAGCGTTTCAGAGAGAAGAGCGGCCAATGTGACGATCTGGCTTTAAGTCGATTCGATAACAAATGACGAAAACGGACGGATGTCTCAGGTTTTTACTACATATGAACACTTTTCACATTCTCCCGTGCAACTCGGCTGATAGTCCTCCTTCATGCAAAATCTTAATTTCCTAGAACGTGTCCAAGGCACCAAACAAGGGTAAAAAGTCATTAACTGATACCTAAAACTTTAATTGTACTACTTCTTATTGGCTATTACATCAACTTAGAAGCTTCATCTGGGTTCTACTATGGTGCTTTTAGTGTGTCCGCATACCGCAGCACGCGACATAGCTTTGCAGACGATAAGTACAACTTTTTCAGAGAGAAGAGCGGCCAATGTGACGTTCTGGCTTTAAGTCGATTCGATAACAAATGACGAAAGTGGACGGATATCTCAGGTTTTTACTACAAATGAACACTTTTCACATTCTCCCGAGCAACTCGGCTGCTAGCCCTCCTTTCATGCAGAATATTAAGGTCCTAGCTCATGTCCAAGGCACCAAAGCCAGCAAAAATTCAATATTCAATACCTAAAACTTGAATTGTACTACTTCTTACTGACTATTACATCAACTTAGAAGCTTGATCTGTGTTGTACTATGGTGCTTTTAGTGTCTCAGCATACCGCAGCACGCGACGTAGCTTTGTAGACGATAAGTATAACCTTTTCAGAGAGAAGAGCGACCAATGTGACGATCTGGCTTTAAGTCGATTCGATAACAAATGACGAAAACGGACGGATTTCTCAAGTATTTCTTTACATATGAACACTTTTCACATTCTCCCGTGCAACTCGGCTGCTAGTCCTTCTTTCATGCAGAATCTTAAGGCCGTAGCTCAAGTCCAAGGCACCAAAGCCAGCTAAAAAGTCAATAATCGATACCTAAAACTTGAATTGTACTACTTCTTACTGGCTATTACATCAACTTAGAAGCTTCATCTTTGTTCTACTACGGTGATTTTAGTTTCTCCGCATACCGCAGCACGCGACATAATTTTACAGACGATAAGTACAGCCGTTTCAGAGAGAAGAGCGGCCAATGTGACGATCTGGCTTTAAGTCGATTCGATAGCAAATGACGAAAACGGACGGATTTCTCAGGTTTTTACTACATATGAACACTTTTCACATTCTTCCGTGCAACTCGGCTGATAGTCCTCCATCATGCAAAATCTTAATTTCCTAGCTCGTGTCCAAGGCACCAAAGAAGGGTAAAAGTCATTAACCGATACCTAAAACTTTAATTGTACTACTTCTTACTGGCTATTACATCAACTTAGAAGCTTCATCTGTGTTCTACTATGGTGCTTTTAGTGAGTCCGCATACCGCAGCACGCGACATAGCTTTGCAGACGATAAGTACAACTTTTTCAGAGACAAGAGCGGCCAATGTGACGATCTGGTTTTAAGTCGATTCGATAACAAATGACGAAAACGAACGGATTTCTCAAGTATTTCTTTACATATGAACACTTTTCACATTCTCCCGTGCAACTCGGCTGCTAGTCCTTCTTTCATGCAGAATCTTAAGGCCGTAGCTCATGTCCAAGGCACCAAAGCCAGCTAAAAAGTCAATAATCGATACTTAAAACTTGAATTGTACTACTTCTTACTGGCTATTAAATCAACTTAGAAGCTTCATCTTTGTTCTACTACGGTGATTTTAGTCTCTCCGCATACCGCAGCACGCGACATAGTTTTACCGACGATAAGTACAGCCGTTTCAGAGAGAAGAGCGGCCAATGTGACGATCTGGCTTTAAGTCGATTCGATAGCAAATGACGAAAACGGACGGATTTCTCAGGTTTTTACTACATATGAACACTTTTCACATTCTTCCGTGCAACTCGGCTGATAGTCCTCCTTCATGCAAAATCTTAATTTCCTAGCTCGTGTCCAAGGCACCAAAGAAGGGTAAAAGTCATTAACCGATACCTAAAACTTTAATTGTACTACTTCTTACTGGCTATTACATCAACTTAGAAGCTTCATCTGTGTTCTACTATGGTGCTTTTAGTGAGTCCGCATACCGCAGCACGCGACATAGCTTTGCAGACGATAAGTACAAGCGTTTCAGAGAGAAGAGCGGCCAATGTGACGATCTGGCTTTAAGTCGATTCGAAAACAAATGACGAAAACGGACGAATTTCTCAGGTTTTTACTACTTATGAACACTTTTCACATTCTCCCGTGCAACTCGGCTGCTAGTCCTCCTTTCATGCAGAATCTTAAGGTCCTAGCTCATGTCCAAGGCACCAAAGCTAGCTAAAAAGTCAATAATCGATACCTAAAACTTGATTTGTACTACTTCTTACTGGCTATTACATCAACTTAGAAGCTTCATCTGTGTTCTACTATGATGCTTTTAGTGCCTCCGCATACCGCAGCACGCGACATAGCTTTGCAGACGATAAGTACAAGCGTTTCAGAGAGAAGAGCGGCCAATGTGACGATCTGGCTTTAAGTCGATTCGATAACAAATGACGAAAACGGACGGATGTCTCAGGTTTTTACTACATATGAACACTTTTCACATTCTCCCGTGCAACTCGGCTGATAGTCCTCCTTCATGCAAAATCTTAATTTCCTAGAACGTGTCCAAGGCAAAAAAGAAGGGTAAAAAGTCATTAACTGATACCTAAAACTCTAATTGTACTACTTCTTACTGGCTATTACATCAACTTAGAAGCTTCATCTGGGTTCTACTATGGTGCTTTTAGTGTGTCCGCATACCGCAGCACGCGACATAGCTTTGCAGACGATAAGTACAACTTTTTCAGAGAGAAGAGCGGCCAATGTAACGATCTGGCTTTAAGTCGATTCGATAACAAATGACGAAAACGGACGGATTTCTCGGGTTTTTACTACATATGAACACTTTTCACATTCTCCCATGCAAATCGGCTGCTAGTCCTCCTTTCATGCAGAATGTTAAGGTCCTAGCTCATGTCCAAGGCACCAAAGCCAGCTAAAAAGTCAATAATCGATACCTAAAACTTGAATTGTACTACTTCTTCCTGGCTATTACATCAGCTTAGAAGCCTCATCTGTGTTCTACTATGGTGATTTTAGTGCCTCCGCATACCGCAGCACGCGACGTAGCTTTGTAGACGATAAGTATAACCTTTTCAGAGAGAAGAGCGACCAATGTGACGATCTGGCTTTAAGTCGATTCGATAACAAATGACGAAAACGGACGGATTTCTCAAGTATTTCTTTACATATGAACACTTTTCACATTCTCCCGTGCAACTCGGCTGCTAGTCCTTCTTTCATGCAGAATCTTAAGGCCGTAGCTCAAGTCCAAGGCACCAAAGCCAGCTAAAAAGTCAATAATCGATACCTAAAACTTGAATTGTACTACTTCTTACTGGCTATTACATCAACTTAGAAGCTTCATCTTTGTTCTACTACGGTGATTTTAGTTTCTCCGCATACCGCAGCACGCGACATAGTTTTACAGACGATAAGTACAGCCGTTTCAGAGAGAAGAGCGGCCAATGTGACGATCTGGCTTTAAGTCGATTCGATAGCAAAAGACGAAAACGGACGGATTTCTCAGGTTTTTACTACATATGAACACTTTTCACATTCTTCCGTGCAACTCGGCTGATAGTCCTCCTTCATGCAAAATCTTAATTTCCTAGCTCGTGTCCAAGGCACCAAAGAAGGGTAAAAGTCATTAACCGATACCTAAAACTTTAATTGTACTACTTCTTACTGGCTATTACATCAACTTAGAAGCTTCATCTGTGTTCTACTATGGTGCTTTTAGTGAGTCCGCATACCGCAGCACGCGACAGAGCTTTGCAGACGATAAGTACAACTTTTTCAGAGAGAAGAGCGGCCAATGTGACGATCTGGCTTTAAGTCGATTCGATAACAAATGACGAAAACGGACGGATTTCTCAGGTTTTTACTACATATGAACACTTTTCACATTCCTCCGTGCAACTCGGCTGCTAGTCCTCCTTTCATGCAGAATCATAAGGTCCTAGCTCATGTCCAAGGCACCAAAGCTAGCTAAATGTCAATAATCGATACCTAAAACTTGAATTGTACTACTTCTTACTGGCTATTACATCAACTTAGAAGCTTCATCTGTGTTCTACTATGGTGCTTTTAGTGTCTCCGCCTACCGCAGCACGCGACATAGCTTTGCAATCGATAAGTACAACCGTTTCAGAGAGAAGAGCGGCTAATTTGACGATCTGGCTTTAAGTCGATTCGATAACAAATGACGAAAACGGACGGATTTCTCGGGTTTTTACTACATATGAACACTTTTCACATTCTCCCATGCAAATCGGCTGCTAGTCCTCCTTTCATACAGAATGTTAAGGTCCTAGCTTTTGTCCAAGGCACCAAAGCCAGCTAAAAAGTCAATAACCGACACCTAGAACTTGAATTGTACTACTTCTTCCTGGCTATTACGTCAACTTAGAAGCTTCATCTGTGTTCTACTATGGTGCTTTTAGTGTTTCCGCATACCGCAGCACGCGACATAGCTTTGCAGGCGATAAGTACAACCGTTTCAGAGAGAAGAGCGGCCAATGTGACGATCTGGCTTTAAGTCGATTCGAAAACAAATGACGAAAACGGACGAATTTCTCAGGTTTTTACTATTTATGAACACTTTTCACATTCTCCCGTGCAACTCGGCTGCTAGTCCTCCTTTCATGCAGAATCTTAAGGTCCTAGCTCATGTCCAAGGCACCAAAGCTAGCTAAAAAGTCAATAATCGATACCTAAAACTTGCATTGTACTACTTCTTACTGGCTATTACATCAACTTAGAAGCTTCATCTGTGTTCTACTATGATGCTGTTAGTGCCTCCGCATACCGCAGCACGCGACATAGCTTTGCAGACGATAAGTACAAGCGTTTCAGAGTGAAGAGCGGCCAATTTGACGATCTGGCTTTAAGTCGATTCGATAACAAATGACGAAAACGGACGGATGTCTCAGGTTTTTACTACATATGAACACTTTTCACATTCTCCCATGCAACTCGGCTGATAGTCCTCCTTCATGCAAAATCTTAATTTCGTAGAACGTGTCCAAGGCACCAAAGAAGGGTAAAAAGTCATTAACTGATACCTAAAACTTTAATTGTACTACTTCTTACTGGCTATTACATCAACTTAGAAGCTTCATCTGGGTTCTACTATGGTGCTTTTAGTGTGTCCGCATACCGCAGCACGCGACATAGCTTTGCAGACGATAAGTACAACTTTTTCAGAGAGAAGAGCGGCCAATGTGACATTCTGGCTTTAAGTCGATTCGATAACAAATGACGAAAATGGACGGATATCTCAGGTTTTTACTACAAATGAACACTTTTCACATTCTCCCGTGCAACTCGGCTGCTAGCCCTCCTTTCATGCAGAATATTAAGGTCCTAGCTCATGTCCAAGGCACCAAAGCCAGCTAAAAATTCAATATTCAATACCTAAAACTTGAATTGTACTACTTCTTACTGGCTATTACATCAACTTAGAAGCTTGATCTGTGTTCCACTATGGTGCTTTTAGTGTCTCAGCATACCGCAGCACGCGACATAGCTTTGCAGACGATAAGTACAACCGTTTCAGAGAGAAGAGCGGCCAATGTGACGATCTAGCTTTAAGTCGATTCGATAACAAATGACGAAAATGGACGGATTTCTCAGGTTTTTACTACATATGAACACTTTTCACATACTCCCGTGCAACGCGGCCGCTAGTCCTCGTTTCATGCAGAATTATAAGGTCCTAGCTCATGTCCAAGGCACCAAAGCCAGCTAAAAAGTCAATAATCGATACCTAAATCTTGAATTGGACTACTACTTACTGGCTATTACATCAACTTAGAAGCATCATTTGTGTTCTACTAAGGTGCTTTTAGTGTCTCCGCATATCGCAGCACGCGACATAGCTTTGTAGACGATAAGTACAACCGTTTCAGAGAGAAGAGCGGCCAATGTGACCATCTGGCTTTAAGTCGATTCGATAACAAATGACGAAAACGGACCGATTTCTCAGGTTTTTACTACATATGAACACTTTTCACATTCTCCCTTGCAACTAGGCTGCTAGTCCTCCAATCATGCAGAATCTTAAGGTCCTAGCTCATGTCCAAGGCACCAAAGCCAGCTAAAAAGTCAATAATCAATACCTAAAACTTGAATTGTACTACTTCTTCCTGGCTATTACGTCTACGTAGAAGCTACATCTGTGTTCTACTACGGTGCTTTTAGT
The DNA here is from genome assembly GCF_023897955.1 of Schistocerca gregaria. Lineage (NCBI taxonomy): Eukaryota > Metazoa > Arthropoda > Insecta > Orthoptera > Acrididae > Schistocerca > Schistocerca gregaria. The sequence goes on from NW_026061791.1 coordinate 3,058,653, forward strand.
TTCTCCGCATACCGCAGCACGCGACATAGTTTTGCAGACGATAAGTACAACTTTTTCAGAGAGAAGAGAAGCCATTGTGACGATCTGGCTTTAAGTCGATTCGATAACAAATGACGAAAACGGACGGATTTCTCAGGTTTTTACTACATATGAACACTTTTCACATTCTCCCGTGCAACTCGGCTGCTAGTCCTCCTTTCATGCAGAATCATAAGGTCCTAGCTCATGTCCAAGGCACCAAAGCTAGCTAAATGTCAATAATCGATACCTAAAACTTGAATTGTACTACTTCTTACTGGCTATTACATCAACTTAGAAGCTTCATCTGTGTTCTACTATGGTGCTTTTAGTGTCTCCGCATACCGCAGCACGCGACATAGCTTTGCAATCGATAAGTACATCCGTTTCAGAGAGAAGAGCGGCTAATTTGACGATCTGGCTTTAAGTCGATTCGATAACAAATGACGAAAACGGACGGATTTCTCGGGTTTTTACTACATATGAACACTTTTCACATTCTCCCATGCAAATCGGCTGCTAGTCCTCCTTTCATACAGAATGTTAAGGTCCTAGCTTTTGTCCAAGGCACCAAAGCCAGCTAAAAAGTCAATAACCGACACCTAAAACTTGAATTGTACTACTTCTTCCTGGCTATTACGTCAACTTAGAAGCTTCATCTGTGTTCTACTATGGTGCTTTTAGTGTTTCCGCATACCGCAGCACGCGACATAGCTTTGCAGACGATAAGTACAAGCGTTTCAGAGAGAAGAGCGGCCAATGTGACGATCTGGCTTTAAGTCGATTCGATAACAAATGACGAAAACGGACCGATTTCTCAGGTTTTTACTACATATGAACACTTTTCGCATTCTCCCTTGCAACTAGGCTGCTAGTCCTCCATTCATGCAGAACCTTAAGGTCCTAGCTCATGTCCAAGGCACCAAAGCCAGCTAAAAAGTCAATAATCAATACCTAAAACTTGAATTGTACTACTTCTTCCTGGCTATTACGTCAACGTAGAAGCTACATCTGTGTTCTACTACGGTGCTTTTAGTTTCTCCGCATACCGCAGCACGCGACATAGTTTTGCAGACGATAAGTACAACCGTTTCAGAGAGAAGAGCGGCCATTGTGACGATCTGGCTTTAAGTCGATTCGATAACAAATGACGAAAACGGACGGATTTCTCAGGTCTTTACTACATATGAACACTTTTCACATTCTCCCGTGCAACTCGGCTGCTAGTCCTCCTTTCATGCAGAATCATAAGGTCCTAGCTCATGTCCAAAGCACCAAAGCTAGCTAAATGTCAATAATCGATACCTAAAACTTGAATTGTACTACTTCTTACTGGCTATTACATCAACTTAGAAGCTTCATCTGTGTTCTACTATGGTGCTTTTAGTGTCTCCGCATACCGCAGCACGCGACATAGCTTTGCAATCGATAAGTACAACCGTTTCAGAGTGAAGAGCGGCTAATGTGACGATCTGGCTTTAAGACGATTCGATAACAAATGACGAAAACGGACGGATTTCTCGGGTTTTTACTACATATGAACACTTTTCACATTCTCCCATGCAAATCGGCTGCTAGTCCTCCTTTCATGCAGAATGTTAAGGTCCTAGATCATGTCCAAGGCACCAAAGCCAGCTAAAAAGTCAATAGTCGATACCTAAAACTTGAATTGTACTACTTCTTCCTGGCTATTACGTCAAATTAGAAGCTTCATCTGTGTTCTACTATGGTGCTTTTATTGTCTCCACATACCGCAGCATGCGACATAGCTTTGCAGACGATAAGTATAACATTTTCAGAGAGAAGAGCGACCAATGTGACGATCTGGCTTTAAGTCGATTCGATAACAAATGACGAAAACGGACGGATTTCTCAAGTATTTCTTTACATATGAACACTTTTCACATTCTTCCGTGCAACTCGGCTGATAGTCCTCCTTCATGCAAAATCTTAATTTCCTAGCTCGTGTCCAAGGCACCAAAGAAGGGTAAAAGTCATTAACCGATACCTAAAACTTTAATTGTACTACTACTTACTGGCTATTACATCAACTTAGAAGCTTCATCTGTGTTCTACTATGGTGCTTTTAGTGAGTCCGCATACCGCAGCACGCGACATAGCTTTGCAGACGATAAGTACAACTTTTTCAGAGAGAAGAGCGGCCAATGTGACGATCTGGCTTTAAGTCGATTCGATAACAAATGACGAAAACGGACGGATTTCTCAGGTTTTTACTACATATGAACACTTTTCACATTCTCCCGTGCAACTAGGCCTCTAGTCCTCCTTTCATGCAGGATCTTAAGGTCCTAGCTCATGTCCAAGGTACCAAAGCCAGCTAAAAAGTCAATAATCGATACCTAAAACTTGAATTCTACTTCTTCCTACTGGCTATTACATCAACTTAGAAGCTTCATCTGTGTTCTACTATGGTGCTTTTAGTGTCTCCGCATACCGCAGCACGCGACAGAGCTTTGCAGACGATAAGTACAACCGTTTCAGAGAGAAGAGCGGCCAATGTGACGATCTGGCTTTAAGTCGATTCGATAACAAATGACGAAAACGGACGAATTTCTCAGGTTTTTGATACATATGAACACTTTTCACATTCTCCCGTGCTACTCGGCTGCTAGTCCTCCTTTCATGCAGAATGTTAAGGTCCTAGCTCATGTCCAAGTCACCAAAGCCAGCTAAAAAGTCAATAGTCGATACCTAAAACTTAAATTGTACTACTTCTTCCTGGCTATTACGTCTAATTAGAAGCTTCATCTGTGTTCTACTATGGTGCTTTTATTGTCTCCGCATACCGCAGCATGCGACATAGCTTTGCAGACGATAAGTACAACCGTTTCAGAGAGAAGAGCGGCCAATGTGACGATCTGGCTTTAAGTCGATTCGATAACAAATGACGAAAACGGACGAATTTCTCAGGTTTTTGATACATATGAACACTTTTCACATTCTCCCGTGCTACTCGGCTGCTAGTCCTCCTTTCATGCAGAATGTTAAGGTCCTAGCTCATGTCCAAGTCACCAAAGCCAGCTAAAAAGTCAATAGTCGATACCTAAAACTTAAATTGTACTACTTCTTCCTGGCTATTACGTCTAATTAGAAGCTTCATCTGTGTTCTACTATGGTGCTTTTATTGTCTCCGCATACCGCAGCATGCGACATAGCTTTGCAGACGATAAGTACAACCGTTTCAGAGAGAAGAGCGGCCAATGTGACGATCTGGCTTTAAGTCGATTCGATAACAAATGACGAAAACGGACGGATTTCTCAGGTTTTTACTACATATGAACACTTTTCACATTCTCCCGTGCAACTCGGCTGCTAGTCCTCCTTTCATGCAGAATCTTAAGGTCCTAGCTCATGTCCAAGGCACCAAAGCCAGCTAAAAAGTCAATAATCAATACCTAAAACTTGAATTGTACTACTTCTTACTGGCTATTACATCAACTTAGAAGCTTCATCTGAGTTCTACTATGCTGCTTGTAGTGTCTCAGCATACCGCAGCATGCGACATAGCTTTGCAGACGATAAGTACAAGCGTTTCAGAGAGAAGAGCGGCCAATGTGACGATCTGGCTTTAAGTCGATTCGAAAACAAATGACGAAAACGGACGAATTCATCAGGTTTTTACTACTTATGAACACTTTTCACATTCTCCCTTGCAACTAGGCTGCTAGTCCTCCATTCATGCAGAATCTTAAGGTCCTAGCTCATGTCCAAGGCACCAAAGCCTGCTAAAAAGTCAATAATCAATACCTAAAACTTGAATTGTACTACTTCTTCCTGGCTATTACGTCAACGTAGAAGCTACATCTGTGTTCTACTACGGTGCATTTAGTTTCTCCGCATACCGCAGCACGCGACATAGTTTTGCAGACGATAAGTACAACCGTTTCAGAGAGAAGAGCGGCCATTGTGACGATCTGGCTTTAAGTCGATTCCATAACAAATGACGAAAACGGACGAATTTCTCAGGTTTTTACTACATATGAACACTTTTCACATTCTCCCGTGCAACTCGGCTGCTAGTCCTCCTTTCATGCAGAGTCATAAGGTCCTAGCTCATGTCCAAAGCACCAAAGCTAGCTAAATGTCAATAATCGATACCTAAAACTTGAATTGTACTACTTCTTACTGGCTATTACATCAACTTAGAAGCTTCATCTGTGTTCTACTATGGTGCTTTTAGTGTCTCCGCATACCGCAGCACGCGACATAGCTTTGCAATCGATCAGTACAACCGTTTCATAGTGAAGAGCGGCTAATGTGCCGATCTGGCTTTAAGACGATTCGATAACAAATGACGAAAACGGACGGATTTCTCGGGTTTTTACTACATATGAACACTTTTCACATTCTCCCATGCAAATCGGCTGCTAGTCCTCCTTTCATGCAGAATGTTAAGGTCCTAGCTCATGTCCAAGGCACCAAAGCCAGCTAAAAAGTCAATAGTCGATACCTAAAACTTGAATTGTACTACTTCTTCCTGGCTATTACGTCAAATTAGAAGCTTCATCTGTGTTCTACTATGGTGCTTTTATTGTCTCCACTTACCGCAGCATGCGACATAGCTTTGCAGACGATAAGTACAACCGTTTCAGAGAGAAGAGCGGCCAATGTGACGATCTGGCTTTAAGTCGATTCGATAACAAAAGACGAAAACGGACGAATTTCTTAGGTCTTTACTACATATGAACACTTTTCACATTCTCCCGTGCAACTCGGCTGCTAGTCCTCCCTTTCATGCAGAATCTTAAGGTCCTAGCTCATGTCCAAGGCACCAAAGCCAGCTAAAAAGTCAATAATCGATACCTAAAACTTGAATTGTACTACTTCTTACTGGCTATTACATCAACTTAGAAGCTTCATCTGTGTTCTACTATGGTGCTTTTAGTGTCTCCGCATACCGCAGCACGCGACATAGCTTTGCAATCGATAAGTACAACCGTTTCAGAGAGAAGAGCGGCTAATTTGACGATCTGGCTTTAAGTTGATTCGATAACAAATGACGAAAACGGACGGATTTCTCGGGTTTTTACTACATATGAACACTTTTCACATTCTCCCATGCAAATCGGCTGCTAGTCCTCCTTTCATACAGAATGTTAAGGTCCTAGCTTTTGTCCAAGGCACCAAAGCCAGCTAAAAAGTCAATAACCGACACCTAAAACTTGAATTGTACTACTTCTTCCTGGCTATTACGTCAACATAGAAGCTTCATCTGTGTTCTACTATGGTGCTTTTAGTGTTTCCGCATACCGCAGCACGCGACATAGCTTTGCAGACGATAAGTACAAGCGTTTCAGAGAGAAGAGCGGCCAATGTGACGATCTGGCTTTAAGTCGATTCGATAACAAATGACGAAAACGGACGAATTTCTTAGGTTTTTACTACATATGAAAACATTTCACATTCCCCGTGCAACTCGGCTGCTAGTCCTCCTTTCATGCAGAATCATAAGGTCCTAGCTCATGTCCAAAGCACCAAAGCTAGCTAAATGTCAATAATCGATACCTAAAACTTGAATTGTACTACTTCTTACTGGCTATTACATCAACTTAGAAGCTTCATCTGTGTTCTACTATGGTGCTTTTAGTGTCTCCGCATACCGCAGCACGCGACATAGCTTTGCAATCGATAAGTACAACCGTTTCAGAGTGAAGAGCGGCTAATGTGCCGATCTGGCTTTAAGACGATTCGATAACAAATGACGAAAACGGACGGATTTCTCGGGTTTTTACTACATATGAACACGTTTCACATTCTCCCATGCAAATCGGCTGCTAGTCCTCCTTTCATGCAGAATGTTAAGGTCCTAGCTCATGTCCAAGGCACCAAAGCCAGCTAAAAAGTCAATAGTCGATACCTAAAACTTGAATTGTACTACTTCTTCCTGGCTATTACGTCAAATTAGAAGCTTCATCTGTGTTCTACTATGGTGCTTTTATTGTCTCCACATACCGCAGCATGCGACATAGCTTTGCAGACGATAAGTACAACCGTTTCAGAGAGAAGAGCGGCCAATGTGACGATCTGGCTTTAAGTCGATTCGATAACAAAAGACGAAAACCGACGAATTTCTTAGGTCTTTACTACATATGAACACTTTTCACATTCTCCCGTGCAACTCGGCTGCTAGTCCTCCCTTTCATGCAGAATCTTAAGGTCCTAGCTCATGTCCAAGGCACCAAAGCCAGCTAAAAAGTCAATAATCGATACCTAAAACTTGAATTGTACTACTTCTTACTGGCTATTACATCAACTTAGAAGCTTCATCTGTGTTCTACTATGGTGCTTTTAGTGTCTCCGCATACCGCAGCACGCGACATAGCTTTGCAATCGATAAGTACAACCGTTTCAGAGAGAAGAGCGGCTAATTTGACGATCTGGCTTTAAGTTGATTCGATAACAAATGACGAAAACGGACGGATTTCTCGGGTTTTTACTACATATGAACACTTTTCACATTCTCCCATGCAAATCGGCTGCTAGTCCTCCTTTCATACAGAATGTTAAGGTCCTAGCTTTTGTCCAAGGCACCAAAGCCAGCTAAAAAGTCAATAACCGACACCTAAAACTTGAATTGTACTACTTCTTCCTGGCTATTACGTCAACATAGAAGCTTCATCTGTGTTCTACTATGGTGCTTTTAGTGTTTCCGCATACCGCAGCACGCGACATAGCTTTGCAGACGATAAGTACAAGCGTTTCAGAGAGAAGAGCGGCCAATGTGACGATCTGGCTTTAAGTCGATTCGATAACAAATGACGAAAACGGACGAATTTCTTAGGTTTTTACTACATATGAAAACATTTCACATTCCCCGTGCAACTCGGCTGCTAGTCCTCCTTTCATGCAGATTCTTAAGGTCCTAGCTCATGTCCAAGGCACCAAAGCTAGCTAAAAAGTCAATACTCGATACCTAAATCTTGAATTGGACTACTTCTTACTGGCTATTACATCAACTTAGAAGTTTCATCTGTGTTCTACTATGGTGCTTTTCCTGTTTCCGCCTACGGCAACACGCGACATAGCTTTGCAGACGATAAGTACAACCGTTTCAGAGAGAAGAGCGGCCAATATGACGATCTGGCTTTAAGTCGATTCGATAATAAATGACGAAAACGGACGGATTTCTCAGGTTTTTACTACATATGAACACTTTTCACATTCTCCCGTGCAACTCGGCTGCTAGTCCTCCTTCATGCAAAATCTTAAGTTCCAAGCTCGTGTCCAAGGCACCAAAGAAGTGTAAAAAGTCAATAACCGATACCTTAAACTTGAATTTTACTTCTTCTTACTGGCTATTACATCAACTTAGAAGCTTCATCTGTGTTCTACTATGGTGCTTTTAGTGTGTCCGCATACCGCAGCACGCGACATAGCTTTGCAGACGATAAGTACAACCGTTTCAGAGAGAAGAGCGGCCAATGTGACGATCTGGCTTTAAGTCGATTCGATAACAAACGACGAAAACGGACGGATGTCTCAGGTTTTTACTGCATATGAACACTTTTCACATTCTCCCGTGCAACTCGGCTGCTAGTCCTCCCTTCATGCAGAATCTTAAGGTCCTAGCTCATGTCCAAGGCACCAAAGCTAGCTAAAAAGTCAATAATCGATACCTAAAACTTGAATTGTACTACTTCTTACTGGCTATTACATCAACTTAGAAGCTTCATCTGTGTTCTACTATAATGATTTTAGTGTCTCCGCATACCGCAGCACGCGACATATCTTTGTAGACGATAAGTACAACCGTGTCAGAGAGAAGAGCGACCAATGTGACGATCTGGCTTTAAGTCGATTCGATAACAAATGACGAAAACGGACTGATTTCTCAGGTATTTTTTTACATATGAACACTTTTCACATTCTCCTGGGCAACTCGGCTGCTAGTCCTCCTTTCATGCAGAATCTTAAAGTCCTAGCTCATGTCCAAGGCACCAAAGCCAGCTAAAAAGTCAATAATCGATACCTAAAACTTGAATTGGACTACTTCTTACTGGCTATTACATCAACTTAGATGCTTCATCTGTGTTCTACTATGGTGATTTTAGTGTCTCCGCACACCGCAGCACGCGACATAGCTTTGTAGACGATAAGTACAACCGTTTCAGAGAGAAGAGCGGCCAATGTGACGATCTGTCTTTAAGTCGATTCGATTACAAATGACGAAAACGGACGGAGTTCTCAGGTTTTTACTACATATGAACACTTTTCACATTCTCCCGTGCAACTCGGCTGCTAGTCCTCCTTTAATGCAGAATGTTAAGGTCCAAGCTCATGTCCAAGGCACCAGAGCCAACTAAAAAGTCAATAATCGATACCTAAAACTTGAATTCTACTACTTCTTACTGGCTATTACATCAACTTAGAAGCTTCATCTGTGTTCTACTATGGTGCTTTTAGTGTCTCCACATACCGCAGCACGCGACATGGCTTTGCAGACGATAAGTACAACCGTTTCAGAGAGAAGAGCGGCCAATATGACGATCTGGCATTAAGTCGCTTCGAAAACAAATGACGAAAACGGACGGATTTCTCAGGTTTTTACTTCATATGAACACTTTTCACATTCTCCCGTGCAACTCGGCTGCTAGTCCTCCTTTCATGCAGAATCTTAATGTCCTAGCTCATGTCCAAGGCACCAAAGCCAGCTAAAAAGTCAATAATCGATACCTAAAACTTGAATTGTACGTCTTCTTACTGGCTATTACATCAATGTAGAAGCTTCATCTGTGTTCTACTATGGTGCTTTTAGTGCCTCCGCATACCGCAGCACGCGACATAGCTTTGCAGACGATAAGTACAAGCGTTTCAGAGAGATGAGCGGCCAATGTGACGATCTGGCTTTATGTCGATTCGATAACAAATGACGAAAACGGACGGATGTCTCAGGTTTTTACTACATATGAACACTTTTCACATTCTCCCATGCAACTCGGCTGCTAGTCCTCCTTTCATGCAGAATCTTAAAGTCCTAGCTCATGTCCAAGGCACCAAAGCCAGCTAAAAAGTCAATAATCAATACCTAAAACTTGAATTGTACTACTTCTTCCTGGCTATTACATCAACTTAGAAGCTTCATCTGTGTTCTACTACGGTGCTTTTAGTTTCTCCGCATACCGGTGCACGCGACATAGTTTTACAGACGATAAGTACAACCGTTTCAGAGAGAAGAACGGAAAATCTGACGATCTGGCTTTAAGTCGATTCGATAACAAATGACGAAATCGGACGGATTTCTCAGGTTTTTACTACATATGAACACCTTTCACATTCTCCCGTGCAACTCGGCTGATAGTCCTCCTTCATGCAAATTCTTAATTTCCTAGCTCGTGTAAAAGGCACCAAAGAAGGGTAAAAAGTCATTAACTGATACCTAAAACTTTAATTGTACTACTTCTTACTGGCTATTACATCAACTTAGAAGCTTCATCTGTGTTCTACTATGGTGCTTTTAGTGTCTCAGCATACCGCGACATAGCTTTGCAGACAATAAGTACAACCGTTTCAGAGAGAAGAGCGGCCAATGTGACGATCTGGCTTTAAGTCGATTCGATAACAAATGACGAAAACGGACGGATTTCTCAGGTTTTTACTATATATGAACACTTTTCACATTCTCCCGTGCAACTCGGCTACTAGTCCTCCTTCATGCAAAATCTTAAGTTCCTAGATCGTGGCCAAGGCACCAAAGAAGGGTAAAAAGTCAATAACCGATACATAAAACTTTAATTGTACTACTTCTTACTGGCTATTACATCAACTTAGAAGCTTCATCTGTGTTCTACTATGGTGCTTTTAGTGTCTCTGCATATCGCAGCACGCGACATAGCTTTGTAGACGATAAGTACAACCGTTTCAGAGAGACGAGCGGCCAATGTGACCGTCTTGCTTTAAGTAGATTCGATAACAAATGACGAAAACGGACGGATTTCTCAGGTTTTTGCTACATATGAACACTTTTCACATCCTCCCGTGCAACTCGGCTGCTAGTCCTCCTTTCATGCAGAATCATAAGGTCCTAGCTCATGTCCAAGGCACCAAAGCTAGCTAAAAAGTCAATAATCGATACCTAAAACTTGAATTGTACTACTTCTTACTGGCTATTACATCAACTTAGAAGTTTCATCTGTGTTCTACTATGGTGATTTTAGTGTCTCCGCATACCGCAGCACGCGACATAGCTTTGCAATCGATAAGTACAACCGTTTCAGAGAGAAGAGCGGCTAGTTTGACGATCTGGCTTTAAGTCGATTCGATAACAAATGACGAAAACGAACGGATTACTCGGGTTTTTACTACATTTTAACACTTTTCACATTCTCCCGTGCAACTCGGCTGCTAGTCGTCCTTTCAGTCAGAATCTCAAAGTCCTAGCTCATGTCCAAGGCACCAAAGCCAGCTAAAAGTTCCATATTCATTACCTAAAACTTGAATTGTGCTACCTCTTACTGGCTATTACGTCAACTTAGAAGCTTGATCTGTGTTCTACTATGGTGCTTTTAGTGTGTTAGCATACCGCAGCACGCGACATAGGTTTGCAGACGATAAGTACAACCGTTTCAGAGAGAAGAGCGGCCAATGTGACGATCTGGCTTTAAGTCGATTCGATAACAAATGACGAAAACGGACGGATTTCTCATGATTTTACTACATATGAACACTTTTCACATTCTCCCGTGCAACTCGGCTGCTAGTCCTCCTTTCATGCAGAATCTTAAGGTCCTAGCTCATGTCCAAGGCACCAAAGCCAGCTAAAAAGTCAATAATCGATACCTAAATCCTGAATTGGACTACTTCTTACTGGCTATTACATCAACTTAGAAGCTTCATCTGTGTTCTACTATGGTGCTTCTCCTGTTTCCGCCTACGGCAACACGCGTCATAGCTTTGCAGACGATAAGTACAACCGTTTCAGTGAGAAGAGCGGCCAATGTGACGATCTGGCTTTAAGTCGATTCGATAACAAATGACGAAAACGGATGGATTTCTCAGGTTTTTACTACATATGAACACTTTTCACATTCTCCCGTGCAACTCGGCTGCTAGTCCTCCTTTATTGGAGAATCGTAAGGTCCTAGCTCATGTCCAAGGCACCAAAGCCAGCTAAAAAGTCAATAATCGATACCTAAAACGCGAATTGTACTACTTCTTACTGCATATTACATCAACTTAGAAGCTTCATCTGTGTTCTACTGTGGTGATTTTAGTGTCTCCGCATACCGCAGCACGTGACATAGCTTCGCAGACGATAAGTACAACCGTTTCAGAGAGAAGAGCGGCCAATGTGACGATCTGGCTTTAAGTCGGTTCGATAACAAATGACGAAAACGGACGGATTTCTCAGGTTTTTACTACATATGAACACGTTTCACATTCTCCCGTGCAACTCGGCTGCTAGTCCTCCTTTCATGCAGAATCTTAAGGTCCTAGCTCATGTCCAAGGCACCAAAGCCAGCTAAAAAGTCAATAATCGATACCTAAATCCTGAATTGGACTACTTCTTACTGGCTATTACATCAACTTAGAAGCTTCATCTGTGTTCTACTATGGTGCTTCTCCTGTTTCCGCCTACGGCAACACGCGTCATAGCTTTGCAGACGATAAGTACAACCGTTTCAGTGAGAAGAGCGGCCAATGTGACGATCTGGCTTTAAGTCGATTCGATAACAAATGACGAAAACGGATGGATTTCTCAGGTTTTTACTACATATGAACACTTTTCACATTCTCCCGTGCAACTCGGCTGCTAGTCCTCCTTTATTGGAGAATCGTAAGGTCCTAGCTCATGTCCAAGGCACCAAAGCCAGCTAAAAAGTCAATAATCGATACCTAAAACGCGAATTGTACTACTTCTTACTGCATATTACATCAACTTAGAAGCTTCATCTGTGTTCTACTGTGGTGATTTTAGTGTCTCCGCATACCGCAGCACGTGTCATAGCTTCGCAGACGATAAGTACAACCGTTTCAGAGAGAAGAGCGGCCAATGTGACGATCTGGCTTTAAGTCGGTTCGATAACAAATGACGAAAACGGACGGATTTCTCAGGTTTTTACTACATATGAACACGTTTCACATTCTCCCGTGCAACTCGGCTGCTAGTCCTCCTTTCATGCAGAATCTTAAGGTCCTAGCTCATGTCCAAGGCACCAAAGCCAGCTAAAAAGTCAATAATCGATACCTAAATCTTGAATTGTACTACTTCTTACTGGCTATTACATCAACTTAGAAGCTTCATCTGTGTTCTACTATGGTGCTTTTAGTGTCTCCGCATATCGCAGCACGCGACATAGCTTTGCAGACGATAAGTACAACCGTTTCAGAGAGAAGAGCGGCCAATGTGACGATCTGGCTTTAAGTCGATTCGATAACAAATGACGAAAACGGACGGATTTCTCAGGTTTTTACTACATATGAACACTTTTCACATTCTCCCATGCAACTCGGCTGCTAGTCCTCCTTTAATGCAGAATCTTAAGGTCCTAGCTCTTGTCCAAGGCACCAAAGCCAGCTAAAAGTTCCATATTCAATACCTAAAAATGAATTGTACTACTTCTTACTGGCTATTACATCAACTTAGATGCTTCATCTGTGTTCTACTATGGTGCTTTTAGTGTCTCCGCATACTGCAGCACGCGACATAGCTTTGCAGACGATAAGTGCAACCGTTTCAGAGAGAAGAGCAGCCAATGTGTCGATCTGGCTTTAAGTCGATTCGATAACAAATGACGAAAACGGACGGATTTCTCAGGTTTTTACTACATATGAACACTTTTCACATTCTCCCATGCAACTCGACTGCTAGTCCTCCTTTAATGGAGAATCTTAAGGTCCTAGCTCATGTCCAAGGCACCAAAGCCAGCTAAAAAGTCAATAATCGATACCTAAAACTTGAATTGGATTACTTCTTACTGGCTATTACATCAACTTAGATGCTTCATCTGTGTTCCACTATGGTGATTTTAGTGTCTCCGCATACCGCAGCACGCGACATAGCTTTGTAGACGATAGGTACAAGGGTTTCAGAGAGAAGAGCGGCCAATGTGACAATCTGCCTTTAAGTCGATTCGATAACAAATGACGAAAACGGACTGATTTCTAAGGTTTTTACTACATATGAACACTTTTCACATTCTCCCATGCAACTCGACTGCTAGTCCTCCTTTCATGCAGAATCTTAAGGTCCTAGCTCATGTCCAAGGCACCAAAGCCAGCTAAAAGTTCCATATTCAATACCTAAAAATGAATTGTACTACTTCTTACTGGCTATTACATCAACTTAGAAGCTTCATCTGTGTTCTACTATGGTGCTTTTAGTGTCTCCGCATACCGCAGCACGCGACATAGCTTTGCAATCGATAAGTACAACCGTTTCAGAGAGAAGAGCGGCTAATTTGACGATCTGGCTTTAAGTTGATTCGATAACAAATGACGAAAACGGACGGATTTCTCGGGTTTTTACTACATATGAACACTTTTCACATTCTCCCATGCAAATCGGCTGCTAGTCCTCCTTTCATACAGAATGTTAAGGTCCTAGCTTTTGTCCAAGGCACCAAAGCCAGCTAAAAAGTCAATAACCGACACCTAAAACTTGAATTGTACTACTTCTTCCTGGCTATTACGTCAACATAGAAGCTTCATCTGTGTTCTACTATGGTGCTTTTAGTGTTTCCGCATACCGCAGCACGCGACATAGCTTTGCAGACGATAAGTACAAGCGTTTCAGAGAGAAGAGCGGCCAATGTGACGATCTGGCTTTAAGTCGATTCGATAACAAATGACGAAAACGGACGAATTTCTTAGGTTTTTACTACATATGAAAACATTTCACATTCCCCGTGCAACTCGGCTGCTAGTCCTCCTTTCATGCAGATTCTTAAGGTCCTAGCTCATGTCCAAGGCACCAAAGCTAGCTAAAAAGTCAATACTCGATACCTAAATCTTGAATTGGACTACTTCTTACTGGCTATTACATCAACTTAGAAGTTTCATCTGTGTTCTACTATGGTGCTTTTCCTGTTTCCGCCTACGGCAACACGCGACATAGCTTTGCAGACGATAAGTACAACCGTTTCAGAGAGAAGAGCGGCCAATATGACGATCTGGCTTTAAGTCGATTCGATAATAAATGACGAAAACGGACGGATTTCTCAGGTTTTTACTACATATGAACACTTTTCACATTCTCCCGTGCAACTCGGCTGCTAGTCCTCCTTCATGCAAAATCTTAAGTTCCAAGCTCGTGTCCAAGGCACCAAAGAAGTGTAAAAAGTCAATAACCGATACCTTAAACTTGAATTTTACTTCTTCTTACTGGCTATTACATCAACTTAGAAGCTTCATCTGTGTTCTACTATGGTGCTTTTAGTGTGTCCGCATACCGCAGCACGCGACATAGCTTTGCAGACGATAAGTACAACCGTTTCAGAGAGAAGAGCGGCCAATGTGACGATCTGGCTTTAAGTCGATTCGATAACAAACGACGAAAACGGACGGATGTCTCAGGTTTTTACTGCATATGAACACTTTTCACATTCTCCCGTGCAACTCGGCTGCTAGTCCTCCCTTCATGCAGAATCTTAAGGTCCTAGCTCATGTCCAAGGCACCAAAGCTAGCTAAAAAGTCAATAATCGATACCTAAAACTTGAATTGTACTACTTCTTACTGGCTATTACATCAACTTAGAAGCTTCATCTGTGTTCTACTATAATGATTTTAGTGTCTCCGCATACCGCAGCACGCGACATATCTTTGTAGACGATAAGTACAACCGTGTCAGAGAGAAGAGCGACCAATGTGACGATCTGGCTTTAAGTCGATTCGATAACAAATGACGAAAACGGACTGATTTCTCAGGTATTTTTTTACATATGAACACTTTTCACATTCTCCTGGGCAACTCGGCTGCTAGTCCTCCTTTCATGCAGAATCTTAAAGTCCTAGCTCATGTCCAAGGCACCAAAGCCAGCTAAAAAGTCAATAATCGATACCTAAAACTTGAATTGGACTACTTCTTACTGGCTATTACATCAACTTAGATGCTTCATCTGTGTTCTACTATGGTGATTTTAGTGTCTCCGCACACCGCAGCACGCGACATAGCTTTGTAGACGATAAGTACAACCGTTTCAGAGAGAAGAGCGGCCAATGTGACGATCTGTCTTTAAGTCGATTCGATTACAAATGACGAAAACGGACGGAGTTCTCAGGTTTTTACTACATATGAACACTTTTCACATTCTCCCGTGCAACTCGGCTGCTAGTCCTCCTTTAATGCAGAATGTTAAGGTCCAAGCTCATGTCCAAGGCACCAGAGCCAACTAAAAAGTCAATAATCGATACCTAAAACTTGAATTCTACTACTTCTTACTGGCTATTACATCAACTTAGAAGCTTCATCTGTGTTCTACTATGGTGCTTTTAGTGTCTCCACATACCGCAGCACGCGACATGGCTTTGCAGACGATAAGTACAACCGTTTCAGAGAGAAGAGCGGCCAATATGACGATCTGGCATTAAGTCGCTTCGAAAACAAATGACGAAAACGGACGGATTTCTCAGGTTTTTACTTCATATGAACACTTTTCACATTCTCCCGTGCAACTCGGCTGCTAGTCCTCCTTTCATGCAGAATCTTAATGTCCTAGCTCATGTCCAAGGCACCAAAGCCAGCTAAAAAGTCAATAATCGATACCTAAAACTTGAATTGTACGTCTTCTTACTGGCTATTACATCAATGTAGAAGCTTCATCTGTGTTCTACTATGGTGCTTTTAGTGCCTCCGCATACCGCAGCACGCGACATAGCTTTGCAGACGATAAGTACAAGCGTTTCAGAGAGATGAGCGGCCAATGTGACGATCTGGCTTTATGTCGATTCGATAACAAATGACGAAAACGAACGGATGTCTCAGGTTTTTACTACATATGAACACTTTTCACATTCTCCCATGCAACTCGGCTGCTAGTCCTCCTTTCATGCAGAATCTTAAAGTCCTAGCTCATGTCCAAGGCACCAAAGCCAGCTAAAAAGTCAATAATCAATACCTAAAACTTGAATTGTACTACTTCTTCCTGGCTATTACATCAACTTAGAAGCTTCATCTGTGTTCTACTACGGTGCTTTTAGTTTCTCCGCATACCGGTGCACGCGACATAGTTTTACAGACGATAAGTACAACCGTTTCAGAGAGAAGAACGGAAAATCTGACGATCTGGCTTTAAGTCGATTCGATAACAAATGACGAAATCGGACGGATTTCTCAGGTTTTTACTACATATGAACACCTTTCACATTCTCCCGTGCAACTCGGCTGATAGTCCTCCTTCATGCAAATTCTTAATTTCCTAGCTCGTGTAAAAGGCACCAAAGAAGGGTAAAAAGTCATTAACTGATACCTAAAACTTTAATTGTACTACTTCTTACTGGCTATTACATCAACTTACAAGCTTCATCTGTGTTCTACTATGGTGCTTTTAGTGTCTCAGCATACCGCGACATAGCTTTGCAGACAATAAGTACAACCGTTTCAGAGAGAAGAGCGGCCAATGTGACGATCTGGCTTTAAGTCGATTCGATAACAAATGACGAAAACGGACGGATTTCTCAGGTTTTTACTATATATGAACACTTTTCACATTCTCCCGTGCAACTCGGCTACTAGTCCTCCTTCATGCAAAATCTTAAGTTCCTAGATCGTGGCCAAGGCACCAAAGAAGGGTAAAAAGTCAATAACCGATACATAAAACTTTAATTGTACTACTTCTTACTGGCTATTACATCAACTTAGAAGCTTCATCTGTGTTCTACTATGGTGCTTTTAGTGTCTCTGCATATCGCAGCACGCGACATAGCTTTGTAGACGATAAGTACAACCGTTTCAGAGAGACGAGCGGCCAATGTGACCGTCTTGCTTTAAGTAGATTCGATAACAAATGACGAAAACGGACGGATTTCTCAGGTTTTTGCTACATATGAACACTTTTCACATCCTCCCGTGCAACTCGGCTGCTAGTCCTCCTTTCATGCAGAATCATAAGGTCCTAGCTCATGTCCAAGGCACCAAAGCTAGCTAAAAAGTCAATAATCGATACCTAAAACTTGAATTGTACTACTTCTTACTGGCTATTACATCAACTTAGAAGTTTCATCTGTGTTCTACTATGGTGATTTTAGTGTCTCCGCATACCGCAGCACGCGACATAGCTTTGCAATCGATAAGTACAACCGTTTCAGAGAGAAGAGCGGCTAGTTTGACGATCTGGCTTTAAGTCGATTCGATAACAAATGACGAAAACGAACGGATTACTCGGGTTTTTACTACATTTTAACACTTTTCACATTCTCCCGTGCAACTCGGCTGCTAGTCGTCCTTTCAGTCAGAATCTCAAAGTCCTAGCTCATGTCCAAGGCACCAAAGCCAGCTAAAAGTTCCATATTCATTACCTAAAACTTGAATTGTGCTACTTCTTACTGGCTATTACGTCAACTTAGAAGCTTGATCTGTGTTCTACTATGGTGCTTTTAGTGTGTTAGCATACCGCAGCACGCGACATAGGTTTGCAGACGATAAGTACAACCGTTTCAGAGAGAAGAGCGGCCAATGTGACGATCTGGCTTTAAGTCGATTCGATAACAAATGACGAAAACGGACGGATTTCTCATGATTTTACTACATATGAACACTTTTCACATTCTCCCGTGCAACTCGGCTGCTAGTCCTCCTTTCATGCAGAATCTTAAGGTCCTAGCTCATGTCCAAGGCACCAAAGCCAGCTAAAAAGTCAATAATCGATACCTATATCCTGAATTGGACTACTTCTTACTGGCTATTACATCAACTTAGAAGCTTCATCTGTGTTCTACTATGGTGCTTCTCCTGTTTCCGCCTACGGCAACACGCGTCATAGCTTTGCAGACGATAAGTACAACCGTTTCAGTGAGAAGAGCGGCCAATGTGACGATCTGGCTTTAAGTCGATTCGATAACAAATGACGAAAACGGATGGATTTCTCAGGTTTTTACTACATATGAACACTTTTCACATTCTCCCGTGCAACTCGGCTGCTAGTCCTCCTTTATTGGAGAATCGTAAGGTCCTAGCTCATGTCCAAGGCACCAAAGCCAGCTAAAAAGTCAATAATCGATACCTAAAACTCGAATTGTACTACTTCTTACTGCATATTACATCAACTTAGAAGCTTCATCTGTGTTCTACTGTGGTGATTTTAGTGTCTCCGCATACCGCAGCACGTGACATAGCTTCGCAGACGATAAGTACAACCGTTTCAGAGAGAAGAGCGGCCAATGTGACGATCTGGCTTTAAGTCGGTTCGATAACAAATGACGAAAACGGACGGATTTCTCAGGTTTTTACTACATATGAACACGTTTCACATTCTCCCGTGCAACTCGGCTGCTAGTCCTCCTTTCATGCAGAATCTTAAGGTCCTAGCTCATGTCCAAGGCACCAAAGCCAGCTAAAAAGTCAATAATCGATACCTAAAACTTGAATTGTACTACTTCTTACTGGCTATTACATCAACTTAGAAGCTTCATCTGTGTTCTACTATGGTGCTTTTAGTGTCTCCGCATATCGCAGCACGCGACATAGCTTTGCAGACGATAAGTACAACCGTTTCAGAGAGAAGAGCGGCCAATGTGACGATCTGGCTTTAAGTCGATTCGATAACAAATGACGAAAACGGACGGATTTCTCAGGTTTTTACTACATATGAACACTTTTCACATTCTCCCATGCAACTCGGCTGCTAGTCCTCCTTTAATGCAGAATCTTAAGGTCCTAGCTCATGTCCAAGGCACCAAAGCCAGCTAAAAGTTCCATATTCAATACCTAAAAATGAATTGTACTACTTCTTACTGGCTATTACATCAACTTAGATGCTTCATCTGTGTTCTACTATGGTGCTTTTAGTGTCTCCGCATACTGCAGCACGCGACATAGCTTTGCAGACGATAAGTGCAACCGTTTCAGAGAGAAGAGCAGCCAATGTGACGATCTGGCTTTAAGTCGATTCGATAACAAATGACGAAAACGGACGGATTTCTCAGGTTTTTACTACATATGAACACTTTTCACATTCTCCCATGTAACTCGACTGCTAGTCCTCCTTTAATGGAGAATCTTAAGGTCCTAGCTCATGTCCAAGGCACCAAAGCCAGCTAAAAAGTCAATAATCGATACCTAAAACTTGAATTGGATTACTTCTTACTGGCTATTACATCAACTTAGATGCTTCATCTGTGTTCCACTATGGTGATTTTAGTGTCTCCGCATACCGCAGCACGCGACATAGCTTTGTAGACGATAGGTACAAGGGTTTCAGAGAGAAGAGCGGCCAATGTGACAATCTGCCTTTAAGTCGATTCGATAACAAATGACGAAAACGGACTGATTTCTAAGGTTTTTACTACATATGAACACTTTTCACATTCTCCCATGCAACTCGACTGCTAGTCCTCCTTTCATGCAGAATCTTAAGGTCCTAGCTCATGTCCAAGGCACCAAAGCCAGCTAAAAGTTCCATATTCAATACCTAAAAATGAATTGTACTACTTCTTACTGGCTATTACATCAACTTAGAAGCTTCATCTGTGTTCTACTATGGTGCTTTTAGTGTCTCCGCATACCGCAGCACGCGACATAGCTTTGCAGACGATAAGTACAACCGTTTCAGAGAGAAGAGCGGCCAATGTGACGATCTGGCTTTAAGTCGATTCGATAACAAATGACGAAAACGGACGGATTTCTCAGGTTTTTACTACATTTGAACACTTTTCACATTCCCCCATGCAACTCGGCTGCTAGTCCTCCTTTCATGCAGAATCTTAAGGACATAGCTCATGTCCAAGGCACCAAAGCCAGCTAAAAAGTCAATAATCGATACCTAAATCTTGAATTGGACTACTTCTTACTGGCTATTACATCAACTTAGAAGCTTCATCTGTGTTCTACTATGGTGCTTTTCCTGTTTCCGACTACGGCAACATGCGTCATACCTTTGAAGACGATAAGTACAACCGTTTCAGAGAGAAGAGCGGCCAATGTGACGATCTGACTTTAAGTCGGTTCGATAACAAATGACGAAAACGGACGGATTTCTCAGGGTTTTACTACATATGAACACGTTTCACATTCTCCCGTGCAACTCGGCTGCTAGTCCTCCTTTCATGCAGAATCTTATGGTCCTAGCTCATGTCCAAGGCACCAAAGCCAGCTAAAAAGTCAATAATCGATACCTAAAACTTGAATTGTACTACTTCTTACTGGCTATTACATCAACTTAGAAGCTTCATCTGCGTTCTACTATGGTGCTTTTAGTGTCTCTGCATATCGCAGCACGCGACATAGCTTTGTAGACGATAAGTACAACCGTTTCAGAGAGACGAGCGGCCAATGTGACGATCTTGCTTTAAGTAGATTCGATAACAAATGACGAATACGGACGGATTTCTCTGGTTTTTGCTACATATGAACACTTTTCACATCCTCCCGTGCAACTCGGCTGCTAGTCCTCCTTTCATGCAGAATCATAAGGTCCTAGCTCATGTCCAAGGCACCAAAGCTAGCTAAAAAGTCAATAATCGATACCTAAAACTTGAATTGTACTACTTCTTACTGGCTATTACATCAACTTAGAAGTTTCATCTGTGTTCTACTATGGTGCTTTTAGTGTCTCCGCATACCGCAGCACGCGACATAGCTTTGCAATCGATAAGTACAACCGTTTCAGAGAGAAGAGCGGCTAATTTGACGATCTGGCTTTAAGTCGATTCGATAACAAATGACGAAAACGAATGGATTTCTCGGGTTTTTACTACATTTTAACACTTTTCACATTCTCCCGTGCAACTCGGCTGCTAGTCGTCCTTTCAGTCAGAATCTCAAGGTCCTAGCTCATGTCCAAGGCACCAAAGCCAGCTAAAAGTTCCATATACATTACCTAAAACTTGAATTGTGCTACTTCTTACTGGCTATTACGTCAACTTAGAAGCTTGATCTGTGTTCTACTATGGTGCTTTTAGTGTCTTAGCATACCGCAGCACGCGACATAGGTTTGCAGACGATAAGTACAACCGTTTCAGAGAGAAGAGCGGCCAATGTGACGATCTGGCTTTAAGTCGATTCGATAACAAATGACGAAAACGGACGGATTTCTCATGATTTTACTACATATGAACACTTTTCACATTCTCCCGTGCAACTCGGCTGCTAGTCCTCCTTTCATGCAGAATGTTAAGGTCCTAGCTTTTGTCCAAGGCACCAAAGCCATCTAAAAAGTCAATAACCGACACCTAAAACTTGAATTGTACTACTTCTTCCTGGCTATTACGTCAACATAGAAGCTTCATCTGTGTTCTACTATGGTGCTTTTAGTGTTTCCGCATACCGCAGCACGCGACATAGCTTTGCAATCGATAAGTACAACCGTTTCAGAGAGAAGAGCGGCTAATTTGACGATCTGGCTTTAAGTTGATTCGATAACAAATGACGAAAACGGACGGATTTCTCGGGTTTTTACTACATATGAACACTTTTCACATTCTCCCATGCAAATCGGCTGCTAGTCCTCCTTTCATACAGAATGTTAAGGTCCTAGCTTTTGTCCAAGGCACCAAAGCCAGCTAAAAAGTCAATAATCGATACCTAAATCCTGAATTGGACTACTTCTTACTGGCTATTACATCAACTTAGAAGCTTCATCTGTGTTCTACTATGGTGCTTCTCCTGTTTCCGCCTACGGCAACACGCGTCATAGCTTTGCAGACGATAAGTACAAGCGTTTCAGAGAGAAGAGCGGCCAATGTGACGATCTGGCTTTAAGTCGATTCGATAACAAATGACGAAAACGGACGAATTTCTTAGGTTTTTACTACATATGAAAACATTTCACATTCCCCGTGCAACTCGGCTGCTAGTCCTCCTTTCATGCAGATTCTTAAGGTCCTAGCTCATGTCCAAGGCACCAAAGCTAGCTAAAAAGTCAATACTCGATACCTAAATCTTGAATTGGACTACTTCTTACTGGCTATTACATCAACTTAGAAGTTTCATCTGTGTTCTACTATGGTGCTTTTCCTGTTTCCGCCTACGGCAACACGCGACATAGCTTTGCAGACGATAAGTACAACCGTTTCAGAGAGAAGAGCGGCCAATATGACGATCTGGCTTTAAGTCGATTCGATAATAAATGACGAAAACGGACGGATTTCTCAGGTTTTTACTACATATGAACACTTTTCACATTCTCCCGTGCAACTCGGCTGCTAGTCCTCCTTCATGCAAAATCTTAAGTTCCAAGCTCGTGTCCAAGGCACCAAAGAAGTGTAAAAAGTCAATAACCGATACCTTAAACTTGAATTTTACTTCTTCTTACTGGCTATTACATCAACTTAGAAGCTTCATCTGTGTTCTACTATGGTGCTTTTAGTGTGTCCGCATACCGCAGCACGCGACATAGCTTTGCAGACGATAAGTACAACCGTTTCAGAGAGAAGAGCGGCCAATGTGACGATCTGGCTTTAAGTCGATTCGATAACAAACGACGAAAACGGACGGATGTCTCAGGTTTTTACTGCATATGAACACTTTTCACATTCTCCCGTGCAACTCGGCTGCTAGTCCTCCCTTCATGCAGAATCTTAAGGTCCTAGCTCATGTCCAAGGCACCAAAGCTAGCTAAAAAGTCAATAATCGATACCTAAAACTTGAATTGTACTACTTCTTACTGGCTATTACATCAACTTAGAAGCTTCATCTGTGTTCAACTATAATGATTTTAGTGTCTCCGCATACCGCAGCACGCGACATATCTTTGTAGACGATAAGTACAACCGTGTCAGAGAGAAGAGCGACCAATGTGACGATCTGGCTTTAAGTCGATTCGATAACAAATGACGAAAACGGACTGATTTCTCAGGTATTTTTTTACATATGAACACTTTTCACATTCTCCTGGGCAACTCGGCTGCTAGTCCTCCTTTCATGCAGAATCTTAAAGTCCTAGCTCATGTCCAAGGCACCAAAGCCAGCTAAAAAGTCAATAATCGATACCTAAAACTTGAATTGGACTACTTCTTACTGGCTATTACATCAACTTAGATGCTTCATCTGTGTTCTACTATGGTGATTTTAGTGTCTCCGCACACCGCAGCACGCGACATAGCTTTGTAGACGATAAGTACAACCGTTTCAGAGAGAAGAGCGGCCAATGTGACGATCTGGCTTTAAGTCGATTCGATTACAAATGACGAAAACGGACGGAGTTCTCAGGTTTTTACTACATATGAACACTTTTCACATTCTCCCGTGCAACTCGGCTGCTAGTCCTCCTTTAATGCAGAATGTTAAGGTCCAAGCTCATGTCCAAGGCACCAGAGCCAACTAAAAAGTCAATAATCGATACCTAAAACTTGAATTCTGCTACTTCTTACTGGCTATTACATCAACTTAGAAGCTTCATCTGTGTTCTACTATGGTGCTTTTAGTGTCTCCACATACCGCAGCACGCGACATGGCTTTGCAGACGATAAGTACAACCGTTTCAGAGAGAAGAGCGGCCAATATGACGATCGGGCATTAAGTCGCTTCGAAAACAAATGACGAAAACGGACGGATTTCTCAGGTTTTTACTTCATATGAACACTTTTCACATTCTCCCGTGCAACTCGGCTGCTAGTCCTCCTTTCATGCAGAATCTTAATGTCCTAGCTCATGTCCAAGGCACCAAAGCCAGCTAAAAAGTCAATAATCGATACCTAAAACTTGAATTGTACGTCTTCTTACTGGCTATTACATCAATGTAGAAGCTTCATCTGTGTTCTACTATGGTGCTTTTAGTGCCTCCGCATACCGCAGCACGCGACATAGCTTTGCAGACGATAAGTACAAGCGTTTCAGAGAGATGAGCGGCCAATGTGACGATCTGGCTTTATGTCGATTCGATAACAAATGACGAAAACGGACGGATGTCTCAGGTTTTTACTACATATGAACACTTTTCACATTCTCCCATGCAACTCGGCTGCTAGTCCTCCTTTCATGCAGAATCTTAAAGTCCTAGCTCATGTCCAAGGCACCAAAGCCAGCTAAAAAGTCAATAATCAATACCTAAAACTTGAATTGTACTACTTCTTCCTGGCTATTACATCAACTTAGAAGCTTCATCTGTGTTCTACTACGGTGCTTTTAGTTTCTCCGCATACCGGTGCACGCGACATAGTTTTACAGACGATAAGTACAACCGTTTCAGAGAGAAGAACGGAAAATCTGACGATCTGGCTTTAAGTCGATTCGATAACAAATGACGAAATCGGACGGATTTCTCAGGTTTTTACTACATATGAACACCTTTCACATTCTCCCGTGCAACTCGGCTGATAGTCCTCCTTCATGCAAATTCTTAATTTCCTAGCTCGTGTAAAAGGCACCAAAGAAGGGTAAAAAGTCAATAACCGATACATAAAACTTTAATTGTACTACTTCTTACTGGCTATTACATCAACTTAGAAGCTTCATCTGTGTTCTACTATGGTGCTTTTAGTGTCTCTGCATATCGCAGCACGCGACATAGCTTTGTAGACGATAAGTACAACCGTTTCAGAGAGACGAGCGGCCAATGTGACCGTCTTGCTTTAAGTAGATTCGATAACAAATGACGAAAACGGACGGATTTCTCAGGTTTTTGCTACATATGAACACTTTTCACATCCTCCCGTGCAACTCGGCTTCTAGTCCTCCTTTCATGCAGAATCATAAGGTCCTAGCTCATGTCCAAGGCACCAAAGCTAGCTAAAAAGTCAATAATCGATACCTAAAACTTGAATTGTACTACTTCTTACTGGCTATTACATCAACTTAGAAGTTTCATCTGTGTTCTACTATGGTGATTTTAGTGTCTCCGCATACCGCAGCACGCGACATAGCTTTGCAATCGATAAGTACAACCGTTTCAGAGAGAAGAGCGGCTAATTTGACGATCTGGCTTTAAGTCGATTCGATAACAAATGACGAAAACGAACGGATTACTCGGGTTTTTACTACATTTTAACACTTTTCACATTCTCCCGTGCAACTCGGCTGCTAGTCGTCCTTTCAGTCAGAATCTCAAGGTCCTAGCTCATGTCCAAGGCACCAAAGCCAGCTAAAAGTTCCATATTCATTACCTAAAACTTGAATTGTGCTACTTCTTACTGGCTATTACGTCAACTTAGAAGCTTGATCTGTGTTCTACTATGGTGCTTTTAGTGTGTTAGCATACCGCAGCACGCGACATAGGTTTGCAGACGATAAGTACAACCGTTTCAGAGAGAAGAGCGGCCAATGTGACGATCTGGCTTTAAGTCGATTCGATAACAAATGACGAAAACGGACGGATTTCTCATGATTTTACTACATATGAACACTTTTCACATTCTCCCGTGCAACTCGGCTGCTAGTCCTCCTTTCATGCAGAATCTTAAGGTCCTAGCTCATGTCCAAGGCACCAAAGCCAGCTAAAAAGTCAATAATCGATACCTAAATCCTGAATTGGACTACTTCTTACTGGCTATTACATCAACTTAGAAGCTTCATCTGTGTTCTACTATGGTGCTTCTCCTGTTTCCGCCTACGGCAACACGCGTCATAGCTTTGCAGACGATAAGTACAACCGTTTCAGTGAGAAGAGCGGCCAATGTGACGATCTGGCTTTAAGTCGATTCGATAACAAATGACGAAAACGGATGGATTTCTCAGGTTTTTACTACATATGAACACTTTTCACATTCTCCCGTGCAACTCGGCTGCTAGTCCTCCTTTATTGGAGAATCGTAAGGTCCTAGCTCATGTCCAAGGCACCAAAGCCAGCTAAAAAGTCAATAATCGATACCTAAAACGCGAATTGTACTACTTCTTACTGCATATTACATCAACTTAGAAGCTTCATCTGTGTTCTACTGTGGTGATTTTAGTGTCTCCGCATACCGCAGCACGTGACATAGCTTCGCAGACGATAAGTACAACCGTTTCAGAGAGAAGAGCGGCCAATGTGACGATCTGGCTTTAAGTCGGTTCGATAACAAATGACGAAAACGGACGGATTTCTCAGGTTTTTACTACATATGAACACGTTTCACATTCTCCCGTGCAACTCGGCTGCTAGTCCTCCTTTCATGCAGAATCTTAAGGTCCTAGCTCATGTCCAAGGCACCAAAGCCAGCTAAAAAGTCAATAATCGATACCTAAAACTTGAATTGTACTACTTCTTACTGGCTATTACATCAACTTAGAAGCTTCATCTGTGTTCTACTATGGTGCTTTTAGTGTCTCCGCATATCGCAGCACGCGACATAGCTTTGCAGACGATAAGTACAACCGTTTCAGAGAGAAGAGCGGCCAATGTGACGATCTGGCTTTAAGTCGATTCGATAACAAATGACGAAAACGGACGGATTTCTCAGGTTTTTACTACATATGAACACTTTTCACATTCTCCCATGCAACTCGGCTGCTAGTCCTCCTTTAATGCAGAATCTTAAGGTCCTAGCTCATGTCCAAGGCACCAAAGCCAGCTAAAAGTTCCATATTCAATACCTAAAAATGAATTGTACTACTTCTTACTGGCTATTACATCAACTTAGATGCTTCATCTGTGTTCTACTATGGTGCTTTTAGTGTCTCCGCATACTGCAGCACGCGACATAGCTTTGCAGACGATAAGTGCAACCGTTTCAGAGAGAAGAGCAGCCAATGTGACGATCTGGCTTTAAGTCGATTCGATAACAAATGACGAAAACGGACGGATTTCTCAGGTTTTTACTACATATGAACACTTTTCACATTCTCCCATGCAACTCGACTGCTAGTCCTCCTTTAATGGAGAATCTTAAGGTCCTAGCTCATGTCCAAGGCACCAAAGCCAGCTAAAAAGTCAATAATCGATACCTAAAACTTGAATTGGATTACTTCTTACTGGCTATTACATCAACTTAGATGCTTCATCTGTGTTCCACTATGGTGATTTTAGTGTCTCCGCATACCGCAGCACGCGACATAGCTTTGTAGACGATAGGTACAAGGGTTTCAGAGAGAAGAGCGGCCAATGTGACAATCTGCCTTTAAGTCGATTCGATAACAAATGACGAAAACGGACTGATTTCTAAGGTTTTTACTACATATGAACACTTTTCACATTCTCCCATGCAACTCGACTGCTAGTCCTCCTTTCATGCAGAATCTTAAGGTCCTAGCTCATGTCCAAGGCACCAAAGCCAGCTAAAAGTTCCATATTCAATACCTAAAAATGAATTGTACTACTTCTTACTGGCTATTACATCAACTTAGAAGCTTCATCTGTGTTCTACTATGGTGCTTTTAGTGTCTCCGCATA
The DNA here is from genome assembly GCF_023897955.1 of Schistocerca gregaria. Taxonomy (NCBI): domain Eukaryota; kingdom Metazoa; phylum Arthropoda; class Insecta; order Orthoptera; family Acrididae; genus Schistocerca; species Schistocerca gregaria. Next base: position 3,086,088 of record NW_026061791.1, read on the forward strand.
CCGCAGCACGCGACATAGCTTTGCAGACGATAAGTACAACCGTTTCAGAGAGAAGAGCGGCCAATGTGACGATCTGGCTTTAAGTCGATTCGATAACAAATGACGAAAACGGACGGATTTCTCAGGTTTTTACTACATTTGAACACTTTTCACATTCCCCCATGCAACTCGGCTGCTAGTCCTCCTTTCATGCAGAATCTTAAGGACATAGCTCATGTCCAAGGCACCAAAGCCAGCTAAAAAGTCAATAATCGATACCTAAATCTTGAATTGGACTACTTCTTACTGGCTATTACATCAACTTAGAAGCTTCATCTGTGTTCTACTATGGTGCTTTTCCTGTTTCCGACTACGGCAACATGCGTCATACCTTTGAAGACGATAAGTACAACCGTTTCAGAGAGAAGAGCGGCCAATGTGACGATCTGACTTTAAGTCGGTTCGATAACAAATGACGAAAACGGACGGATTTCTCAGGGTTTTACTACATATGAACACGTTTCACATTCTCCCGTGCAACTCGGCTGCTAGTCCTCCTTTCATGCAGAATCTTATGGTCCTAGCTCATGTCCAAGGCACCAAAGCCAGCTAAAAAGTCAATAATCGATACCTAAAACTTGAATTGTACTACTTCTTACTGGCTATTACATCAACTTAGAAGCTTCATCTGTGTTCTACTATGGTGCTTTTAGTGTCTCTGCATATCGCAGCACGCGACATAGCTTTGTAGACGATAAGTACAACCGTTTCAGAGAGACGAGCGGCCAATGTGACGATCTTGCTTTAAGTAGATTCGATAACAAATGACGAATACGGACGGATTTCTCTGGTTTTTGCTACATATGAACACTTTTCACATCCTCCCGTGCAACTCGGCTGCTAGTCCTCCTTTCATGCAGAATCATAAGGTCCTAGCTCATGTCCAAGGCACCAAAGCTAGCTAAAAAGTCAATAATCGATACCTAAAACTTGAATTGTACTACTTCTTACTGGCTATTACATCAACTTAGAAGTTTCATCTGTGTTCTACTATGGTGCTTTTAGTGTCTCCGCATACCGCAGCACGCGACATAGCTTTGCAATCGATAAGTACAACCGTTTCAGAGAGAAGAGCGGCTAATTTGACGATCTGGCTTTAAGTCGATTCGATAACAAATGACGAAAACGAATGGATTTCTCGGGTTTTTACTACATTTTAACACTTTTCACATTCTCCCGTGCAACTCGGCTGCTAGTCGTCCTTTCAGTCAGAATCTCAAGGTCCTAGCTCATGTCCAAGGCACCAAAGCCAGCTAAAAGTTCCATATACATTACCTAAAACTTGAATTGTGCTACTTCTTACTGGCTATTACGTCAACTTAGAAGCTTGATCTGTGTTCTACTATGGTGCTTTTAGTGTCTTAGCATACCGCAGCACGCGACATAGGTTTGCAGACGATAAGTACAACCGTTTCAGAGAGAAGGGCGGCCAATGTGACGATCTGGCTTTAAGTCGATTCGATAACAAATGACGAAAACGGACGTATTTCTCATGATTTTACTACATATGAACACTTTTCACATTCTCCCGTGCAACTCGGCTGCTAGTCCTCCTTTCATGCAGAATCTTAAGGTCCTAGCTCATGTCCAAGGCACCAAAGCACGCTAAAAAAGTCAATAATCGATACCTAAATCCTGAATTGGACTACTTCTTACTGGCTATTACATCAACTTAGAAGCTTCATCTGTGTTCTACTATGGTGCTTCTCCTGTTTCCGCCTACGGCAACACGCGTCATTGCTTTGCAGACGATAAGTACAACCGTTTCAGTGAGAAGAGCGGCCAATGTGACGATCTGGCTTTAAGTCGATTCGATAACAAATGACGAAAACGGACGGATTTCTCAGGTTTTTACTACATATGAACACTTTTCACATTCTCCCATGCAACTCGGCTGCTAGTCCTCCTTTAATGCAGAATCTTAAGGTCCTAGCTCATGTCCAAGGCACCAAAGCCAGCTAAAAAGTCAATAATCGATACCTAAAACTTGAATTGGATTACTTCTTACTGGCTATTACATCAACTTAGATGCTTCATCTGTGTTCTACTATGGTGATTTTAGTGTCTCCGCATACTGCAGCACGCGACATACCTTTGCAGACGATAAGTGCAACCGTTTCAGAGAGAAGAGCAGCCAATGTGACGATCTGGCTTTAAGTCGATTCGATAACAAATGACGAAAACGGACGGATATCTCAGGTTTTTACTACATATGAACACTTTTCACATTCTCCCATGCAACTCGACTGCTAGTCCTCCTTTAATGGAGAATCTTAAGGTCCTAGCTCATGTCCAAGGCACCAAAGCCAGCTAAAAAGTCAATAATCGATACCTAAAACTTGAATTGGACTACTTCTTACTGGCTATTACATCAACTTAGAAGCTTCATCTGTGTTCCACTATGGTGATTTTAGTGTCTCCGCATACCGCAGCACGCGACATAGCTTTGTAGACGATAGGTACAAGGGTTTCAGAGAGAAGAGCGGACAATGTGACAATCTGCCTTTAAGTCGATTCGATAACAAATGACGAAAACGGACGGATTTCTAAGGTTTTTACTACATATGAACACTTTTCACATTCTCCCATGCAACTCGACTGCTAGTCCTCCTTTAATGCAGAATCTTAAGGTCCTAGCTCATGTCCAAGGCACCAAAGCCAGCTAAAAGTTCCATATTCAATACCTAAAAATGAATTGTACTACTTCTTACTGGCTATTACATCAACTTAGAAGCTTCATCTGTGTTCTACTATGGTGCTTTTAGTGTCTCCGCATACCGCAGCACGCGACATAGCTTTGCAGACGATAAGTACAACCGTTTCAGAGAGAAGAGCGGCCAATGTGACGATCTGGCTTTAAGTCGATTCGATAACAAATGACGAAAACGGACGGATTTCTCAGGTTTTTACTACATTTGAACACTTTTCACATTCCCCCATGCAACTCGGCTGCTAGTCCTCCCTTCATGCAGAATCTTAAGGACATAGCTCATGTCCAAGGCACCAAAGCCAGCTAAAAAGTCAATAATCGATACCTAAATCTTGAATTGGACTACTTCTTACTGGCTATTACATCAACTTAGAAGCTTCATCTGTGTTCTACTATGGTGCTTTTCCTGTTTCCGCCTACGGCAACATGCGTCATACCTTTGAAGACGATAAGTACAACCGTTTCAGAGAGAAGAGCGGCCAATGTGACGATCTGGCTTTAAGTCGGTTCGATAACAAATGACGAAAACGGACGGATTTCTCAGGTTTTTACTACATATGAACACGTTTCACATTCTCCCGTGCAACTCGGCTGCTAGTCCTCCTTTCATGCAGAATCTTAAGGTCCTAGCTCATGTCGAAGGCACCAAAGCCAGCTAAAAAGTCAATAATCGATACCTAAAACTTGAATTGTACTACTTCTTACTGGCTATTACATCAACTTAGAAGCTTCATCTGTGTTCTACTATGGTGCTTTTAGTGTCTCCGCATATCGCAGCACGCGACATAGCTTTGCAGACGATAAGTACAACTGTTTCAGAGAGAAGAGCGGCCAATGTGACGATCTGGCTTTAAGTCGATTCGATAACAAATGACGAAAACGGACGGATTTCTCAGGTTTTTACTACATATGAACACTTTTCACATTCTCCCATGCAACTCGGCTGCTAGTCCTCCTTTAATGCAGAATCTTAAGGTCCTAGCTCATGTCCAAGGCACCAAAGCCAGCTAAAAAGTCAATAATCGATACCTAAAACTTGAATTGGATTACTTCTTACTGGCTATTACATCAACTTAGATGCTTCATCTGTGTTCCACTATGGTGATTTTAGTGTCTCCGCATACCGCAGCACGCGACATAGCTTTGCAGACGATAAGTGCAACCGTTTCAGAGAGAAGAGCAGCCAATGTGACGATCTGGCTTTAAGTCGATTCGATAACAAATGACGAAAACGGACGGATTTCGCAGGTTTTAACTACATATGAACACTTTTCACATTCTCCCGTGCAAGTCGGCTGCTAGTCCTCCTTTCATGCTGAATCTTAAGGTCCTAGCTCATGTCCAAAGCACCAAAGCCAGCTAAAAGTTCCATATTCAATACCTAAAACTTGAATTGTACTACTTCTTACTGGATATTACATCAACTTAGAACCTTCATCTGTGTTCTATTATGGTGCTTTTAGTGTCTCAGCATACCGCAGCATGCGACATAGCTTTGCAGACGATAAGTACAACCGTTTCAGAGATAAGAGCGGCTAATGTGTCGATCTGGCTTTAAGTCGATTCGATAACAAATGACGAAAACGGACGGATGTCTCAGGTTTTTACTACATATGAACACGTTTCACATTCTCCCGTGCAACTCGGCTGCTAGTCCTCCTTTCATGCAGAATCTTAAGGTCCTAGCTCATGTCCAAGGCACAAAAGCCAGCTAAAAGTCAATAATCGATACCTAAAACTTGAATATTACTACTTCTTACTGGCTATTACATCAACTTAGAACCTTCATCTGTGTTCTATTATGGTGCTTTTAGTGTCTCAGCATACCGCAGCACGCGACATAGCTTTGCAGACGATAAGTACAACCGTTTCAGAGAGAAGAGCGGCCAATGTAACGATCTGGCTTTAAGTCGATTCGATAACAAATGACGAAAACGGACGGATTTCTCAGGTTTTTACTACATATGAACACTTTTCACATTCTCCCATGCAACTCGGCTGCTAGTCCTCCTTTAATGCAGAATCTTAAGGTCCTAGCTCATGTCCAAGGCACCAAAGCCAGCTAAAAAGTCAATAATCGATACCTAAAACTTGAATTGGATTACTTCTTACTGGCTATTACATCAACTTAGATGCTTCATCTGTGTTCTACTATGGTGATTTTAGTGTCTCCGCATACTGCAGCACGCGACATAGCTTTGCAGACGATAAGTGCAACCGTTTCAGAGAGAAGAGCAGCCAATGTGACGATCTGGCTTTAAGTCGATTCGATAACAAATGACGAAAACGGACGGATATCTCAGGTTTTTACTACATATGAACACTTTTCACATTCTCCCATGCAACTCGACTGCTAGTCCTCCTTTAATGGAGAATCTTAAGGTCCTAGCTCATGTCCAAGGCACCAAAGCCAGCTAAAAAGTCAATAATCGATACCTAAAACTTGAATTGGACTACTTCTTACTGGCTATTACATCAACTTAGATGCTTCATCTGTGTTCCACTATGGTGATTTTAGTGTCTCCGCATACCGCAGCACGCGACATAGCTTTGTAGACGATAGGTACAAGGGTTTCAGAGAGAAGAGCGGACAATGTGACAATCTGCCTTTAAGTCGATTCGATAACAAATGACGAAAACGGACGGATTTCTAAGGTTTTTACTACATATGAACACTTTTCACATTCTCCCATGCAACTCGACTGCTAGTCCTCCTTTCATGCAGAATCTTAAGGTCCTAGCTCATGTCCAAGGCACCAAAGCCAGCTAAAAGTTCCATATTCAATACCTAAAAATGAATTGTACTACTTCTTACTGGCTATTACATCAACTTAGAAGCTTCATCTGTGTTCTACTATGGTGCTTTTAGTGTCTCCGCATACCGCAGCACGCGACATAGCTTTGCAGACGATAAGTACAACCGTTTCAGAGAGAAGAGCGGCCAATGTGACGATCTGGCTTTAAGTCGATTCGATCACAAATGACGAAAACGGACGGATTTCTCAGGTTTTTACTACATTTGAACACTTTTCACATTCCCCCATGCAACTCGGCTGCTAGTCCTCCCTTCATGCAGAATCTTAAGGACATAGCTCATGTCCAAGGCACCAAAGCCAGCTAAAAAGTCAATAATCGATACCTAAATCTTGAATTGGACTACTTCTTACTGGCTATTACATCAACTTAGAAGCTTCATCTGTGTTCTACTATGGTGCTTTTCCTGTTTCCGCCTACGGCAACATGCGTCATACCTTTGAAGACGATAAGTACAACCGTTTCAGAGAGAAGAGCGGCCAATGTGACGATCTGGCTTTAAGTCGGTTCGATAACAAATGACGAAAACGGACGGATTTCTCAGGTTTTTACTACATATGAACACGTTTCACATTCTCCCGTGCAACTCGGCTGCTAGTCCTCCTTTCATGCAGAATCTTAAGGTCCTAGCTCATGTCCAAGGCACCAAAGCCAGCTAAAAAGTCAATAATCGATACCTAAAACTTGAATTGTACTACTTCTTACTGGCTATTACATCAACTTAGAAGCTTCATCTGTGTTCTACTATGGTGCTTTTAGTGTCTCCGCATATCGCAGCTCGCGACATAGCTTTGCAGACGATAAGTACAACTGTTTCAGAGAGAAGAGCGGCCAATGTGACGATCTGGCTTTAAGTCGATTCGATAACAAATGACGAAAACGGACGGATTTCTCAGGTTTTTACTACATATGAACACTTTTCACATTCTCCCATGCAACTCGGCTGCTAGTCCTCCTTTAATGCAGAATCGTAAGGTCCTAGCTCATGTCCAAGGCACCAAAGCCAGCTAAAAAGTCAATAATCGATACCTAAAACTTGAATTGGATTACTTCTTACTGGCTATTACATCAACTTAGATGCTTCATCTGTGTTCTACTATGGTGATTTTAGTGTCTCCGCATACCGCAGCACGCGACATAGCTTTGCAGACGATAAGTGCAACCGTTTCAGAGAGAAGAGCAGCCAATGTGACGATCTGGCTTTAAGTCGATTCGATAACAAATGACGAAAACGGACGGATTTCTCAGGTTTTTACTACATATGAACACTTTTCACATTCTCCCATGCAACTCGGCTGCTAGTCCTCCTTTAATGCAGAATCTTAAGGTCCTAGCTCATGTCCAAGGCACCAAAGCCAGCTAAAAAGTCAATAATCGATACCTAAAACTTGAATTGGATTACTTCTTACTGGCTATTACATCAACTTAGATGCTTCATCTGTGTTCCACTATGGTGATTTTAGTGTCTCCGCATACCGCAGCACGCGACATAGCTTTGCAGACGATAAGTGCAACCGTTTCAGAGAGAAGAGCAGCCAATGTGACGATCTGGCTCTAAGTCGATTCGATAACAAATGACGAAAACAGACGGATTTCTCAGGTTTTAACTACATATGAACACTTTTCACATTCTCCCGTGCAAGTCGGCTGCTAGTCCTCCTTTCATGCAGAATCTTAAGGTCCTAGCTCATGTCCAAAGCACCAAAGCCAGCTAAAAGTTCCATATTCAATACCTAAAACTTGAATTGTACTACTTCTTACTGGATATTACATCAACTTAGAAGCTTCATCTGTGTTCTATTATGGTGCTTTTAGTGTCTCAGCATACCGCAGCACGCGACATAGCTTTGCAGACGATAAGTACAACCGTTTCAGAGAGAAGAGCGGCCAATGTGTCGATCTGGCTTTAAGTCGATTCGATAACAAATGACGAAAACGGACGGATGTCTCAGGTTTTTACTACATATGAACACGTTTCACATTCTCCCGTGCAACTCGGCTGCTAGTCCTCCTTTCATGCAGAATCTTAAGGTCCTAGCTCATGTCCAAGGCACCAAAGCCAGCTAAAAAGTCAATAATCGATACCTAAAACTTGAATTTTACTACTTCTTACTGGCTATTACATCAACTTAGAAGCTTCATCTGTGTTCTACTATGTTGCTTTTAGTGTCTCCGCATACCGCAGCACGCGAAATAGCTTTGCAGACGATAAGTACAACCGTTTCAGAGAGAAGAGCGGCCAATGTGACGATCTGGCTTTAAGTCGATTCGATAACAAATGACGAAAACGGACGGATTTCTCAGGTTTTTACTACATATGAACACTTTTCACATTCTCCCGTGCAACTCGGCTGCTAGTCCTCCTTCATGCAAAATCTTAAGTTTCTAGCTCGAGTCCAAGGCACCAAAGAAGGGTAAAAAGTCAATAACCGACACATAAAACTTGAATTTTATTTCTTCTTACTGGCTATTACATCAACTTAGAAGCTTCATCTGTGTTCTACTATGGTGCTTTTAGTGTGTCCGCATACCGCAGCACGCGACATAGCTTTGCAGACGATATGTACAACCGTTTCAGAGAGAAGAGCGGCCAATGTGCCGATCTGGCTTTAAGTCGATTCGATAACAAATGCCGAAAACGGACGGATGTCTCAGGTTTTTACTGCATATGAACACTTTTCACATTCTCCCGTGCAACTCGGCTGCTAGTCCTCCTTTCATACAGAATCTTAAGGTCCTAGCTCATGTCCAAGGCACCAAAGCCAGCTAAAAAGTCAATAATCGATACCTAAAACTTGAATTGGATTACTTCTTACTGGCTATTACATCAACTTAGATGCTTCATCTGTGTTCTACTATGGTGATTTTAGTGTCTCCGCATACCGCACCACGCGACATAGCTTTGCAGACGATAAGTGCAACCGTTTCAGAGAGAAGAGCAGCCAATGTGACGATCTGGCTTTAAGTCGATTCGATAACAAATGACGAAAACGGACGGATTTCTCAGGTTTTTACTACATATGAACACTTTTCACATTCTCCCATGCAACTCGGCTGCTAGTCCTCCTTTAATGCAGAATCTTAAGGTCCTAGCTCATGTCCAAGGCACCAAAGCCAGCTAAAAGGTCAATATTCAATACCTAAAACTTGAATTGGATTACTTCTTACTGGCTATTACATCAACTTAGATGCTTCATCTGTGTTCTACTATGGTGCTTTTAGTGTGTCCGCATACCGCAGCACGCGACATGTCTTTGCAGACGATAAGTACAACCGTTTCAGAGAGAAGAGCGGCCAATGTGACGTTCTGGCTTTAAGTCGATTCGATAACAAATGACGAAAACGGACGGATGTCTCAGCTTTTTACTGCATATGAACACTTTTCACATTCTCCCGTGCAACTCGTCTGCTAGTCCTCCTTTCATGCAGAATCTTAAGGTCCTAGCTCATGTCCAAGTCACCAAAGCCAGCTAAAAAGTCAATAATCGATACCTAAAACTTGAATTGGATTACTTCTTACTGGCTATTACATCAACTTAGATGCTTCTTCTGTGTTCTACTATGGTGATAATAGTGTCTCCGCATACCGCAGCACGCGACATAGCTTTGCAGACGATAAGTGCAACCGTTTCAGAGAGAAGAGCAGCCAATGTGACGATCTGGCTTTAAGTCGATTCGATAACAAATGACGAAAACGGACGGATTTCTCAGGTTTTTACTACATATGAACACTTTTCACATTCTCCCATGCAACTCGGCTGCTAGTCCTCCTTTCATGCAGAATCTTAAGGTCCTAGCCCATGTCCAAGGCACCAAAGCCAGCTAAAAAGTCAATAATCGATACCTAAAACTTGAATTGGATTACTTCTTACTGGCTATTACATCAACTTAGATGCTTCATCTGTGTTCTACTATGGTGATTTTAGTGTCTCCGCATACCGCAGCACGCGACATAGCTTTGCAGACGATAGGTACAAGCGTTTCAGAGAGAAGAGCGGCCAATGTGACAATCTGGCTTTAAGTCGATTCGATAACAAATGACGAAAACGGACGGATTTCTAAGGTTTTTACTACATATGAACACTTTTCACGTTCTCCCGTGCAACTCTGCTGCTAGTCCTCCTTTCATGCAGAATGTTAATGTCCTAGCTCATGTCCAAGGCACCAAAGCCAGCTAAAAAGTCAATAATCGATAACTAAAACTTGAATTTTACTACTTCTTACTGGGTATTACATCAACTTAGAAGCTTAATCTGTGTTCTACTATGGTGCTTTTAGTGTCTCCGCATACCGCAGCACGCGACATAGCTTTGCAGACGATAAGTACAACCGTTTCAGTGAGAAGAGCGGCCAATGTGACGATCTGGCTTTAAGTCGATTCGATAACAAATGACGAAAACGGACGGATGTCTGAGGTTTTTACTGCATATGAACACTTTTCACATTCTCCCATGCAAGTCGGCTGCTAGTCCTCCTTTCATGCAGAAGATTAAGGTCCTAGCTCATGTCCAAGGCACCAAAGCCAGCTAAAAAGTCAATAATCGATACCTAAATCTTGAATTGGACTACTTCTTACTGGCTATTACATCAACCTAGAAGCTTCATCTGTGTTCTACTATGGTGCTTTTCCTGTTTCCGCCTACGGCAACACGCGACATACCTTTGAAGGCGATAAGTACAACCGTTTCAGAGAGAAGAGCGGCCAATGTGACGATCTGGCTTTAAGTCGATTCGATAACAAATGACGAAAACGGACGGATTTCTCAGGTTTTTACTACATATGAACACTTTTCACATTCTCCCGTGCAACTCGGCTGCTAGTCCTCCTTCATGCAAAGTCTTAAGTTTCTAGCTCGTGTCCAAGGCACCAAAGAAGGGTAAAAAGTCAATAACCGACACATAAAACTTGAATTTTATTTCTTCTTACTGGCTATTACATCAACTTAGAAGCTTCATCTGTGTTCTACTATGGTGCTTTTAGTGTGTCCGCATACCGCAGGACGCGACATAGCTTTGCAGACGATATGTACAACCGTTTCAGAGAGAAGAGCGGCCAATGTGCCGATCTGGCTTTAAGTCGATTCGATAACAAATGACGAAAACGGACGGATGTCTCAGGTTTTTACTGCATATGAACACTTTTCACATTCTCCCGTGCAACTCGGCTGCTAGTCCTCCTTTCATACAGAATCTTAAGGTCCTAGCTCATGTCCAAGGCACCAAAGCCAGCTAAAAATCAATAATCGATACCTAAAACTTGAATTGGATTACTTCTTACTGGCTATTACATGAACTTAGATGCTTCATCTGTGTTCTACTATGGTGATTTTAGTGTCTCCGCATACCGCACCACGCGACATAGCTTTGCAGACGATAAGTGCAACCGTTCCAGAGAGAAGAGCAGCCAATGTGACGATCTGGCTTTAAGTCGATTCGATAACAAATGACGAAAACGGACGGATTTCTCAGGTTTTTACTACATATGAACACTTTTCACATTCTCCCATGCAACTCGGCTGCTAGTCCTCCTTTAATGCAGAATCTTAAGGTCCTAGCTCATGTCCAAGGCACCAAAGCCAGCTAAAAGGTCAATATTCAATACCTAAAACTTGAATTGGATTACTTCTTACTGGCTATTACATCAACTTAGATGCTTCATCTGTGTTCTACTATGGTGCTTTTAGTGTGTCCGCATACCGCAGCACGCGACATGTCTTTGCAGACGATAAGTACAACCGTTTCAGAGAGAAGAGCGGCCAATGTGACGATCTGGCTTTAAGTCGATTCGATAACAAATGACGAAAACGGACGGATGTCTCAGCTTTTTACTGCATATGAACACTTTTCACATTCTCCCGTGCAACTCGTCTGCTAGTCCTCCTTTCATGCAGAATCTTAAGGTCCTAGCTCATGTCCAAGGCACCAAAGCCAGCTAAAAAGTCTATAATCGATACCTAAAACTTGAATTGGATTACTTCTTACTGGCTATTACATCAACTTACATGCTTCATCTGTGTTCTACTATGGTGATAATAGTGTCTCCGCATACCGCAGCACGCGACATAGCTTTGCAGACGATAAGTGCAACCGTTTCAGAGAGAAGAGCAGCCAATGTGACGATCTGGCTTTAAGTCGATTCGATAACAAATGACGAAAACGGACGGATTTCTCAGGTTTTTACTACATATGAACACTTTTCACATTCTGCCATGCAACTCGGCTGCTAGTCCTCCTTTCATGCAGAATCTTAAGGTCCTAGCCCATGTCCAAGGCACCAAAGCCAGCTAAAAAGTCAATAATCGATAACTAAAACTTGAATTTTACTACTTCTTACTGGGTATTACATCAACTTAGAAGCTTAATCTGTGTTCTACTATGGTGCTTTTAGTGTCTCCGCATACCGCAGCACGCGACATAGCTTTGCAGACGATAAGTACAACCGTTTCAGTGAGAAGAGCGGCCAATGTGACGATCTGGCTTTAAGTCGATTCGATAACAAATGACGAAAACGGACGGATGTCTGAGGTTTTTACTGCATATGAACACTTTTCACATTCTCCCATGCAACTCGGCTGCTAGTCCTCCTTTAATGCAGAATATTAAGGTCCTAGCTCATGTCCAAGGCACCAAAGCCAGCTAAAAAGTCAATAATCGATACCTAAATCTTCAATTGGATTACTTCTTACTGGCTATTACATCAACTTAGATGCTTCATCTGTGTTCTACTATGGTGATAATAGTGTCTCCGCATACCGCAGCACGCGACATAGCTTTGCAGACGATAAGTGCAACCGTTTCAGAGAGAAGAGCAGCCAATGTGACGATCTGGCTTTAAGTCGATTCGATAACAAATGACGAAAACGGACGGATTTCTCAGGTTTTTACTACATATGAACACTTTTCACATTCTCCCATGCAACTCGGCTGCTAGTCCTCCTTTCATGCAGAATCTTAAGGTCCTAGCCCATGTCCAAGGCACCAAAGCCAGCTAAAAAGTCAATAATCGATAACTAAAACTTGAATTTTACTACTTCCTACTGGGTATTACATCAACTTAGAAGCTTAATCTGTGTTCTACTATGGTGCTTTTAGTGTCTCCGCATACCGCAGCACGCGACATAGCTTTGCAGACGATAAGTACAACCGTTTCAGTGAGAAGAGCGGCCAATGTGACGATCTGGCTTTAAGTCGATTCGATAACAAATGACGAAAACGGACGGATGTCTGAGGTTTTTACTGCATATGAACACTTTTCACATTCTCCCGTGCAACGCGGCTGCTAGTCTTCCTTTCAAGCCAAATCTTAAGGTCCTAGCTCATGTCCAAGGCACCAAAGCCAGCTAAAAAGTCAATAATCAATACCTAAAACTTGAATTTTACTACTTCTTACTGGCTATTACATCAACTTAGAAGCTACATCTGTGTTCTACTATTGTGCTTTTAGTGTATCCGCATACTGCAGCACGCGACATAGCTTTGCAGACGATAAGTACAACCGTTTCAGGGAGAAGAGCGGCCAATGTGTCGATCTGGCTTTAAGTCGATTCGATAACAAATGACGAAAACGGACGGATTTCTCAGGTTTTTACTACATATGAACACTTTTCACATTCTCCCGTGGAACTTGGCTGCTAGTCCTCCATTCATGCAGAATCTTAAGGTCCTAGCTCATGTCCAAGGCACCAAAGCCAGCTAAAAAGTCAATAATCGATACCTAAAACTCGAATTGTACTACTTCTTACTGGATATTACATCAACTTAGAAGCTTCATCTGTGTTCTACTGTGGTGATTTTAGTGTCTCCGCATACCGCAGCACGTGACATAGCTTTGCAGACGATAAGTACAACCGTTTCAGAGAAAAGAGCGGCCAATTTGACGATCTGGCTTTAAGTCGATTCGATAACAAATGACGAAAACGGACGGATTTCTCAGGTTTTTACTACATATGAACACTTTTCACATTCTCCCGTGCAACTCGGCTGCTAGTCCTCCTTTCATGCAGAGTCTTAAGGTCCTAGCTCATGTCCAAGGCACCAAAGCCAGCTAAAAAGTCAATAATCGATACCTAAAACTCGAATTGTACTACTTCTTACTGGATATTACATCAACTTAGAAGCTTCATCTGTGTTCTACTGTGGTGATTTTAGTGTCTCCGCATACCGCAGCACGTGACATAGCTTTGCAGACGATAAGTACAACCGTTTCAGAGAAAAGAGCGGCCAATTTGACGATCTGGCTTTAAGTCGATTCGATAACAAATGACGAAAACGGACGGATTTCTCAGGTTTTTACTACATATGAACACTTTTCACATTCTCCCGTGCAACTCGGCTGCTAGTCCTCCTTTCATGCAGAGTCTTAAGGTCCTAGCTCATGTCCAAGGCACCAAAGCCAGCTAAAAAGTCTATAATCGATACCTAAAACTTGAATTGGATTACTTCTTACTGGCTATTACATCAACTTAGATGCTTCATCTGTGTTCTACTATGGTGATAATAGTGTCTCCGCATACCGCAGCACGCGACATAGCTTTGCAGACGATAAGTGCAACCGTTTCAGAGAGAAGAGCAGCCAATGTGACGATCTGGCTTTAAGTCGATTCGATAACAAATGACGAAAACGGACGGATTTCTCAGGTTTTTACTACATATGAACACTTTTCACATTCTGCCATGCAACTCGGCTGCTAGTCCTCCTTTCATGCAGAATCTTAAGGTCCTAGCCCATGTCCAAGGCACCAAAGCCAGCTAAAAAGTCAATAATCGATAACTAAAACTTGAATTTTACTACTTCTTACTGGGTATTACATCAACTTAGAAGCTTAATCTGTGTTCTACTATGGTGCTTTTAGTGTCTCCGCATACCGCAGCACGCGACATAGCTTTGCAGACGATAAGTACAACCGTTTCAGTGAGAAGAGCGGCCAATGTGACGATCTGGCTTTAAGTCGATTCGATAACAAATGACGAAAACGGACGGATGTCTGAGGTTTTTACTGCATATGAACACTTTTCACATTCTCCCATGCAACTCGGCTGCTAGTCCTCCTTTAATGCAGAATATTAAGGTCCTAGCTCATGTCCAAGGCACCAAAGCCAGCTAAAAAGTCAATAATCGATACCTAAATCTTCAATTGGATTACTTCTTACTGGCTATTACATCAACTTAGATGCTTCATCTGTGTTCTACTATGGTGATAATAGTGTCTCCGCATACCGCAGCACGCGACATAGCTTTGCAGACGATAAGTGCAACCGTTTCAGAGAGAAGAGCAGCCAATGTGACGATCTGGCTTTAAGTCGATTCGATAACAAATGACGAAAACGGACGGATTTCTCAGGTTTTTACTACATATGAACACTTTTCACATTCTCCCATGCAACTCGGCTGCTAGTCCTCCTTTCATGCAGAATCTTAAGGTCCTAGCCCATGTCCAAGGCACCAAAGCCAGCTAAAAAGTCAATAATCGATAACTAAAACTTGAATTTTACTACTTCCTACTGGGTATTACATCAACTTAGAAGCTTAATCTGTGTTCTACTATGGTGCTTTTAGTGTCTCCGCATACCGCAGCACGCGACATAGCTTTGCAGACGATAAGTACAACCGTTTCAGTGAGAAGAGCGGCCAATGTGACGATCTGGCTTTAAGTCGATTCGATAACAAATGACGAAAACGGACGGATGTCTGAGGTTTTTACTGCATATGAACACTTTTCACATTCTCCCGTGCAACGCGGCTGCTAGTCTTCCTTTCAAGCCAAATCTTAAGGTCCTAGCTCATGTCCAAGGCACCAAAGCCAGCTAAAAAGTCAATAATCAATACCTAAAACTTGAATTTTACTACTTCTTACTGGCTATTACATCAACTTAGAAGCTACATCTGTGTTCTACTATTGTGCTTTTAGTGTATCCGCATACTGCAGCACGCGACATAGCTTTGCAGACGATAAGTACAACCGTTTCAGGGAGAAGAGCGGCCAATGTGTCGATCTGGCTTTAAGTCGATTCGATAACAAATGACGAAAACGGACGGATTTCTCAGGTTTTTACTACATATGAACACTTTTCACATTCTCCCGTGGAACTTGGCTGCTAGTCCTCCATTCATGCAGAATCTTAAGGTCCTAGCTCATGTCCAAGGCACCAAAGCCAGCTAAAAAGTCAATAATCGATACCTAAAACTCGAATTGTACTACTTCTTACTGGATATTACATCAACTTAGAAGCTTCATCTGTGTTCTACTGTGGTGATTTTAGTGTCTCCGCATACCGCAGCACGTGACATAGCTTTGCAGACGATAAGTACAACCGTTTCAGAGAAAAGAGCGGCCAATTTGACGATCTGGCTTTAAGTCGATTCGATAACAAATGACGAAAACGGACGGATTTCTCAGGTTTTTACTACATATGAACACTTTTCACATTCTCCCGTGCAACTCGGCTGCTAGTCCTCCTTTCATGCAGAGTCTTAAGGTCCTAGCTCATGTCCAAGGCACCAAAGCCAGCTAAAAAGTCAATAATCGATACCTAAAACATGAATTGTACTACTTCTTACTGGCTATTACATCAACTTAGAAGCTTCATCTGTGTTCTACTATGGTTCTTTTAGTGTCTCTGCATACCGCAGCACGCGACATAGCTGTGCAGACGATAAGTACTAGCGTTTCAGAGAGAAGAGCGGCCAATGTGACGACCTGGCTTTAAGTCGATTCGATAACAAATGACGAAAACGGACGGATTTCTAAGGTTTTTACTACATATGAACACTTTTCACATTCTCCCGTGCAACTCGGCTGCTAGTCCTCCTTTCATGCAGAATCGTAAGGTCCTAGCTCATGTCCAAGGCACCAAAGCCAGCTAAAAAGTCAATAATCGATACCTACAACTTGAATTGTACTACTTCTTACCTTCTATTACATCAACTTAGAAGCTTCATCTGTGTTCTACTATGGTGATTTTAGTGTCTCCGCATACCGCAGCACGCGACATTGCTTTGTAGACGATAAGTACAAACGTTTCAGAGAGAAGAGCGACCAATGTGACGATCTGGCTTTAAGTCGATTCGATAACAAATGACGAAAACGGACGGATTTCTCAGGTTTTTTTTTTTTTTTTTAGATATGAACACTTTTCACATTCTCCCGTGCAACTCGGCTGCTAGTCCTCCTTCCATGCAGAATCTTAAGGTCCTAGCTCATGTCCAAGTCACCAAAGCCAGGTAAAAAGTCAATAATCGATACCTAAAACTTGAATTGGACTAGTTCTTACTGGCTATTACATCAACTTAGATGCTTCATCTGTGTTCTACTATGGTGATTTCAGTGTCTCCGCATACCGCAGCACGCGACATAGCTTTGCAGACGAGAAGTACAACCGTTTCAGTGAGAAGAGAGGCCAATGTGACGATCTGGCTTTAAGTCGATTCGATAACAAATGACGGAAACGGACGGATTTCTCAGGTTTTTACTACATATGAACACTTTTCACATTCTCCCGAACAACTCGGCTGCTAGACCTCCTTCATGCAAAGACTTAAGTTCCTACCTCGTGTCCAAGGCACCAAAGAAGGTTAAAAAGTCAATAACAGATAGCTAAAACTTGAATTGGATTACTTCTTACTGGCTATTACATCAACGTAGATGCTTAATCTGTGTTCTACTATGGTGATTTTAGTGTCTCCGCATACCGCAGCACGCGACATAGCTTTGCAGACGATAAGTACAACCGTTTCAGAGAGAAGAGCGGCCAATGTGTCGATCTGGCTTTAAGTCGATTCGATAACGAATGACGAAAACGTACGGATTTCTCAGGTTTTTACTACATATGAACACTTTTCACATTCTCCCGTGCAACTCGGCTGCTAGTCCTCCTTTCATGCAGAATGTTATGGTCCTAGCTCATGTCCAAGGCATCAAAGCTAGCTAAAAAGTCAATAATCGATACCTAAAACTTGAATTGTACTACTTCTTACTGGCTATTACATCAACTTAGATGCTTCATCTGCGTTCTACTATGGTTATTTTAGTGTCTCCGCATACCGCAGCACGCGACATAGCTTTGCAGATGATAAGTACAAGCGTTTCAGAGAGAAGAGCTGCCAATGTGACGATCTGGCTTTAAGTCGATTCGATAACAAATGACGAAAACGGACGGATTTCTCAGGTTTTTACTACATATGAACACATTTCACATTCTCCCGTGCAACTCGGCTGCTAGTCCTCCTTTCATGCAGAATCTTAAGGTCCTAGCTCATGTCCAAGGCACCAAAGCCAGCTAAAAAGTCAATAATCGATACCTAAAACTTTAATTCTACTACTTCTTACTGGCTATTACATCAACTTAGAAGCTTCATCTGTGTTCTTCTATGGTGCTTTTACTCTCTCCACATACCGCAGCACGCGACATAGCTTTGCAGACGATATGTACAACCGTTTCCAGTGAGAAGAGCGGCCAATGTGACGATCTGGCTGTAAGTCGATTCGATAACAAATGACGAAAACGGACGGATTTCTAAGGTTTTTATTACATATGAACAGTTTTCACATTCTACCGTGTAACTCGGCTGCTAGTCCTCCTTTCATGCAGAATGTTAAGGTCCTAGCTCATGTTCAAGGCACCAAAGCCAGCTAAAAAGTCAATAATCGATACCTAAAACTTGAATTGTACTACTTCTTACTGGCTATTACATCAACTTAGAAGCTTCATCTGTGTTCTACTATGGTGATTTCAGTGTCTCCGCGTACCGCAGTACGCGACAAAGCTTTGCAGACGATAAGTACTAGCGTTTCAGAGAGAAGAGCGGCCAATGTGACGATCTGGCTATAAGTCGATTCGATAACAAATGACGAAAACGGACGGATTTCTTAGGTTTTTACTACATATGAACACTTTTCACATTCTCCCGTGCAACTCGGCTGCTAGTCCTCCTTTCATGCAGAATCTGAAGGTCCTAGCTCATGTCCAAGGCACCAAAGCCAGCTAAAAAGTCAATAATCGATACCTAAAACTTGAATTGTACTATTTCTTACTGGCTATTACATCAACTTAGAAGCTTCATCTGTGTTCTACTATGGTGCTTTTAGTGTCTCCACATACCCAAGCACGCGACATAGCTTTGCAGACTATAAGTACAACCGTTTCAGAGAGAAGAGCGGCCAATGTGACGATCTGGCTTTAAGTCGATTCGATAACAAATGACGAAAACGGACGGATGTCTCAGGTTTTTACTAGATATGAACACTTTTCACATTCTCCCGTGCAACTCGGCTGCTAGTCCTCCTTTTATGCAGATTCTTAAAGTCCTAGCTCATGTCCAAGGCACCAAAGCCAGCTAAAAAGTCAATAATCGATACCTAAAACTTGAATTGTACTACTTCTTACTGGCTATTACATCAACTTAGAAGCTTCATCTGTGTTCTACTATGGTGCTTTTCCTGTTTCCGCCTACGGCAACACGCGACATAGCTTTGCAGACGAGAAGTACAACCGTTTCCGAGAGAAGAGCGGCCAATGTAACGAACTGGCTTCAAGTCGATTCGATAACAAATGACGAAAACGGACGGATTTCTCAGGTTTTTACTACATATGAACACTTTTCACATTCACCCATGCAACTCGGCTGCTAGTCCTCCTTCAATGCAGAATCTTAAGGTCCTAGCTCATGTCCAAGGCACCAAAGCCAGCTAAAAGGTCAATATTCAATACCTAAAACTTGAATTGGATTACTTCTTACTGGCTATTACATCAAGTTAGATGGTTCACCTGTGTTCTACTATGGTGCTTTTAGTGTGTCCGCATACCGCAGCACGCGACATAGCTTTGTAGACGATAAGTACAACCGTTTCAGAGAGAAGAGCGGCCAATGTGTCGATCTGGCTTTAAGTCGATTCGATAACAAATGACGAAAACGGACGGATTTCTCAGGTTTTTACAACATATGAACACTTTTCACATTCTCCCGTGCAACTCGGCTGCTAGTCCTCCTTTCATGCTGAATTAAGGTCCTAGCTCATGTCCAAGGCACCAAAGCCAGCGAAAAAGTCAATAATCGATACCTAAAACTTGAATTGTACTACTTCTTACTGGCTATTACATCAACTTAGATGCTTCATCTGTGTTCTACTATGGTGCTTTTACTCTCTCCACATACCGCAGCACGCGACATAGCTTTGCGGACGATAAGTACAACCGTTTCAATGAGGAGAGCGGCCAATGTGACGATCTGGCTTTAAGTCGATTCGATAACATAAGACGAAAACGGACGGATTTCTAAGGTTTTTATTACATATGAACAGTTTTCACATTCTCCCGTGTAACTCGGCTGCTAGTCCTCCTTTCATGCAGAATGTTAAGGTCCTAGCTCATGTCCAAGGCACCAAAGCCAGCTAAAAAGTCAATAATCGATACCTAAAACTCGAATTGTACTACTTCTTACTGGATATTACATCAACTTAGAAGCTTCATCTGTGTTCGACTGTGGTGATTTTAGTGTCTCCGCATACCGCAGCACGTGACATAACTTTGCAGACGATAAGTACAACCGTTTCAGTGA
This sequence comes from Schistocerca gregaria, assembly GCF_023897955.1. Classification (NCBI taxonomy): domain Eukaryota; kingdom Metazoa; phylum Arthropoda; class Insecta; order Orthoptera; family Acrididae; genus Schistocerca; species Schistocerca gregaria. The sequence continues at coordinate 3,106,205 of NW_026061791.1, forward strand.
GAAGAGCGGCCAATGTGACGATCTGGCTTTAATTCGATTCGATAATAAATGACGAAAACGGACGGATGTCTCAGGTTTTTACTGCATATGAACACTTTTCACATTCTCCCATGCAACTCGGCTGCTACTCCTCCTTTCATGCTGAATCTTAAGGTCCTAGCTCATGTCCAAGTCACCAAAGCCAGCTAAAAAGTCAATAACGATATCCAAAACTTGAATTGTACTATTTCTTACTGGCTATTACATCATCTTAGTAGCTTCATCCTTGTTCTACTATGGTGCTTTTAGTGTCTCCGCATACCGCAGCGCGCGACATAGCTTTGCAGACGATAAGTACAACCGTTTCAGAGAGAAGAGCGGCCAATGTGACGATCTGGCTTTAAGTCGATTCGATAACAAATGACGAAAACGGACGGATTTTTAAGGTTTTTATTACATATGAACACTTTTCACATTCTCCCGTGCAACTCGGCTGCTAGTCCTCCTTTCATGCAGAATCGTAAGGTCCTAGCTCATGTCCAAGGCACCAAAGCCAGCTAAAAAGTCAATAATCGATACGTAAAACTTGAGTTGTACTACTTCTTACTATCTATTACATCAACTTAGAAGTTTCATCTGTGTTCTACTAAGGTGATTGTAGTGTCTCCGCATACCGCAGCACGCGACATAGCTTTGCAGACGATACGTACAACCGTTTCAGAGAGTAGAGCGGCCAATGTGACGATCTGGCTTTAAGTCGATTCGATAACAAATGACGAAAACGGACCGATTTCTCAGGTTTTTACTACATATGAACACTTTTCACATTCTCCCTTGCAACTCGGCAGCTAGTCCTCCTTTCATGCAGAATCTTAAGGTCCTAGCCCATGTCCAAGCCACCAAAGCCAGCTAAAAAGTCAATAATCAATACCTAAAACTTGAATTGTACTACTTCTTACTGGCTATTACATCAGCTTAGAAGCTTCATCTTTGTTCTACTACGGTTCTTTTACTCTCTCCACATACCGCAGCACGCGACATAGCTTTGCAGACGATATGTACAACCGTTTCCAGTGAGAAGAGCGGCCAATGTGACGATCTGGCTTAAAGTCGATTCGATAACAAATGACGAAATCGGACGTATTTCTCAGGTTTTTACTACATATGAACACTTTTCACATTCACCCGTGCAACTCGGCTGCTAGTCCTCCTTTCGTGCTGAATCTTAAGGTCCTAGCGCATGTCCAAGGCACCAAAGCCAGCTAAAGATCAATATTCAATACCTAAAACTTGAATGGTTCTACTTCTTACTGGCTATTACATCAACTTAGAAGCTTGATCTGTGTTCTACTATGGTGCTTTTAGTGTCTCAGCATACCGCAGCACGCGACATAGCTTTGCAGACGATAAGTACAACCGTTTCAGAGAGAAGAGTGGCCAATGTGACGTTCTGGCTTTAATTCGATTCGATAACAAATGACGATAACGGACGGATTTCTCAGGTTTTTACTACATATGAACACTTTTCACATTCTCCCGTGCAACTGGGCTGCTAGTCCTCCATCATGCAAAATCTTAAGTTCCTAGCTCGTGTCCAAGGCCCAATGAAGGGTAAAAAGTCAATAACCGATACCTAAAACTTTAATTGTACTACTTCTTACTGG